>NW_028244265.1:0-654766 GCF_964263255.1 Lissotriton vulgaris | reverse complement strand
ATTTACACTTTACAGAAACACACACGATGATGTCATCAGTGATGTCAACCGTGATGCCATTTGAGATGTCATCAGTGATGTCACTGACCATGTCATGAATGATGTTATATTTGATGTCATCAGCAGTGCATTGCAGGGGTGCAGGTTATAGTTAGCTCAACTAATTATAACAGCTGAATTTCTCTGGTTTTGTACGAGTAAAATGTCCAACGCACTATAACGTCCCAGAAACCAGTTTTTTTAATTGAATATATATATATATATATATATATATATATATATATATATATATATATATATATATATATATATATATATACTAGCAGCCCGTCCCGACGTTGTTCGGGAGCAATCAGGCTTTAGGGCCCCCGCCCGCCCTGACTATGTCCGTGGGTCCCCCAGAGCGCACCCGCGGCCGCTTCACCTACCTCAGCCGCCGCTCCTCCCCGCGCTCCTGAGTTCACCGCTCCTCCCCGCCTGTCCGCCGCTCCTCACCCCTCCTCCCCGCCTGTCCGCAGCTCCTCCCCACCTGTCCACCGCTCCTCCCCGCCTCTCCACCGCTCCTCCCCGCCTGCCCACCGCTCCTCCCCGCCTGTCCGCCGCTCCTCCCCGCGCTCATGTCCTGCCGCTCCTCTTCGCACTCCTGTACGCCGCTGCTCCCTGCGCTCCTGATGTCAACACGCACATCGCGGCCGGCGCTACTTCCAAGGGACTACTTTTTTTTCAGAAATGTTTTAAAGTACGTATATTTTTTGTTTATATAGCCTATGTCCATCTGCAGACCCTTGGATTGGCGCTGTGGTTCCAGAGTTTACCCGCCTCAAAGGTTCAAAGTTCTCTCTTCAATTTAGTAGTATAGATGGTGCTTGGTGCGCCCCGCGCGCGCAGATGTCTGTGCAAGTGCTCGTCTTCAGGGTGGGGCTGGTGACGATTGTCATGCGCAGAAGCGCAATTAAAAGTGCGCATCAGGCTTGTGAGGTTGGCATCCCACCCAGGCCCAGCCACAGTTTCTACAGAAAGAGACCGTCACGGTCACAGTGCAGCACCCCAGGCCATAATTTAATTATTGCCCCGCTGCCAGGGTAGCCGGCCTTGCCCTCTCTTCGCTGCCCGCTTGGCGCTGGTGCTTGCCTGCCTCTGAAGCTGCAGCAGGCCACCCAGGCCTCGGGTGAGTCTGTCAGGTATACTAAGTGGTAGATAATCAGGTGAAGCCAAAGGGTGTGTTACATACACACAGAGTACAGACACAGAGATCCCAAGTGGAGATGCACACAGACATAACAACGCGGCTCTGAACACACCCGCGCATATCTACATAAGGCAATGCACACAGAGAGACTGAACTAATACTAAAAATGCACCGACAGATGTCCAGAGTAGTGATTGCACACGGCACACAGCCATGCTTAAAAGAAGGCTAGGCATGGAGATGCATGTGAGCAGTCTTATTAAGTACATGCAGTGCAGTGCCTTCACCCTGATGGACAAAACATTCCATGTCCATTTGAAGTGAAACTCAAAGTTTAAAGGTGCAAGAGACAAGACCCATGCCAGCCGGGCTATGACCACGCGCAATCTGGCACCCGAATCTCCTTCGCCCCCTGCCCAGAGCGCACGCAGCATCCCCCACCTTGTCGAGGAGTAGCGGGCCCCACGCCCACGGAGGCTCCCGAGGGGCTTTGACCCCTTCTTGTGTTATTAATTCTACCTGCAAGCCTCGCGCTTCTTTTGTGTACATCAATGTGTTTTGTACGTTTAATCCTCGTGTTCCTCGCCGTCCGTCCAGCCTGACACCCAGTCTCGAGGCATGCAAATAACTTTGAATAAGATGCCCTTATTTCAGACGGGAGAAAGGGGCCATTATACTCTACTCATCTCTTACACAGATTATGCCTTGGCATTTGCGCCAGCAGTTTTCGGAAAAGAGAGTTTAAAAACACTGCTCTCAATGCTTGCGGGGGGGGGGTCACACGGGGGTGGGGGCCGGGGGGGTGTTAAAAATAAAGTAAAGAAAGCTTACCTGACCGCCTGGGTCCGCGCCACCTCTCCTGCCAAGTAGGGGTCCTGCGTTAGCGCTTCTGATGTCCGCACGCACGTCCCGGCCGGCGCTACTTCCAAGGGACTACTTTTTTTTTGTTTGTAAATTTTTTAAAGAACGTATATATATCTTTTTTTTATATAGCCTATGTCCATCTGCAGACCCTGACAATTACAACGATGTATTGGGTGTGTGGATTGGCGCTGTGGTTCTGTGGTTCTCGAGTTTACCTTACCAAAAGGTTTGTGTTCTCTCTTTATATCTTTATAATAGTAGTATATATATATATATATATATATATATATATATATATATATATATATATATATATATATATATATATATATATACCAGCCAAGCGAGTCGCTGTAGAACCATGCCGCTTAGCAAAGGCGGGCCTCGGATGGGATAGCGAATCCCATTAACATCCAACCAAAACCCTCTCCAGTATGGAAAAGAAATCCGGGCCACTTGAAAGTGCAAAGGTGTATTTATTCAAAGCTTCCTCGACGCGTTTCGCAGAAAATCTGCTTTTTCACGAGCTGAAAAAGCAGATTTTCTGCGAAACGCGTCGAGGAAGCTTTGAATAAATACACCTTTGCACTTTCAAGTGGCCCGGATTTCTTTTCCATACTGGAGAGGGTTTTGGTTGTATATATATATATATATATATATATATATATATATATATATATATATATATGATCAAGCCTCTTTCGAGGTGAAACGCGTCATGGTGGATTGCAGGCTGTAACTCTTGGCACGGAATAAAATGCACCGAGGAAACTGCACTTACTTTGTGGTCTCGCTCCTTTCGTTGTTCTGCGTGGAAGCAGAGGGTGAAAACGACGACTTCTTGGATATATATATATATATATATATATATATATATATATATATATATATATATATATATATATGTATATATATATATATATATATATATATATATATATACATATATATATATATATATATATATCCTGCAAATATCCAAGTATTGACTGCCTCCGCCAAATCGAGAGTTGCGTCGTCTAGGTAGGACTCCTTGGATTGAGTCCCTCACACTCCTTTGCACAAACTACCACGCCAAGTGAGATTCACTATTTCTTTATTGCCGCTGCCAAACGCGTTTTGACTACACAGTAGTCTTGATCACTGGTTGTGGTTAGAAAAAGCGCGCAGCCATTTTAAACAAAAAAAGTCTTTTCATCATCATGTACGTCAGTGACCACATGTCAACTGACAGGAAAGACAGACTTGATTTTACCAATTCATTAATGAAACAGTATTTTACACATTTACTTCAACATGATTAAAATACATTTTGTTTAAAATGCATACACATTGCATTTAGCTTCTTGACATGCACAAACTTGTGATTATTGTACAGTGTTTTTTTGCGAGTTCATTGTGGATTATTTGAACACATTCGAAAACTTTATTGACAACGACGCGCGTTGACACGCTTACGCTATATTTGTGCATGAAATGAACAACTTGCCAACGCTTGTCACAAGTTCAATATTAGAAATTCGAAAAATAAAGCCCATGTGGGCTTACCTAAATATCTATCGGAATTGTGCAGGTATTACCGATTTTCTTCTAGGTTAAAATTGCAAACTGTCTTTCTATCTCACACCCGCTTCAAAACCTTGCAGAAAATAGAGCTCCAGTGAGCAAACTCATCGGTTGTATCATGTAAGAAAGCAAATCAATGTTTCTTTCTATTACCTCAATTCATGTTAGATGTCAAGTGTAAATACAAAATACAGATGTCCTGTCCACATAATAATCAACATGATCAAAATAAATTGCATATATATGAGTTAAGCAGACACTACTTGTCAAACACCGAAATTATTAAAGATGTCTATGCAAATCTTCTTCGATGTTAAGACCATTCGGTTGCTTTGTATTAAGCTTGATTATGTATTTAGATTCTAGTTTTCTCAACTTGCTCAATCTATTTCCCCCTCTCTGGCTGGCCGGAATAGAATCGATCACACAGTATGTCAGTCCTTTGACGTCTCCACCGTGCATCAATTCAAAATGCCTGGCTACAGGATAAGCCCTATCGGCATTCTTAATTGCACGCAGGTGCTGTAAGATCCTTTTGTAGACTTTGTTGATTGTGCTGCCCACATACCGGAGCCCGCAAGGGCACTCGAGAATGTAGATCGCATAATCGGTTTTGCATGTGTATTTGCTGTTAATCTTTTCTGTTCTGTTGGAAAGGCCTAATCTGTATTTACTGCAGTTTACGCCATGATTACATGCCTTGCACTTTGTGCATTTAACGAAGCCTTTTTTATCTAACCAGGTTGTTTTCGGTTTGGGTTTTACGAGCATGTTGGTTACCAAACAATCTTTGAAAGATTTTGCTTTTCTAAATGTAATTTGTGGTCTCTTGGGGACTTCCTTCCCAAGCACAGGGTCGTTTTTAATGATATGCCAATGCTTGTTGAGTATTCTTCTCACCTCAACATGTTGTTTACTATAACCAGTTATAAATCTGCATTGGTTCTCAGTTTCGCAATCCTTTTTGTTGTCAAAGAGGATTTGTTCCCTCTTGTGTTTAGAGGCTTTCTGTATTCCCTCTGCTATCCAGGTGGCAGGATAGCCCCGTTCCTTGAATCTAGTACTCAAGATTGCCAGTTCTTTTTCTGTTTCTACAGGAGTACTACAATTACGCATGACTCTGAGGCTTTCTCCATATGGTATACTGCTCTTGAGGGCCATGGGGTGAAAGCTTTTAGCATGCAACAAAGTGTTGCCACTGGTGGGTTTTCTGTAAAGTTTAGTTTGGATTTTACCCTGCTCGACATACACTGTTAAATCTAGGAAATTAACACCATCTTTGCTGATGGTACTTGTAAAGGATAGGTTTAACTCGTTCTTTTGAAGCTTGGATATAAAAGACTTAGCTTCCAACTCAGATCCTTTCCAGACTAAAAATAAATCGTCGATAAAACGACTCCAGTGGATAATGTTTTCCTCCCATTCCTTTTGATACTGCGTCCGGACCACCTGCTCCTCCCACCAGCCCATATGCAAATTAGCATAGCTGGGGGCGAAGCAGGTGCCCATGGCAGTACCACACGTCTGGTGAAATAGTTGACCATAGAATAAAAAATAATTACTGGTCAAACATTTTTCCACCATCCTCAGGAGCATTTGAGTGTGTGACCACAGACTGATGGCTCTCGTGCCTAAAAGGTGTTTGACTGCACGGATACCATCCTTATGCCTGATGCTTGTATACAAGCTGGCCACATCGATAGTGATTAACAGATAGTCGTCTTCCCAGGGGGTGCCATATATTTTTTTCAGAAAATCCCCAGTGTCTAACAAAAACGAGGGTAAAGTTTTTGCTAAAGGATTCAAGAAGGAGTCAACAAATTTGGAAGTGTTTTCTAGTGTGCTTCCTATCGCTGAAATAATAGGGCGTCCTGGGGGGTTAAACAGATCTTTGTGCACCTTAGGGATCAAATAAAATACAGGTGTAGTGGGCAAATCTATTTTCAAGTACATATACTCATCGTGTGTTAATAAAGAGGAGTCGTACCACTGCTTTAGCTATGCGTTAAACATTGCATGACTCTCTGTCATAATTTTTTCTTCAACACGTGTGTAACAGCTTTTATCATCAAGTTGTTTATATGCCTCAGATAAATATTTCGCTCTGTCCCAAAGGACCACATTGCCCCACTTGTCAGCATTGCGCACTATGCAATTATTACACTCCAATAGTTTTTTAATTAAAGCATAATATTCTCTTTGCTGTTCATTAGTTGCTTTATTTGGAATATTCTTACCCAACTTCTTCAGTTCATTAAGGACCAGTTCATTATACACGTCAACTGTGTCTCTAGTTGACGATGGTGTAAACCGTGACCTCGGTCTAAAAGGTGTTGGGGCATCCTGATGTATGTTTATTTCTTCTTCCTGGGCAATGTTGTCTGCAAAGTCCTCAGGTTCCAAATCTTGTGCTTCCATGTTCGTTGCTCTCAATGCCATCATTAAATCCATGTCCTCCACTCTCAGGTTATCCTCAATTGCAGTACCCACTAGGGGAGCCTCAGTAGTCCTTTGCCTCGGGTTTATGAGGAAATGCTTTTTAAGTTTGAGCAGTCTTATAAACTTAAAAAGATCAATGCGAGTCTGTACAAAGTCCATGTCAGCCTCTGGACAAAATGAGAGGCCCAGTTCTAAGATCTTTTGCTCTTTAACTGTCAATTGTATATTCGTTAGGTTAATGATAGTCATATCTTTGGTGGCGTCTGTTATCACGTCTACTTCTTCTTCTGTTTTTGATATCCTCTCCCAGCGCTTTTGCCCCTTCCGCCGGTTTGCCCTCTGCCTTTTCCTCCTGGTGGTTCTTGATTTGCATTCTGTGTTGGTGGCCTTTGACGCAGATTGTAGCGTCGCTCCACGTTTAAATATCCCAATTCATCAATCACGGATGGGATCTCTCCTGGTATAGGTCTATTGGTTTCTCCTTCCGTGTCGTAGTCTGAGCTGGTAACACTGCTTAAATCTGAAGCAGGTTCTGTTCCTTTTTTCGATAGGTTAGCCGATTTCGCCTGTTTTTGCTGTCTAATGGCGTCGAACTTCTTGGCAAAGGTATATATCTGCCCTCATTCGTAATCTTGTTTGTCACGCTGGAATTTGTGTGTTTTGCCTTCTTTTATTGACATTTCCAGTTTCTTGAGTCTTTCTTTACTCTCGGCTTTAAACTTGGAAATGGTGGCTTGATCTGCTTCTTTGCTTAGATCATTGAGGATTTGTTCTATTTCCCCCAAGATTTTTTTCCTATCGATATCGGCATATTTTATGAGAATGCCCAGCATTCTCCGTGAAGAATCGTTATTATTTGCCGCCCACTCTTTCAACATTTCCGGGTTCGGGTCTTCGTAGCTCGGAGCAACCATTACCCGGAGTCCTCGGGGTATGCGTTGCACTTCCAGATATCGTTGAAGTGACTTCGACTCCCACCACTTGGAGAGCTCTGATCTTTGAAGTTTTTCCAGTCGTCTTAGTCTTGTCATGAGCTCATTTTGTACGTTCCCGCTCGCGCCTGGTACTGCGCCGTCACCCACGGGACCACTTATATCGGTGAATACTTGTAGCGCTGCTTGCTCGCGCTCGTTAACCTCAGCGGCATCCATGTTACAATGTATCAGCGTTGTCGCTGGAATCTCATCCGCCAAACGCTCACCGTGTTAAATCACGAGTTCGTAAAGGCTTCACTCTCTCCCCCGCAGGTTGTCTCTGGGTTAGTCTTATCCGCCTATCCTGGTTATGCCAAAGAGCTGCCAGCATCCGCCCGCAGAACTCCAGGCAAATCCGAGATGTAGGAGCTTTCCCGTAAATCCAGCCGTTTTTTCTTTTTCCCGCGTTGTGGGGGGGGTGGCAGTTCAAACGTATCCTGCAAATATCCAAGTATTGACTGCCTCGTTGTTCTGCGTGGAAGCAGAGAGTGAAAACGACGACTTCTTGGATATATATATATATATATATATATATATATATATATATATATTCACTGAAAAAACCATTGGTTGTAGACCATATATAGTTAGGGATAAGCCTTTTCAAAACCTTATTTTACTCACACAAAACCATTGAAATTTCATATATAGTTAGTTGCACTAACTATATATCGCGCACCCGCAATCCACTGCTGATGATGTCACATATTACATCATTCATGACATGGTTAGTGACATCACTGATGACATCACTGATGACATCTCAAATGACATCACTGATGACATCACCCAGTGACTGTATGTTTCTGTAAAGTTAAAATATGTCTTACATATTGAAGAATGAGTGGATGTATAAGTGTCTGGATGAAGGATTTAGTAGGTGCATGACTGTCTGTATGAGAGAATGATTAAATGTGTCTCACTGAGTGCATGGGTTAGTGACTAAAGTGTCTTAATTTGGCAATCATTATATTTGTTATTCTGTAAACTGCTGCATGTTCAAATCAATAGCTATATCAGTAACTATATGGGTTATTGAATGGTTGCCCAAGTATTTGTATGGGAGACTGAGTATGTGTGTGGGTGGCTGGGAGGTGTGTGACTCTGTGCATAGATGTGTGAGCAGTTGATTCACTAGATGTATGGGTTCAAAAGTGCATGTGGAAACAGCTGTATGGGCGGTTGACTGTGTGCATGAGTGTATTGGTGAGTGAATGGATATCTCAGTGCTACATGTCAAAGTAAGTACATATGTAAAACACAGTCCATGTGAGAGTTGACATATATAAATAACTGAACATAAGAGCCAGTGAATGTGAGAGTGGCTGTATGAATCAATGTGAACTTGTATCAGGGATTGTATAAGAGAGTAAATATGTGTTAGTATATGTTTGAATAAGTAAGGTGTGTATAACAGCATAGTTGAGGAAATGGAGGTGTGATTGATTCTTTGCATGACTGACTAGGTGTGTGAGTAACTCCATGGATGTGTGACAGTCTGTGACTGTCTGTTTACACTGATTGTATCTAAGGTTATATTAGAGTCTGAAGAGGTTCATGGTATTATCACATGAATGATATCATCAGTGATGTGATCAGTCATGTCAAATGAGATGTTATCAGTGATTTTATCAGTGATGTCATTTGAGATGTCATCAGTGATGTCATTTGAGATGTCATCAGTGATGTCATCAGTGATGTCACTAACCATGTCATGAATGATGTAATATGTGACATCATCAGCAGTGGATTGCGGGTGCGCGATATATAGTTAGTGCAACTAACTATATATGAAATTTCAATGGTTTTGTGTGAGTAAAATAAGGTTTTCAAAAGGCTTATCCCTAACTATATATGGTCTATAACCAATGGTTTTTTCAGTGAATTTTCAAGGTTTTGTAAATGCTAATTCCTAACTATATATGGCCTATAACCTATGTTTTTTTTCTGTGAATTTCATTGGTTTTTTATTAGCAAATATCAAAAGCTGTCAAATGTCAAGTACGTGATAGGTAAAAACTTTTTCGTGTTTATGCACGCTGATGTGCTTTGAACGCTGCACCCCTCCCCTCTTTTCTCTTAGTAGTACTCTCTCTTTGCAGATAGTGAAGAGTAGTTAACGCAGGCCTTTACCCCCCTTGTAATCCGTCGTGCCTGCTTCTCTCTCCATTTGATTGATTGTTATCCAAGCATTTACTGTTTTACAATTGATTCTCTTTGGTTCATTCTCTATTTACAAACAAGCACAAAGTCGCAATACTCTGTTTAGTCTTTGCAGATAGTGAAAAATCGTGTAAAAAAATAAAATTAATCGAGCAAAATCAGTAGGCCACTAATTGGATCTCTTTTTGACCTCGCTAAAATAGAAATATTAGGAACAACCCTTCATGAGAAATACGAAAATAGTGAGATGAACTGAGCTCCACACCATGAGGGCTGCAAGACAGCTCGGCTCCGTCACCCACCCCGCCCAAAATAACGACAAACCCTATGCAAATATTAAAAATATATACAACACACCAGCAAAGAAACATGGTAAAACATTTTATTAAATAACTATTTACATAACTATTTTATACTTTTTATTGCCCGATCCGGCTAGCTCAATCGATCGAGCATGAAACTCATGCACTCGTTGCTGCTGATGCTATGCAGACCAAAACTGGTTTTCAGTTTGTACATTTTTCTAGATTTTTCCATCCAAGGTTGGTTGAGTTTGTAGAACGATGGCTTCAGATTTTCAACATACGCCCAACTGGCGCGGACTGGGAGGGGGCGCTTCGCTCCTGCCCCCTCCCCAAGTAAGATTTTATACGTGAAAGTACGTTAATGGTTTTGGTCCCTGAGTTGCTTCGATGTCACTGCCATTCTCAAATGGCATAAGTTCTGGATGTTGGGTGCCATAGTTCAGAGTTCTGAGCAGCGCTTGTAACACTGTCTGAAGCTTATTTCCACCTACTGCAGCTTCACTATTCTCAAAGTAAGTGAGGGTCGTTTGTGGACCTGACTGCATTTGAAAACAATGTAATATGGTACCTCCCTAAACCGCTTGACGGAGGCCCCCGAGGGGAGGTCTGATGGCACGGACTCGGAGAAGACGCTTGGCTCCGACCCCCTCCCCAAGTCTTATAGCACCGGTGTAGCCTGAGATCGCCCCCGACATAGGCGGACGGCTCCCGGGGTCCGGCGGAACTTTTTGCCTTTTGATGACTCTTCTATTCTGGACCTTGTCCCACAATCCGTTTGACCTGAAGACACGCTGTAGTGGGGCGCCCCTTTACCGTTTTAGTTGCCATTCTGCCCGCTTTTGCTACACTGTGCCTCTTCCGCCATTCAGCTCTTGCGGCTACAGCGTCTCGCTCACCATGTAGTTGAGTTGCTCCCGCTCTTGCGATGCAACGATAAGCGACTGCCACAGGACTCTCAAAATGGCGGCCGGCTCTTCAGATTTGGGCGTGGTCCACTAAAATGGCCCTGGGACACCTTGGAACTCGGACGCTTCCCTGATAGGGCTTGGGTCCCATTCTCGAAAGCGTCCCCTCAGCCGTGAAGATTCTACAAAAGTCTTGGGGGCCCCGACTCCCGCAGGCTTCTGGTGGGGAGCGGCTGCCATGTCTGCTCGTGGAATGGCCACGACGGACCTACGAGATGGTAGTGCTCTCATGCTGACGCCAGCTTTAGTCTGAAACATCCAGAAACACTGTAGACTACCAATTCGATCAGTTCCGGTAGCGCCCCAACATGACCCGGTAGAGAAGAACTTGCCCTCCCCTCTTTGACTGATGGTTCTTGTTGCCTGTCCCCTCTGTTGTCATTTTAAAGAACTTTTTGGACTGCTGAAAGGGGTTGTGTTCCGAACGCTGGTTGGTGGAGACATTGTGACTATATTCTTGACCTACGTTGTCGCGTAATGCGTTATATGACACGCCGCGTTAGCGCACCCGGAAGTGATCTGGGGCGCGGCGCGCAGCGCGTAACGTAAGCATAACAGGTCATGTGACTTGTTAATAAAACTTTTTATTGGTTCATTTTACTTTTGTTATTTTAATAATGAAAAGCTTGGTCATGTGACCTAAAACATACGCTTTTTATTGATTTCGATCTTTTTTTTAAAAACATATATGTTATAATATTCCAGGCTAATGTACTTTCCCGGAAAATTTACAACTGTCCTGCAAGCAAAATATATTCCTTTTTCGAGAAAAAGGGCGTTTCTTCGTTCCATGACGGAGCCGTTGAGTAAAAGAGACTCGGCCTGCTGTCTTAGTCGCCGATATGCCTGATTATCAGATTCTTATCGATCACTTTATGTTGCAGGAGTGGAAAACACAACTGCCCTTGACCATTTATCTTTACTGCGTTCCTACGTATTATACCTTTTATCCGTCATGTAATTGGACTGCTTTATTTCACTTGCCTTTTACTGATTCGAAAACAGTGACTAAAAGTAAAAACTTTACCAATGTAAATACTACTACCATGTTTTGTTTTAAAAACCTTTATTGTGAAAATGTCAGCATACAAATACGGGCCTATAACCACGTGGGCCGGCCATGGAGCAAACTGAAATTCGAACTTTCAATAGTACAGTAATCAATAACACATCAGAACTTAATATCAATAGGGATGTCGAAATATTCAATCAATTCTCGTCCCCGCCCGCCATGAGCATCAAAACTGCATTCATATCTCGTGATATCAAGGTTGTTCAACCAGTACACAACAAGGAGTTACGAGTCCCATTTATACCGGCGCCATTTTGGGCGAGGCGGGGCAGGTCCAAGATATAGTCAAAATGTCTCCACCAACCATCGGCCAGACCAGAACCCCTTTCGGCCCTTTATGCTACAAGATGGTGTCTTCCATTCAGAAAATATTGTTGGCAGCATTTTGAAAGGAAAGATAAACAGCTGTTCTCCTAGTGAGTCTCACATTGTTACATTTAGGAAGAATGTTGAAGAGTAATATGTGGAAAATCCGAAGCCATTTTTCTACAAACTCTCAATCAGCCTTGGATGGAAAAAAAAATCCTGAAGAATGTACAAACTGAAAACCAATTTTTGTCTGTATAGCATCAACAGCAACGCTTGAGTCAGCTTTGTGTCAAGCCGCCATTTTCATTCAATCAATAGCGTCCCCCTGCACACATTCAGGGACCTGGTCGTGTCTTCAGATGAAACGGATTGTGGGACAAGAAGCAGAAAGGAAAAGGAAAAAAGTTCCGCCGGACCTCGGGAGCCGGCCGCCTATGTCATGTGTGACCTTTGGCCACACCAGGGCAATAGTGAAGCTGCAGCAGGTGCAAATAAGCTTCAGACAGTCTTACAAGCACTGCTCAGAACTCTCAACTATGGCACTCAACATCCAGGACTTGCCATTCGGATCTTGGCGCCTTGTGCTGGTTCCGACCTGTTCACACATCGGCCCACTACTGACATCACCTCATAAGCCAACGGGGCACCCCACGCCGACTTTCGGTGCAGCATTGTAGGATGGCCACACCAGTGCGGCAACTTGCTGGACACCACCTCGGTGCCATCCGGATCTCGGCGCGTTCGAGTCACTGTACCGCAAAAGTGACCGGAACTCAGCTGGACACGCCGTCTTTCGGCGCAGCATTGTAGGATGGCCACACCAGTGCGGCAATTTGCTGGACACCACCTCGGTGCCATCCGGATCTTGGCGCGTTGTGCTGCCTTCGGCCTACTGTAGCCGCAAGTGCGGACGCAACTCAGTTGGACGGCGAGTGAAACGCTAAGGGGCGCTCCACTGCAGCCGAGGAGCCTCCATCTTGGGGGACACGCACAGCCCCCACTGACTGACGCGACCTCACAGGCCAATGGGGCGCCCCACGCCGACTTTCGGCGCAGCATTGTAGGATAGCCACACCAGTGCAGCAACTTGCTGGACACTAACTCGGTGCCATCCGGATCTCGGCGCGTTGTGCTGCCTTCGGCCTATTCGCACATCGGTCCGCTACTGACGCCGCCTCACGTGCCAACGGATTTTCTACGCTTTTTGTAGCCGCATAACAGGTCATGTGACTTGTTTATAAAACTTTTCATTGGTTCATTTTACTTTTGGTTTCCTAAAGATGGAAGGCTTGGTCATATGACCTAAAAATAACACTTTTCATTGGTTTAGAACATTTTTTTTCCCCAAACGATGAAAGCCCCACCTTGTTTATGGATGATTCAGACTGAAGCTGGCGTCAGCATGAGAGCACCACCATCTCGTGGCTCCGTCGTGGTCATTCCGCGAGCAATCATGGCAGCCGCTCCCCACCGGAAGCCTGCTGGAGTCGAGGGCCCCCAAGACTTTTGTAGAATCTTCACGGCTGAGGGGACGCTTTCGAGAATGGAGCCCAAGCCCTAGCAGGCAAGCGTCCGAGTTCCAAGGTGTCACAGGGCCATTTTAGTGGACCAGGCCCAAAACCGAAGAGCCGTCCGCCATTTTAAGAGTCCTGTGGCAGCCGCCTATCGCTGCACTGCAAGAGTGGGAGCAACTCAACAACATGGTGAGCGAGACGCTGTAGCCGCAAGAGCGGGCGCAACTCAGCTGGATGGCCGCCACCTGGGGAGGCCCGTTCACGCCGCCTCCCCCACGCCCCCCCCCCCCGGGCCGCCCCACGCCAATTTTCGGAGCAGCATTGTAGGATACCAAAACCAGTGCGCCAGTTTACTGGACATCACCTGGGTGCCATCCACATCTCAGCGCGTTCTGCTGCCTTGGGACTATTCGCACAACAGACCGCTACTGACGAGGCCTCCCCCCGCACCATCCGGGACGCCCCACGCTGTTTTTCTCAGCTGCATTGTAGGATCCCAAAAACCAGTGCGGCACCCAGGTGACATCACCTGGGTGCCGTCCAGAACTCAGCACGTTGTGCTGCCTTGGGACTATTCGCACAAAAGACAGCTTCTGACCATTGTTGCTTTTTTTTGTCAAAAATGTTTAAATGTTTTTACAGTTTTTGTTCCGTTCGTTATATTTAAAAGTTAATAAAGTTTTATAATCCTACTTTGTTGGAGTGCTATATATTTTTAAAAAATCGGGTGAATGGGGCCTTGAATCGGGTTATTGTCATGTGTGGGCTTTGCAAGTGTACTGCTACAGGATCGGACATTTCAAACTCAAATGCACGTTCTTTTTCTTACCTTTCCGAAGCATGGAGCGCAATAGCAGGCAGAGAAAGGGTGATGCAAGTGTTGAACACTGCCTGGCCTGGCAAGTTGCTGGCAGTGCCTCCCCCCCGCCCGCTCCTGAAAGCAGGCAGAGAAAGGGTGATGCAAGTGTTGAACACTGCCTAGCCTGGAAGTTGCTGGCATTCCCCCCCCCCCCCGCCCGCTCCTGAAAGAGGACACACACACACCGCCGCCCCGAGTACTTCACAGATCTTTAAAAGACCATGCGCTTGTTCATCAGGCTTAAATGGTTTATCACCCCTTCTAGAACCCCTGCATCTACCCTCTGACATTTCCTGGAAAAATTACCACGTAACACAATACCAAGCCTTGTCAGCTGAAACCCCCGAGGAATCGTGGGGCATATTATCAAGGGGGTTTATCTCCGCTTTTTTGGCTTTAAAAGCCAAAAAAGCGGAGATAAAATTATCTCACTATTACCAAGCTGTCGCTAACACCAGTTAGTGACAGCTAAAAGGAGATAGCGACCATCTTGGGCCCCGCTTTGCATGTCAGTGATATTTATCACTAATGACATGCAAAGTGGGCGTGCCAAGATGTTAGCGACTGGAAACAGTCCCTAACATCGCTATCTCCTATTACCAACTTTTGGAGATATTCGCGCTAAGCGCGAATATCTCCAAAAGCTAACACCTGACCTGAGCAGTTCTTAGCCATGTTATCCAATGGGAGGTGGATAACATGGCTAAGAGCATTTGCTCAATAATGCATGAATATCGCTGACTTTTCAGCGATATTCATGCATTGCGGCCGTTTTTTATCGCATTTGCGATAAACCTTGCTAATAGCAAGGTTTATCTGCGATAAAAATCGCCGATGTGCGGCGATAATTTTTGTCTCTAAACAAGTTAGAGACAAAAATTATCGCTAGTTGTTGGTAATATGCCCCCGGGTTTTTGCTTGCAGAAATCGGGAGGCGGGAGACTAGCACTGAAATCAGTAGTCTCACGCCTGAATCGGGAGGGTTGGCATGTCTGGATTCTCTACAGCTGGGGCCATAAACTACATCCGCAGGGCTAGGTGATAGCCTGGGACCGGCCTGGCATCTAAAATGGCTGCCGTGCACGACAAAATTGTGGCATTGGAAAAAAGGCAAGATGGCGCAGACAATGTTTATCAATAAGGATTCATTTATAACAAAATATTTTATCGCACTGACAAATTGGCGGTCAACACTTCTGATTTCCATCGAATCGAACGTTAACAGACGTCACGCAGCAAAAAAAAAAAAAAAAACTCACGCACAGCCGCTGGAAGACATGTATCAACATATATGAGCCTCCTCAGCCACCCTCAGAAAACATAAGGGATTAGGATACGTCTCCCGCACCCCCTTATACCTAGTAATTTAATTAAAACGAAGCACAAAATGGCGAATTCCCGTTTCGCTACCAGTTTGCGGCCCAGTTCGCGGCCCGGGAAGCGCTTCTACTGTGAAAAATAATTTTTATTTTTATTTTCCCCACGGGACCCTTTAATAACCCCAACAACATTCCTAGGGGGTCAAGAGGGGTATACCTTGCCCCCTTTCCTTCATTTCCCCCTTTGTTTTGGCCTCCTCTTGTCTCTCGATCCTACCGGGAGATAAGATGGCGGCCGCTCCGGACTGTTTAGAATGTTGACAGACACCGAGGAGCCAATCAGCTTCGCATCGCAAAGTTCCGTTTCGCGAAAAGTAAGCGGACCGGAGCGCAGCCCGGAGCGCTGTTACAGATATATATCTTGTTTTGAACGTTAATTTCTCAAAATCCACTGGAGCACATATATTGAGACCTAGCAAAGGCACATCGGGCTAACAGTCCCTACAATTTTGCCAAGTTTCGTGCAAATCCATTCAGCCGGGACTACCAGGCGAGTGGCAGAATGGGGGAAGCCACCTTTGACACACCCGTGTAAGATAAACTTTATTGAACAAGGAAGTGCTGCCAGCTCACTTGAGTTTGATTTGGACTACCAATCCCAGGATACATTGCTGATACTCACTTGAGTTTGATTGTAAGCAAAAGTAAAGGGTATTTATTGGCAAGTCACGTGTTGGCACTTCTTTGTTGCAGCAAACCTCTGATGAAGGGCGGAGCCAGAAACGCGTCAGGTGCTGCGGGCGCAGGCTGTGTGAAAGACCTTCCCTGACCCTATGAACGCCTAATGTGAGTGCACCCTGCAAGTGGCAGTTTGTGGACCTTAATCTATTCCGGCCAGCCAGGTCGGGGGGGAGCACCGCCGCACAACATGCGGTTCCATGGCTGTCTTTGGTGATAGCATAACGGGACTACCAGGCGAGTGGCAGAATGGGGGAAGCCACCTTTGACACACCCGTGTAAGATAAACTTTATTGAACAAGGAAGTGCTGCCAGCTCACTTGAGTTTGATTTGGACTACCAATCCCAGGATACATTGCTGATACTCACTTGAGTTTGATTGTAAGCAAAAGTAAAGGGTATTTATTGGCAAGTCACGTGTTGGCACTTCTTTGTTGCAGCAAACCTCTGATGAAGGGCGGAGCCAGAAACGCGTCAGGTGCTGCGGGCGCAGGCTGTGTGAAAGACCTTCCCTGACCCTATGAACGCCTAATGTGAGTGCACCCTGCAAGTGGCAGTTTGTGGACCTTAACATATATATATATATATACACATATATATATATATATATATATATATATATATATATATATATATATATATATATATATATATTCACTGAAAAAACCATAGGTTATAGACCATATATAGTTAGGGATTAGCATTTAAAAAACCTTATTTTATTTGCACAAAACCATTGAAATTCCATATATAGTTAGTTGCACTAACTATATATCGCGGACCCGCAATCCACTGCTAATGATGTCACATATTACATCATTCATGACATGGTCAGTGACATCACTGATGACATCACTGATGACATCTCAAATGACATCACTGATGACATCACTGATGACATCACTGATGACAACACCCAGTGACTGTATGTTTCTGTAAAGTTAAAATATGTCTTACATATTGAAGAATGAGTGGATGTATAAGTGTCTGGATGAAGGATTTAGTAGGTGCATGACTGACTGTATGAGAGAATGATTAAATGTGTCTCACTGAGTGTATGGGTTAGTGATTAAAGTGTCTTAATTTGGCAATCATTATTTATGTTGTTCTGTAAACTGCTGCATGTTTAAATCAGTAGCTATATCAGTAACTATATGGGTTATTGAATGGTTGCCCAAGTATTTGTATGGGAGACTGAGTATGTGTGTGGGTGGCTGAGAGGTGTATAACTCTGTGCATAGATGTGTGAGCAGTTGATTCCCTAGGTGTATGGGTTCAAAAGTGCATGTAGAAACAGCTGTATGGACAGTTGACTGTGTGCATGAGTATATTGGTGAGTGAATGGATATCTCAGTGCTACATGTCAAAGTAAGTACATATGTAAAACACACTCCATGTGAGAGTTGACATATATAAATAACTGAACATAAGAGCCAGTGAATGTGTGAGTGGCTGTATGAATCATTGTGAACTTGTATCAAGGATTGTATAAGAGAGTAAATATGTGTTACTATATGTTTGAATAAGTAAGGTGTGTATAACTGTATAGTTGAGAAAATGGAGATGTGATTGATTCTTTCCATGACTGACTAGGTGTGTGAGTAACTCCATGGATGTGTGACAGTCTGTGAGTGCCTGTTTACACTGAGTGTATCTAAGGTTATATTAGAGTCTGAAGATGTATTATCACATAAATGATATCATCAGTGATGTAATCAGTAATGTCAAATGAGATGTCAGTGATGTCATCAGTGATGTCATTTGAGATGTCATCAATGATGTCATTTGAGATGTCATCAGTGATGTCATCAGTGATGTCACTGACCATGTCATGAATGATGTAATATGTGACATCATTAGCAGTGGATTGCGGGTCCGCGATATATAGTTAGTGCAACTAACTATATATGGAATTTCAATGGTTTTGTGCAAATAAAATAAGGTTTTTTAAATGCTAATCCCTAACTATATATGGTCTATAACCTATGGTTTTTTCAGTGAATTTTCAAGGTTTTGTAAATGCAAATTCCTAACTATATATGGTCTATAACCTATGGTTTTTTCTGTGAATTTCATTGGTTTTTTAAAAGCTAATATCTATAGCTGTAAAATATATTCTTTATTAAGTGACGTATCACGTAGCCCGTGAGACGCCTCATGATGCATCGCATAACCGTGACGTATCGTCTCTGCAGCGCAAACCAAACCCAAAACGTAAGCGCACCAGAACACGCTTAAAGATATATATATTTTTTTTTAACCTTAATTAGACAAAATCCACACGTGCACATATCACAAACGTTCAAAAAACACAATATGTCGGACTCCCGTTACGCTGCCGGTTAGCTGCCCAGTTAACGTACCAGGAAGCACCTTTACCGCGAAAAATCGCATTTTTTTTTTCTTTTGCCCCGCAGGGAACTTTAATAGCCCCCTCATCAATCCTAGGGGTTCAGGAGGGGTCTGCCTTACCCCTTTCATTCATTTACACCTTTTTTTTTTCCACCTCTTGTCTCTCGATCCCACAGAGAGACAAGATGGCGGCCGCTCCAGACTGTTTACAATGATAACAGCCAATCAGCTTCTCCTCAGACTCCTGTTGCACTGCCGGTTAGCTTCCCGGTTAGCTGCCCGGTTAGCTGCCCGGTTCGCGTACCAAGACGCGTCTCTACGGCGAAAAAATTGTTTGTTTTTTTGGGGTTTTTTTGGCCCCGCGTGGCTTTATAATATCCCCCTCATCAATCCTATGGGGTCAGAAGGGGTCTACCTTGCCCTCTTTCCTTCATTTCCCTCTTTGTTTTGGTCTCCTCTTGTCTCTCGATCCTACCGAGAGACAAGATGGCGGCCGCTCCGGACTGTTTACAATGTTGACAGCCAATCAGCTACTCCTCAGACTCCCGTTACACTGCCGGTTAGCTTCCCGGTTAGCTGCCCGGTTAGCTGCCCGGTTTGCGTACCAAGACGCGTCTCTACGGCGAAAAAATCGTTTTTTTTTTGTTTTTTTTGGGGCCCCGCGTGGCTCTATAATATCCCCCTCATCAATCCTAGGGGGTCAGAAGGGGTCTACCTTGCCCCCTTTCCTTCATTTCCCCCTTTGTTTTGGCCTCCTCTTGTCTCTCGATCCTACCGAGAGACAAGATGGCGGCCGCTCCGGACTGTTTAGAATGTTGACAGACACCGGAGAGCCAATCAGCTTCGCTTCGCAAAGTTCCGATACACGAAAAGTTCGCGAACCGGAGCGCTACCCGGAGCGCTGTTACAGATATATATCTTGTTTTAAACGTTAATTTCTCAATATCCACTGAAGCACATATATTGAGACCTAGCAAAGGCACATCGGGCTAACAGTCCCTACAATTTTGCCAAGTTTCGTGGAAATCCATTCAGCCGTTCGGGCTAAAAGTGAGGCCAACCGCCCTATGGAAATTAACATGGGAAAAACGCGTTTTGGGACCCCCCTTTTTTCTCGGCCCCCCCTTGACGAACCCCCCCCAAATTTCCAGGAGCTCCTCAGAAACAAAATGTGCCATTTTCCTGAAAATTTCAGCCAATTCCGTCCACAAACGCCAAAGTTATTAGGCATAGAATTTTCAAAAGTTCTATAGAGAAAAAATCCTAACTATATATACCTACTGGCTATCGCCAGTAGGTAATATATATATATATATACACACATATATATATATATATATATATATATATATATATATATATATATATATATATATATATATATATATATATATATATATATATATATATTCACTGAAAAAAGCCATAGGTTACAGTCGATATATAGTTAGGAATTTGCATTTACAAAACCTTGAAAATTCAATGAAAAAACCATTGGTTTTAGGCCATATATAGTTAGGGATTTGCATTTACAAAACCTTATTTTACTCGCATAAAACCATTGAAATTCCATATATAGTTAGATGCGCTAACTATATATCGCGCACCCGCAATCCACTGCTGATGATGTCCCATATTACATCATTCATGACATGGTCAGTGACATCACTGATGACATCACTGATGACAACTCAAATGACATCACTGATGACAACATCCAGTGTCTGTATGTTTCTGTAAAGTTAAAATATGTCTTACATATTGAAGAATGAGTGGATGTTTAAATGTCTGGATGAAGGATTTAGTAGGTGCATGACTGATTGTATGAGGGAGTGATTAAATGTGTCTCACTGAGTGCATGGGTTAGTGATTAAACTGTATTAATTTGTGCATCATTATATCTGTTGTTCTGTAAACTGCTGCATGTGTTGATCAGTAGCTATATGAATAACTATATGGGTTATTGATTGGTTGCTCAAGTATTTGTATGGGAGACTGAGTATGTGAGTGGGTGGCTGGGAGGTGTGTGACTCTGTGCATAGATGTGTAAGCAGTTGATTCACTAGATGTATGGTTTCAAAAGTGCTACATGTCAAAGTAAGTACATATGTAAAACACAGTACATGTGAGAGTTAACATATATAAATAACTGTGCATAAGAGCCAGTGAATGTGTGAGTGGCTGTATGGATCATTGTGAACATGTATCAAGGATTGTATAAGAGAGTAAATATGTGTTAGAATATGTTTCAATAAGTAAGGTGTGTATAACTGTATAGTTGAGGAATTGGAGGTGTGTTTGATTCTTTGCATGACTGTCTAGGTGTATGAGTAACTCCATGGATGAGTGACAGTCTGTGAGTGTCTGTTTTCACTGAGTGTATCTAAGGATATATCAGAGTCTGTAGAGGTTCATCGTATTAACACATGAATGATGTCATCTGTGATGTTGTCAGTGATGTCATTTGAGTTGTCATCAGTGATGTCATCAGTGATGTCATTTGAGATGTCATCAGTGATGTCATTTGAGTTGTCATCAGTGATGTCATCAGTGATGTCACTGACCATGTCATGAATGATGTAATATGTGACATCATCAGCAGTGGATTGCGGGTGCGCAATATATAGTTAGCGCATCTAACTATATATGGAATTTCAATGGTTTTATGCGAGTAAAATAAGGTTTTGTAAATGCAAATCCCTAACTATATATGGCCTAAAACCAATGTTTTTTTCATTGAATTTTCAAGGTTTTGTAAATGCAAATTCCTAACTATATATCGACTATAACCTATGGTTTTTTCAGTGAATTTCAATGGTTTTTTAATAGCAAATATGAAAAGCTTTAAAATGTCAAGTACGTGATAGATAAAAACATTTTCGTATTTATGCACGCTGATGTGCTTTGAACGCTGCACCCCCCCTCCCCTCTTTTCTCTTAGTAGTACTCTCTCTTTGCAGATAGTGAACGGTAGTTAACGCAGACCTTTACCCCCATTGTAATCCGTCGTACCTGCTTGTCTCTCCATTTGATTGATTGTTATCCAAGCATTTACTGTTTTACAATTGATTCTCTTTGGTTAATTCTCTATTTACAAACAAGCACAAAGTCGCAATACTCTGTTTAGTCTTTGCAGATAGTGAAAAATCGTGTAAAAAAATAAAAGTAATCGAGCAAAATCAGTAGGCCACTAATTGGATCTCTTTTTGACCTCGCTAAAATAGAAATATTAGGAACAACCCTTCATGAGAAATACGAAAATAGTGAGATGAACTGAGCTCCACACCATGAGGGCTGCAAGACAGCTCGACTCCGTCACCCACCCCGCCCAAAATAACGACAAACCCTATGCAAATATTAAAAATATAGACAACACACCAGCAAAGAAACAGGGTAAAACATTTTATTAAATAACTATTTACATAACTATTTTATACTTTTTATTGCCCGATCCGGCTAGCTCAATCGATCGAGCATGAAACTCATGCACTCTGATAGCAAGCGTTGCTACTGATGCTATGCAGACCAAAACTGGTTTTCAGTTTGTACATTTTTCTAGATTTTTCAATCCAAGGTTGGTTGACTTTGTAGAACGATGGCTTCAGATTTTCAACATACGGTGTGGTGGCGCGGACTGGGAGGGGGCGCTTCGCTCCTGCCCCCTCCCCAAGTAAGATTTTCATAAGTGAAAGTACGTTAATGGTTTTGGTCCCTGAGTTGCTTCAATGTCACTGCCATTCTCAAATGGCATAAGTTCTGGATGTTGGGTGCCATAGTTCAGAGTTCTGAGCAGCGCTTGTAACACTGTCTGAAGCTTATTTCCACCTACTGCAGCTTCACTATTCTCAAAGTAAGTGAGTGTCGTTTGTGGACCTGACTGCATTTGAAAACAATGTGATATGAAACCTTCCTAAACAGCTTGACGGAGGCCCCCGAAGGGCGGTGTGATGACCATGGACTCGGAGAAGACACTTGGCTCCGACCCCCTCCCCAAGTCTTATAGCAGCGGTGTAGCCTGAGATCGCCCCCGACATAGGCGGCCGGCTCTCGGGGTCCGGCGGAACTTTTTGCCTTTTGATGACTCTTCTATTCTGGACCTTGTCCCACAATCCGTTTGACCTGAAGACACGCTGTAGTGGGGCGCCCCTTTACCGTTTCAGTTGCCATTCCACCCGCTTTTGCTACACTGTGCCTCTTCCGCCATTCAGCTGTTTACCGCCCGCTCTTGCGACTACAGCGTCTCGCTCACCATGTAGTTGAGTTGCTCCCGCTCTTGCGGTGCAGCGATAGGCGGCTGCCACAGGACTCTCAAAATGGCGGCCGGCTCTTCGGTTTTGGGCCTGGTCCACTAAAATGGCCCTGGGACACCTTTGAACTCGGACGCTTCCCTGATAGGGCTTGGGTCCCATTCTTGAAAGCGTCCCCTCAGCCGTGAAGATTCTACAAAAGTCTTGGGGGCCCCCGACTCCCGCAAGCTTCTGGTGGGGAGCGGCTGCCATGTCTGCTCGTGGAATGGCCACGACGGAGCTACGAGATGGTAGTGCTCTCATGCTGACGCCAGCTTTAGTCTGAAACATCCAGAAACACTGTAGACTACCAATTCGATCAGTTCCGGTAGCGCCCCAACATGACCCGGAAGAGAAGAACTTGCCCTCCCCTCTTTGACTGATGGTTCTTGTTGCCTGTCCCCTCTGTTGTCATTTAACAGAACTTTTTGGACTGCTGAAAGGGGTTGTGTTCCGAACGCTGGTTGGTGGAGACATTTTGACTATATTCTTGACCTACGTTGTCGCGTGATGCGTTATATGACACGCCGCGTTAGCGCACCCGGAAGTGATCCGAGGCGCGGCGCGCAGCACGTAACGTAAGCATAACAGGTCATGTGACTTGTTAATAAAACTTTTCATTGGTTCATTTTACTTTTGTTATTTTAATGATGAAAAGCTTGGTCATATGACCTAAAAATTACGCTTTTTATTGTTTTCGAACATTATTTTTTTTAAACATATGGTATAATATTCCAGGCTAATGTACTTTCCCGGAAAATTTACAACTGTCCTGCAAGTAAAATATATTCCTTTTTCGAGAAAAAAGGGCGTTTCTTCGTTCCATGACGGAGCCGTTGAGTAAAAGAGACTCGGCCTGCTGTTTTAGTCGCCGATACGCCTGATTATCAGATTCTTATCGATCACTTTATGTTGCAGAAATGAAAAACACAACTGCCCTTGACCATTTATCTTTACTGCGTTCCTACATATTATACCTTTTATCCGTCATGTAATTGGACTACTTTATTTCACTTGCCTTTTACTGATTCGAAAACAGTGACTAAAAGTAAAAACTTTACCAATGTAAATACTACTACCATGTTTTGTTTTAAAAACCTTTATTGTGAAAATGTCAGTATACAAATACGGGCCTATAACCACGTGGGCCGGCCACGGAGCAAACTGGAATCGTATATGATGAGGAGACATTTACATTATGGGGGAACGTAACGAACGAGCCATTAGTTTGCAAGAACTAAGGTGTCTAACAGTTGCGGAATCGGTGGACGTACATTTTGTAATTAAAATACGACAGGGCCACTTATATACATTTGCGTGCAAGTACCATGGGTGACGTTAATTCGAACTTTCAATAGTACAGTAATCAATAACACATCAGAACTTAATATCAATAGGGATGTCGAAATATTCAATCAATTCTCGTCCCCGCCCGCCATGAGCATCAAAACTGCATTCATATCTCGTGATATCAAGGTTGTTCAACCAGTACACAACAAGGAGTTACGAGTCCCATTTATACCGGCGCCATTTTGGGCGAGGCCGGGCAGGTCCAAGATATAGTCAAAATGTCTCCACCAACCATCGGCCAGACCAGAACCCCTTTCGGCCCTTTATGCTACAAGATGGTGTCTTCCATTCAGAAAATATTATTGGCAGCATTTTGAAAGGAAACATAAACAGCCGTTCTCCTAGTGAGTTTCACATTGTTACATTTAGGAAGAATGTTGAAGAGTAGTATGTGGAAAATCTGAAGCCATTTTTCTACAAACTCTCAATCAGCCTTGGATGGAAAAAAAATCCTGAAGAATGTACAAACTGAAAACCAATTTTTGTCTGTATAGCATCAACAGCAACGCGTGAGTCAGCTTTGTGTCAAGCCGCCATTTTCATTCACTCAATAGCGTCCCCCTGCACACATTCAGGGACCTGGTCGTGTTTTCAGATGAAACGGATTGTAGGACAAGAAGCAGAAAAGAAAAGGAAAAAAGTTCCGCCGGACCTCGGGAGCCGGCCGCCTATGTCATGTGCGACCTTTGGCCACACCAGGGCAATAGTGAAGCTGCAGCAGGTGCAAATAAGCTTCAGACAGTCTTACAAGCACTGCTCAGAACTCTCAACTATGGCACTCAACATCCAGGACTTGCCATTCGGATCTTGGCGCCTTGTGCTGGTTCCGACCTATTCACACATCGGTCCACTACTGACATCACCTCATAAGCCAACGGGGCACCCCACGCCGACTTTCGGCGCAGCATTGTAGGATGGCCACACCAGTGCGGCAACTTGCTGGACACCACCTCGGTGCCATCCGGATCTCTACGCGTTCGAGTCACTGTACCGCAAGAGTGACCGCAACTCAGCTGGACACGCCGTCTTTCGGCGCAGCATTGTAGGATGGCCACACCAGTGCGGCAATCTGCTGGACACCACCTCGGTGCCATCCGGATCTCGGTGCGTTGTGCTGCCTTCGGCCTACTGTAGCCGCAAGTGCGGACGCAACTCAGTTGGACGGCGAGTGAAACGCTAAGGGGCGCCGCACTGCAGCCGAGGAGCCTCCATCTTGGGGGAGACGCACAGCCCCCACTGACTGACGCGACCTCACAGGCCAACGGGGCGCCCCACGCCGACTTTCGGCGCAGCATTGTAGGATGGCCACACCAGTGCGGCAATTTGCTGGACACCACCTCGTTGCCATCCGGATCTCAGCGCGTTGTGCTGCCTTCGGCCTATTCGCACATCGGTCCGCTACTGACGCCGCCTCACGTGCCAACGGATTTTCTACGCTTTTTGTAGCCCTATGCCGCATAACAGGTCATGTGACTTGTTTATAAAACTTTTCATTGGTTCATTTTACTTTTGGTTTCCTAAAGATGGAAGGCTTGGTCATATGACCTAAAAATACACTTTTCATTGGTTTAGAACATTTTTTTTCCCAAACGATGAAAGCCCCACCTTGTTTCTGGATGTTTCAGACTGAAGCTGGCGTCAGCATGAGAGCACCACCATCTCGTGGCTCCGTCGTGGTCATTCCGCGAGCAATCATGGCAGCCGCTCCCCACCGGAAGCCTGCGGGAGTCGAGGGCCCCCAAGACTTTTGTAGAATCTTCACGGCTGAGGGGACGCTTTTCGAGAATGGAGCCCAAGCCCTAGCAGGCAAGCGTCCGAGTTCCAAGGTGTCCCAGGGCCATTTTAGTGGACCAGGCCCAAAACCGAAGAGCCGTCCGCCATTTTAAGAGTCATGTGGCAGCCGCCTATCGCTGCACTGCAAGAGTGGGAGCAACTCAACAACATGGTGAGCGAGACGCTGTAGCCGCAAGAGCGGGCGCAACTCAGCTGGATGGCCACCACCTGGGGAGGCCCGTTCACGCCGCCTTCCCCACGCCCCCCCCCCCCGGGCCGTCCCACGCCAATTTTCGGAGCAGCATTGTAGGATACCAAAACCAGTGCGGCAGTTTACTGGACATCACCTGGGTGCCATCAACATCTCAGCGCGTTCTGCTGCCTTGGGACTATTCGCACAACAGACCGCTACTGACGAGGCCACCACCCGGGACGCCCCACGCCATTTTTCGGAGCAGCATTGTAGGATACCAAAAACAGTGCGGCACCCAGGCGACATCACCTGGGTGCCGTCCAGAACTCAGCACGTTGTGCTGCCTTGGGACTATTTGCACAAAAGACAGCTTCTGACAATTGTTGCTTTTTTTGGTGAAAAATGTTTAAATGTTTTTACAGTTTTTGTTCCGTTCATTATATTTAAAAGTTAATAAAGTTTTATAATGTTACTTTGTTGGAGTGTTATATATTTTTTAAAAAACGGGTGAATGGGGCCTTGAATCGGGTTATTGTCATGTGTGGGCTTTGCAAGTGTACTGCTACAGGATCGGACATTTCAAACTCAAATGCACGTTCTTTTTCTTACCTTTCCGAAGCATGGAGCGCAATAGCAGGCAGAGAAAGGGTGATGCAAGTGTTGAACACTGCCTAGCCTGAAAGTTGCTGGCATTCCCCCCCCCCGCCCGCTCCTGAAAGAGGACACACACACACCGCCGCCCCGAGTACTTCACAGATCTTTAAAAGACCATGCGCTTGTTTATGAGGCTTAAATGGTTTATCACCCCTTCTAGAACCCCTGCATCGACCCTCTGACGTTTCCTGGAAGAATTACCACGTAACACAATACCAAGCCCTGTCAGCTGAAACCCCCGAGGAATCATGGGGCATATTATCAAGGGGGTTTATCTCCGCTTTTTTGGCTTTAAAAGCCAAGAAAGCGGAGATAAAATTATCTCCCTATTACCAAGCTGTCGCTAACACCAGTTAGTGACAGCTAAAAGGAGATAGCGACCATCGTGGGCCCCGCTTTGCATGTCAGTGATAGTGCCCTGAGCAGTTCTTAGCCATGTTATCCAATGGGAGGTGGATAACATGGCTAAGAGCATTTGCTCGATAATACATGAATATCGCTGACTTTTCAGCGATATTCATGCATTGCGGCCGTTTTTTATCGCATTTGCGATAAACCTTGCTAATAGCAAGGTTTATCTGCGATAAAAATCGCCGATGTGCGGCGATAATTTTTGTCTCTAAACAAGTTAGAGACAAAAATTATCGCTAGTTGTTGGTAATATGCCCCCGGGTTTTTGCTTGCAGAAATCGGGAGGCGGGAGACTAGCACTGAAATCAGTAGTCTCACGCCTGACTCGGGAGGGTTGGCATGTCTGGATTCTCTACAGCTGGGGCCATAAACTACATCCGCAGGGGTAGGTGATAGCCTGGGACCAGCCTGGCATCTAAAATGGCTGCCGTGCACGACAAAATTGTGGCATTTGAAAAAAGGCAAGATGGCGCAGACAATGTTTATCAAAAAGGATTCATTTATAACAAAATATTTTTTCGCAGTGACAAATTGGCGGTCAACAGACGTCATGCAGCAAAAAAAATAAAAAGCTCACGCACAGCCGCTGGAAGAGATGTATCAACATATATGAGCCTCCTCAGCCACCCTCATGAAACATAGGGGATTAGGATACGTCTCCCGCACCCCCTTATACCTAGTAATTTAATTAAAACGAAGCACAAAATGGCGAATTCCCATTTCGCTACCAGTTTGCGGCCCAGTTCGCGGCCCGTGAAGCGCTTCTACCGTGAAAAATCATTTTTTTTTTATTTTCCTCACGGGACCCTTTAATAACCCCAACAACATTCCTAGGGGGTCAAGAGGGGTATACCTTGCCCCCTTTCATTAAATTCCCCCTTCGTTTTTCACCTCTTCTTCTCTCTCGATCCTACCGAGAGATAAGATGGCGGCTGGTCCGGACTGTTTAGAATGTTGACAGACACCGGAGAGCCAATCAGCTTTCTGCGCTCAAAGTTTCGTTTCGCGAAAAGTAAGCGAACCGGAGCGCAGCCTGGAGCGCTGTTACAGATATATATCTTGTTTTAAACGTTAATTTCTCAAAAACTACTGGAGCACATATATTGAGACCTAGCAAAGGCACATCGGGCTAACAGTCCCTACAATTTTGCCAAGTTTCGTGCAAATCCATTCAGCCGTTCGAGCTAAAAGTGAGTCCAACCGCCCTATGGAAATTAACATGGGAAAAACGCGTTTTGGGACCCTCCTTTTTTCTCGGCCCCCCCTCGACAAAACCCCCCCAAATTTTCAAGGGCTGCTCAGAAACAAAATGTGCCATTTTCCTGAAAATTTCAGCCGATTCCGTCCACAAACGCCAAAGTTATTAGACATAGAATTTTCAAAAATCCCATAGGGAATAAATCCTAACTATATATATATATATATATATACATTACCTACTGGCTATCGCCAGTAGGTATATATAGTTAGGATTTATTCCCTATGGGATTTTTGAAAATTCTATGTCTAATAACTTTGGCGTTTGTGGACGGAATCGGCTGAAATTTTCAGGATAATGGCACATTTTGTTTCTGAGCAGCCCTTGAAAATTTGGGGGGGTTTTGTCGAGGGGGGGCCGAGAAAAAAGGGGGGTCACAAAACGCGTTTTTCCCATGTTAATTTCCATAGGGCGGTTGGACTCACTTTTAGCTCGAACGGCTGAATGGATTTGCACGAAACTTGGCAAAATTGTAGGGACTGTTAGCCCGATGTGCCTTTGCTAGGTCTCAATATATGTGCTCCAGTAGTTTTTGAGAAATTAACGTTTAAAACAAGATATATATCTGTAACAGCGCTCCAGGCTGCGCTCCGGTTCGCTTACTTTTCGCGAAACGGAACTTTGAGCGCAGAAAGCTGATTGGCTCTCCGGTGTCTGTCAACATTCTAAACAGTCCGGAGCGGCTGCCATCTTATCTCTCGGTAGGATCGAGAGAGAAGAAGAGGTGAAAAACGAAGGGGGAATTTAATGAAAGGGGGCAAGGTATACCCCTCTTGACCCCCTAGGAATGTTGTTGGGGTTATTAAAGGGTCCGGTGAGGAAAATAAAAAAAAATGATTTTTCACGGTAGAAGCGCTTCACGGGATGCGAACTGGGCCGCAAACTGGTAGCGAAACGGGAATTCGCCATTTTGTGCTTCGTTTTAATTAAATTACTAGGTATAAGGAGGTGCGGGAGACGTATCCTAATCCCCTATGTTTCATGAGGGTGGCTGAGGAGGCTTATATATGTTGATACATCTCTTCCAGCGGCTGTGCGTGAGCTTTTTATTTTTTTTGCTGCGTGACGTCTGTTAACGTTCGATTCGATGGAAATCAGGAAGTGTTGACCGCCAATTTGTCACTGCGATAAAATATTTTGTTATAAATTAATCCTTATTGATAAACATTGTCTGCGCCATCTTGCCTTTTTTCCAATGCCACAATTTTGTCGTGCACGGCAGCCATTTTAGATGCCAGGCTGGTCCCAGGCTATCACCTACCCCTGCGGATGTAGTTTATGGCCCCAGCTGTAGAGAATCCAGACATGCCAACCCTCCCGATTCAGGCGTGAGACTACTGATTTCAGTGCTAGTCTCCCGCCTCCCGATTTCTGCAAGCAAAAACCCGGGGGCATATTACCAACAACTAGCGATAATTTTTGTCTCTAACTTGTTTAGAGACAAAAATTATCGCCGCACATCGGCGATTTTTATCGCAGATAAACCTTGCTATTAGCAAGGTTTATCGCAAATGCGATAAAAAACGGCCGCAATGCATGAATATTGCTGAAAAGTCAGCGATATTCATGTATTATCAAGCAAATGCTCTTAGCCATGTTATCCACCTCCCATTGGATAACATGGCTAAGAACTGCTCAGGGCACTATCACTGACACGCAAAGCGGGGCCCACGATGGTCGCTATCTCCTTTTAGCTGTCACTAACTGGTGTTAGCGACAGCTTGGTAATAGGGAGATAATTTTATCTCCGCTTTCTTGGCTTTTAAAGCCAAAAAAGCGGAGATAAAACCCCTTGATAATATGCCCCATGATTCCTCGGGGTTTCAGCTGACAGGGCTTGGTATTGTGTTACGTGGTAATTCTTCCAGGAAACGTCAGAGGGTCGATGCAGGGGTTCTAGAAGGGGTGATAAACCATTTAAGCCTCATAAACAAGCGCATGGTCTTTTAAAGATCTGTGAATTACTCGGGCGGCGGTGTGTGTGTGTCCTCTTTCAGGAGCGGGCGGGGGGGGGGGGGAATGCCAGCAACTTCCAGGCTAGGCAGTGTTCAACACTTGCATCACCCTTTCTCTGCCTGCTATTGCGCTCCATGGTTCGGAAAGGTAAGAAAAAGAACGTGCATTTGAGTTTGAAATGTCCGATCCTGTAGCAGTACACTTGCAAAGCCCACACATGACAATAACCCGATTCAAGGCCCCATTCACCCGTTTTAAAAAAAATATATAACACTCCAACAAAGTAACATTATAAAACTTTATTAACTTTTAAATATAATGAACGGAACAAAAACTGTAAAAACATTTAAACATTTTTCACCAAAAAAAGCAACAATTGTCAGAAGCTGTCTTTTGTGCGAATAGTCCCAAGGCAGCACAACGTGCTGAGTTCTGGACGGCACCCAGGTGATGTCGCCTGGGTGCCGCACTGGTTTTGGTATCCTACAATGCTGCTCCGAAAATTGGCGTGGGGCGTCCCGGGTGGTGCGGGGGGAGGCCTAGTCAGTAGCGGTCTGTTGTGCGAATAGTCCCAAGGCAGCAGAACGCGCTGAGATGTTGATGGCACCCAGGTGATGTCCAGTAAACTGCCGCACTGGTTTTGGTATCCTACAATGCTGCTCCGAAAATTGGCGTGGGGCGGCCCGGGGGGGGGGCGTGGGGGAGGCGGCGTGAACGGGCCTCCCCAGGTGGCGGCCATCCAGCTGAGTTGCGCCCGCTCTTGCGGCTACAGCGTCTCGCTCACCATGTTGTTGAGTTGCTCCCACTCTTGCAGTGCAGCGATAGGCGGCTGCCACATGACTCTTAAAATGGCGGACGGCTCTTCGGTTTTGGGCCTGGTCCACTAAAATGGCCCTGGGACACCTTGGAACTCGGACGCTTGCCTGCTAGGGCTTGGGCTCCATTCTCGAAAAGCGTCCCCTCAGCCGTGAAGATTCTACAAAAGTCTTGGGGGCCCTTGACTCCCGCAGGCTTCCGGTGGGGAGCGGCTGCCATGATTGCTCGCGGAATGACCACGACGGAGCCACGAGATGGTGGTGCTCTCATGCTGACGCCAGCTTCAGTCTGAAACATCCAGAAACAAGGTGGGGCTTTCATCGTTTGGGAAAAAAAAATGTTCTAAACCAATGAAAAGTGTTATTTTTAGGTCATATGACCAAGCCTTCCATCTTTAGGAAACCAAAAGTAAAATGAACCAATGAAAAGTTTTATAAACAAGTCACATGACCTGTTATGCGGCATAGGGCTACAAAAAGCGTAGAAAATCCGTTGGCACGTGAGGCGGCATCAGTAGCGGACCGATGTGCGAATAGGCCGAAGGCAGCACAACGCGCTGAGATCCGGATGGCAACGAGGTGGTGTCCAGCAAATTGCCGCACTGGTGTGGCCATCCTACAATGCTGCGCCGAAAGTCGGCGTGGGGCGCCCCGTTGGCCTGTGAGGTCGCGTCAGTCAGTGGGGGCTGTGCGTCTCCCCCAAGATGGAGGCTCCTCGGCTGCAGTGCGGCGCCCCTTAGCGTTTCACTCGCCGTCCAACTGAGTTGCGTCCGCACTTGCGGCTACAGTAGGTCGAAGGCAGCACAACGCACTGAGATCCGGATGGCACCGAGGTGGTGTCCAGCAAATTGCCGCACTGGTGTGGCCATCCTACAATGCTGCGCCGAAAGACGGCGTGTCCAGCTGAGTTGCGGTCACTCTTGCGGTACAGTGACTCGAACACGCCGAGATCCGGATGGCACCGAGGTGGTGTCCAGCAAGTTGCCGCACTGGTGTGGCCATCCTACAATGCTGCGCCGAAAGTCGGTGTGGGGTGCCCCGTTGGCTTATGAGGTGATGTCAGTAGTGGACCGATGTGTGAATAGGTCGGAACCAGCACAAGGCGCCAAGATCCGAATGGCAAGTCCTGGATGTTGAGTGCCATAGTTGAGAGTTCTGAGCAGTGCTTGTAAGACTGTCTGAAGCTTATTTGCACCTGCTGCAGCTTCACTATTGCCCTGGTGTGGCCAAAGGTCGCACATGACATAGGCGGCCGGCTCCCGAGGTCCGGCGGAACTTTTTTCCTTTTCTTTTCTGCTTCTTGTCCTACAATCCGTTTCATCTGAAAACACGACCGGGTCCCTGAATGTGTGCAGGGGGACGCTATTGAGTGAATGAAAATGGCGGCTTGACACAAAGCTGACTCACGCGTTGCTGTTGATGCTATACAGACAAAAATTGGTTTCAGTTTGTACATTCTTCAGGATTTTTTTTCCATCCAAGGCTGATTGAGAGTTTGTAGAAAAATGGCTTCAGATTTTCCACATACTACTCTTCAACATTCTTCCTAAATGTAACAATGTGAAACTCACTAGGAGAACGGCTGTTTATGTTTCCTTTCAAAATGCTGCCAATAATATTTTCTGAATGGAAGACACCATCTTGTAGCATAAAGGGCCGAAAGGGGTTCTGGTCTGGCCGATGGTTGGTGGAGACATTTTGACTATATCTTGGACCTGCCCGGCCTCGCCCAAAATGGCGCTGGTATAAATGGGACTCGTAACTCCTTGTTGTGTACTGGTTGAACAACCTTGATATCACGAGATATGAATGCAGTTTTGATGCTCATGGCGGGCGGGGATGAGAATTGATTGAATATTTCGACATCCCTATTGATATTAAGTTCTGATGTGTTATTGATTACTGTACTATTGAAAGTTCGAATTAACGTCACCCATGGTACTTGCACGCAAATGTATATCTAGATAACTTTTTTGTAAGTGGCCCTGTCGTATTTTAATTACAAAATGTACGTCCACCGATTCCGCAACTGTTAGACACCTTAGTTCTTGCAACCTAATGGCTCGTTCGTTACGTTCCTCCATAATGTAAATGTCTCCTCATCATATACGATTCCAGTTTGCTCCGTGGCCGGCCCACGTGGTTATAGGCCCGTATTTGTATACTGACATTTTCACAATAAAGGTTTTTAAAACAAAACATGGTAGTAGTATTTACATTGGTAAAGTTTTTACTTTTAGTCACTGTTTTCGAATCAGTAAAAGGCAAGTGAAATAAAGTAGTCCAATTACATGACGGATAAAAGGTATAATATGTAGGAACGCAGTAAAGATAAATGGTCAAGGGCAGTTGTGTTTTTCATTTCTGCAACATAAAGTGATCGATAAGAATCTGATAATCAGGCGTATCGGCGACTAAGACAGCAGGCCGAGTCTCTTTTACTCAACGGCTCCGTCATGGAACGAAGAAACGCCCTTTTTCTCAAAAAAGGAATATATTTTACTTGCAGGACAGTTGTAAATTTTCCGGGAAAGTACATTAGCCTGGAATATTATAACATATGTTTAAAAAAAATAATGTTCGAAAACAATAAAAAGCGTAATTTTGAGGTCTTATGACCAAGCTTTTCATCATTAAAATAACAAAAGTAAAATGAACCAATGAAAAGTTTTATTAACAAGTCACATGACCTGTTATGCTTACGTTACGCGCTGCGCGCCGCGCCTCGGATCACTTTCGGGTGCGCTAACGCGGCGTGTCATATAACGCATTACGCGACAACGTAGGTCAAGAATATAGTCAAAATGTCTCCACCAACCAGTGTTCGGAACACAACCCCATGTGACATCATCAGCAGTGGATTGCGGGTGCGCGATATATAGTTAGCGCATCTAACTATATATGGAATTTCAATGGTTTTATGCGAGTAAAATAAGGTTTTGTAAATGCAAATCCCTAACTATATATGGCCTAAAACCAATGGTTTTTTCATTGAATATATATATATATATATTACCTACTGGCGTCTCGCCAGTAGGTATATATAGTTAGGATTTTTTCCCTATGGGATTTCTGAAAATTCTATGCCTAATAACTTTGGCGTTTGTGGACGGAATCGGCTAAAATTTTCAGGAAAATGGCACATTTTGTTTCTGAGCAGCCCCTAAAAATTTGGGGGGGTTTCGTCAAGGGGGGCCTGAGAAAAAAGGGGGGTCACAAAACGCGTTTTTCCCATGTTAATTTCCATAGGGCGGTTGGACTCACTTTTAGCTCGAACGGCTGAATGGATTTGCACGAAACTTGGCAAAATTGTAGGGACTGTTAGCCCGATGTGCCTTTGCTAGGTCTCAATATATGTGCTCCAGTAGTTTTTGAGAAATTAACGTTCAAAACAAGATATATATCTGTAACAGCGCTCCGGGCAGCGATCCGGTCCGCTTACTTTTCGCGAAACGGAACTTTGCGCGCAGAAAGCTGATTGGCTCTCCGGTGTCTGTCAACATTCTAAACAGTCCGGAGCGGCCGCCATCTTATCTCTCGGTAGGATCGAGAGAGAAGAAGAGGTGAAAAACGAAGGGGGAATTTATTGAAAGGGTGCAAGGTATACCCCTCTTGACCCCCTAGGATTGTTGTTGGGGTTATTAAAGGGTCCCGTGGGGAAAATAAAAAAAAAATTATTTTTCACGGTAGAAGCGTTTCCCGGGCCGCGAACTGGGCCGCAAACTGGTAGCGAAACGGGAATTTGCCATTTTGTGCTTCGTTTTAATTGTTTAGAGACAAAAATTATCGCCGCACATCGGCCACAATGCATGAATATCGTTGAAAAGTCAGCGATATTCATGCATTATCCAGCAAATGCTCTTAGCCATGTTATCCACCTTCCATTGGATAACAGAAAGCTGATTGGCTCTCCGGTGTCTGTCAACATTCTAAATAGTCCGGAGCGGCCGCCATCTTATCTCTCGGTAGGATCGAGAGAGAAGAAGAGGTGAAAAACGAAGGGGGAATTTATTGAAAGGGGGCAAGGTATACCCCTCTTGACCCCCTAGGATTGTTGTTGGGGTTATTAAAGGGTCCCGTGGGGAAAATAAAAAAAAAATTATTTTTCACGGTAGAAGCGTTTCCCGGGCCGCGAACTGGGCCGCAAACTGGTAGCGAAACGGGAATTCGTCATTTTGTGCTTCGTTTTAATTGTTTAGAGACAAAAATTATCGCCGCACATCGGCCACAATGCATGAATATCGTTGAAAAGTCAGCGATATTCATGCATTATCCAGCAAATGCTCTTAGCCATGTTATCCACCTTCCATTGGATAACAGAAAGCTGATTGGCTATCCGGTGTCTGTCAACATTCTAAATAGTCCGGAGCGGCCGCCATCTTATCTCTCGGTAGGATCGAGAGAGAAGAAGAGGTGAAAAACGAAGGGGGAATTTATTGAAAGGGGGCAAGGTATACCCCTCTTGACCCCCTAGGATTGTTGTTGGAGTTATTAAAGGGTCCCGTGGGGAAAATAAAAAAAAATTGATTTTTCACGGTAGAAGCGCTTCACGGGCCGCGAACTGGGCCGCAAACTGGTAGTGAAACGGGAATTTGCCATTTTGTGCTTCGTTTTAATTGTTTAGAGACAAAAATTATCGCCGCACATCGGCCACAATGCATGAATATCGCTGAAAAGTCAGCGATATTCATGCATTATCCAGCAAATGCTCTTAGCCTTGTTATCCACCTTCCATTGGATAACATGGCTAAAAACCGCTCTGTGCGTGAGCTTTTTTTTTTTTTTTTTTGCTGCGTGACGTTTGTTAACGTTCGATTCGATGGAAATCAGGAAGTGTTGAACACCATTTTGTCACTGCGAGTAAATATTTTGTTATAAATGAATCCTTATTGATAAACATTGTCTGCGCCATCTTGCGTTTTTGTCCAATGCCACAATTTTGTCGTGCACGGCAGCCATTTTAGATGCCTTGACCAGGGCCACTCTCTGCACGCCGTCGATTCTCAGCATGGCTCCCCACCCTCGCACGCATCTCCCCCACGCAATGGTCACCCCCGCTCTCTCTCTCATGCATGGGCCATATACTTCCCCCATCTGTTTGCTCTTCTCTGAGAATCACACCCTGTGCCCGTTCGACACCTCCCTTTCACCCTATTCACTACCGCACCCTCTGACACTTCTCTTCCTCTGTGTCCGATTGTCCAGGCCGGACCTAGGCTATCACCTAGCCCTGCGGATATAGTCTATGGCTCCAGCTGTAGAGTATCCAGACATGGCAACCCTCCCGATTCAGGTGTGAGACTACTGATTTCAGTGCTAGTCTTTCGCTTCCCGATTCCTGCAAGGAAAAACCCGGGGGCATATTTCCAACATCTAGCGGTAATTTTTGTCTCTAACTTGTTTAGAGACAATAATTATCGCCGCACTTCGGCGAATTTTATCGCACATAAACCTTGCTATTAGCAAGGTTTATCGCAAATGCGATAAAAAACGGCCGCAATGCATGAATATCGCTGAAAAGTCAGCGATATTCATGCATTAGTCAGCAAATGCTCTTAGCCATGTTATCCACTTCCCATTGAACAAGCGCATGGTCTTTTAAAGATTTGTGAAGTACTCGGGGCGGCGGTGTGTGTGTGTCCTCTTTCAGGAGCGGGCGGGGGGGCATTGGCAGCAATTTGCAGGCCAGGCAGTGTTCAACACGTGCATCACCTTTTCTCTGCCTGCTATTGCGCTCCATGCTTCGGAAAGGTAAGAAAAAGAACGTGCATTTGAGTTTGAAATGTCCGATCTTGTAGTAGTACACTTGCAAAGCCCACACATGACAATAACCCGATTCAAGGCCCCATTCACCCGATTTTTAAAAAAAATATAGTACTCCAAGACAGTTACATTTTAAAACTTTATTAATATTTAAATATAACGAACGCAACAAAAACTGTAAATATATTTAACCATTTTTTGAAATTAACCAGAACTATAACGATAACAACAACAACAACAATAATATAACTTTTATGCCTAAATTACGCAAACATTTAGCTAATCTGCTAAAGGGGGGAGTCGCCATTTCTTTACAATAATCAATAATGAAAAATCCACATCAATAGGGTTGCCCGTTTTCTCGATGCAGCACTATAGTGCAATATACACAGCACCTGGGGTGTCAAGAGTGAACAGGTCTTTCTTTGTTCCTTAAGATTCTCCGAGAATGCTGATGCATTGGTGTCTGTACACTTCTTTGTCAATTCTGTCAAGATGATAACTGCTTTATAAACAGACGATATCTTTGTTTCGTCATTAGTGTTAAGTGTGTCTGAAACTACAGTGCCCTTCTGTTTTTTTTTCTTCAGGCTCTACAGAGTTTTGTGTGTTGTTCTTTTGAGCGACAATTATTCCAGAGGTTTCAGGTTCACTTGTTTTGTTCTGCAGTGAGTTAACAGCTTTAGAGAGTTCATGTTTATTTGCTATGTCCTGCTGTTCGTGAACTGCTTCAGAGACGTCAGGCTCATTTTTTATGTTTCAGTAGATCCTGGACCTGCCCGGCCGCGCCCAAAATGGCGCCGGTGTAAATGGGACTCGTAACTGCTTGTTCTGTACTGGTTGCCCAACCTTGATATCACGAGATACATATGCAGTTTTGAAGCACATGGCGGAGGCTTGTCTGCTGTAGTGGGGCGCCCCTTTATCGTTTCAGTCGCCATTCCGCCCGCTTTTGCTACACTGTGCCTCATCCGCCATTCAGCTGTTTACCGCCCGCTCTTACGGCTACAGCGTCTCGCTCACCATGTAGTTGAGTTGTTCCCACTCTTGCGGTGCAGCGGTAGGCGGCTGCCACAGGACTCTTAAAATGGCGGCCGGCTCTTCGGATTTGGGCCTGGTCCAGTAAAATGGCCCTGGGACACCTTGGAACTCGGACGCTTGTCTGCCAGGGCTTGGGTTCCATTCTCGAAAGCGTCCCCTCAGCCTTGAAGATTGTACAAAAGTCTTGGGTTCCCTCGACTCCCGCAGGCTTCCGGTGGGGAGCGGCTGCCATGATTGCTTGCGGAATGGCCACGACGGAGCTAAGAGATGGTGGTGCTCTCATGGTGACGCCAGCTTCAGTCTGAAACATCCAGAAACAAGGTGGGGCTTTCATCGTTTGGGGAAAAAAAATGTTTTAATCCAATGAAAAGTGTTATTTTTAGGTCACATGACCTAGTCTTACATAATTAGGAAAAGAAAAGTAAAATGAACCAATGAAAAGTTTTATTAACAAGTCACATGACCTGTTATGCTTACGTTGCGCGCGGCGCGCTCTGGATCGTTTCCGGGAAGCTGCGCCTTGCGCACCGGAGCACTTCCGGGTGCGCTAACGCGTCGCGTCATATGACGCATTACGCGACAATGCAGGTGCCGAATATAGTCAAAATGTCTCCACCAACCAGCGGTCGGAATTCCACCGCTTTCAGCAGTCCAAAAAGTTCGGTCAAATCTTAAGAGCGGGAGCAACTCAACTACATGGTGAGCGAGACGTTGTAGTCGCAAGAGCGAGCGGTAAACAGTTGAATGGCGGAAGAGGCACAGAGTACCAAAAGCGGGCGGAATGGCAACTAAAACGGTAAAGGGGCGCCCTACGACAGCGTGTCTTCAGGTGAAACGGATTGTGGGACAAGGTCCAGAATGAAAGATTCTTCAAAAGGGAAAAAATTCCGCCGGACCCCGGGAGCCGGCCGCCTATGCCGGGGGCGATCTCAGGCCTCACCAGGGCAACACGACTTGGGGAGGGGGCAGGAGCCAAGCGCCCCCTCTCAGTCCGCGCCATCTCACCGCCCCTCGGGGGCCTCCGTCAAGCGGTTTAGGGAGGCACCGTATCACATTGTTTTCCAATGTAGTCAGGTCCACAAATGGACCCCACTTACTTTGAATAGTGCAGCTGCAGCAGGTGCAAATAAGGTTTAAACAGTGTTACAAGAACTGCTTAGAATTCTGAAGTATGGCACTCAATAACCAAGACTTATGCCATTTATGTAAGGCAGTGACATGGAAGCAACTCAGGGACAAAAAGCATGAACGAACATTCACGTATGAAAATCTTATTTGGAGAAGGGGTAGAATCCAAACGCCCCCTGCCAGTTCGCGCCACTACACCGTATGTGGAAAATCTGAAGCCATCATTCTACAAACTCTCAACGCTTGTTATCAGTGCATGAGTTTCATGCTCGATCGATTGAGCTAGCCGGATCGGGCAATAAAAAGTATAAAATAGTTATGTAAATAGTTATTTAATAAAATGTTTTACTCTGTTTCTTTGCTGGTGTGTTGTGTATATTTATAATATTTGCATAGGGTTTGTCGTTATTTTGGGCGGTGTGGGTGGTGGAGTCGAGCTGTTTTGCAGCCCTCATGGTGTGGAGCTCAGTTCATTTCACTATTTTCGTATTTCTCATGAAGGGTTATTCCTAATGTTTGTATTTTACCGAGGTCAAAAAGAGATCGAATTAGTGGTCTACTGATTTTGCTCGATTACTTTTATTTTTTTTCACGATTTTTCACTATCTGCAAAGACTAAACAGAGTATTGCGACTTTGTGCTTGTTTGTAAATAGAGAATGATCCAAAGAGAACCAATTGTAAAACAGTAAATGCTTGGATAATAATCAATCAAATGGAGAGACAAGCAGGTACGACGGATTACAACAGGGGTAAAGGTCTGCGTTAACTACCGTTCACTATCTGCAAAGAGAGAGTACTACTAAGAGAAAAGAGGGGAGTGGGGAGGGGGGGCAGCGTTTAAAGCACATCAGCGTGCATAAACACGAAAACGTTTTTACCTATCACGTACTTGACATTTGACAGCTTTTGATGTTTGCTATTAAAAAACCATTGAAATTCACAGAAAAAACCATAGGTTATACTCCATATATAGTTAGGAATTTGCATTTACAAAACCTTGAAAATTCAATGAAAAAACCATTGGTTTTAGGCCATATATAGTTAGGGATTTGCATTTAGAAAACCTTATTTTACTCGCATAAAATCATTGAAATTCCATATATAGTTATAAGCGCTAACTATATATCGCGCACCCGCAATCCACTGCTGATGATGTCACATATTACATCATTCATGACATGGTTAGTGACATCACTGATGACATCACTGATGACATCTCAAATGACATCACTGATGACATCACTGATAACATCTCATTTGACATGACTGATCACATCACTGATGATATCATTCATGTGATAATACCATGAACCTCTTCAGACTCTAATATAACCTTAGATACAATCAGTGTAAACAGACAGTCACTCATCCATGGAGTTACTCACACACCTAGTCAGTTATGCCAAAAATCAATCACACCTCCATTTTCTCAACTATACAGTTATACACACCTTACTTATTCAAACATATACTAACACATATTTACTTTACTCTCTTATACAATCTCTGATACATGTTCACAATGATCCATACAGCCACTCACACATTCACTGGCTCTTATGCACAGTTATTTATAGATGTCAACTCTCACATGTACTGTGTTTTACATATGTACTTAATTTGACATGTAGCACTGAGATATCCATTCACTCACTAATACACTCATGCACAGTCAACCGCCCATACAGCTGTTTGCACATGCACTTTTGAATCTATACATATAGTGAATCAACTACTCACACATCTATGTACAGAGTCACACACCTTCCAGCCACCCATACACACACACTCAGTTTCCCATACAAATACTTGGACAACCAATCAATAACCCATACAGTTACTCATATAGCTACTGATCAACATATGCAGCAGTTTGTAGAACAACAGATATAATGATGCACAAATTAAAACAGTTTAGTCACTAACCTATGCACTCAGTGAGACACATTTAATCACTCACTCAATCAGTCAGTCATGCACCTACTAAATCCTTCATCCAGACACTTATACATCCACTCATTCTTCAATATGTAAGACATATTTTAACTTTACAGAAACATACAGTCACTGGATGTTGTCATCAGTGATGTCATCAGTGATGTCATTTGAGATGTCATCAGTGATGTCATCAGTGATGTCACTAACCATGTCATGAATGATGTAATATGTGACATCATCAGCAGTGGATTGCGGGTGCGCGATATATAGTTAGCGCTTATAACTATATATGGAATTTCAATGGTTTTATGCGAGTAAAATAAGGTTTTCTAAATGCAAATCCCTAACTATATATGGCCTAAAACCAATGGTTTTTTCATTGAATTTTCAAGGTTTTGTAAATGCAAATTCCTAACTATATATGGAGTATAACCTATGGTTTTTTCTGTGAATATATATATATATATATATATAGTAGTAGTAGTAGCTTTATTCGATAAAAACATATCATAAAAGCATTTACACATCTATTTTAAAAAAAACATTTTTACAACAATCATCAACATAAAAACATTTCATATCCAGAACAGCATATTAGGTGGGTAGGCCCATTTACTGGATTAACAGTTGTCTTGCAGTTCTTAGACGCCAAGCCCATCCCAAGAATTTTGCCATGCAAGTGGAAAAGAAGGGTCTAGCATCTGTACGGAAAATACGCAGGGCTTCCAAGTGAGAGCGAGTTCCCAGACTTCTGCAGAGGGGCTTCAACCACCTACGTCTCGGGGCTACATAGACACTGCATTCGAACAACATGTGGGACACAGACTCTACCCTTAGATCACAAAAGGGGCAATAGGGTACAGTTTGAGCAGGCGGTTTCCATGTGGAAGTAAACTCACATAATGGAAGCACCCCCAACCTGAACTTGATGTACAATGCTCTGTCCCTTGGGCTCTGAATGGTGTCTAGATAAGGTTCCCTTAACGGTAACTCCTTGGCTGACAAAAACAAAACTACAGATTTACAATGGATTGAGCTTCGGGCCCTCTCACTGTCTACCCATGCCCAATAGACCTTCTTTAGCTGTTGTTTCGTGGGTGCAGATTTATTGGACCAAGCCTCTCCTAGGCCTAATTTGTAGAGCAGCTTTTTAACCTCCCTAAGCCAGATGATCTTGTGAGAGCCCAGTAGTGACAAAATGTTGTTTAAAGCATCTGCGTAACTACTTAATTCCTGCACATTCCAGATTCTGGACCATAACAGGAGTGGGCGTAGTTTCGCTTGGTCGCAGATTGCCCGGGTACCTGCATCTATCAGCAATGGGATTGTTGGTGTGCTGTGGGGCAAACCCATTAGATCTTTGTGGAAGTTGTTCTCAAGGTGGGCCAGAGTGTCAACTTTTTGAGTGCCCCACAGCTCAGCACCGTAGAGTGCCGCGCTTACAACCCTTGCCCTATAGATATCTAGGGGAGCCCCAATAGGTTTTGATGATGATGCTCGCTGCTCCTTGAGCAGCGCACCTGCCACCCTTTTGTGGGTAAGGAAGACTTTTTGGTGGTGTGCCTTCCAGCTCATAGTATCACTGATGCGTATACCCAGGTAATCAAATTCTTTCACGCGATCAAGTGGGACGGAATCCAGGACCGGGGGATAAACAGATTTTTTTGGCGGGTTAAGGACTAAAAACTTGGTTTTGCCTATATTTATTGCCAAGCCCCTTTCATTGCAGAAGGTTTGGAACCTGGAAAGCAACGATTGGATGCCCATTGGCGATTTTGAAATTAGGAGGGTATCGTCGGCGAACAGAAGCGTTGAGATCTTCCTTCCAGCCAGGGTGGGTGCATCTGATGGTTGTTGTAGAAGATGCTCCACCACTCCGTTAATATAAAGAGAAAACAGAGTGGGGGCAAGCACACACCCCTGGCGGACGCCTCTGTCCACAGGGATACGGGATGTTTTCTCTCCCTGTGCACCCCATCTAATTTGGGCAAAATTCCTATCGTGAAATTTAACAAGCAGCGACAGCAAATAGGGGGGGAGGCCTAACCCATCGAGGACGTTCCATAGGAGCGCGCGTGGTACCAGGTCGAAGGCAGTCCGCAGGTCAATGAAGACTAGATACAGACTGCCCCCTCCCAGCACCACCACTTTCCAATAGATCATTAAAAGACGGAACGTCTGCTCGATTGTGCCTGTTCCTGTTCTAAAACCTGCTTGGAGATCTGACAGGATATGATTTTCGTCTGCCCACTCGATGATCCTGCCCAATACCACCTTCCCTGCTACCTTTTGAGAAGAGTCTAATAAGCTAATTGGGCGGTAGTTCGCTGGGTCGTCCCTAGGGCCTTTTTTAAAAATAGGTACGACCTCAGCGCCCCTCCATGAGTCAGGAAAGACTCCACCCAACACCACTTCATTCAGAAGCGAGGCGATTAATGTACTCCAAGGAGATGGGTAGTTCTTAATTAGGTCTCCTGGGATTCCGTCCGGACCCGCTGCCTTGTTCGGGACAATGCATTGGATTGCTCTTTCTACTTCTAAGTTGGTAAAAAGGCCAACATCGCACGGGAGATTAGTTGTAAGACCCATAGATGGGCAAGCTGCCTGGGCTGGGCCTGAGGGAGCAGAGTACAGTTGCGAAAAGTGTTCGAACCATGCCCCCCCTGTAATGTTACAAGTTAGCTGCTGGTCTATGGGCTTTTCCCTGGATCTTAATAGGTCCCAAAACCTCTTGGCATCCTTACTAGTGCTGGCCTCTACTAGATCTCCCCAGAAATTAAAATCATAAATCTGTTTGGCTTCAGTTATGATTTTTTTATAAGATTTTCTAGCAGCCCTGATAGCAACCGCATCTTTAGACTTTAATGTCACAACCAGTTCCTTCTTGGCCTCACGACATTTTGGGGTATACCACTTGTCTGACTGTTTAGGCAATGATTTTGAAAGACCCCTTCGTGTGGTTTGGGGAACAATAAATAAGTCACTTAGCGCCAGTACAGTCTTAGTGAATAGAGGTAGGATCTTGTTGTCGTTTTGGTTTGAAGTGATCATCCAGGACTCCACCTCTTCCAAGATTGTTCCGGCTTGGGCCATTCTTGTATCATCGGCTAAGACTTTTGCCCACTTTAAACGCCTGCTGCAGTTTGTAGGGACTATTTCATGGGAGGATTTCCACTTGTGACCGGTTAGGCCTTGCCTTTCAGCCTGCCAGGGGGATGAAATAGATAGCGATAAGGGGTTGTGGTCGCTATCACCCGACACTATAACCTCCATATCTAGGTGGTGTTGCCAGAGGTTGTAATTAAGCATGATATAGTCAATCCTAGACGTGTGATCTTGTCTGTTATAAGTGTGGGCACCCATATGGTCAGATTTGGATCGGCCATTTGTCGGTCGCAAGTTATGCTCCATGCACAGGGCATTGATCTCTATTGCATTTTGCGACCATTTGGGAATCGGGGCAAGATTCAAGATGGGAATACCTCTCCTGGTGTCATCCTCAAAAGTGTCCAAGATATCTTCATTGGCCAAAGGCTCAAAACAGCAGTTGAAATCCCCAACCAGCATTATATGGGAATCCGCATCGCAGGCGGCCAGGTTGCGGTTTAGACCTGTAGATGGTAAATGGGATGCACCGCCTTTGGCACCCCTCAGGTAGATGTTAAAGAGTTCCATTCTTTTTCCCCCTTTGTGTGTTACCGTTAGCCACTGGAGATCCGAAGATTGGGTGTTTCTTTCCTTTACCCTAAAGCCTAGAGCAATACTAATCCATATTATAAGGCCGCCTGACGGACGACCTTTGGATCCTTGTTCCTGGACTGCGGGGATAAAAAAGGTGGAAAATCCCACTCGGTGTCTTGGCTCCAAACACCAGGTTTCCTGTAAGAGGCAGATGTGGAAGGGTTCCAGGAAGTCACTCCATTCGGGGATGTCAAAGTTGCGACCAAGACCAGCCACATTCCAAGATAAAATTTTTAGGACAGAGTCAGCTGGTGGAGAAGCCCTGGTGTGGTCAATAGACATAGGCATAGAAGGAACAGTCGCACCCACAGGTTTTGAAGACCTCACAAGCGGCTCGGTTTGCGGGAGATTGGAGAACACATAGGAGGCAGGGCAGGTAGGATCCAACTGTTCAAGAGAAGTGGGTGCAGGGAGGGTCACGCCAAGCGGGTTAGTCCAATCTTCCCTGTTACACTTTGCTATTATATCCAATGACGTTGTCACACCATCAACCCTTGCGTTGCTGGATCGTCCTACTCGGCTTGTTGCAGATTCAGGGGCAGCACAATCAGTGGAATGATGCCTTTGCGAAGTGAAGAATACCTTTCGGGGTTGCTTGGCTGCTTGCACAAGGAGTCAGTCCACCTCCTCTAGACCGCCAAATCTATTATAGGTAGAGAGGCCGTTCCAGTGTAGCAGGGTCTCCCTGTGGCCCCGGGACTTATTCGGCCGTTGGAGGTGCTGAACCAATGTCCAATTGTCCCCCTGATTACAGCTAGGTCGGGGAGGATAGAAAAAGGATAGTAGCTTGGGTTTGACTAAAGAGTCATCATTACTGGGCCAACTGCAAATGTAGTGCGCCGTGTGTGGATCTTCAAAGGTCACTACTATGCAGTCCCCCGGACTGGATTTCAACGTTGGCCCTACCCAGGGGGTTCTGCGAACCATCAATACCCTACTTTTCCTGCCATTGGGGATTGGTCTGTTGACGTCTAACCAGTGCATTATTTTATTTTTAAGTGACCAGTGGTTTTCAAATTGGCCATTACCTAACGTTGGAACACCCGTCAATACAACGACATAGTCGTTTGCCTCTGGGGGAAGGTCAATATAGCCACCTCTAAAATTGTCTTTAACTGGGGGGGCCTGGATTTCATTAGGAACCGGTCTAATTGGTGTTTCGTATTTGGGGTTTTGCAAGTTGCGTGTGGAGCCTCGTGGAGGAGCCTTAGGTTCAACGCGAGCTTGCTCCACCGTGACTGTCCTTGGTTTAGGAACAGGTTTTATTGTAGACGGTGCTGAAGAGGAAGCTAAATTGGTTTGGGGTGCGGTAGGTTGTGTGATTGGGTCAGCTGCAATAATGCCCTGGTTTTCTAGGCTTTTCAACCCAAGAGTGGCCAACGCAATAATGCTCTTCTCCATTTCTAACAAGTTATTTTCTATCCTCGATAGTCTTAGGTCCAGAGGTGACAAAAGTTTTTAAGTGTGTCCCAAACCACCTCTATAAATTCTTTATTGTTATTGGTTAGCACGTCAACTTCAGGGTCCTCGCCTATTGTGGTATTAAGGAGGGGAATAGATGCATTGTTTCCCTGTACCTCACTACAAGACTGGGTATTAGGGGTAAACTCAGCTCCAGCATTAGATGCTGTGATGTTATTCGTAGGCAAATCTTTGGGAACAGCAATTTTCGCTTTCTTACGAAAATAAGCTGAGCGAGAATTGCGTTTCCTCTTTGGTTGTTTGCCACTGGAGATATTATGGGACAAATTCGGGAAAGATACAATGGGAGCAGGGATTTGCACACTAAGAGGTGTCAGTGGAGTATCCTCATCCTTACTTCCTGATGTAGATATGGGAATAGGCGGGGTCGGTGAGTGGTGAATATCTACCTGAGCGACTATGCAATGTGGGCGTTCTGGGCGCTCAGGAGTAACAGAGGTGGCTATGTGGCCTAGGGAGGATTTCTTGGAAAGTGCAATTACTTGGGACACTCTTCTTGCGGCATCTAGTTCTAGCGAAACCCGGGTTTGGAGCTTAGATATTTCCTTGTCTATAGCTATGTTAGTGCGGGTTATAAAGTCATCCATGGGGCCATTGACTATTGACCCACGTTTAGAAGACTTGCTACGGGTTACCCTAGGATCCATAGCATATATGTATATATATATATATACATTCCCTCCGGGCACTCAGCAGAGATGGCCGAGGATGGTGTCCCCATGGCCAAAATTGGCCCTTTGGACGGGAGCTGAATGGCCCCTCCACCATTTCGGAAAGGCCAGGCCCCAGAAGATGGGGTCCCTGGGTCTGAAATTGGCCCAGGGAGGTGGGCCATGGGTCCACCTCCCCAATATTATAAAATAATTTAAAGGCCTGATCCCAGGAGATGGTGTGTCTGGGGCCAAAATTGGCCTGGGAGGGGAGCCACGCACCCCCCTAATCCCCATTCCAAATAGACCGTCTCCCAGGGATGGGCCTCTCCCCTTATGAAACGGAAAAAAAAATATTAAGCCCCAGCAAGTTGTTGAGGCGCTGCCCCCCCTTTCACCACCACTCTGCAAAAGCACCTCCTGGTGCACTAATAGAAGGGGGATGAAGTCCCCTTGGATACTGAAGGTCCTTGGGGGCGAACTAGCCCTCCTGTTACCTCCAGTAAGTCTCACACAGCGGGATTGCTGAGAGGTCATCGGAGGCCCGCCCCTTTTCTTCGCCACTCTGCATACATGCCTCCTGCAGCACTACTGGTTGGGGTTGAGGTCCCTTTGGATGCTGAGGGTCCTTGGGGGCCACCACTTTGCAAATGCGCCTCCTCGTGCACTGCTGGTTGGGGGATAAAGTCATTGTGAATATTTATTTAGATATATAATATATATATCACACCAACGAATTCCGGATACCAGGGCTTCATTCTGTGGCGGTCCGTCCTGGCCGTACATATATATATGGTTCCAGGCCGCAGAAGACTGCAGCAGTCCCAGAGAAGGGGAGACCACGCGAAGGGAACATGCTCTCATTGCTCTGTGGCGCTGCGGTGCATTAATTAAGACAGCCAGAGTTTCAACCGAGCCCAATGGAGGGCTATAAACATTGTCCATAAAAGAACGAGAGTGTCCAGACCCACTAGAGGGTTAAAAATATCCAAAGTAGACTACCATTCCCTGCATGCACCAGACGGACTGAGCAACCAAATGCCGGGCACACCTGAGGCCAATTAATGAAAGAGCATGCAGGGGAGATGCTCTGGTTCGTTTTGCAATAAAGGATACCTCCATAGACTCCCCTGTGTGGCCTCACCTTCTTGCTGCTGCAGAGGTTTTTCATCCAGTAATTAGCGCGCACGCCAGCATCGCGCTGTAAGAGGCCCCTGCACCGGAAAGAGGCTCCTGGCTTCTGGTATCTGCTTTGGTGGAAATCGTTATGTGCCCAAGTTATTGGGATTCTAGGAGCCCACCACTGGAAGCGGCACAAAATCACGGCAGTGTTGGAGTAGTTTACTTCACCTCGGGCACCGGATCATTGGTCCCGCCCCTGTCTCATAGACTGTCGTCTCTGCGTGGTTGGTGTAGTATAAGGGAGCGGAGGTGGTTCCTGCAAGGCATTACAGAGGTGGAAGTAACCTGTGAACATTTGTCATCATTGATGCGGTGCTGGCCCAGCGCACTGCATCTCGGTAGTGGTAGTCCAGACGCACAGGGCGTCCTACCACGTGTTATCTGCGGCCAATGACATTCTGAGCTGTTGGCTGTTGGGGGCGGAGTACTTATTCACCTGGCAGGTCGGGACCAGGGATACTCACCGGTCATTTTGTCCTGATGCTGCCTGAACCACGTTGCGCTGAGGAAGGCTCAAATGGAGCCAAAGTGCATTCGCTTGGACTCTGGTTCGTTTTGCAATAAAGGATACCTCCATAGACTCCCCTGTGTGGCCTCACCTTCTTGCTGCTTTTTCGTCTATATATATATATATATATATATATATATATATATATATATATATATATACATATCACCTACTGTCGGTCGCCAGTTGGTAGTTATAGTTAGGATTATTTTCAATAGAAAATCGCTACATTCTATTGGGAATAACTTTGGCGCCGGTTGAGGAATCTGCCTGAAAATTTCCTAAAATTTGCCTTGCGGCGCTCTGGTCCTTCCCTGATAGTGTGGGGGGAATTCGTCAAGCGGGGGCCGAGAAAAAAGGGGGATCCCAAAACGTGTTTTCCCCATTTTAATTTCCATAGGGTGGTCGACCATACTTTTAGCCCGAACGGCTGAATGGATTTCCTCGAAACTCAGCAAAATTGTAGGGACTGGTAGCCCGATGTGCCTTTGCTATGTCTAAAGTTATGTGCTCCAGTGGATTTTGAGTAATTTAGTTTAAAAAAAAATATATATATCTATAAGTGCGCCCCGGTACGCGCACCGGGGCGCGAACCAGCGCGCTACGCGAGTTCGCGCGTGGAAAGCTGATTGGCTCTCGGGTGTCTTTCAACATTCCAAACAGTCCGAAGCGGCCGCCATCTTGTGTCTCGGTAGGAGCGAGACACAAGAGATGGCAAAAACAAAGGGGGAAATGACCATAAGGGGGCAGAGTAGACCCGGGGAGCGGACCGGGGAGCGTACCTTGGGGAAAAAAGAATGACAGACTTTTTAAAAAATTTAGCCTTTTTTAATAAATTGGAGGTAGTTCTAAAAAGAACTGTTTTTTTCTTCTTTTTGTTGTTTTATATTTTTTTAATGTTTTTTTGAACATTTTGTACTTTTTTTGGCTTTTATGAACTATTTTATATTTTTTTTGTTATTTTTATGGGGAGAAACAAAAACCAGATAATTGTAAACGGCTCAACTGGAGCAAAAATAAATAAGGAAAAAATTATTGTTTTTTGGGACAATTGTGGTTGTCACCAGCACTTTTGATGAGCTTTATGCTTTGCTCACCATAGGTGATGGTCTTACCACAAAATATACAAGAGATCTTGTATTCCCCAAACTGTGGTTGTATGTTTGGGACAATCTCCCTTGTCTCTGGTCCCGATGGAGTGGGTTGCTTTCGTTTGGAGGTGCTGGGTGAAGATTGGGGAGGGTTGCTGGCCAGTTCTCTCACCTCTGCCGCAGCACAGTTGTTGGGATGCCTGCGCTGCATGTGCCGAATCATGGTGTTGTTGCCAAAGGAGTATTTTTTATTAGGGTTCCCCCTTGAAAGTTCCATGTTACAGATTAGGCAAGTCACCTTTGGCGCATTCACTTTCTTCTTGCCCTCTGGGATGGAAAAAAACTCCCATACAATGTGCTGCTTTGGCCTATATGGGGTATTGTCTTCTGGTAGGAATGTCCTACTCCCCTCCTCCTCCCCCTCCTCCTCCTCCTCTTCTTCATCTCCACCACTGTGGTGTTGTGGTGGTCCTCTTGGTGGTGGTGGTGGTGGTAATGCAGATGCTCCAGCTGCTGCTGCTACTGTAGCCATTTTAAAGTACAAAATATTATTCAGAGATCTCCAAACAGGTCTTCCTCAGTCAAAGGACAAAGTCAGAATAAGGAAAAAAGGTGGGGTCTTTCATCATTTGGAAAAAAAACTGTCCTGAACCAATGAAAAGTGTTATTTTCAGGTTACATGACCCGGGCTTTCATCATTTAGAAACCAAAACTGTTCTGCACCAATAAAAAGAGTTATTTTTAGGTCACATGACCCAACGCGCTTATGCTGCGTGCCCCCGGGGGCGCGTCGCGTAAGCGCTTCGGATGCTTACGTTGCGCAATCGTATTCGCTCGAGTGCTTCCGGGTGCGCTTACGCCGTGCGTATCACGCGGACGCAGCTCCGCGATACGTCACGATGATGTTTTCATTCGTGGAAAAAGCACTAACGGGACGCTCACAGGTGCGCGCCCCGGGGCACGCCGAAAAACTGTCCTTTCCGGTGCGCTCACCAGGGCGCGCACCGGGAGCGCTCCAGGGCAAAAAAAAACCCAAAACAAAAAAAAAGTTATATATAAATATACAATATAGGATTCATTATAAAAAATATTACATTTCATAGGTTTTAGGCCCTATATATAGATAGGAATTAGCATTTACAAAACCTATGAAATTCACTGAAAAAACCATAGGTTTCACACCAGTTATAGTTAGGAATTAGCTTTTAAAAAACATATTAAATTCACTGAAAAAACCATAGGTTTCACACCAGTTATAGTTAGCTGGAAATTTTACTTACATAAAACCATTCAAATTCCAACGTTATAGTTAGTTGGACTCACTATAACAAGCGCGCCTGCAATGCACTGCTGATGATATCACATATTACATCACTCATGACATGGTCAGTGACATCACTCATGACATCACTGATGACACCATCCTTGTGACAGAGTGACAGACCTCCTTTCAGTGTAATGTAACCCTTGAAACACATTTTCAAAAATAGAAACTAACATTTTCAAAAAAATTGAGATACCTATACCAGTTACAACAACCAATTCAGTAATTCCACCATCTATATACACATGCACTTATTCACCAACAGTTCTATATAGTCACTCATACATATACTCACTCATCATATGTAGTGATACACCAATACATCCTGTTACACACCGACAGTCATCCAAAAGTTACTCACACACATACTCACACATGCAAATAAACTATTGAACATCCATTTATTTGCATATATAACTATACACACAATACCACCTTACTCCTAAGGAAACGTACACATACTTACTCTCTTAAACTATCACTTATAGAAACACATACTTATATAAACAGGAACTCTTTCAATCTCTCACTCTAACATATACTCACTTATATACATCAATACTCACATATACTAGATTAAAACATATGTCGTTACTGATAAAGACACTAGTGAGACAGTCATTCAATCACTAACACATACATATACACACTCATCCACCCATACAGTCCTGCACATATGCTGTCTTCAAAACACATACAAACAGTGAGTCAGTCACCAACCCATGCAGCCACTTATACACAAAGTGAAACATTGATACATATATTTAAATAAATAAAAATTACTCGCTGATATATGTATTCACTAAAATACACTTAATAAGCCAGTTAACCAATTATTTTTTTTAAAAAAAAACATCCATTTACAAACTTATTTAACCATTTATTCTTCCATCGACCTTTACAAATACATATATAAAACATATTTATTTTTCAGAAAGACACACTTTCACTGGATGGTGTCATCAGTGATGTCATGAGTGATGTCACTGACCATGTCATGAGTGATGTAATATGTGATGTCATCAGCAGTGCATTGCAGGCGCGCTTGTTATAGTGAGTCCAACTAACTATAACGTTGGAATTTGAATGGTTTTATGTCAGTAAAATTTCCAGCTAACTATAACTGGTGTGAAACCTATGGTTTTTTCAGTGAATATATATATATATATATATATATATATATATATATATATATATATATATATATATATATATATATATATATATATATTCAATGAAAAAACCATTGGTTTTAGGCCATATATAGTTAGGGATTTGCATTTACAAAACCTTATTTTACTCGCATAAAACCATTGAAATTCCATATATAGTTATAAGCGCTAACTATATATCGCGCACCCGCAATCCACTGCTGATGATGTCACATATTACATCATTCATGACATGGTTAGTGACATCACTGATGACATCACTGATGACATCTCAAATGACATCACTGATGACATCACTGATGACAACATGCAGTGACTGTATGTTTCTGTAAAGTTAAAATATCTCTTACATATTGAAGAATGAGTGGATATATAAGTGTCTGGATGAAGGATTTAGTAGGTGCATGACTGACTGTATGAGTGAGTGATTAAATGTGTCTCACTGAGTGCATGGGTTAGTGACTAAACTGTCTTAATTTGTGCATCATTATGTCTGTTGTTCTGTAAACTGTTGCATGTGTTGATAAGTAGCTATATGAGTAACTATATGGGTTATTGATTGGTTGCCCAAGTATTTGTATGGGATACTGAGTGTGTGTGTAGGTGGCTGGGAGGTGTATGACTCTGTGCATAGATGTGTGAGCAGTTGATTCACTAGATGTATGGTTTCAAAAGTGCATGTGGAAACAGCTGTATGGGCGGTTGACTGTGTGCATGAGTGCATTGGAGAGTGAATGGATATCTCAGTGCTACATGTCAAAGTAAGTACATATGTAAAACACAGTACATGTGAGAGTTGACATATATAAATAACTGTGCATAAGAGCCAGTGAATGTGTGAGTGGCTGTATGGATCATTGTGAACTTGTATCAGGGATTGTATAATAGAGTAAATATGTGTTAGTATATGTTTGAATAAGTACATTTTGTATAACTGTATAGTTGAGGAAATGGAGGTGTGATTGATTCTTTGCATGACTGACTAGGTGTGTGAGTAACTCCATGGATGAGTGACAGTCTGTGAGTGTCTGTTTACACTGATTGTATCTAAGGTTATATTAGAGTCTGAAGAGGTTCATCGTATTATCACATGAATGATATCATCAGTGATGTTATCAGTCATGTCAAATGAGATGTTTTCAGTGATGTCATCAGTGATGTCATTTGAGATGTCATCAGTGATGTCATCAGTGATGTCACTAACCATGTCATGAATGATGTAATATGTGACATCATCAGCAGTGGATTGCGGGTGCGCGATATATAGTTAGCGCTTATAACTATATATGGAATTTCAATGGTTTTATGCGAGTAAAATAAGGTTTTGTAAATGCAAATCCCTAACTATATATGGCCTAAAACCAATGTTTTTTTCATTGAATTTTCAAGGTTTTGTAAATGCAAATTCCTAACTATATATCCACTATAACCTATGGTTTTTTCTGTGAATTTCATTGGTTTTTTAATAGCAAATATGAAAAGCTTTAAAATGTCAAGTACGTGATAGATAAAAACATTTTCGTATTTATGCACGCTGATGTGCTTTGAACGCTGCACCCCCCCTCCCCTCTTTTGTCTTAGTAGTACTCTCTCTTTGCAGATAGTGAACGGTAGTTAACGCAAGCCTTTGCCCCCGTTGTAATCCGTCGTGCCTGCTTGTCTCTCCATTTGATTGATTGTTGTCCAAGCATTTACTGTTTTAGAATTGGTTCTCTTTGGATCATTCTCTATTTACAAACAAGCACAAAGTCGCAATACTCTGTTTAGTCTTTGCAGATAGTGAAAAATCGTGTAAAAAAAATAAAAGTAATCGAGCAAAATCAGTAGGCCACTAATTGGATCTCTTTTTGACCTCGCTAAAATAGAAATATTAGGAACAACCCTTCATGAGAAATACGAAAATAGTGAGATGAACTGAGCTCCACACCATGAGGGCTGCAAGACAGCTCGGCTCCATCACCCATCCCGCACAAAATAACGACAAACCCTATGCAAATATTAAAAATATAGACAACACACCAGCAAAGAAACAGGGTAAAACATTTTATTAAAAAACTATTTACATAACGTTGGTTTATAAGATGATATCAGTAGTGGACCGATGTGTGAATAGATCAAAAGCAGCACAAGGCTCCAAGATCCGGATGGCAAGCTCCTGGATGTTGGGTGCCATAGTTTAGAGTTCTGAATTTGAGCCTTTTTCAATGCCTGTGCTTTGTTGAATGAAAATGGCGGCGTGACACAAAGCTGACTCAAGCGTTGCTACTGATGCTATGCAGACCAAAACTGGTTTTCAGTTTGTACATTTTTCTAGATTTTTCAATCCAAGTTTGGTTGACTTTGTAGAACGATGGCTTCAAATTTTCAACATACGGTGTGGTGGCGCTGACTGGGAGGGGGCGCTTCGCTCCTGCCCCCTCCCCAAGTAAGATTTTCATACGTGAAAGTACGTTAATGGTTTTGGTCCCTGAGATGCTTCGATGTCACTGCCATTCTCAAATAGCATAAGTTCTGGATGTTGGGTGCCATAGTTAAGAGTTCTGAGCAGTGCTTGTTATACTGTCTGAAGCTTATTTCCACCTACTGCAGCTTCACTATTCTCAAAGTAAGTGAGTGTCGTTTGTGGACCTGACTGCATTAGAAAACAATGTGATATGTTAGCTTCCTAAACAGCTTGACGGAGGCCCCTGAGGGGCGGTGTGATGGCCATGGACTCGGAGAAGACGCTTGGCTCCGACACCCTCCCCAAGTCTTATAGCACTGGTGTAGCCTGAGATCGCCCCCGACATAGGCGGCCGGCTCCCGGGGTCCGGCGGAACTTTTTGCCTTTTGATGACTCTTCAATTCTGGACCTTGTCCCACAATCCGTTTGACCTGAAGACAAGCTGTAGTGGGTCGCCCCTTTACCGTTTTAGTTGCCGTTCCGCCCGCTTTTGCTACACTGTGCCTCTTCCGCCATTCAGCTGTTTACCGCCCGCTCTTGCGACTACAGCGTCTCGCTCACCATGTAGTTGAGTTGCTCCCGCTCTTGCGGTGCAGCGATAGGCGGCTGCCACAGGACTCTCAAAATGGCGGCCGGCTCTTCGGTTTTGGGCCTGGTCCACTAAAATGGCCCTGGGACACCTTGGAACTCGGACGCTTCCCTGATAGGGCTTGGGTCCCATTCTCGAAAAGCGTCCCCTCAGCCGTGAAGATTCTACAAAAGTCTTGGGGGCCTCCGACTCCCGCAGGCTTCTGGTGGGGAGCGGCTGCCATGATTGCTCGTGGAATGGCCACGACGGAGCTACGAGATGGTAGTGGTCTCATGCTGACGCCAGCTTTAGTCTGAAACATCCAGAAACACTGTAGACTACCAATTCGATCAGTTCCGGTAGCGCCCCAACATGACCCGGAAGAGAAGAACTTGCCCTCCCCTCTTTGACTGATGGTTCTTGTTGCCTGTCCCCTCTGTTGTCATTTAACAGAACTTTTTGGACTGCTGAAAGGGGTTGTGTTCTGAACGCTGGTTGGTGGAGACATTTTGATTATATTCTTGACCTACGTTGTCGCGTAATGCGTTATATGACACGCCGCGTTAGCGCACCCGGAAGTGATCCGAGGCGCGGCGCGCAGCGCGTAACGTAAGCATAACAGGTCATGTGACTTGTTAATAAAACTTTTCATTGGTTCATTTTACTTTTGTTAATTTAATGATGAAAAGCTTGGTCATATGACCTAAAAATTATGCTTTTTATTGTTTTCGAACAATATTTTTTTTTCAAACATATGTTATAATATTCCAGGCTAATGTACTTTCCCGGAAAATTTACAACTGTCTTGCAAGTAAAATATATTCCTTTTTCGAGAAAAAGGGCGTTTCTTCCTTCCATGACGGAGCCGTTGAGTAAAAGAGATTCGGCCTGCTGTCTTAGTCGCCGATACGCCTGATTATCAGATTCTTATCGATCACTTTATGTTGCAGACATGAAAAACACAACTGCCCTTGACCATTTATCTTTACTGCGTTCCTACATATTATACCTTTTATCCGTCATGTAATTGGACTGCTTTATTTCACTTGCCTTTTACTGATTCGAAAACAGTGACTAAAAGTAAAAACTTTACCAATGTAAATACTACTACCGTGTTTTGTTTTAAAAACCTTTATTGTGAAAATGTCAGTATACAAATACGGGCCTATAACCACGTGGGCCGGCCACGGAGCAAACTGAAATCGTATATGATGAGGAGACATTTACACTGTAGAGGACCGTAACGAGCGGGCCATTAGGTTGCAAGAACTAAGGTGTCTAACAGTTGCGGAATCGGTGGACATACATTTTGTAATTAAAATAGGACAGGGCCACTTACAATAACATTTTCTAGATATACATTTGCGGGCAAGGAGTTACGAGTCCCATTTATACCGGCGCCATTTTGGGCGAGGCCGGGCAGGTCCAAGATATAGTCCAAATGTCTCCACCAACCATCGGCCAGACCAGAACCCCTTTCGGCCCTTTATGCTACAAGATGGTGTCTTCCATTCAGAAAATATTGTTGGCAGCATTTTGAAAGGAAACAGAAACAGCCGTTCTCCTAGTGAGTTTCACATTGTTACATTTAGGAAGAATGTTGAAGAGTAGTATGTGGAAAATCTGAAGCCATTTTTCTACAAACTCTCAATCAGACTTGGATGGAAAAAAAAAACCTGAAGAATGTACAAACTGAAAACCAATTTTTGTCTGTATAGCATCAACAGTAACGCTTGAGTCAGCTTTGTGTCAAGCCGCCATTTTCATTCACTCAATAGCGTCCCCCTACACACATTCAGGGACCTGGTCGTGTCTTCAGATGAAACGGATTGTAGGAAAAGAAGCAGAAAGGAAAAGGAAAAAAGTTCCGCTGGACACCACCTTGGGCAATAGTGAAGCTGCAAAAGGTGCAAATAAGCTTCAGACAGTCTTCAACTTACTCTGATTCTTATAATAAACTTCAGATAGTCTTACAAGCACTGCTCAGAACTCTCAACTGAGGCACTCAACATCCAGGACTTGCCATTCGGATCTTGGCGCCTTGTGCTGGTTCCGACCTATTCACACATCGGTCCACTACTGACATCACCTCATAAGCCAACGGGGCACCCCACGCCGACTTTCGGCGCAGCATTGTAGGATGGCCACACCAGTGCGGCAACTTGCTGGACACAACATCGGGGCCATCCAGATCTCGGCGCGTTCGACTCACTGTACCGCAACAGTGACCGCAACTCAGCTGGACACGCCGTCTTTCGGCGCAGCATTGTAGGATGGCCACACCAGTGCGGCAATTTGCTGGACACCACCTCGGTGCCATCCGGATCTCGGCGCGTTCGAGTCACTGTACCGCAACAGTGACCGCAATTCAGCTGGACACGCCGTCTTTCGGCGCAGCATTGTAGGATGGCCACACCAGTGCGGCAATTTGCTGGACACCACCTCGGTGCCATCCGGATCTCGGCGCGTTCGAGTCACTGTACCGCAACAGTGACCGCAACTCAGCTGGACACGCCGTCTTTCGGCGCAGCATTGTAGGATGGCCACACCAGTGCGGCAATTTGCTGGACACCACCTCGGTGCCATCCGGATCTCGGCGCGTTGTGCTGCCTTCGGCCTATTCGCACATCGGTCCGCTACTGACGCCGCCTCACGTGCCAACGGATTTTCTACGCTTTTTGTAGCCCTATGCCGCATAACAGGTCATGTGACTTGTTTATAAAACTTTTCATTGGTTCATTTTACTTTTGGTTTCCTAAAGATGGAAGGCTTGGTCATATGACCTAAAAATAACACTTTTCATTGGTTTAGAACATTTTTTTTTCCCAAACGATGAAAGCCCCACCTTGTTTCTGGATCATTCAGACTGAAGCTGGCGTCAGCATGAGAGCACCACCATCTCGTGGCTCCGTCGTGGTCATTCCGCGAGCAATCATGGCAGCCGCTCCCCACCGGAAGCCTGCGGGAGTCGGGGGCCCCCAAGACTTTTGTAGAATCTTCACAGCTGAGGGGACGCTTTTCGAGAATGGAGCCCAAGCCCTAGCAGGCAAGCGTCCGAGTTCCAAGGTGTCCCAGGGCCATTTCAGTGGACCAGGCCCAAAACCGAGGAGCCGTCCGCCATTTTAAGAGCCATGTGGCAGCCGCCTATCGCTGCACTGCAAGAGTGGAAGCAACTCAACAACATGGTGAGCGAGACGCTGTAGCCGCAAGAGCGAGCGCAACTCAGCTAGATGGCCGCCACCTGGGGAGGCCCGTTCACGCCGCCTCCCCCACCCCCGGGCCGCCGCACGCCAATTTTCGGAGCAGCATTGTAGGATACCAAAACCAGTGCGGCAGTTTACTGGACATCACCTGGGTGCCTGTCGTACATGTTGTGTCAGCCATGTGACACTGGACACAGTCCCATCAACATCTCAACGCGTTCTGCTGCCTTGGGACTATTCGCACAACAGACCGCTACTGACGAGGCCTCCCCCCGCACCACCCGGGACGCCCCACGCTGTTTTTCTGTGCTGCATTGTAGGATCCCAAAACCAGTGCGGCACCCAGGCGACATCACCTGGGTGCCGTCCAGAACTCTGCACGTTGTGCTGCCTTGGGACTATTCGCACAAAAGACAGCTTCTAACCATTGTTGCTTTTTGTGTTGAAAAATGTTTAAATGTTTTTAGTTTTTGTTCCGTTCGTTATAGTTAATAGTTAATAAAGTTTTATAATCTTACTTTGTTGGAGTGTTATCTATTTTTTTAAAAACGGGTGAATGGGGCCTTGAATCGGGTTATTGTCATGTGTGGGCTTTGGAAGTGTGCTGCTGCAGGATCGGACATTTCAAACTCAAATGCACGTTCTTTTTCTTACCTTTCCGAAGCATGGAGCGCAATAGCAGGCAGAGAAAGGGTGATGCACGTGTTGAACACTACCTGACCTGGCAAGTTGCTGGCAGTGCCCCCACCCCCCGCCCGCTCCTGAAAGAGGACACACACACACCGCCGCCCCGAGTACTTCACAAATCTTTAAAAGACCATGCGCTTGTTCATGAGGCTTAAATTGTTTATCACCTCTTCTAGAACCCCTGCATCGACCCTCTGACGTTTCCTGGAAAAATTACCATGTAACACAATACCAAGCCCTGTCAGCTGAAACCCCCAAGGAATCGTGGGGCATATTATCAAGGGGGTTTATCTCCGCTTTTTTGGCTTTAAAAGCCAAGAAAGCGGAGATAAAAATATCTCCCTATTACCAAGCTGTCGCTAACACCAGTTAGTGACAGCTAAAAGGAGATAGCGACCATCTTGGGCCCCGCTTTGCATGTCAGTGATACTTATCACTAATGACATGCAAAGTGGCGTGCCAAGATGTTAGCGACTGGAAACAGTCCCTAACATCGCTATCTTCTATTACCAACTTTTGGAGATATTCGCGCTAAGCGCGAATATCTCCAAAATCTAACACCTGCCCTGAGCAGTTCTTAGCCATGTTATCCAATGGGAGGTGGATAACATGGCTAAGAGCATTTGCTCGATAATACATGAATATCGCTGACTTTTCTGCGATAATAGCAAGGTTTATCTGCGATAAACAAGTTAGAGACAAAAATTATCGCTAGTTGTTCGTAATATGCCCCCGGGTTTTTGCTTGCAGAAATCGGGAGGCGGGAGACTAGCACTGAAATCAGTAGTCACACGCCTGAATCGGGAGGGTTGGCATGTCTGAATTCTCTACAGCTGGGGCCATAAACTACATCCGCAGGGGTAGGTGATAGCCTAGGTCCGGCCTGGACAATCGGACACAGAGGAAGAGGAGTGTCAGAGGGTGCGGTAGTGAATAGGGTGAAAGAGAGGTGTCGGGAGGGCACAGGGTGTGATTCTCAGAGAAGAGCAGCGCAGATGGGGGGAAGTATATGGCCCATGCATGAGAGAGAGAGCGGGGATGACCAGTGCGTGGGGGAGATGCTTGCGAGGGTGGGGAGCCATGCTGAGGATCGGCGGCGTGCAGAGAGTGGGCCTGGTCAAGGCATCTAAAATGGCTGCCGTGCACGACAAAATTGTGGCATTGGACAAAAAGGCAAGATGGCGCAGACAATGTTTTTCAATAAGGATTCATTTATAACAAAATATTTACTCGCAGTGACAAAATGGTGGTCAACACTTCCTGATTTCCATCGAATCGAACGTTAACAAACGTCACGCAGCAAAAAAAAAAAAAAAAAAAAAAAGCTCACGCACAGAGCAGTTTTTAACCATGTTATCCAATGGAAGGTGGATAACACGGCTAAGAGCATTTGCTGGATAATGCATGAATATCGCTGACTTTTCAACGATATTCATGCATTGTGGCCGATGTGCGGCGATAATTTTTGTCTCTAAACAATTAAAACGAAGCACAAAATGGCGAATTCCCGTTTCGCTACCAGTTTGCGGCCCAGTTCGCGGCCCGTGAAGCGCTTCTACCGTGAAAAATCATTTTTTTTTCTTTTCCCCACGGGACCCTTTAATAACCCCAACAACATTCCTAGGGGGTCAAGAGGGGGATACCTTGCCCCCTTTCATTAAATTCCCCTTTCGTTTTTCACCTCTTCTTCTCTCTCGATCCTACCGAGAGACAAGATGGCGGCCGCTCCGGACTGTCACGCAGCAAAAAAAAAAAAAGCTCACGCACAGCCGCTGGAAGAGATGTATCAACATATATCAGCCTCCTCAGCCACCCTCAGGAAACATAGGGGATTAGGATACGTCTCCCGCACCCCCTTATACCTAATAATTTAATTAACGAAGCACAAAATGGCGAATTCCCGTTTCGCTACCAGTTTGCGGCCCAGTTCGCGGCCCGTGAAGCGCTTCTACCGTGAAAAATCATTTTTTTTTTCTTTTCCCCACGGGACCCTTTAATAACCCCAACAACATTCCTAGGGGGTCAAGAGGGGGATACCTTGCCCCCTTTCATTAAATTCCCCTTTCGTTTTTCACCTCTTCTTCTCTCTCGATCCTACCGAGAGACAAGATGGCGGCCGCTCCGGACTGTTTAGAATGTTGACAGACACCGGAGAGCCAATCAGCTTTCTGCGCGCAAAGTTCCGAAACGCGAAAAGTAAGCGAACCGGATCGCTGCCCGGAGCGCTGTTACAGATATATATCTTGATTTAAACGTTAATTTCTCAAAATCCACTGAAGCACATATATTGAGACCTAGCAAAGGCACATCGGGCTAACAGTCCCTACAATTTTGCCAAGTTTCGTGCAAATCCATTCAGCCGTTCGAGCTAAAAGTGAGTCCAACCGCCCTATGGAAAACTCAATGTAAAAAACGCGTTTTGGGACCCCCCTTTTTTCTCAGCCCCCCCTTGACGAAACCCCACCAAATTTTCAGGGGCTGCTCAGAAACAAAATGTGCCATTTTCCTGAAAATTTCAGCCGATTCCGTCCACAAACGCCAAAGTTATTAGACATAGAATTTTCAGAAATCCCATAGGGAATTAATCCTAACTATATATACCTACTGGCGATAGCCAGTAGGTAATATATATATATATATATATATATATATATATATATTACCTACTGGCGGTCGCCAGTAGGTATATATAGTTAGGATTTTTTTCCTATGGGATTTCTGAAAATTCTATGTCGAATAACTTTGGTGTTTGAGGACGGAATTGGCTGAAATTGTCAGGAAAATGGCACATTTTGTTTCTGAGCAGCCCCTGAAAATTTGGGGGGGTTTCATCAAGGGGGGGCTGAGAAAAAAGGGGGGTCCCAAAACGCGTTTTTCCCATTCATTTTTCCATAGGGTGGTTGGACTCACTTTTAGCTCGAATGGCTGAATGGATTTACACAAAACTTGGCAAAATTGTAGATATGGTTTGTCCGACGTGCCTTTGCTATGTCTCAATATATGTGCTCCAGTGGATTTTGAGAAATTAACGTTCAAAAAAATATATATATCTGTGACAGCGCTCCGGTTAGCGCCCCGGTTCGCGTACCTGACACGTAACGGAACTTTGCGAGGAGAAGCAGATTGGCTCCCCGGTGACTGTGAACATTCTAAAGAGTCCGGAGCGGCCGCCATCTTGTGTCTCGGTAGGATCGAGACACAAGAGGTGGCAAAAACAAAGGGGGAAATGAGCATAAGGGGGCAGAGTACATCCTCCCTGACCCCCTAGGTTTAATGAGGGGGCTTTAAAAGGGCCCCGCGGGGCAAAAAAAAATAATTGTTATTATTGTTTCTTTGCGGGGGGAGCGCTCGGTACATGCACCGGGAAGCGGTCCGGGGAGCGTAATATAGGGAAAAAAGAATGAAAGACTGTTCAAATATTGTATGTTTATTGATTGTTCTTTTTGTTGTATTTTATTTTTTATTTTTTTATTAAAGTACCAACATGTAGGTACCAATGCAGAGTCTAAAAATAAATATACACCGTTTCCTTTGTAGAGATCTTGCATGTTGTTTCAGAAGTTATTGTGGTATATGGAATTCATAGCATAGTCTGTGAGGAAAGCAGAAAGAACATGGAGGCAGGAGATGATAAAGAGATGTTAAATACACATTGGAGATAATATAGTGGGAGAAAGGAAGTAACTATGAGCAAACTTACTATGTAACACAAAAAAGTTGCACAGTATATTTTAAGTCTTAGTTTATATTTTATCTTTTTGGGTACTATTTCATAATTTTTAAAAAAAAGAATAATGTCTCAAACAATTTTAACTTTTAAAATTTAAATTTATTGTTCTGATTTTTCAAAATCTAAGAGAATTTGTAACATTAAATCATCAGGTATGTCCTCCTTTTCATTCCAAGAATCACATTCTTCAGCACATTTTAATAATTCTTGGTCTACTGTTTCATCCATAAAGTCTAGTTCTTCTTTTTCTTGGTTTGGATTGTTTTCAATCTTAATTTCAAATGAAATTGTATTTTATTTTTGCTGTGCTTCCATTTTCTTGCTGTAAATTGCATAAAAAATAAATATATCAGTGGAGATAGGGCACTGTTGGGTTTATGTTCAGACAGGTACTTGTGAGTTTTTAACAGTGAAGTAATCTTTGGGCAGTGCATGGTTTCAGGCAGGAAATAGAACTATTAAAAAGTGCCTGTGATGAAGCCTAAGAAAATTCATAATTATACCACAGAAGCCTAACTCAATCAATAATTTAAATAATTAAGTCTTTCTCAATAACTAACTCTTATAGAGGGACAGTATGTAACTATCTGAAAACGTTTTCCTAAATTAATTTAAATTGCATAACATAGTTCTCCCTTCAAATTTTTTAAATTATATCTTACCTTTGAAAAAGAGTTAAAGTTGACAGTGAAAATGCTCTTAAAATGTACTTCAGGAAGTAGTAGTCAAAATGGCTGTGTTTCTCCCTCTTTCTTTATATATATTCAGGTACATAACCAAACAAATGTCTTGAAATATTAGTAGAAAATGAAAGTAACATTTTAATTGGTTGTCAATTCTAACACTTCATATGTGTTTTTGTCATGTAATTTACCTCAGGATATTTAGTCAGGCCTACAGCATAATTTTCTCAATGGAATTCCATCAAATTTGGTTAAATGGTAGGGACTGCTATGTAGTAGGGCCTATTCTATATTTGATGAAAGTGTCTCCAGTGGTTTTTCTGTAAATTACTTTCCCACCTTTTTTTAGCGAGCGCTCACCTGTGCGCGCCCCCGTACGCGTACCGGCAGCGTTACGGGAGTCCTCCATTTTGTGTATCGGTAGAATTGAGACACAAGATGGAGGGGAAACAATGTTCGGAATGGGTAGAAGAGGGCACGGTAGACACTTTCTGGCCCTCTAGATTTTCTGAGGGGGGCTTAGGACGCTCATATACGCAAACAAATAAAATCGCGTGGGGAGCGCCCGGTACACGCACCGGTAAGCGAACCGGGGAGCGTACTTTGGTGAAAAATAGTGAAAAAAGTTAGAAAAAGATAAACGTTTTGAATGATCAGAGGTAGGGTAGCTCTGAAAAGAGCTATTGGGTCCTGCGGCTAATTTAGGTACCTACAAGTAGGTTCCAATGCACAGTTTTAAATTCAGGAGGAATATTCTATTCCCCTCATCGGAGAGGTGCACACGATCTCCTCTGTAGATGTCTTGCATGTTGTAACGCAATTTATTGTTGTATATTAAACCCATTCTAAAGTCTCTCATGTAAGCAGAAACAGATTTATTCAAATGTTTCCGTGCTTTCTCAAATTGTGGAAAAAATTGGTTGGACCACTTCCATTTCTGTCTTTGGCATATATTGGAATATACCAAGGCAGTTTGGGGAAAAAGTGTCATCAATTGATGAAAGGTGTCCTTTAAAAGCATTTCCAGACCAACCCCAGTCATAGTCCCAAAATCATTTCCACCACAGTGCACTATTAAGAGGTCAGGGTTTGGCAGATGCATAAAAAAATTATATTAAAAACATATAAAATATATTTTTCATTTAAAAGAATAATACATTTTACAGCTTTTGATATTTGCTATAAAAAACATTGAAATTCACTGAAAAAACCATAGGTTATAGACCATATATAGTTAGGAATTAGCATTTACAAAACCTTGAAAATTCACTGAAAAAACCATAGGTTATAGATCATATATAGGTAGGGATTAGCATTTACAAAACCTTATTTTACTCACACAAAACCATTGAAATTCGCATATATAGTTAGTTGCACTAACTATATATCACTCACCCACAATCCACTGCTGATGATGTCACATATTACATCATTCATGACATGGTCAGTAACATCACTGATGACATCACTGATGACATCTCAAATGACATCACTGATGACATCACTGATGACATCATCCAGTGACTGTATGTTTCTGTAAAGTTAAAATATGTCTTACATATTGAAGAATGAGTGGATGTATAAGTGTCTGGATGAAGGATTTAGTAGGTGCATGACTGACTGTATGAGTGAGTGATTAAATGTGTCTCACTGAGTGCATGGGTTAGTGACTAAACTGTCTTAATTTGTGCATCATTATGTCTGTTGTTCTGTAAACTGCTGCTTGTGTTGATCAGTAGCTATATGAGTAACTATATGGGTTATTGATTGGTTGCCCAAGTATTTGTATGGGAGACTGAGTGTGTGTGTGGGTGGCTGGGAGGTGTATGACTCTGTGCATAGATGTGTGAGCAGTTGATTCACTAGATGTATGGGTTCAAAAGTGCATGTGGAAACAGCTGTATGGGCGGTTGACTGTGTGCATGTGTGTATTGGTGAGTGAATGGATATCTCAGTGCTACATGTCAAAGTAAGTACATATGTAAAACACAGTACATGTGAGAGTTGACATATATAAATAACTGTGCATAAGAGCCAGTGAATGTGTGAGTGGCTGTATGGATCATTGTGAACTTGTATCAGGGATTGTATAAGAGAGTAAATATGTGTTAGTATATGTTTGATTAAGTAAGGAGTGTATAACTGTATAGTTGAGGAAATGGAGGTGTGATTGATTCTTTGCATGACTGACTAGGTGTGTGAGTAACTCCATGGATGAGTGACAGTCTGTGAGTGTCTGTTTACACTGATTGTATCTAAGGTTATATTAGAGTCTGAAGAGGTTCATAGTATTATCACATAAATGATATCATCAGTGATGTGATCAGTAATATCAAATGAGATGTCATCAGTGATGTCATTTGAGATGTCATCAGTGATGTCATTTGAGATGTCATCAGTGATGTCATCAGTGATGTCACTGACCATGTCATGAATGATGTAATATGTGACATCATCAGCAGTGGATTGCGGGTGCGCAATATATAGTTAGTGCAACAACTAACTATATATGCGAATTTCAATGGTTTTGTGTGAGTAAAATAAGGTTTTGTAAATGCTAATCCCTAACTATATATGATCTATAACTTATGGTTTTTTCAGTGAATTTTCAAGGTTTTGTAAATGCTAATTCCTAACTATATATGGTATATAACCTATGGTTTTTTCAGTGAATATATATATATATATATATATATATATATATATATATATATATATATATATATATATATATATATATATATATTCACTGAAAAAACCATAGGTTTCACACCAGTTATAGTTAGGAATTAGCATTTAAAAAACCTATTAAATTCACTGACAAAACCATAGATTTCACACCATTTATAGTTAGCTGGAAATTTTACTGACATAAAACCATTGAAATTCCCACGTTATAGTTAGTTGGACTCACTATAACTTGCGCGCCTGTAATGCACTGCTGATGACGTCACATATTACATCACTCATGACATGGTCAGTGACATCACTCATGACATCACTGATGACACCATCCAGTGAATGTGTGTCTTTCTGAAAAATAAATTTGTTTTATATATGTATTTGTAAAGGTCGATGGAAGAATAAATGTTTAAATAAGTGTGTAAATGGATTTTTAAAAAAAAAAAATTGGTTGGGTAACTGGCTTATTACGTGTATCTTAGTGAATACATATATTAGCGAGTATTGTTTAAATATTGAAATGTTTGTATCAGTGTTTCTCTTTGTGTATAAGTGGCTGCAGGGGTTGGTGACTGACTCACTGTTTGTATGTGTTTTGAAGACAGCATATGTGCAGGACTGTATGGGTGGATGAGTGTGTATATGTGTGTGTTAGTGAGTGAATGACTGTCTCACTAGTGTCTTCATTAGTAACGACATATGTTTTAATCTAGTATATGTGAGTATTGATGTATATAAGTGAGTATAGTATATATAGTGAGAGATTGTAGGAGTTCCTGTTTAAATAAGTATGTGTTTCTATAAGTGATTGTTTAAGAGAGTAAGTATGGGTAAGTTTCCTTAGAAGTAAGGTGGTAGTGTGTGAATAAATGTATATGCAAATAAATGGATGTTCAATAGTTTATTTGCATGTGTGAGTATGTGTGTGAGTAACTTTTGGATGACTGCTGATGTGTAACAGGATGTATAGGTGTATCACTACATATGATGAGTGAGTATATATATGAGTGACTATATAGAACTGTTGGTGAATGAGTGGATGTGTATATAGATGGTGGAATTACTGAATTGGTTGTTGTTACTGGTTTGGGTATCTCCATTTTTTTGAAAATGTTTGTTTCTATTTTTGAATATGTGTTTCAAGCGTTACATTACACTGAAATTAGGTCTGTCACTCTGTCACAAGGATGGTGTCATCAGTGATGTCATGAGTGATGTCACTGACCATGTCATGAGTGATGTAATATGTGACGTCATCAGCAGTGCATTACAGGCGCGCAAGTTATAGTGAGTCCAACTAACTATAACGTGGGAATTTCAATGGTTTTATGTCAGTAAAATTTCCAGCTAACTATAAATGGTGTGAAATCTATGGTTTTGTCAGTGAATTTAATAGGTTTTTTAAATGCTAATTCCTAACTATAACTGGTGTGAAACCTATGGTTTTTTCAGTGAATTTCAAAGGTTTTTTAAATGCTAATTCCTAACTATAACTGGTGTGAAACCTATGGTTTTTTCAGTGAATTTCAAAGGTTTTTTTAATGCTAATTCCTAACTATATAAGACCTGAAAGCCCACCAGGAATCTCCAGTATGCGCCAGGGGACTGCATTGCAGAGAGGTGTAATGAAGCCACAACCCTTTTTACACCTCTCTGCAACGCAGCCCCCGTGCATGTTTGAAGAGGGGGAAGTAATTCCCCTTGCATACTGGGGGCCCCTGGGGGCCAATTAGCCCACCTGGAACCTCCAGTATGCGCCAGGGGCTGCATTGCAGAGGTGTAATGAGACTATGCCCCTTGTTACACCTCTCTGCAACGCAGCCCACTGCCGCGTTTGCAGAGGGGGAACTAATTCCCCTTGCATACTGGGGGTCCCTGGGGTCAACTGGTCCACCAGGAGCTTCCAGTATGCGCGAGGGAGCTGCATTGCAGAGAAGTGTAATGAGGCCACACCCTTGTTACACCTCTCTGCAATGCAGGCCACTGGCGCGTTTGTAGAGGGGGGACTAATTCCCCTTGCATACTGGGGTCCCTGGATCATATCTGCCCAAACACCGATATTCCGAACGATTGTAAATTACTTTTCTTGAGAAACATTTGGATTTGGATTATCATGTCCTATACTTTGGAATTTTTGAAAGACTGACTTTGAGGATGCTATAAATTACTCAAGTCTGCCCGAATTGTGTGGGTAAAATTGATACCTAGTCACTTTGAATAAGAATATACTTATGTCTCGTCTAACATTTGGAAGAAATATCTAGTTATATGACAACTGGATACCGACATAACTTGAAGGAAATAAGAACGCCCTGAAGAAGTTCTGTTGTACAGAACGAAACCTTTCGGCTGGCTGTGGTACATAAACTTAAGGAAAATAAAAGCATTTGAATATACACCAAGATTCAGCGCTTCAATAAGGACTCTAAGTGATATGATTTGATTGGACTCATTGTGAAAGTGGTGCTGTGCCAAACTTTGGAATATTCTCCACTACTCTCTACTACTTACTCTCTCCTACTCCACTACTCTCAAATACTCACTGTCTACTACTCATTCTCTACTACTCTACTACTCTCTACTACTCTCTCTCTACTACTCACTCCCTACTACTCGCTACTCACTACTCCCTACTACTCACTATCTACTACTCTCTACTACTCACTCTCTACTACTCTCTCTCTACTACTCACTCTTTACTACTCACTACTACTCTCTACTACTCACTCTCTACTTCTCACTCTCTACTACTGTCTACTACTCACTCTCTACTACTCTCTCTCTACTAGTCTCTACTACTCACTCTACTACTCACTCTCTACTACTCACTACTATTCTCTCTGCTACTCATTCTCTACTACTCTCTACTACTCACTCTCTACTACTCACTCTCTACTACTCACTCTTTACTACTCTCTACTACTCACTTTCTACTGCTCTCTACTACTCACTCTACTACTTACTCTCTACTACTGTCTACTACTCACTCTCTACTACTTACTCTCTACTACTCTCTACTACTCACTCTACTATTCACTCTACTACTCTCTACTACTCACTCTCTGCTACTCTCTCTACTGCTCTCTACTACTCTCTACTACTCACTCTCTACTCTCTATTACTCACTCTCTACTCTCTACCTCTCTACCTCTCTCTTCTTCTCTCTCTACTAATCTCTACCTCTCTACCGCTACCTCTCTACCTCTCTACCTCTACACCTCTACCTCTCTACCTCTCTCTACACGCACACATATACACATATATGCATATATATATGCATATGCATTTATATATATATGTATGTGTATGTATAAAAAAAAACAACAAAACATTTTTTTTTTAAACAGCTACTTTTAAAACTGTCATTCTTTTTCCCCATGGTATGCTCCCCGGTACGCTTACCGGTGCGCGTACCGGTGCGCTTACCGGGCGCTCACCCCGCGAAAATCAAATTTTTTTTTATTTTTTTTTGCTCCCCGGGGCCCTTTTATGGCCCCCACATCAAACCTAGGGGGTCAAGGGGGGTCTACTCTGCCCCCTTATGGTCATTTCCCTCTTTGTTTTGGCCACCTCTCGTGTCTCGATCCTACCGAGACACAAGATGGCGGCCGCTCCGGACTGTTTAGAATGTTTACAGACATCCCAGAGCCAATCAGCTTTCTGCACGCAAGTCGCGGTAAGCGCCCGGTGCGCGTACCGGTGCGCGTACCGGAGCGCGGCTATAGATATATATATTTTTTTGAACCTTAATTACTCAAAATCCACTGGAGCACATATCTTGAGACATAGCAAAGGCACATCGGGCTACCAGTCCCTACAATTTTGCCAAGTTTGGTGGAAATCCATTCAGCCGTTCGGGCTAAAAGTGAAATCGACCGCCCTATGGAAATTAACATGGGGAAAACGCGTTTTGGGACCCCCCTTTTATCTCGGCCCCCGCTTGACGAATCCCCCCCAAACTTTCAGGGAAGGACCGGAACGCCGCGAGGCCATTTTGAGGAAATTTTCAGGCAGATTCGTCAACCGGCGCCAAAGTTATTCCAAATAGAATTTTCAGATTTAACATTGAAAAAAATCCTAACTATAACTACCTACTGGCGACCGCCAGTAGGTAATATATATATATATATATATATATATATATATATATATATATATATATATATATATATATATATATATATATATATATATATATATATATAAATATATAAGCAATTTCAATAGTTTTTTAAATGCTAATTCATAACTATATATGACCTGAAACCTATGTTTTTTTCAGTGAATTTGCAAGTTTTTTTAAATGCTAATGCCTAACTATATATGATATATGATATAGGTTTCTGCTCATATATAGTTATGAATTAGCATTTAAAAAACCATTGAAATTGCTTCTATCTATCTATCTATCTATCTATCTATCTATCTATCTATCTATCTATCTATATATATATATCTATATATATATATATATATATATATATATATATATATATATATATATATCTATATCTATCTATATATATATTCAATGAAAAAACCATAGGTTATAGGCCATATATAGTTAGGAATTAGCATTTACAAAACCTTATTTTACTCGCATAAAACCATTGAAATTCCATATATAGTTAGCTAACTATAAGCGCTAACTATATATCGCGCACCCGCAATCCACTGCTGATGATGTCACATATTACATCATTCATGACATGGTCAGTGACATCACTGATGACATCACTGATGACATCTCAAATGACATCACTGATGACATCACTGATCACAACATCCAGTGATTGTATGTGTCTGTAAAGTTTAAATATGTTTCACATATTGAAGAATGAGTGGATGTATAAGTGTCTGGATGAAGAATTTAGTAGGTGCATGACTGACTGTATGAGTGAGTGATTAAATGTGTCTCACTGAGTACATGGGTTAGTGACTAAACTGTCTTAATTCGTGCATCAGTATGTTTGTTGTTGTGTAAGCTGCTGCATGTGTTGATCAGTAGCTATAAGAGTAGCCATATGGGTTATTGATTGGTTGCCCAAATATTTGAATGGGAGGCTGAGTGTGTGTGTGGGTGGCTGGGAGGTGCGTGACTCTGTGCATAGATGTGTAAGCAGTTGATTCACTAGGAGTATGAGTTCAAGAGTGCATGTGGAAACAGCTATATGGGCGGTTGACTGTGCATGGGTGTGTTGGTGAGTGAATGGATTTCTCATTGCTACATGTGCAAGTAAGTACGTATGTAAAACACAATACATGTGAGAGTTGAGATATATAAATAACTGAACATAAGAGCCAGTGAATGTGTGACTGGCTGTATCGATCACTGTGAGCTTGTATCAGGGATTATATAAGAGAGTAAATATGTGTTATTATATGTTTGAATAAGTAAGATGTGTATAACTGTATAGTTGAGGAAATGGAGGTGTGATTGATTCTTTGCATGACTGACTAGGTGTGTGAGTAAGTCCATGGATGAGTGACAGTCTGTGAGTGTCTGTTTATACTGAGTGTATGTAAGATTATATTAGAGTCTGAAGAGGTTCATTGTATTATCACATGAGTGATGTGATCAGTGATGACAAATGAGATGTCATCAGTGATGTCATTTGAGTTGTCATCAGTGATGTCATCAGTGACGTCATTTGAGATGTCATCATTGATATCATTTGAGTTGTCATCAGTGATGTCATTTGAGATGTCATCAGTGATGTCATCAGTGATGTCACTGACCATGTCATGAATGATGTAATATGTGACATCATCAGCAGTGGATTGCGGGTGCGCGATATATAGTTAGCGCTTATAGTTAGCTAACTATATATGGAATTTCAATGGTTTTATGCGAGTAAAATAAGGTTTTGTAAATGCTAATTCCTAACTATATATGGCCTATAACCTATGGTTTTTTCATTGAATTTTCAAGGTTTTGTAAATGCAAATTCCTAACTATATATCCACTATAACCTATGGTTTTTTCTGTGAATTTCATTGGTTTTTTAATAGCAAATATGAAAAGCTTTAAAATGTCAAGTACGTGATAGATAAAAACATTTTCGTATTTATGCACGCTGATGTGCTTTGAACGCTACCCCCCCCCCTCCCCTCTTTTGCCTTAGTAGTACTCTCTCTTTGCAGATACAGAAGGGTAGTTAACGCAGGCCTTTACCCCCGTTGTAATCCGTCGTACCTCCTTGTCTCTCCATTTGATTGATTGTTGTCCAAGCATTTACTGTTTTAGAATTGGTACTCTTTGGATCATTCTCTATTTACAAACAAGCACAAAGTCGCAATACTCTGTTTAGTCTTTGCAGATAGTGAAAAATCGTGTAAAAAAATAAAAGTAATCGAGCAAAATCAGTAGGCCACTAATTGGATCTCTTTTTGACCTCGCTAAAATAGAAATATTAGGAACAACCCTTCTTGAGAAATACGAAAATAGTGAGATGAACTGAGCTCCACACCATGAGGGCTGCAAGACAGCTCAGCTCCATCACCCATCCCGCACAAAATAATGACAAACCCTATGCAAATATTAAAAATATAGACAACACACCAGCAAAGAAATAGGGTAAAACATTTTATTAAAAAACTATTTACATAACGTTGGTTTATAAGATGATGTCAGTAGTGGACCGATGTGTGAATAGATCGAAAACAGCACAAGGCTCCAAGATCCGGATAGCAAGCTCCTGGATGTTGGGTGCCATAGTTTAGAGTTCTGAATTTCAGCCTTTTTCAATGCCTGTGCTTTGTTGAATCAAAATGGCGGCTTGACACAAAGCTGACTCAAGCGTTGTTACTGATGCTATGCAGACCAAAACTGGTTTTCAGTTTGTACATTTTTCTAGATTTTTCAATCCAAGTTTGGTTGACTTTGTAGAACGATGGCTTCAGATTTTCAACATACGGTGTGGTGGCGCTGACTGGGAGGGGGCGCTTCGCTCCTGCCCCCTCCCCAAGTAAGATTTTCATACGTGAAAGTACGTTAATGGTTTTGGTCCCTGAGATGCTTCGATGTCACTACCATTCTCAAATAGCATAAGTTCTGGATGTTGGGTGCCATAGTTAAGAGTTCTGAGCAGCGCTTGTAACACTGTCTGAAGCTTATTTCCACCTACTGCAGCTTCACTATTCTCAAAGTAAGTGAGTGTCGTTTGTGGACCTGACTGCATTAGAAAACAATATGATATGTTACCTTCCTAAACAGCTTGACGGAGGCCCCTGAGGGGCGCTGTGATGGCCATGGACTCGGAGAAGACGCTTGGCTCCGACACCCTCCCCAAGTCTTATAGCACTGGTGTAGCCTGAGATCGCCCCCGACATAGGCGGCCGGCTCCCGGGGTCCGGCGGTACTTTTTGCCTTTTGATGACTCTTCAATTCTGGACCTTGTCCCACAATCCGTTTGACCTGAAGACACGCTGTAGTGGGGCGCCCCTTTACCGTTTTAGTTGCCATTCCGCCCTCTTTTGCTACACTGTGCCTCTTCCGCCATTCAGCTGTTTACCGCCCGCTCTTGCGACTACAGCGTCTCGCTCACCATGTAGTTGAGATGCGCCCGCTCTTGCGCTGCAGCGATAGGCGGCTGCCACAGGACTCTCAAAATGGCGGCCGGCTCTTCGGATTTGGGCCTGGTCCAGTAAAATGGCGCTGGGACACCTTGGAACTCGGACGCTTGTCTGCCAGGGCTTGGGCTCCATTCTCGAAAAGCGTCCCCTCAGCCGTGAAGATTGTACAAAAGTCTTGGGGGCCCCCGACTCCCGCAGGCTTCCGGTGGGGAGCGGCTGCCATGATTGCTCGTGGAATGGCCACGACGGAGCTACGAGATGGTAGTGGTCTCATGCTGACGCCAGCTTTAGTCTGAAACATCCAGAAACACTGTAGACTACCAATTCGATCAGTTCCGGTAGCGCCCCAACATGACCCGGAAGAGAAGAACTTGCCCTCCCCTCTTTGACTGATGGTTCTTGTTGCCTGTCCCCTCTGTTGTCATTTAACAGAACTTTTTGGACTGCTGAAAGGGGTTGTGTTCTGAACGCTGGTTGGTGGAGACATTTAGACTATATTCTTGACCTACGTTGTCGCGTAATGCGTTTTATGACACGCCGCGTTAGCGCACCCGGAAGTGATCCGAGGCGCGGCGCGCAGCGCAGAACGTAAGCATAACAGGTCATGTGACTTGTTAATAAAACTTTTCATTGGTTCATTTTACTTTTGTTAATTTAATGATGAAAAGCTTGGTCATATGACCTAAAAATTACGCTTTTTATTATTTTCGAACAATATTTTTTTTTCAAACATATGTTATAATATTCCAGGCTAATGTACTTTCCCGGAAAATTTACAACTGTCTTGCAAGTAAAATATATTCCTTTTTCGAGAAAAAGGGCGTTTCTTCCTTCCATGACGGAGCCGTTGAGTAAAAGAGATTCGGCCTGCTGTCTTAGTCGCCGATACGCCTGATTATCAGATTCTTATCGACCACTTTATGTTGCAGACATGAAAAACACAACTGCCCTTGACCATTTATCTTTACTGCGTTCCTACATATTATACCTTTTATCCGTCATGTAATTGGACTGCTTTATTTCACTTGCCTTTTACTGATTCGAAAACAGTCACTAAAAGTAAAAACTTTACAAATGAAAATACTACTACCGTGTTTTGTTTTAAAAACCTTTATTGTGAAAATGTCAGTATACAAATACGGGCCTATAACCACGTGGGCCGGCCACGGAGCAAACTCAAATCGTATATGATGAGGAGACATTTACACTGTAGAAGAACGTAACGAGCGGGCCATTAGGTGACAAGAACAAAGGTGTCTAACAGTTGCGGTATCGGTGGACGTACATTTTGTAATTAAAATACGACAGGGCCACTTACAATAACATTTTCTAGATATACATTTGCGGGCAAAGAGTTACGAGTCCCATTTATACCGGCGCCATTTTGGGCGAGGCCGGGCAGGTCCAAGATATAGTCAAAATGTCTCCACCAACCATCGGCCAGACCAGAACCCCTTTCGGCCCTTTATGTTACAAGATGATGTCTTCCATTCAGAAAATATTGGTGGCAGCATTTTGAAAGGAAACAGAAACAGCCGTTCTCCTAGTGAGTTTCACATTGTTACATTTAGGAAGAATGTTGAAGAGTAGTATGTGGAAAATCTGAAGCCATTTTTCTACAAACTCTCAATCAGACTTGGATGGAAAAAAAAACCTGAAGAATGTACAAACTGAAAACCAATTTTTGTCTGTATAGCACCAACAGTAACGCTTGAGTCAGCTTTGTGTCAAGCCGCCATTTTCATTCAATCAATAGCGTCCCCCTGCACACATTCAGGGACCTGGTCGTGTCTTCAGATGAAACGCATTGTAGGAAAAGAAGCAGAAAGGAAAAGGAAAAAAGTTCCGCCGGACCTAGTGAAGCTGCAGCAGGTGCAAATAAGCTTCAGACAGTCTTACAAGCACTGCTCAGAACTCTCAACTGAGGCACTCAACATCCAGGACTTGCCATTCGGATCTTGGCGCCTTGTATTTTTGTTTTGTTTTTGATGGAGGGGAAAGAACAAAAAACAGACATTGAAAAAGGCTCAACAGTGCAGGGCGCCTTGTGCTGGTTCCGACCTATTCACACATCGGTCCGCTACTGACATCACCTCATAAACCAACGGGGCACCCCACGCCGACTTTCGGCGCAGCATTGTAGGATGGCCACACCAGTGCGGCAATTTGCTGGACACCACCTCGGTGCCATCCAGATCTCGGCGCGTTCATTCATTCAATAGCGTCCCCCTGCACACATTCAGGGACCTGGTCGTGTCTTCAGAAGAAACGCATTGTAGGAAAAGAAGCAGAAAGGAAAAGGCAACAAGTTCCGCCGGACCTAGTGAAGCTGCAGCAGGTGCAAATAAGCTTCAGACAGTTCTACAAGCACTGCTCAGAAATCTCAACTGAGGCACTCAACATCCAGGACTTGCCATTCGGATCTTGGCGCCTTGTGCTGGTTCCGACCTATTCACACATCAGTCCACTACTGACATCACCTCATAAGCCAACGGGGCACCCCACGCCGACTTCCGGCGCAGCATTGTAGGATGGCCACACCAGTGCAGCCACTTGCTGGACACCACCTCGGTGCCATCCGGATCTCAGCGCGTTCGAGTCACTGTGCCGGAAGAGTGACCGGAACTCAGCTGAACACGCCGTCTTTCGGCGCAGCATTGTAGGATGGCCACACCAGTACGGCAATTTGCTGGACACCACCTCGGCGCCATCCGGATCTCGGCGCGTTCGAGTCACTGTACCGCAACAGTGACCACAATTCAGCTGGACACGCCGTCTTTCGGCGCAGCATTGTAGGATGGCCACACCAGTGCGGCAATTTGCTGGACACCACCTCGGTGCCATCCGGATCTCGGCGCGTTGTGCTGCCTTCGGCCTATTCGCACATCGGTCCGCTACTGACGCCGCCTCACGTGCCAACGGATTTTCTACGCTTTTTGTAGCCCTATGTCGCATAACAGGTCATGTGACTTGTTTATAAAACTTTTCATTGGTTCATTTTACTTTTGGTTTCCTAAAGATGGAAGGCTTGGTCATATGACCTAAAAATAACACTTTTCATTGGTTTAGAACATTTTTTTTTCCCAAACGATGAAAGCCCCACCTTGTTTCTGGATCATTCAGACTGAAGCTGGCGTCAGCATGAGAGCACCACCATCTCGTGGCTCCGTCGTGGTCATTCCGCGAGCAATCATGGCAGCCGCTCCCCACCGAAAGCCTGCGGGAGTCGGGGGCCCCCAAGACTTTTATACAATCTTCACGGCTGAGGGGACGCTTTTCGAGAATGGAGCCCAAGCCCTAGCAGGCAAGCGTCCGACTTCCAAGGTGTCCCAGGGCCATTTCAGTGGACCAGGCCCAAAACCGAAGAGCCGTCCGCCATTTTAAGAGTCATGTGGCAGCCGCCTATCGCTGCACTGCAAGAGTGGGAGCAACTCAACAACATGGTGAGCGAGACGCTGTAGTCGCAAGAGCGGGCGGTAAACAGCTGAATGGCCGCCACCTGGGGAGGCCCGTTCACGCCGCCTCCCCCCCCCCCCCGGGCCGCCGCACGCCAATTTTCGGAGCAGCATTGTAGGATACCAAAACCAGTGCGGCAGTTTACTGGACATCACCTGGGTGCCTGTCGTACATGTTGTGTCAGCCATGTGACACTAGACACAGACCGCTACTGACGAGGCCTCCCCCCGCACCACCCGGGACGCCCCACGCTGTTTTTCTGTGCTGCATTGTAGGATCCCTAAACCAGTGCGGCACCCAGGCGACATCACCTGGGTGCCGTCCAGAACTCTGCACGTTGTGCTGCCTTGGGACTATTCGCACAACAGACCGCTACTGACGAGGCCTCCCCCCGCCCCACCCGGGACGCCCCACGCCAATTTTCGGAGCAGCATTGTAGGATCCCTAAACCAGTGCGGCACCCAGGCGACATCACCTGGGTGCCGTCCAGAACTCTGCACGTTGTGCTGCCTTGGGACTATTCGCACAAAAGACAGCTTCTAACCATTGTTGCTTTTTGTGTTAATAAATGTTTAAATGTTTTTAGTTTTTGTTCTGTTCATTATCGTTAAAAGTTAATAAAGTTTTATAACCTTACTTTGTTGGAGTGTTATCTATTTTTTGAAAAACGGGTGAATGGGGCCTTGAATCGGGTTATTGTCATGTGTGGGCTTTGGAAGTGTGCTGCTGCAGGATCGGACATTTCAAACTCAAATGCACGTTCTTTTTCTTACCTTTCCGAAGCATGGAGCGCAATAGCAGGCAGAGAAAGGGTGATGCACGTGTTGAACACTACCTGACCTGGCAAGTTGCTGGCAGTGCCCCCCCGCCCGCTCCTGAAAGAGGGCACACACACACCGCCGCCCCGAGTACTTCACAAATCTTTAAAAGACCATGCGCTTGTTCATGAGGCTTAAATGGTTTATCACCTCTTCTAGAACCCCTACATCGACCCTCTGACGTTTCATGGAAAAATTACCATGTAACACAATACCAAGCCCTATCAGCTGAAACCCCCAAGGAATCGTGGGGCATATTATCAAGGGGGTTTATCTCCGCTTTTTTGGCTTTAAAAACCATGAAAGCGGAGATAAAATTATTTCCCTATTATCAAGCTGTCGCTAACACCAGTTAGTGACACCTAAAAGGAGATAGCGACCATCTTGGGCCCGGCTTTGCATGTCAGTGATACTTATCACTAATGACATGCAAAGTGGCGTGCCAAGATGTTAGCGACTGGAAACAGTCCCTAACATCGCTACCTTCTATTACCAACTTTTGGAGATATTCGCGCTAAGCGCGAATATCTCCAAAATCTAACACCTGCCCTGAGCAGTTCTTAGCCATGTTATCCAATGGGAGGTGGATAACATGGCTAAGAGCATTAGGTCGATAATACATGAATATCGCTGACTTTTCTGCGATAATAGCAAGGTTTATCTGCGATAAAAATCGCCGATCTGCGGCGATAATTTTTGTCTCTAAACAAGTTATAGACAAAAATTATCGCTAGTTGTTAGTAATATGCCCCCGGGTTTTTGCTTGCAGAAATCGGGAGGCGGGAGACTAGCACTGAAATCAGTACTCACACGCCTGAATCAGGAGAATTGGCATGTCTGAATTCTCTACAGCTGGGGCCATAAACTACATCCGCAGGGGTAGGTGATAGCCTGGGACCAGCCTGGCATCTAAAATGGCTGCCGTGCACGACAAAATTGTGGCATTCGAAAAAAGGCAAGATGGCGCAGCCGCTGGAAGAGATATATCAACATATATCAGCCTCCTCAGCCACCCTCAGGAAACATAGGGGATTAGGATATGTCTCCCGCACCCCCTTATACCTAGTACTTTAATTAACGAAGCACAAAATGGCGAATTCCCGTTTCGCTACCAGTTTGCGGCCCAGTTCGCGGCCCGTGAAGCGCTTCTACCGTGAAAAATCATTTTTTTTTTATTTTCCCCACGGGACCCTTTAATAACCCCAACAACATTCCTAGGGGGTCAAGAGGGGGATACCTTGCCCCCTTTCATTAAATTCCCCCTTAGTTTTTCACCTTTTCTTCTCTCTCGATCCTACCGAGAGACAAGATGGCGGCCGCTCCGGACTGTCACGCAGCAAAAAAAAAAAAAAAGCTCACGCACAGCCGCTGGAAGAGATGTATCAACATATATCAGCCTCCTCACCCACCCTCAGGAAACATAGGGGATTAGGATACGTCTCCCGTACCCACTTATAACTAGTAATTTAATTTACGAAGCACAAAATGGCGAATTCCCGTTTCGCTACCAGTTCGCGGCCGCGCTTCTACCGTGAAAAATCATTTTTTTTTTATTTTCCCCACGGGACCCTTTAATAACCCCAACAACATTCCTAGGAGGTCAAGAGGGGGATACCTTGCCCCCTTTCATTAAATTCCCCCTTCGTTTTCCACCTCTTCTTCTCTCTCGATCCTACCGAGAGACAAGATGGCGTCCGCTCCGGACTGTTTAGAATGTTGACAGACACCGGAGAGCCAATCAGCTTTCTGCGCGCAAAGTTCCGATAAGCGAAAAGTAAGCGGACCGGATCGCTGCCCAGAGCGCTGTTACAGATATATATCTTGGTTTGAACGTTAATTTCTCAAAAACTACTGGAGCACATATATTGAGACCTAGCAAAGGCACATCGGGCTAACAGTCCCTACAATTTTGCCAAGTTTCGTGCAAATCCATTCAGCCGTTCGAGCTAAAAGTGAGTCCAACCGCCCTATGGAAAACTCAATGCAAAAAACGCGTTTTGGGACCCCCCTTTTTTCTCAGCCCCCCCTTGACGAAACCCCACCAAATTTTCAGGGGCTGCTCAGAAACAAAATGTGCCATTTTCCTGAAAATTTCAGCCGATTCCATCTACAAACGCCAAAGTTATTAGACATAGAATTTTCAAAAGTCCCATAGGGAAAAAATTCTAACTATATATACCTACTGGCGAACGCCAGTAGGTAATATATATATATATATATATATATATATATATATATATATATATATATATATATATATTCACTGAAAAAACCATAGGTTTCACACCAGTTATAGTTAGGAATTAGCATTTAAAAAACCTATTAAATTCACTGAAAAAACCATAGGTTTCACACCAGTTATAGTTAGCTGGAAATTTTACTGATATAAAACCATTGAAATTCCCACGTTATAGTTAGTCGGACTCACTATAACTTGCGCGTGCAATGCACTGCTGATGACATCACATATTACATCACTCATGACATGGTCAGTGACATCACTCATGACACCATCCTTGTGACATAGTGACAGACCTTCTTTCACTATAATGTAACCCTTGAGACACATATTCAAAAATAGAAACTGAAATTTTTAAAAAAATGGAGATACCTATATCAGTTACAACAAGCAATTCAGTAATTCCACTATCTATATACACATCCACTCATTCACCAACAGTTCTATATAGTCACTCATACATATACTCACTCATCATATGAAGTGATACACCTATACATCTTGTTACACACCAACATTCATCCAAAAGTTACTCACACACATATTCTCACATGCAAATAAACTATTGGACATCCATTTATTTGAATATAGAGTTATACACACACTTCCACTTTACTTCTATTTAAAATTACACATATTTATTCTCTTAAACAATCACTTATAGAAACACATACTTATTTAAACAGGAACTCTTACAATCTCTTACTCTCACATATACTCACTTATATACAACAATATTCACATATACTAGATTAAAACATATGTAGTTACTGATAAAGACACTAGTGAGACAGTCATTCACTCACTAACAAACACATGTAGACACTCATCCACACATACAGTCCTGTACATATGCTGTCTTCAAAACACATACAAACAAAGAGTCAGTCACTCATGCATCTATGTGCTAAGTAATACCCCCACCAAACCATATAGACACTCATACTGATACTAATAATAATATCAAATAACCCATATACATACACATGAGTGGATGTGTATTAGATGGTGGTATTACTGAATTGGTTGTTGTAACTGGTATGGGTATATCCACTTTTTTGAAAATATTAGTTTCTATTTTTGAATATGTGTTTCATGGGTTACATTATAGTGAAAGGAGGTCTGTCACTGTGTCACAAGGATGGTGTCATCAGTGATGTCATGAGTGATGTCACTGACCATGTCATGAGTGATGTAATATGTGATGTCATCAGCAGTGCATTGCACGCGCAAGTTATAGTGAGTCCGACTAACTATAACGTGGGAATTTCAATGGTTTTATATCAGTAAAATTTCCAGCTAACTATAACTGGTGTGAAACCTATGGTTTTTTCAGTGAATTTAATAGGTTTTTTAAATGCTAATTCCTAACTATAACTGGTGTGAAACCTATGGTTTTTTCAGTGAATTTCATAGGTTTTTTAAATGCTAATTCCTTTGTATATCGAGTTTCTAACCTTTTTTTTTTTTACAATTTGCTGTTTTTTTTAAAGTATTCTTTGTTTTTTTTTATAATTTTTTTCTTTTGCGCTCTGGGTGCGCGCTCCGGGAAGCTTTCAGCTAAGCTCTCCAGTAAGCTTCTCCGAGAGCTCATCTGAAAGCGCACCCAGAGCGCAACTGTCGTTCGTGAAAAAAAAATATGAATGAAAAGTTAATAATAATGCAAAACATTTCGTACCATACAAATAAAATTTGTTTTTTTTAATATGGAAAATGATTATGCATTTCTATAAAAGATTGATGACGTCACTTCGGCGCGCAACGTAAGTGCCCTCGGAAGCGCATACGTGCGCGGCGCCTAAACGCACGGAAAAGCGCCTACGATCGCGCCACGTTTGCGCCCCGGAAGCGCCTACGATCGCGCTGCGTAAACGCACCCGGAAGTGCACCGGAGCGCGCAGCGTAAACGCGTCGGGTCATGTGACCCTAAAATAACACTTTTCATTGGTTGCTAACAGTTTTTTTTTACAATGAATGAAATCCCCACCCATTTCCTTCACTTCTTCTTTCACTTTTGTGACTGAAAGACCTGCCTTTTTTGCTGCTCCATATTCCTGGATTCATCATGGCTGCCAGACCATCCAGCAGTGAAGATGACTCCAATGATTTCATTGATGAAGAGCCTCCTACCCCAAAGGTGAAGGAACATTTCATCTGGAAATTTTTTAAGTTTCCAGCAGGCCAGAAGAAGGTGAATGCACCAAAAGTAGAGTGCAGGATCTGCAAACAGGTCCTGTCACGGGGTAACCCCCCAAAAAAATACTCTTTTGGCAACTTCACCATGATTCGCCATGTGGAGAGGAGGCACCCCCAGAATTTTTCCCGGGAAAGTGTCAGGGCTCTGGCACAGGAGGTTCCCAGAGATGGGGCCTCTACATCAACAGGAGGAGCAACTTCTTCTGGAAGAGAACAATCTCAGGGGCAGGTAGCAAACATTCAACCTGCATTCAACCATGGGGTCGTCAGATGCAGATACTGCAATCAACTCCTCACCTATGGGGAGCAAAGTGTCCTGCTCATGGTTCGGGCATTGGAGAACCATCACTGCCCTTCCCACCCCTAATTTTTTTCTTTTCTTTTTGCTCCTGTTGAGCAGTTTCTATTCCCTGTTTTTGTTCCTGTTCAGTTAAAAGAAGAAAACCAAAAGTTCTTTTCAGAACTACCTCCAATTCTCATCAAAGAGCTATAATCTTAAAAAATGAAGAGTAAGTGAAATATAGTGCATTGATAATTGAAAGGAGAATGAGTAAGAAAGAACAGAAAGGTATGAGAGGTGAAAGGAAGTGAAGTAGGAGGAATGAAAGAAGGTGAGTGTTAGAAAAGAAAGTTATGACACAGTTAATAAACTGGAGGCCTCATTTCTGAAAAGTGACGCATCGCTACGTGAAAATAGCGATGCGTCACTTTTCTGGACGCACTCCTTATGACATTCCAGATATGTCATATTTAATATATGACTAATCAATTCGCAAGGAGTTACAGATATGTCAGTATTTCTGACATATCTGTAAACACAAAAGTAACGCATTGCAGGAGTGCGTCACAAAAGTGACGCAACTCCAGTAATGTGTCCTTTCACATGGAAAAAGCACCATGTGAAAGGTTTGCTGTGAAGCAGGCGCAAGATTTTGGCGCAACTGCATCCTAAAAGTGACGCACTGCGTCATTATTACCAAGCTTTTTGCAAGGAACACCCCCTCTGCATGCATTATACCTGACACTATTTTTTAAAAAGTGACGCATGTACGTACATGGGTCACTTTTTAAAACTCTGCGCCATATTGTATCTGCATCAGGTATAATGTATGCAGAGGGGGCAATCCCTCGCAAAAAGCTTGGTAATAACAACGTACTGAAATCTATGAGATTTCTCTGCGTCACTTTTAGGATGCTATTGCGTCAAAATCTTGCGCCGGCCTCGCATCACTTTTATGTTTACAGATATGTCAGAAATACTGACGTATCTGTAACTCCTTGCAACATGATTCGTCATACATTAAATATGACACATCTGGAATGTCATAAGGACTGTGGACAGAAAAGTGACGCATCACACCAGCAGTGTAATAAAATGTGCCTCGTTGCACTATATTTAAAGGATGCAACAGCATCCTAAAAGTGACGCAGTGAAATCTCAAACATTTCACTACGTCGCTATTACAAAGCTTTTAGTGGGAGAACACCCCCTCTGCATGCATTATACCTCACGCAGATATAATGTGGCGCTTGATTTTAAAAAGTGGCCCATCTACCTAGATACCTCACTTTTTAAATATAACGCAACGAGGCACATTTTTTTACACTACTGGTGCAATGCGTCACTTTTCTGTGCGCACTCCTTATGACATTCCAAGTAACGCATTGCTGCAGTGCGTCACAAAAGTGACGCAACTCCAGTAATGTGTCCTTTCAAATGGGGAAAGCAGCATATGAAAGGTCTTGCCTCAGTCTAACACCTGCTGTAAAGCAGGCACAAGATTTTGACGCAACAGCATCCTAAAACTGACGCAGTGAAATCTCAAAGATTTCACTGCGTCGCTATTACAAAGCTTTTTGCGGGAGAACACCCCCTCTGCATGCATTATACCTGACGCTATTTTTAAAAAGTGACGCATCTAGGTACATGGGTCACTTTTTAAAACTCTGCGCCATATTGTATCTGCATCAGGTATAATGTATGCAAAGGGGGCATTCCCCCGCAAAAAGCTTGGTAATAACGACGTACTGAAATCTATAAGATTTCTCTGCGTCACTTTTAGGATGCTGTTGCGTCAAAATCTTGCACCTGCCTCGCATCACTTTTATGTTTACAGATATGTCAGAAATACTGACGTATCTGTAACTCCTTGCAACATGATTCGTCATACATTAAATATGACACATCTGGAATGTCATAAGGAGTGCGCACAGAAAAGTGACGCATAACACCAGCAGTGTAATAAAATGTACCTCGTTGCACTATATTTAAAAAGTGACGCATCTAGATAGATGCGTCACTTTTTAAATATTGCATAACAATGCGCATTTTTTTACACCGCTGGTGCGTCACAAAAATTGACGCACAGGAAGCGCAAAACTAACAGCGCAAGGCCTTCATAAATATGGTCCTGGATTTTCCCTGTGCTTCGCCGGTGCGCGTACCATGCGCTTCCCCCGCGCAAAACGAAAAAAAAATTTTAATGCCCTGCAGGACCCTATTTTAGTCCCTACATCAAACCTAGGGGATCAGAGGGGGTCTACTCTTCCCCCTTATGGTCATTTGCCCCTTTTTTTTTCAAACCCCTTGTGTCTCGATTTTACCGAGACACAAGATGGCGGCCGCTCCGCACTGTTTAGAATGTTTACAGACAACTGAGAGCCAATCAGCTTCCTGCGCGCAAGTCACGTGTCGCGCCTGGAGCGCACTCCGGTGCGCGCACGGGAGAGCGCCTATAGATATATATATTTTTTTGAACCTAAATTACTCAAAATCCACTGGAGCACATATCTTGAGACATAGCAAAGGCACATCGGGCTACCAGTCCCTACAATTTTGCCAAGTTTCGTGGAAATCCATTCAGCCGTTCGGGCTAAAAGTGAAATCGACCGCCCTATGGAAATTAACATGGGGAAAACGCGTTTTGGGACCCCCCTTTTATCTTGGCCCCCGCTTAACGTATCCCCCCCAAACTTTCAGGAAAGGACCGGAACCCCGCGAGGCCATTTTCAGGAAATTTTCAGGCAGATTCGTCAACCGGCGCCAAAGTTATTCCAAATAGAATTTTGAGATTTAACATTGAAAAAAATCCTAACTATAACTACCTACTGGCGACCGCCAGTAGGTAATATATATATATATATATATATATATATATATATATATATATATATATATATATATATCCACACAAGGTGCCTGTCATGGAAAGAACCTCACAGACCAGGTGAGTATTTGCCGTATTCTTTTATTCGAAGCAGCAGCAAGAGAAAAATGCACAGCGGCGGCAAAGTCCAGCCCGCCGACGCGTTTCGTGCTGATTCACTTCTTCATAGGCTCTGGCTTGTTGTGGCAGTGAAAAGGCGTTTTTCAAACACTACATAAATAGCGATAATGTCCCGCCTATGTGGGCGTGGCCGCCCAGTGGCCTGATGGTCGTTGTAGTGCTGGTGTTGCTTCAGTGAGCCGCCTTATTCCTGTAACAGTTCTTGTTTTTACCCCAGTGGGTTTGCGCCGCCCAGCACATCTGTTGCTGTTGTGATTGACCTTCAAACAAATGGCGCTGATCTCCAAATCCGGGGAGCACTCTAGACTCCTTCGGTGGTGGGCTGCAGGCAGCCCCAGGGTTCTTTCCGCGGCTCAGGCAGGCCGCTAACATAAATCCACACAAGGTGCCTGTCATGGAAAGAACCTCACAGACCAGGTGAGTATTTGCCGTATTCTTTTATTCGAAGCAGCAGCAAGAGAAAAATGCACAGCGGCGGCAAAGTCCAGCCCGCCGACGCGTTTCGTGCTGATGCACTTCTTCATAGGCTCTGGCTTGTTGTGGCAGTGAAAAGGCGTTTTTCAAACACTACATAAATAGCGATAATGTCCCGCCTATGTGGGCGTGGCCGCCCAGCGGCCTGATGGTCGTTGTAGTGCTGGTGTTGCTTCAGTGAGCCGCCTTATTCCTGTAACAGTTCATGTTTTTACCCCAGTGGGTTTGCGCCGCCCAGCACATCTGTTGCTGTTGTGATTGACCTTCAAACAAATGGCGCTGATCTCCAAATCCGGGGAGCACTCTAGACTCCTTCGGTGGTGGGCTGCAGGCAGCCCCAGGGTTCTTTCCGCGGCTCAGGCAGGCCGCTAACATAAATCCACACAAGGTGCCTGTCATGGAAAGAACCTCACAGACCAGGTGAGTATTTGCCGTATTCTTTTATTCGAAGCAGCAGCAAGAGAAAAATGCACAGCGGCGGCAAAGTCCAGCCCGCCGACGCGTTTCGTGCTGATGCACTTCTTCATAGGCTCTGGCTTGTTGTGGCAGTGAAAAGGCGTTTTTCAAACACTACATAAATAGCGATAATGTCCCGCCTATGTGGGCGTGGCCGCCCAGCGGCCTGATGGTCGTTGTAGTGCTGGTGTTGCTTCAGTGAGCCGCCTTATTCCTGTAACAGTTCATGTTTTTACCCCAGTGGGTTTGCGCCGCCCAGCACATCTGTTGCTGTTGTGATTGACCTTCAAACAAATGGCGCTGATCTCCAAATCCGGGGAGCACTCTAGACTCCTTCGGTGGTGGGCTGCAGGCAGCCCCAGGGTTCTTTCCGCGGCTCAGGCAGGCCGCTAACATAAATCCACACAAGGTGCCTGTCATGGAAAGAACCTCACAGACCAGGTGAGTATTTGCCGTATTCTTTTATTCGAAGCAGCAGCAAGAGAAAAATGCACAGCGGCGGCAAAGTCCAGCCCGCCGACGCGTTTCGTGCTGATGCACTTCTTCATAGGCTCTGGCTTGTTGTGGCAGTGAAAAGGCGTTTTTCAAACACTACATAAATAGCGATAATGTCCCGCCTATGTGGGCGTGGCCGCCCAGCGGCCTGATGGTCGTTGTAGTGCTGGTGTTGCTTCAGTGAGCCGCCTTATTCCTGTAACAGTTCATGTTTTTACCCCAGTGGGTTTGCGCCGCCCAGCACATCTGTTGCTGTTGTGATTGACCTTCAAACAAATGGCACTGATCTCCAAATCCGGGGAGCACTCTAGACTCCTTCGGTGGTGGGCTGCAGGCAGCCCCAGGGTTCTTTCCGCGGCTCAGGCAGGCCCCTAACATAAATCCACACAAGGTGCCTGTCATGGAAAGAACCTCACAGACCAGGTGAGTATTTGCCGTATTCTTTTATTCGAAGCAGCAGCACTACTCTTATAAAGAGAGAACAGAAACCTTTTGGCAAGGTAAACTCGGGAACCACAGCGCCAATCCACACACCCAATACATTGTTGTAATCCTCAGGGTGTGTAGATGGACATAGACTGCATAAAATAAAAATAAAAACGTAAATTAAAAAATGTAACTTTAAAAACAAAGTAGTCCCCTAAAACTAGAGCCGGTCGTGACGTAGTGCTGACCGCGACCTACACCTGCGTGATGACGACAGGCGGGGAGGAGCGGTGACGATTTGCGAGGAGTGGCGCGGCGGCTCAGGTAAGGCGAGGCGGGAGGCGGTCCGGGCAATGTCGGGGTGGGCAGGGGGCCGGGAGTGGCGGTGAAGTCTGGAGCGCGGCTGAGGTAAGGCAGAGGCGGGAGGCAGGCTGGCGGGAGGCGGGAGGCAGGCCAGGGGGCAGGCGGGCGGGGGGCGGTATAGTCAATGTCGGGGCGGGCGGGGGCCGGTATAGGCAATGTCGGGGCGGGGGCCGGTATAGGCAATGTTGGGGAGGGCGGGCAGGCGGGGGCCCGGCCGGGACTAAACAAAAGCACAAAATGCTGCCCCCAGCCCCCTTCTGCCCCAGGCAACGGCGGGGCGGGCTGCTAGTATATATATATATTCACTGAAAAAACCATAGGTTTCAAACCAGTTATAGTTAGCTGGAAATTTTACTGACATACAACCATTGAAATTCCACGATATAGTTAGTTGGACTCACTATAACTTGCGCGCCTGCAATGCACTGCTGATGACGTCACATATTACATCACTCATGACATGGTCAGTGACATCACTCATGACATCACTGATGACACCATCCAGTGAATGTGTGTCTTTCTGAATAATAAATATGTTTTCTATATGTATATGAAAAAGGTCGATGGAAGAATAAATATTTAAGTAAGTGTCTAAATGGATGTTTTTTTTCTAAAAAAATGATTTGTTAACTGCCTTATTAAGTGTATCTTAGTGAATACATATATTAGCGAGTAACTTTTAAATATTGAAATATATGTATCAGTGTTTCACTTTGTGTATAAGTGGCTGCATGGGTTGGTGACTGACTCACTGTTTGTATGTGTTTTGAAGACAGCATATGTGCAGGACTGTATGGGTGGATGAGTGTGTATATGTGTGTGTTAGTGAGTGAATGACCGTCTCACTAGTGTCTTTATCAGTAACTACATATGTTTTAATCTAGTATATGTGAGTATTGATGTATATAAGTGAGTATATGTCAGAGCGAGAGATTGTAAGAGTTCCTGTTTAAATAAGTATGTGTTTCTATAAGTGATTGTTTAAGAGAGTAAGTATGTGTAAATTTCAATAGAAGTAAAGTGGTAGTGTGTGTATAGTTCTATATGCAAATAAATGGATGTTCAATAGTTTATTTGCATGTGTGAGTATGTGTGTGAGTAACTTTTGGATGACTGTTGGTGTGTAATAGGATGTATAGGTGTATCACTACATATGATGAGTGACTATATAGAACTGTTGGTGAATGAGTGGATGTGTATATAGATGGTGGAATTACTGAATTGTTTGTTGTAACTGGTATGGGTATCTCCATTTTTTTGAAAATGTTAATTTCTATTTTTGAATATGTGTTTCAAGGGTTACATTACACTGAAAGGAGGTCTGTCACTCTGTCACAAGGATGGTGTCATCAGTGATGTCATGAGTGATGTCACTGACCATATCCTGAGTGATGTAATATGTGACGTCATCAGCAGTGCATTGCAGGCACGCAAGTTATAGTGAGTCCAACTAACTATAACGTGGAATTTCAATGATTTTATGTCAGTAAAATTTCCAGCTAACTATAACTGATGTGAAACCTATGGTTTTTTCAGTGAATTTAATAGGTTTTTTAAATGCTAATTCCTAACTATAACTGGTGTGAAACCTATGGTTTTTTCAGTGAATTTCATATGTTTTTTAAATACTAATTCCTTTCTATATCGAGTTTCTAACCTACGATTTTTTTATAAATTTGCTGTTTTGTGTAAGTAATAATTATTATATATATTTTTTTTTCATAATTTTTTCCTGGGGAGCTCTGGGTGCGCGCTCCGGTAAGCTCTCCGGAAAGCGCACCCAGAGCGCTACTTTCGTTCGTGAAAAAAAATATGAATGAAAAGTAAATTTTAACGCAAGACATTTAGTACCATACATATAAAAGCAGTTTTTTTAAAATAAGGAAATGAAAATGATTTTGCATTTCCGTGAAACTATCACAACGTAACTTCGGCGTGCCGCGTAAGCGCCCCCGGAAGCGCCTACGTTCGCACCGCGTAAGCGCCCCCGGAAGCACCTAGGTTCGCGCCGCGTACGCGCCCCGGAAGCGCCTACGTTCGCGCCACGTATGCGCCCCCGAAAGCGCTCTGGTGCGCGCAGCGTCAGCGCGTCAAGTCATGTGACCTTAAAATAACACTTTTCATTGGTTGCTAACAGTTTTTTTTACAAAGAATGAAATCCCCACCCATTTCCTTCACTTCTTCTTTCACTTTTGTGACTGAAAGACCTGCCTTTTTGCTCTTGCATCTTTCTGGGTTAATCATGGCTGCCAGACCATCCAGCAGTGAAGATGAGCCTGAATTCATCGATGAAGAGCCTCCTCAGCCAAAGGTGAAGGAGCATTTCATTTGGAAATTTTTTTCAATACCAGCTGACCAGAAAAAGGTGAATGCTCCAAAAGTGGAGTGCAGGATCTGCAAAAAAGTCCTGTCACGGGGTGACCCCAAAAAGAAATATTCTTTTGGGAACTTCACAATGATACGCCATGTGGGGAGGAGGCACCCCCAGAATTTTGCCCGGGAAAGTGTCAGGGCTCTGGCACAAGAGGTTCCCAGTGATGGTGTCTCTACATCCACCGGAGGAGCAACTACTTCTGTGAGGGGGCGATCGCAGGAGCTGGTTCCAAATATTCAACCTGCATTCAACAAAGGTGTCCTGAAATGCAGATACTGCGGTCAACTCCTTACCTATGGGGAGCAAAGTGTCCTGCTCATGGTTCGAGCATCGGAGAACCATCACTGCCGTTCCCAGCCCTAATTTTTTTTGTTTTTTTTGCTCCTGTTGAGCAGTTTCCATTCCCTGTTTTTGTTTCCGTTCTTAAAAAAAAGAAGAAAAAAATAGTTCTTTTCAGAACTACCTCCAATTATCATCAAAGAGCTATATTCTTAAAAAAATGAAAAAGAGTAGGTGAAGTGGAGTGCATTGATAATGGAAAGGAAATGAGTAAGAAAGAACAGAAAGGTATGAGAGGCGAAAGGAAGTGAAGTAGGGGGACTGAAAGAAGGTGAGTGTTGGGAAGGAAAGTAAGGAGAAGGAGAGTGAATATGAGGAATGTGGATATTCAAAGAAAATGTTGAAAAGGAACGGGGGTGTGGAAGGGTAAGAAAAGATGCATTGCTAGAGTTGAAGACTGAAGGCCTCATTTATGAGGCCATGCGTCACTTTAACGCCACCAGAGCGTCACTTTTTGTGACGCATCAGTACAGTAAAAAATGCACCTTATTCAGTCATATTTACAAAGTGACGCATCTAGGTAGATGCGTCACTTTGTAAGACCCTGCGCCACATTATTGCTACGTCAGGTGTAATGTATGCAAAAGGGCCGTATTGACACAAGAAAGGGTCGTAGAGGTGACGCAGTGAAATCTATGAGATATCACTGCGTCACTTTTATGACGCTGTTGCTTCCAAATATTACGCCTGTTTCACAGCAGGCGTGCAGGCCCTTTCACATGGGGCCTGGCCCCATGTGAAAGGATGCATTGCTGGAGTTGCTTCATTTTTGAGACACACTCCAGCAATGCATCACTTTTGCGCTTACAGATACGTCTGAAATACTGACGTATCTGTAAGAACTTCCAACAAAATACGTCATAAATGTAATATGACGCATGAGTAGAAGACTGAAGGCCTCATTTATGAGGCCATGCGTCACTTTAACGCCACCGGTGCGTCACTTTTTGTGACGCACCAGTGCTGTAAATAATGCACCTTATTCAGTCATATTTACAAAGTGACGCATCTAGGTAGATGTTTCACATTGTTAGCCCCTGCGCCACATTATACCTACGTCAGGTGTAATGTATGCAAAAAGGACGTATTGACGCAAGAAAGGGTCGTAGAGGTGACGCAGTGAAATCTATGAGATATCACTGCGTCACTTTTATGACGCTGTTGCGTCCAAATCTTACGCCTGTTTCACAGCAGGCATGCAGGCCCTTTCACATGGGGCCTGGCCCCATGTGAAAGGATGCATTGCTGGAGTTGCATCATTTTTGAGACACACTCCAGCAATGCATCACTTTTGCGCTTACAAATACGTCTGAAATACTGACGTATCTGTAAGAACTTCCGACATAATACGTCATAAATTTAATATGACGCATGAGTAGAAGACTGAAGGCCTCATTTATGAGGCCATGCGTCACTTTAACACCACCGGTGCGTCACTTTTTGTGACGCACCAGTGCTGTAAATAATGCACCTTATTCAGTCATATTTACAAAGTGACGCATCTAGGTAGGTGCATCACTTTGTAAGCCCCTGCGCCACATTATTCCTACGTCAGGTCAGGTGTAATGTATGAAAAAGGGACGTATTGGCGCAAGAAAGGGTCGTAGAGGTAACACAGTGAATAAACTGGGTTTTTCCCCATACTTCGCTCCCCGGTCCGCTCCCGGGTGCGCGTACCAGGCGCTCCCCCCACGGGACCCTATTATAGCCCCCACATCAAACCTAGGGGGTCAGGGGGTGTCTACCCTGCCCCCTTATAGTCATTTCCCACTTTTTTTTGCCACCTCTTGTGTCTCGATCCTACCGAGACACAAGATGGCGGCCGCTCTGGACTGTTTCGAATGACACCCGTGAACCAATCAGCTTTCCGTGAGCAAGTTGCGTTGCACGCCAGGTGCGCTCCCCGGTGCGCGTACCGGGGCGCGCCTATAGATATATATATTTTTTTAATCTAAATTACTCAAAATCCACTGGAGCACATATCTTGAGACATAGCAAAGGCACATCGGGCTACCAGTTCCTACAATTTTGCCAAGTTTGGTGGAAATCCATTCAGCCGTTCGGGCTAAAAGTGAGTTCGACCGCCCTATGGAAATTAACATGGGGAAAACATGTTTTGGGACCCCCCTTTTATCTCGGCCCCCGCTTGACGAATCCCCCCCTAAACTTTTAAGGAAGGACCGGAGCTCCGCGAGGCTAATTTGAGGAAATTGTCAGGCAGATTCGTCAACTGGCGCCAAAGTTATTCCAAATAGAATTTTGAGATTTTGCATTGAAAAAAATCCTAACTATAACTACCTGCCAGTAGGTAATATATATATATATATATATATATATATATATATATATATATATATATATATATATATATATATATATATATATATATATATATATCTATATATATATATATATATATATATATATATATATATATATTACCTACTGGCGATAGCCAGTAGGTATATATAGTTAGGAATTTTTCTCTATGGAACTTTTGAAAATTCTATGCCTAATAACTTTGGCGTTTGTGGACGGAATTGGCTGAAATTTTCAGGAAAATAGCACATTTTGTTTCTGAGCAGCTCCTGGAAATTTGGGGGGGGTTCGTCAAGGGGGGGCCGAGAAAAAAGGGGGGTCCCAAAACGCGTTTTTCCCATGTTAATTTCCATAGGGCGGTTGGCCTCACTTTTAGCCCGAACGGCTGAATGGATTTCCACGAAACTTGGCAAAATTGTAGGGACTGTTAGCCCGATGTGCCTTTGCTAGGTCTCAATATATGTGCTTCAGTGGATTTTGAGAAATTAACGTTTAAAACAAGATATATATCTGTAACAGCGCTCCGGGTAGCGCTCCGGTTCGCGAACTTTTCGCGTATCGGAACTTTGCGAAGCGAAGCTGATTGGCTCTCCGGTGTCTGTCAACATTCTAAACAGTCCGGAGCAGCCGCCATCTTGTCTCTCGGTAGGATCGAGAGACAAGAGGATGCAAAAACAAAGGGGGAAATGAAGGAAAGGGGGAAAGGTAGACCCCTTCTGACCCCCTAGGATTGATGAGGGGGATATTATAGAGCCACGCGGGGCCCCAAAAAAAAAAAAAAAATCCGATTTTTTTGCCGTAGAGACGCGTCTTGGTACGCGAACCGGGCAGCTAACCGGGCAGCTAACCGGGAAGCTAACCGGCAGTGTAACGGGAGTCTGAGGAGTAGCTGATTGGCTGTCAACATTGTAAACAGTCCGGAGCGGCCGCCATCTTGTCTCTCGGTAGGATCGAGAGACAAGAGGAGACCAAAACAAAGAGGGAAATGAAGGAAAGAGGGCAAGGTAGACCCCTTCTGACCCCATAGGATTGATGAGGGGGATATTATAAAGCCACGCGGGGCCAAAAAAAAACAAAACGATTTTTTCGCCGTAGAGACGCGTCTTGGTACGCGAACCGGGCAGCTAACCGGGAAGCTAACCGGCAGTGTAACAGGAGTCTGAGGAGAAGCTGATTGGCTGTTATCATTGTAAACAGTCTGGAGCGGCCGCCATCTTGTCTCTCTGTGGGATCGAGAGACAAGAGGTGGAAAAAAAAAAGGTGTAAATGAATGAAAGGGGTAAGGCAGACCCCTCCTGAACCCCTAGGATTGATGAGGGGGCTATTAAAGTTCCCTGCGGGGCAAAAGAAAAAATAAATTGCGATTTTTCGCGGTAAAGGTGCTTCCTGGTACGTTAACCGGGCAGCTAACCGGCAGCGTAACGGGAGTCCGACATATTGTGTTTTTTGAACGTTTGTGATATGTGCACGTGTGGATTTTGTCTAATTAAGGTTAAAAAAAAATATATATATCTTTAAGCGTGTTCTGGCGCGCTTACGTTTTGGGTTTGGTTTGCGCTGCAGAGACGATACGTCTAGGTTATGCGATGCATCATGAGGCGTCTCACGGGCTACGTGATACGTCACTTAATAAAGAATATATTTTACAGCTATAGATATTAGCTTTTAAAAAACCAATGAAATTCACAGAAAAAACCATAGGTTATAGACCATATATAGTTAGGAATTTGCATTTACAAAACCTTGAAAATTCACTGAAAAAACCATAGGTTATAGACCATATATAGTTAGGGATTAGCATTTAAAAAAACCTTATTTTATTTGCACAAAACCATTGAAATTCCATATATAGTTAGTTGCACTAACTATATATCGCGGACCCGCAATCCACTGCTAATGATGTCACATATTACATCATTCATGACATGGTCAGTGACATCACTGATGACATCACTGATGACATCTCAAATGACATCACTGATGACATCACTGATGACATCTCAAATGACATCACTGATGACATCACTGACATCTCATTTGACATTACTGATTACATCACTGATGATATCATTTATGTGATAATACATCTTCAGACTCTAATATAACCTTAGACACACTCAGTGTAAACAGGCACTCACAGACTGTCACACATCCATGGAGTTACTCACACACCTAGTCAGTCATGGAAAGAATCAATCACATCTCCATTTCCTCAACTATACAGTTATACACACCTTACTTATTCAAACATATAGTAACACATATTTACTCTCTTATACAATCCTTGATACAAGTTCACAATGATTCATACAGCCACTCACACATTCACTGGCTCTTATGTTCAGTTATTTATATATGTCAACTCTCACATGGAGTGTGTTTTACATATGTACTTACTTTGACATGTAGCACTGAGATATCCATTCACTCACCAATATACTCATGCACACAGTCAACTGTCCATACAGCTGTTTCTACATGCACTTTTGAACCCATACACCTAGGGAATCAACTGCTCACACATCTATGCACAGAGTTATACACCTCCCAGCCACCCACACACATACTCAGTCTCCCATACAAATATTCGGGCAACCATTCAATAACCCATATAGTTACTGATATAGCTACTGATTTAAACATGCAGCAGTTTACAGAACAACATAAATAATGATTGCCAAATTAAGACACTTTAATCACTAACCCATACACTCAGTGAGACACATTTAATCATTCTCTTATACAGTCAGTCATGCACCTACTAAATCCTTCATCCAGACACTTATACATCCACTCATTCTTCAATATGTAAGACATATTTTAACTTTACAGAAACATACAGTCACTGGGTGTTGTCATCAGTGATGTCATCAGTGATGTCATTTGAGATGTCATCAGTGATGTCATCAGTGATGTCACTGACCATGTCATGAATGATGTAATATGTGACATCATTAGCAGTGGATTGCGGGTCCGCGATATATAGTTAGTGCAACTAACTATATATGGAATTTCAATGGTTTTGTGCAAATAAAATAAGGTTTTTTAAATGCTAATCCCTAACTATATATGGTCTATAACCTATGGTTTTTTCAGTGAATATATATATATATCTATATATATATATATATATATATATATATATATATATATATATATATATATATATATATATATATATATATATATATATATATATATATACAAGCTCACTAGTCCGTCTGCTCTCCTTCACTCTCGGCTCCGTCCCGGGACTGCAACAATGTATCACAGCTTGTAAACTTAAGATGCGTATTCCTCCTCACCGGCTGGTTGGGCGGCGAGACACCGTGTAATGCTCAGGCGTGTAGACACCTGCCTCTGAGGCCAGATAGCTAAAAAAATCAGACAGCACTGAAAACGCTACTAGGCGGTGAAGGAGAAGTAATATTCAAGCTCACTAGTCTGTCTGCTCTCCTTCACTCTCGGCCAGGTGCTCAAACAGCGGGTGACGGCACCACGCAGGTCGCAATCATACAAAGCCTCTTTTGCAAAAAGCACAGCACTCTCGAGGACAATTCCAATATATATTTATTGGACAAACACTCTCGCAAGACGCGTTTCAGCCACTGTTTTCTCAATTAGAGGCCGGCCCCCCCATCAGGCAGAGTTTAAATACATCCAATCAACAAAATAAAGAAAGGACATTATATGTGCACTGACGTCGAATTATCAAGGACCCCTCTGAAGACATAGATATTATGATTCCTAGGTAAGGGATTAGTAAACAATTGGCATAAAACACCCTAGGCAATCAATGTTTTGAACTTGTTTACTGAGATATTAGAAGAGGAAAAGCTACCAATCAGGTCAGTTTCTAATATTTATTAACATTTGTATTTAAAAACATCAATTACATGATAAAAAAAAGTATATGGACAAATAAAATAATTACAGTACATTAATGCAAATGGGTACAGCAAAACAAAGTTGGATTACAATAAAAAGTTTTTAAGTAAAAAGTGACACAATAATTCTCGACGCGCGTTTCGGCGACCAGCGCCTTCTTCTGGAGGAGCCACGTATTTTCTATAAATTGAATTTATAAGAATAAAAGATAAAAACAAAAGAGAGATACAATTAGAAATGAACAATTCAATTTTAGGAAGAACATAATAAAATAGACAAGTAGCCTTATATAGACCTCTTACATTGAGACAAGTTCACTAATAAAGTAATTTCAACATTCATTTCAGTTCCTTGTATATTTCCAACTAAAAAGGATCAATACTCAGGACAGCTGGGGGGGGGGAGGAGAGAAGAAGGAGAACAGGGGGCAGTGGGGAGTGTCTCAGGGGAAGAAGGACACAGATGACTAATTCTGGCAGTACTGGAAGCCGGGAATGTAATTTCTATTTTTAACTTAATAAAGATGGAATTAAATGATCCCAGTACTAGATTACTATCTAAAGGTTTGTCATATGTCCCCCATTTTACATTAAATCTCTTTGAACTTTACTGTGACATTATATCTTTCTTTCGAAAGGTTCGTTTAAAAAAATTCTTTGCTTTAAATTCATCAGCAGATGAAGAGACTGCATTTGTGAGACCTCTTAGCCTTCCCTCCACATTTAGCCCTTCCCTTGATCAGCTAGGACCAGAAGTGGCCACCTTTGAATTGGTGGTGTTGAAGAAACTAGATCAAGCTTTACGCTTTGTCCCAAAACCTATGTACAACTTGCGTAAAGACGAACACCAAGCCTTACTTTCTCTCTCCTCCAATGAGAAGGTGCTTCCTGGTACGTTAACCGGGCAGCTAACCGGCAGCGTAACGGGAGTCCGACATATTGTGTTTTTTGAACGTTTGTGATATGTGCACGTGTGGATTTTGTCTAATTAAGGTTAAAAAAAAATATATATATCTTTAAGCGTGTTCTGGCGCGCTTACGTTTTGGGTTTGGTTTGCGCTGCAGAGACGATACGTCTAGGTTATGCGATGCATCATGAGGCGTCTCACGGGCTACGTGATACGTCACTTAATAAAGAATATATTTTACAGCTATAGATATTAGCTTTTAAAAAACCAATGAAATTCACAGAAAAAACCATAGGTTATAGACCATATATAGTTAGGAATTTGCATTTACAAAACCTTGAAAATTCACTGAAAAAACCATAGGTTATAGACCATATATAGTTAGGGATTAGCATTTAAAAAACCTTATTTTATTTGCACAAAACCATTGAAATTCCATATATAGTTAGTTGCACTAACTATATATCGCGGACCCGCAATCCACTGCTAATGATGTCACATATTACATCATTCATGACATGGTCAGTGACATCACTGATGACATCTCAAATGACATCACTGATGACATCACTGATGACATCTCAAATGACATCACTGATGACATCACTGACATCTCATTTGACATTACTGATTACATCACTGATGATATCATTTATGTGATAATACATCTTCAGACTCTAATATAACCTTAGACACACTCAGTGTAAACAGGCACTCACAGACTGTCACACATCCATGGAGTTACTCACACACCTAGTCAGTCATGGAAAGAATCAATCACATCTCCATTTCCTCAACTATACAGTTATACACACCTTACTTATTCAAACATATAGTAACACATATTTACTCTCTTATACAATCCTTGATACAAGTTCACAATGATTCATACAGCCACTCACACATTCACTGGCTCTTATGTTCAGTTATTTATATATGTCAACTCTCACATGGAGTGTGTTTTACATATGTACTTACTTTGACATGTAGCACTGAGATATCCATTCACTCACCAATATACTCATGCACACAGTCAACTGTCCATACAGCTGTTTCTACATGCACTTTTGAACCCATACACCTAGGGAATCAACTGCTCACACATCTATGCACAGAGTTATACACCTCCCAGCCACCCACACACATACTCAGTCTCCCATACAAATATTCGGGCAACCATTCAATAACCCATATAGTTACTGATATAGCTACTGATTTAAACATGCAGCAGTTTACAGAACAACATAAATAATGATTGCCAAATTAAGACACTTTAATCACTAACCCATACACTCAGTGAGACACATTTAATCATTCTCTTATACAGTCAGTCATGCACCTACTAAATCCTTCATCCAGACACTTATACATCCACTCATTCTTCAATATGTAAGACATATTTTAACTTTACAGAAACATACAGTCACTGGGTGTTGTCATCAGTGATGTCATCAGTGATGTCATTTGAGATGTCATCAGTGATGTCATCAGTGATGTCACTGACCATGTCATGAATGATGTAATATGTGACATCATTAGCAGTGGATTGCGGGTCCGCGATATATAGTTAGTGCAACTAACTATATATGGAATTTCAATGGTTTTGTGCAAATAAAATAAGGTTTTTTAAATGCTAATCCCTAACTATATATGGTCTATAACCTATGGTTTTTTCAGTGAATATATATATATATCTATATATATATATATATATATATATATATATATATATATATCTATATATATATATATATATATATATATATATATATATATATATATATATATATATATATACAAGCTCACTAGTCCGTCTGCTCTCCTTCACTCTCGGCTCCGTCCCGGGACTGCAACAATGTATCACAGCTTGTAAACTTAAGATGCGTATTCCTCCTCACCGGCTGGTTGGGCGGCGAGACACCGTGTAATGCTCAGGCGTGTAGACACCTGCCTCTGAGGCCAGATAGCTAAAAAAATCAGACAGCACTGAAAACGCTACTAGGCGGTGAAGGAGAAGTAATATTCAAGCTCACTAGTCTGTCTGCTCTCCTTCACTCTCGGCCAGGTGCTCAAACAGCGGGTGACGGCACCACGCAGGTCGCAATCATACAAAGCCTCTTTTGCAAAAAGCACAGCACTCTCGAGGACAATTCCAATATATATTTATTGGACAAACACTCTCGCAAGACGCGTTTCAGCCACTGTTTTCTCAATTAGAGGCCGGCCCCCCCATCAGGCAGAGTTTAAATACATCCAATCAACAAAATAAAGAAAGGACATTATATGTGCACTGACGTCGAATTATCAAGGACCCCTCTGAAGACATAGATATTATGATTCCTAGGTAAGGGATTAGTAAACAATTGGCATAAAACACCCTAGGCAATCAATGTTTTGAACTTGTTTACTGAGATATTAGAAGAGGAAAAGCTACCAATCAGGTCAGTTTCTAATATTTATTAACATTTGTATTTAAAAACATCAATTACATGATAAAAAAAAGTATATGGACAAATAAAATAATTACAGTACATTAATGCAAATGGGTACAGCAAAACAAAGTTGGATTACAATAAAAAGTTTTTAAGTAAAAAGTGACACAATAATTCTCGACGCGCGTTTCGGCGACCAGCGCCTTCTTCTGGAGGAGCCACGTATTTTCTATAAATTGAATTTATAAGAATAAAAGATAAAAACAAAAGAGAGATACAATTAGAAATGAACAATTCAATTTTAGGAAGAACATAATAAAATAGACAAGTAGCCTTATATAGACCTCTTACATTGAGACAAGTTCACTAATAAAGTAATTTCAACATTCATTTCAGTTCCTTGTATATTTCCAACTAAAAAGGATCAATACTCAGGACAGCTGGGGGGGGGGAGGAGAGAAGAAGGAGAACAGGGGGCAGTGGGGAGTGTCTCAGGGGAAGAAGGACACAGATGACTAATTCTGGCAGTACTGGAAGCCGGGAATGTAATTTCTATTTTTAACTTAATAAAGATGGAATTAAATGATCCCAGTACTAGATTACTATCTAAAGGTTTGTCATATGTCCCCCATTTTACATTAAATCTCTTTGAACTTTACTGTGACATTATATCTTTCTTTCGAAAGGTTCGTTTAAAAAAATTCTTTGCTTTAAATTCATCAGCAGATGAAGAGACTGCATTTGTGAGACCTCTTAGCCTTCCCTCCACATTTAGCCCTTCCCTTGATCAGCTAGGACCAGAAGTGGCCACCTTTGAATTGGTGGTGTTGAAGAAACTAGATCAAGCTTTACGCTTTGTCCCAAAACCTATGTACAACTTGCGTAAAGACGAACACCAAGCCTTACTTTCTCTCTCCTCCAATGAGAAGTTAACTATAAAAGGATGTGATAAGGGTGGTGGTATAGTCATCATCGATACCACCCAATATGAGATGAACATCCACTCTCTAACAAAGCAAGCCCTGGAGGATGGAGACATTTCAATTAAAGAATATGATTTTTTAGTATTACATATGTTTATTGAGGGTGCAACAGATGGTGATACATAATGGAATTTCCAAAATGACAAAACTGTTTGAGCGCAGACCCACCACACAGTGTCGAGGAGTGCCCAAAAACCAACCACCTAATGAGACTGTAAACTAATACACAGCAAGCCGCCTACAACCACAACAGGGCCGGCCGCGTCATAAGCCTAAGGTGGTTGGTGCGTTTCGCTGATGCATAGCATCCCCCCTTCCACTGAGAGGCCAGAGAGCTAGATGACCTTCGTAGGAAGTCTGGTGCTGCGTCTGCAAGCTCTGGTAGCCGTCATTATTGCTTACTCGCCACCCGAGGCCCCTCGCCCTAAAGAGTTCAAAAAAAGAACTCAAAACCAAATAGGCAAGAAAAGGTAGAACGGGCCTGTCGTAATCAATCGCAATGTCTCTCAAACCCTAAACCCTCATCCCCCTTCCCCAGTACCCCCGTCCCCCAAAGAAAAAACACCCTCCCCACCCCCCATGGTCCGTGGTTCATTTGCGTTCCGGCCGGGGGCCTACAATGTCTATGATGGCAGATCACTGAGGGCTTGTCTCTGTGTCGGTATCTGACAATCTCAAATGTCGGAGGTACTTGGGACAGGTTACCTCCGTGAACTCAGACGCCAATAGGAACAAGAATGGTTTCCACAGTTCCGCATAGCGCGCTCCCTCCCCTGCTCTTGAAAGGGACAATTTCTCCATCCCCAGAACCATCCACAAACGATGTAGCCATCCCAGGTGCGTGGGGACATGCTTTGATTGCCAATGCGCCACAATATTCTGCACTGCCGAAACCAGTGCGATCGCAATCAGTCGGCCTCTTCGTGATTTCAGTGGATACATCAGTGCGTTAGGTAACCCCAGGAGCACGTATGCGGGGAAGCGTGGGATGTCTGTTTCAAAGTGTGTGTCTACCTCCTTCAAAATTTGGTTCCAGTAATCCTGTAGAAGTGGGCAGTCCCAGAGTATATGTGTCAGTGTGCCAATCTGGCCACAACCGCGCCAGCACAAAGGGTCTTGCTTGCTGTCCATTTCATACAGCCTTTCGGGGGTGTAATACCAGTAGGATGCAATTTTCATGAGTGTGTCTGTGAGACCCATGTGGTAGGCTGAATGTCGCGCCTTGTAATAGACTCCCTCCCACTCTTTGTGTGTCAGAGTTCTCCCCAGTTCCCTCTCCCAGCGCACTCTGCCCACGTTATACGTGTATTGGTGTTTCTGCATCAGCATCTTATAGAGGTCTGTGATTAATTGTTTGTCAGTGGTGCGGGAGATCAGCCATCATTCAAATTTGGTCAGCCATCGGCCGCACCGTAGTGCCTAGTGCCCAGTGCCTCACCTGCAGGTAGCGGAGTATTTCCGTCTCCGGCAGACCAAATTCTTGACGAAATTGTTGGAAGGGAATCACCCCTTCCGGGTCATAGACATGATGGAGAGCTCGGCAGCCGGCAGGCTTCCAGCGCGCGAACGCTTTCTCATCCAACCCTGGGTGGAACTCCGGATTCTCTAAGATGGGTGTAAGGGGGGAGGGGTGGGTGGTAAACTCCTGACTAACCCCCACTCGATCCCAAATTTCTAGGGGAACCCGTGTAATGAAGGATGCATAGAGATTGGGCGGCCTGCATTCTCGTCTCATGAAGGGAATTTCCTGCAAAGTCCGACCTGCTACCGCCTGATCTTGATACAGCAATGTTTCCCCGACTACCACCTGACCCATTCTACTAGAAAGCGGAGTTGGGATGCTTGAAAATACGTCGCGAGGTCTGGCATCCCGATTCTGCCCTGTTCTGGCGCCATCATGGCGATCTGGCGTTTCAGTCGGGGTTTCCGCCCGTTCCAGATGAATTGGGACAGATCGGACTGTGTTTGTTTTATCCAACCTCGAGGTGGTGTAAGGGGGAACGTTCGAAAAAGGTACAGGATTTGGGGGAGGATAGTCATCTTCACTGTGGCCACCCTACCCAGCCAAGACAGGGGGTAATGTTTCCATCGGCCTAGCTCATTTCTGATCTTCTGTCGCAGCTTGGAGTAGTTAACCTCCACCGATTGAAGGGAGGGTGCTAGTTGAATCCCCAAGTAAGGGAACGTGTCCGATGTCCACGGCATAGGGAACAGTGTCTGTAGGTGTGTGCGAGTAGAGGGGTCCAGAGAGAGATCAAGGGCCACCGACTTTGTCATATTGACCTTAAAGCAAGAGACACTGCCGAACCTTTCTAGGACCGCTATGCACGCCGGCAGAGAGCTCCGAGGTTTAGCGAGGGAAATCAGCACATCATCGGCATATAGGCTGACGGTGTGGACGTTGCCTCCAAACTTAATACCCTGTATCTCCGAATCGGAGCGCAGGAGGTGTGCAAGGGCTCTATATACAGGGCGAACAAAAGAGGGGATAATGGACACCCCTGCCTGGTGCCACGTTTGATGTCGAATCGAGGGGACGTGCACCCGTTGACATGGACTGCCGCTGTCGGGAATTTGTAGCAATTGAACACCCTATTATGGAATTTAGGCCCTATCACTGCTTTGAGTAGTACCTTTTCTAAGTAGGGCCAGTGTACGCTATCAAAAGCTCTTTCGGCGTCAATGGTCAGCATCACGTACTCTCCTTCCATTCGCGCGGCTTTTTCTAGGAGGTGGAAGGCTCGTTTTGCATTATCCGTGGTCTGGCATTCCGGAATAAATCCGGATTGGTCCGGATCAATCAACCCCCCCCATATATGGTCCCAGTCTGGAGGCGAGGATCCCTGTATATAGCTTGAGGTCCACGTTTAAGAGGGAGATAGGTCTATATGCTCCAAACTCAATCGGGTCCTTACCTGGCTTAGGTATCACTGCGATAGATGCCTACAACAGATCTCTATGGATCGCTTCTTCCTCAGCAAAGGAGGTGAAGAGCCGAGCGAGTAGGGGGGCTATCTGGCAACAGAATGTTTTGTAAAAACTCACCGGGAAACCGTCTGGGCCCGGGGCTTTCCCTAACTTGAGCCGTGAGATGGCCGAGATCACCTCCCCCGGCCGAATGTCCTTTTCCAGGCAGTCTATTTCTTCCTGCGTCAGCTTCAGCAGGGGAATAATTTCCAGGAACTCGGACTCCGCTTCCGGGCAGGTGGGGTCAGCTTTGTACAAGCCCGCGTAGAACGAGCTGAAGGCCTTAGCTATGTCTTGATTCTGGTCTACCGTGATGCCGTCCCCCTCCTTATCTCCCTGACTTCCCTTCACTGCGTGACTTCGCGAAGTTTGTGCGCCAGTAGTCGCCCACACCTGTCTCCGCCTGTATAATAAGCGTGGCACAACCGTAAAGCCGCGCATTCCGCTCTGTCGAGCGCTGCGAGCTGTTGTCTGACCACTTTCAACTGCCGCCAGATTCTCGGAGCCCCCGTTTTCCGGTGCATCTGTTCTAACTCTCTAGTTTGCCGTGTAAGTTCCTCCCTCTTAGCTTGACGTTCTGGGTTTTCGGCCGTGGAAAGTGAAATGAATTCCCCCCTAAGAACTGCCTTCCGTGCGGACCATTTTGTGGAGAGAGTGGTGTCGGTATTGCAGTTATGTGTTAGATAATCAGTGATCGCGCTTCAAATTTTGGTGACCACCGCTTTCCGTTGTAGGAGTGAGTCTCGGAGGCGCCAAACTCTATGTGGACGTTGGGCGTCAGGCATGGAAAGTACGATATGGACAGGGGCATGATCAGAGAGGGAAGCAATGGTAATATCTGCACTAATAGCCAGCGATTTAGTGGCATTGGACACTAGTAAGTAGTCGAGTCGTGCATATGTCTGGTGTGCCGCCGAGAAGTATGTGTAGTCTCTCTCACCAGGGTGCAGCTCACGCCAAAGGTCCGTAAGCCCCAGGTCTCGTAGTCTGTCCTTGCCCGCTGCAGTACGTGCCCCCACCTGTGTAGTGCATTGGCAGGATCTGTCTAACGTGTTGTCGAAAACTAAGTTTAGGTCCCCGCCCAGCACTATGTGATGATCAGTGGTGTCAGTGATGTCTGTGAGCGCCCTATGGAGAAAGTGTTCCTGACCCTCATTGGGCCCATACACCAAACCTATCGTGAGTGTCCTGTCTCCCACCGCAAATCTGTAGACTAGCAGGCGTCCCCTGGTCTCGGAAAGCTTCCCCAACACTTTGCCTCTGAACTTTTGTGCCACCAAAATTGCAACTCCTGCTTTCTTGTCAGGGCCGGAGGAGAAAAATTGGTGAGGGAACTTACATGATCTCAACCTGTGACAATCCTTGGCTAAAAGATGTGTTTCTTGTGAAAGGCATATATCCTCTCCGGACTGTTCTAGGAGGAGCAGGACTGCTTTGCGTTTAGTGGGATTATTAAGGCCGCGGACATTCAGTGTGAGGATAATCAGCTCATCGCCCTTCATCTAAAAGATTTACCCTACTCCCTGCCTCTGGTGTAGCCCTGGTGTAACCAGGCCCGTGAGCATCCGGTCTGCCTCAGCCCCGTGATTCCAACCTCTTGCCTCAGCGCCGACCCCGCCAATAACGGAACCATGGACCATTTTCCCTTCCCAACCCCAACTCCCTCCCCTCCCCCCCCGCCCCCAAAAACAACTGTAAGTAGTCAAGGTCTCTCATTCAAGGATGAAAAGTAGAGAAAAAGGTAAGTGTAAGGTAGTCTTACTAGTCTGTTCGGGAATGCCTTCCCGCCAACGGCCATGCGGCCAGAGTGGACAACCATGCTGGTAGGCGATTGTGTGTCTCTCACCCCGTGGCTCCGGCGCTGCTATCTGTGGCCACTGCTTCTACTGCTGCTCGCTGACCTGCCTCGATTTCTGTCGCTGGGGGTTTCTTGACCTGTTTCCGCCGCCTCTGATGGCTCCACTGCGATGTCTTTCCATCTGTGCTTGGTACGGAGCCCTGGGTCTCGGCCTCGTCCTCAGGCTTCTCAATTCCTAACAGCGTGCAGGCCTCTGAGAGCGAGCGAAGCTGGTATTGTTTGTTCTCCAGCCGGAAAACAAGGCGAAATGGATGGCCCCAACTATATGGAATGTTTTTCTGCTGTAGGTAGCTCGTGACGGGCTTGAAGAGTCGACGCTTGTGGAGCGTGAGCGCTGCCAAGTACTGAAATAGCAGCGGGGACATGCCTTGGAACGCTGTCGGGTGTTTCTGGCGTGCTTTCTGTAGGATCTCTTCTTTGGTACGGTAGTCCTGTACACACACCAGAATGTCAGGGGGGTGCTGTCCCCACGCGGGGCGGACCGGCCCTATGAGCTCTGTCCAGCTGCAGAGGAGAGTCCAGCGGTCACCCCAGCACGTGGTTAAAAAGTTCCTTAGCGTAGCGAAACACATCTTGGGTGGCATAAGAAGTGGCTACATTGTGAATGCGAATGTTATGGCGCCTAGAGCGGTTTTCTAAATTCTCTAAGTGGAGCAGCCGGATAATCTCCTGTTGCTGGACCACCAGTTCCGTGTCCCTGCCGTCGCTCTTGGTTTCCAGGTCCGTCACTCTCTCCCCTATACCGTCCATTTCACGCCGCACCTCTCGGATTTCGCTGGCGAACTCTGTCTTAAAAGTCTGGATATCGTCCCACAGGGACGCAAAGAGGGACTCCAAAAAGGCCTTCGTGATGGGTCCTGTCCCGCTATCAGAGGCCTGGTCCATTTTCTTCGGGTGCAGGGGCCCCCGCGTCCTTCTGAGGGGGGTCAAGGTTTTTGCGAACAATTCCTTCACCGCATTGCCCCTGGGAGGCCTGGCCGTCGACATCCCGCTTCTAGGGTGTCCTTGCTACCCGGTGCTGCGGTCTCGGCGTGTGCGGCCCAGGTGTGTGCGTACCTTCACCGTGGTCCAAAGTTGGCTCTCACCTCTGGCCTCTTCTCCTGCGGCACTCCTCTGTTGTCTTCTGGGCCCCGCGGCGTCTCCGCACTGCTCTGCCATCTATCGGGCCAACCGCCCACCTCCGCCGCCAATCTGGAGACCTCTGCAGGAGCCGCGGGCCCTGGTGCTGTTTCAAAATGTACGCGGGAAGTACCTGCCTCAGGCCGCGCCAGTGCGCCGCGGCAGGGGCTTTTCCGCTCGGCTGCGCCCTCCGCACCAAGACGGCCTTGTTTTCAGGCCGGAGGGGGGAAGGGCGCCTCGCGCCTCCGGGCCGCGGTTATCCCGCACCGTCGCTCGCTGAGCCCTCTGCAACGCCCACCGGGTCCGCTCTGCTATGTGGTCGGTTCCGACAGCCCCAAGCCCAGACTGCAGGTGCAGAAGGCGTCGGAACCGGTGCTGAAACCGGGCCTTTTGTCAGGAGCTGTGGCGATACACGTCCGCTCACTCCGCCATCTTGGCCACGCCCCCGAATATGATTTTTTAAATCATAATCAAGGGAAAATGGCATGTATATACGGATTACCGAAAATACATAAAAATCAAAATGACCCTCCATATCGCCAGATAGTCTCTGCTATTGGTACGATAGCAGAACCTTTATCCAAGTATGTGGACAACTATCTGCGCCCCTACATACCTAGAATTGACTCGTATGTACGGGACACAGGCCACATGATTGTGAAAACTGTGGATGTAGAATCTTTATATAGTAACATTCCGCTTACAGAAGCAATGAAAACAACTGCTTGGTTTAATGAACAACATAGTATTCCTTGCCCAGTAACTTTTGTACTTGCCTGCCTGGAAATTGTTCTCACTGAAAACATCTTTGGATTTGGACCCCATGTTTACCGACAAATTAAGGGAGTAAGCATGGGTGCATCGGTAGCCCCATCGGTTGCTAACATATTTATGGCCGCTTTTGAAAAGAAATACATCCAGAATGAAGTTGCTCCCTACTGTTCTTCCTAAAATTGAATTGTTCATTTCTAATTGTATCTCTCTTTTGTTTTTTATCTTTTATTCTTATAAATTCAATTTATAGAAAATACGTGGCTCTTCCAGAAGAAGGCGCTGGTCGCCGAAACGCGCGTCGAGAATTATTGTGCCACTTTTTACTTAAAAACTTTGTATTGTAATCCAACTTTGTTTTGCTGTACCCATTTGCATTAATGTACTGTAATTAATTTATTTGTCCATATACTTTTTTATCATGTAATTGATGTTTTTAAATACAAATGTTAATAAATATTAGAAACTGACCTGATTTGTAGCTTTTCCTCTTCTAATATCTCACTTAACAAGTTCAAAACATTGATTGCCTAGGTTGTTTTATGCCAATTATTCATTATATGTGCACTGCCAACCACCATTTCTAAGTGGTGTAAGTTCAGTTTCAATCCCTGTCATAAGTGTGCCCTGGATGGGCAAACACAATACATAACGCACAAATTATATAGTAATTTTCAAATTCAGTCCTGAATGGGCATATCCACAGAAATACGTAAGCGCATTATTATGAACATCTTACAGTTTTAAGAAAAAATCATTATCAGTACAGAAGAAAATCATAAATGGACAGCTAACTCCTCCCCCGCGTTCAGGCCACCTGGTTTCTTAGTTAGGTTCTCAATGATATGACAAGATTCTAGCCTTCGTAGCTGGAGCAACCTATTCCCTCCCCTTATATCTGCAGGCACCTGATCCATGCAGTAAAAGCTAAGGAGTTCCTGGTTGCTTTTTGAAGAGAAAGTCAGTTGTGTCCTTCAAATATGATCTTAACATTTTCACAAAATCGTAAAGGAAACAGTCCACAAACCTCGACATATGCTCCGTCAGGCTCCCCACAGACGAAATAATCGGACGTCCTGGGGACATGTTGCATGCTTATGCAGCTTAGGCAGATGGTAAAAAGTCGGTACCTTCCGTTGCTTGCATTCCAGGAAAGCAAATTCCTCTTTGCTGAGCATCCCCTTATGGTACCACTTGTTGAGTAGGGAGCGGTAGGCAAGGACGCTCTCATCGAGTGTCTTTCTTGTCACCTTTACGTAGTTCTTTTGATCCTCCAATTGGGATAGGGCTTCCTTAACATAGAAATCCCTCATCATAAGAACAACATTTCCGCCTTTGTCAGACGGTTTGCACACGATTTTGTCATCCTTTTTCAAATCCATTATCGCTTTTCTTTGTTGTTGTGTTAGGTTTCCATTGACAAATTTCTTCTTTTTTGTCTCATTACAATGGCTCCAAAGGTCTTTGACCATCACTTCCGAAAAAGTATCAATCGCGTCAGCTGGCATCATAAGACAGAATCTTGATTTCGGTTTGAAAGGACTATCTGGTTTGGTTTGTGTCACGCCAGCCCACATCCTGCTTCTCAATGGTAATATTGCCATAGGATCTCCTTCTTCCGCCAGGTCATTCATAACCGCAAGTGTTTCAATGTCGCCCGCGGTTGAAGCTGGTGTTTCTTCAGCAGAAGATCTGGATTTCTCAAGGCGTGTCTTGCCTTTAAAGTTTTTAAGCAGTTTGATTTTTCTGCAAAATTTGAAGAGGTCAATCCTTAGTTGAGTATACTCAGAGTTCTTGTTTGGGCAAAAGTTCAATCCCAGTCGTAAAACCTGTTCCTCGTCCTCTGATAATCTTTTTGACGTGAGGTTAACGACCGTTAAGTTCTGGCTGTCTATCGTCTGTTCCAAAACTTCTCGCTCCTGGTCATCCTTGGAGATGCGTCACCAGCGTTTACTCCACCCGCCACGCCTTGTCCTGCGTTTGCTTCCTTTTTCCTTTGTGGCTTTGGTCCACTGTGGATACTAGTGCTGGTGCCACGTTCCTAGATGAACCAGGACAGCCCTTTTCCTCACTTTGTTCATTTTCTGTGACCTCTGATACAGAGGTCACTGCTGGTTCCGTGGTTTTGTGACTCAAAATCCTTTTCCTAGGCTGGTCGTACTTCTTGGCGAAAGTGAGAATCCGACCTTGCAGATAATCCCTCTCGTCCCTCTCAAATTTATCTTGTTTTTGTCATTTTATCTTTTGTTCGGACGTCTGGAGGCGTTTTCTCATTGCCTCTCGCAATTCAGTTTGCCTCTCTTTGTCTGCATTTTGTGCGATCTCATCCTCCAATTCCACTATTTCGGGTAGTGTTACATCCCTATCGCACCACGCAAACTTTATCAGCAGCATCAGCATTCCCTTTGATGAATGAGCTGATAGTTCTGCCCATTCCTTCAGCAGCTGTATATTGGGGTTCTCGTAGGCGGGAACAGTGTATATCCTCAAACCTCATGGAGCTCGGTTGCACTCCACGTACATTTGGAGTGAGGTTGCCTCCCACCATTTGCGGGTCTTCCGCTCGCACAGCCTCTCGAGTTTGGTGAAGAAATCTTTTAGTGCATCACCGCTTGCTTTTTGTATATCTGCAACATACTGTCCTTTACGAGATTACGCTCCTGCGCCTTTAAATATGTCTGTGGCTGCCTCCAGCCGTGCTTCCTCATCAAACATATTTCATAATATTAGTTGCTTATTATTTCACACTTTTCATAGAGTTTTGTCCCCTCGGTCTGCCAGGTAACTGCTTCGTGTGTACTTCGTGTTTGCAAAGCCGTTGAGTTTTTCGGAAATGTCAAAGAGCCTTTCCCGCGTTTCACTGAAGCCGCTCCACTTCAAAGCGCGGCTCCGTCCCGGGATTGCAACAATGTATCACAGCTTGTAAACTTAAGATCCGTATTCCTCCTCACCGGCTGGTTGGGTGGCGAGACACCGTGTAATGCTCAGGCGTGTAGACACCTGCCTCTGAGGCCAGATAGCTACAAAAATCAGACAGCACTGAAAACGCTACTACGCGGTGAAGGAGAAGTAATATTCAAGCTCACTAGTCATTCTGCTCTCCTTCACTCTCGGCCGGGTGCTCAAACAGCGGGTGACGGCACCACGCAGGTCACAATCAGACAAAGGCTCTGTTGCAATAAGCACAGCACTCTCGGGGACAATTCCAATATATATTTATTGGACAAACACTCTCGCAAGACGCGTTTCAGCCACCGCCTTTCTCAATTAGAGGCCGGCACCATCATCAGGCAGAGTTTAAATACATCCAATCATATATCATATATATTCACTAAAAAAACATAGGTTTCACAATTGTTATAGTTAGGAATTAGCATTTAAAAAACCTTTGAAATTCACTGAACAAACCATAGGTTTCACACCAGTTATAGTTAGCTGAACATTTTACTCATACAAAACCATTGAAATTCCCACGTTATAGTTAGTTGGACTCACTATAACTTGCGCGCCCGCAATCCACTGCTGATGATGTCACATATTACATCATTCATGACATGGTCAGTGACATCACTGATGACATCACTGATGACATTATCCAGTTAATGTGTGTTTCTGTAAAGTTAAAATATGTTTTACATATTGAAGAATGAGTGTATGTATGAGTGTGTGGATGAAGGATTTAGTAGGTGCGTGACTGACTGTATGAGTGATTGATTAAATGTGTCTTACTGAATGCATAGGTTAGTGACTAAACTGTCTGAATGTGTGCATCATTATGTCTGTTGTTGTGTAAGCTGCTGCATGTGTTGATTAGTAGCAATATGAGTGGCTATATGGGTCATTGATTGGTTGCCCAAGTATTTGTATATGAGGGTGAGTATGTGTGGGGGTGGCTGGGAGGTGTGTGACTCTGTGCATAGATGTGTGAGTAGTTGATTCACTTGGTGTATGGGTTTAAGAGTGCCTGTGGAAACAGCTGTATGGGCGGTTGACTGTGTGCATGGGTGTGTTGGTTAGTGAATGGATATCTCAGTGGCAAAAGGTAAACGTTTCCGAGCACAAGAAAACTCTAAAGTGTCTCTAGAAAATTAAAGATAATTTCTATAGTCCAAAGAGTCAGCTCCTTATTTATATATTTATTTCTCTTTGTCTTGTCTCGTCATACATCAGAGAATTCTTCATGAATGTTCATCAAATTCACATCAACGTAGTCAGTGAAAAAAATGCCAACACGTGTTTCGTCATGGGACACAATCTCCCAAATGACTTCCTCAGGGCTACAAATGAAAATGAAATAATACAGGGTATCAGTACTGTCCATAATTCCAAAAACAACCATCACCAACCAGTGATCACTCCACACACAGATCAGGGTGTCGAGAGAGCCCAAGAATAGTGTGTAACAAGAAGGCTGCATAACACTAGCAGTGTTATTCATACTGTAAAAAGAGAGTGAAGTTACACAAAGAATTACAAGAAATGTGTGCTGTTTCCAGAATAGAATATAAGTACACCTAAAGATAAAAACAAGGAAAACCAGGAAAAGACAAAGCAAACCCAATATCTATATAAGAGTGCATGTAAATATCTATCTATACTAGGGCGAAGTCACACAGTCAGTCATCCAAAATAGAAGGACCTAACGAGCCAGTAAAAAGGAATATCAGGACTAATAAGCCTGTTTAGGATCAAATATTTGCTCACCATATAGATTTTAAGCTTCAATAGGATATGTATTTTCGAGTCCAAAGATCAATAGTATTCCAAATGCAAAATAGGTAGTAGAATAGAAGAAAATTTGATTAAGGCCTACGTGTCCGTAAAGCAAGCAGGTAAAACCGGCATAAGGCTAAAACTACATCCTATTTAAAACCATAATATCCCAATTAATCATAGGGATAGTATAAGAATTATTATCATAATTATATTTTAAAATAACAGGTAGTATTGGTGAGAGAATTTTTAATGAGTTAAGGGCAATTACCTGTGTCCATTTCTTTTATTGAATTTCTTCGTATATGTAGTAATTGAGTTGATATTCTGCAATAAAGGTATGGACCAGTATATTAGTTCTAAATACGTACTAGCAAATCATGACAAGAGTCCTGACCTACAAATAGTCACCAATACAAAACACCTAACAGATATATTCAATGTTATAACATCATAAAAAAGAGACCTATACAGTCTAAGAGACAAACGAAAATAGGTAAACCTAAAATATATCGTAAATAAAATTCACATTCATTGTACCCTATTGTTAAAAGACTAAGTATTTTAAAGTTGACTCACGAGTTTCTGTATATGTACACAGAATACAAGATAAACCCTAATCAGTTTATGGAAAATTTTCTATAAAATGCAGTTTCTATCTTGGCACATCGCGCCAAACTCTAAAGATCCGACTGCACGTTAGTGGCGTCTCATATCTCTATACAAATCATGGTCTACACAGTGTCCCACATGTTATATAAAGGACCATGTAAGTCTCTTAGTATTATGGCTTGTCAACCTCGCAGGTCGTTCAAATGCGTTTAAGAATAGGAAATAATCCTAGCCACTGCTATCCGAAGACCGATAATTCAGCTTGCGCCCAATAACGTGTAACATTAGGCACACGTTGAAAAAAACGGTAACCCTCCAGCATTGTAAACCACAAGCGGAAAAACAAGTATTAGGAAAAACCCAGTTATAGTGCTAAAAATACCCACGTATAAATGTATTTACAGTATTGGAAAGCCAACTTTAAAATACTTAGTCTTTTAACAAGAGGGTACAATGAATGTGAATTTTATTTACGATATATTTTAGGTTTACCTATTTTCGTTTGTCTCTTAGACTGTATAGGTCTCTTTTTTATGATGTTATAACATTGAATATATCTGTTAGGTGTTTTGTATTGGTGACTATTTGTAGGTCAGGACTCTTGTCATGAAATGCTAGTATGTATTTAGAACTAATATACTGGTCCATACCTTTATTGCAGAATATCAACTCAATTACTACATATACGAAGAAATTCAATAAAAGAAATGGACACAGGTAATTGCCCTTAACTCATTAAAAATTCTCTCACCAATACTACCTGTTATTTTAAAATATAATTATGATAATAATTCTTATACTATCCCTATGATTAATTGGGATATTATGGTTTTAAATAGGATGTAGTTTTAGCCTTATGCCGGTTTTACCTGCTTGCTTTACGGACACGTAGGCCTTAATCAAATTTTCTTCTATTCTAGTACCTATTTTGCATTTGGAATACTATTGATCTTTGGACTCAAAAATACATATCCTATTGAAGCTTAAAATCTATATGGTGGGGCGTGGCTAAGATGGCGGCCTGAGAGGACGCGTTTTCGCGGAGCTCCTCGTCCCGATCCCCCTGTTGCATAGCCACGCTGCAGCATCTCGCCCAATTTTGGGGCACAGGGCGCCCCTAGCTCGCTGAACCAGACAGGCGGCCGTCTGTCCGTTGTTCCGGCCCTGGAGGCCCCGGGCAGACCCACCCGCCGCGGTCGCGCGGCGGCCCCGGGCCCTTTGGCGCAGGTGTGGACGGAGCAGCCGAGAGCGGAGCCGCGGGGCCGGGCCCACGAGGCGGCGCCGGAGGTCGTGGAGGCCGGACCGACGGAGCGGCGCTGGGAGTGGTGACCCGCTCGAGGAGGCAGCAAAGGAAGCAGCGGCCCCGCCGACAGCCCTGGGAGGGCCCCGCGGACGGCCCGGCGGAGGAGCGAGGTACGGCGGCCTGAAGATCTGCGCGAGGCCCCGGCTTGGGCCTTCCCCCCTTCTCTCTGCCGGGAGGTGAGGAACTACGAGCCCCCAGGGCAGGACGACCTTCGGGGGGCGGCCGGTCGAGCAACCTCCTCCCCGCACTCACAACAGCCAGGGACCAGAGACAGTGCCCGAAGACGCTACTCACCGGCCGTTGGGCGGCTATTTTCCACGCGGCCTGGTGGACGGCGCGGACTGGGCTCCCCCGAGATGTCCAATAACAATCGCCGGAGGGGCCAAACTATCCCCGACATGCTGGCGAAAGGGGCCCCCAAAGGGGACAAGAGTCCGGACAAGCCAACGGCGGCCCCCCCACCTAAAGGCAAGGAGCGCGAGGAGGGCGACACTCCGGCCACCAAGGCCTTCATGGAGGACCTGTTCTCCTCCCTTAAAGCGGACTTTCAGACCCTCCGGCAAGATATGGCAGGGGAATTCAGGGAACTCCGCCGCGATGTTGATGACATTGGTGAACGGGTGGCAGCTGTTGAAGCATCCGACCAGGCCAGGAGCGCGGAGGTGGAACTTTTGCAACAAGAAATCCTCCGGCTCCATGACCAACAGACACAGCTCCAGGCCCACGCCGAGGACCTGGAAAACCGGTCCAGGCGAAATAATATCAGGGTGAGAAACGTGCCGCTCAAGGCAGAAGGAGGCGATATCGCCGCCTACCTACGGGACTTGTTCCGGGAGGTCCTGGAGAGGGAGACAGCTTCGACATACGCATCGACAGGGCCCACCGGGTCGGCCTGGCACGCAAGGCGCCGGCCCCCCCGCCCGACATCCTGGCCTTCCTCCCGGACTACCCCCTCAAAGAGCGCATCCTGAAAGCAGCCCGCCAAAAACAACCTCTCCACTTCAGGGACCACGCCATCGAGCTTTTCCAGGACCTGTCGGCGATCACTCTACAAAAGAGGCAAACATTCAAGGTGGCGACTACTTTTCTCCGGGATAAAGGTATCCCATACTCCTGGGGCCACCCCTTTAGACTGATTTTTAAGTGGAACGGCACACTTCACCAGCTCCGGTCCCTGCGGGACACTTGCGCTGTGCTGGGCCTCACTGCGGAGGAGGAGAACCAAAACGACGACGAGGGCCCCGGGCCCTCCCAAGCGCGATCTTCCCGTCCCCAGGCGGACGGCTGGCAAACTGTGCGGAACCGCCGCTCCCCCAGGAAAGGATTCAAGCCGGACCCTACGGAGGTCGAGATGGAACATGCTGCGGCGATTCAGAAGGTCTCCACGGACACTGCGGCTGTGCCTTAAGGAGTCATGTGCACGAAGGTAGACTAATGCATGGCACGCTGTATGGGGGGCGGGACGGGGGGCTCCAGGTCCGCCATTGCCACGTTTTCCCATTTTCAGAGACTTCACCAGGGGCCTGGACAATTGCCGAATAGGCTCCGGACAATGTGTTCTTGTTGGGGATTGTTGGTTTGGGTTTTGGGGTTGGGGGGGACATGTTCGGGGCTGGGGGGGGGCACTCGGTGTGTTCGGGATGTGCTAAGTACTGCAGGATGCGGGGAGGGCGGGTGGGGGCCGGTCCTACGGCGCTACATTTCCACAATCTCCCATGGCGGTTGAAGGGGTCCGCGTCTTATCTCTCAACGTGAAGGGGCTTAACAACCCGATCAAGCGCAGGGCAGTGCTTTCTTTTCTAGAACACTCCGGGGCTGAACTCTGCTTGCTGCAAGAAACGCACCTGCTGGCTAAGGACTGGCACCGCATGAAAGTTAGGGCCTTCCCTCAGCAGTTTTTCTCGGCGACTTCCGAGAAGAAGGCAGGGGTGGCTCTCCTGATATCTAGGCATTTTAAGGGGCAGGTGGGCGGTAAGGTGGCCGAAATCAAGGGCAGACTCCTTGCATACACTGTCCACATTGGCACGCTTTCTTTCACACTTGGATCGATCTACGCGCCTAATGCCCGCCAAGAGGCCTTCCTGCGGGGGGCCCTGTCGGAGGCGCTGTCTGGCGACCTGAGGCATGTCCTGTTCGGGGGAGACCTGAACCTGGTCATGGACAATGAGAAGGACAGATCGGGCAAGAGGTTTGGGGACTCAGGGGCGCTTTCAGCAGCGGGACAGCAGTGGCTAACAGACAGGGGGCTGATCGATGCTTGGCGGGAATTTCATCACACTGCCCCAGGGTACACTTTCTATTCCGCAGTCCATCGCACCTACGCCAGAATAGACCACTTCCTGTGTTCAACTGACCTCCTTCCCACGCTTACAGACATTGACACTACCCCAGCGGCACTGTCGGACCACGACGCAGTGGTCATTCAGTTAAGCGTCCCTCACACACCCCCACACAAAGGACGTTGGAGGCTTAGGGAGAACTTACTATCCAGACAGGGGACGGTCCAGAGGCTTTCACAGACCATCACTGATTACTTGGGGGTGAACGACACTGGGGAGGTAACTCAGGCGACGCTATGGGGGGCACTCAAGGCGGTAGTCAGGGGCGACATCATAGCAATTGCGGCCGCAGACAACAAAGAGCGCGGGGACCGCCGGAGGGAGCTGGAAGAGCAGGTAGCGACGCTGGAAAGGGCCCATTGCCGCACGGGAGCCCCCCGCATTTGGCGCCAGCTTAAGGCGGCTAGGGCCCAGCTGGCGGGCCTGGACCTCGATAGGGCAGAATATGCAGCGCTTCGCCTCCGCCACACGTACTACGTGGGGGGCGATAAAACAGGTCGCCTCCTGGCCAGCACCCTTAAAGCCAAAACAGTCCGCTCCAGAGTCCCGGTCATACAGGGGGACGGCGGCGAGGAGTTCCGGGGCGATGCCAGCATAGCCGAAGCTTTCCGCGCCTTTTATGCCCAGCTCTACGCCGCGGACCCGGCCATCGAGGGTGCGGCCGGGCAGGCCTACCTCGAGACCATGGAAATCACCTCCCTTAATGAGACCAACGCCAGCGCCCTGGATAGCCCTATCCGGCTGGAGGAGGTGGTGTCAGCCATTGCCAGACTTAAACCCCTGAAAGCTCCAGGCCCCGACGGTTTTTCCGCGGGTTTTTATAAAACCTTTTGCCACCTCCTAGCGCCGGTTCTCATGAAGCTTTTTAACTCCTTCGGGGGGCCGGGTTCGATCCCAGCGGAGATGTTGGAGGCGTACGTGGTAGTCCTGCCGAAGCCAGGGAAGGACCCCAAGAAGTGCGCGGCCTATAGGCCGATATCACTGCTCAATGTCGACCTGAAACTCTTCACGAGCATTTTGGCTTCGCGCCTGGGCCCTTGCCTCCCGGGCATTATTGAGCCCGACCAGGCAGGCTTTGTCCCCTCCCGCCAATGCGCAGATAACACCAAACGCATACTGCATGTCATCGACAAGGCCCACTACAACGCGTCGGACGCCGCACTGCTTTCAGTGGACGCCGAGAAAGCGTTTGACAGGGTGGACTGGCGATTTCTCGATCACACTCTAGCGAAATTTGGGGTCGGCCCCCGGTTTCGCTCTTGGATAGGAGGCTGCTATGCGACGCCCAGAGCGTCCATAAAGGTGAATGGGCTCAGCTCAAAGCCGTTTGATATCCGGCGCGGCACACGGCAGGGCTGCCCGCTCTCGCCGCTCTTATTCGCCCTATACGTCGAGCCCTTCGCTCAGCGGGTCCGAGACAATGGGGCGATCACAGGTATTCGGTTCGGGGGCGCGGAGCAGACGATAAGCCTGTACGCGGACGACATCTTGGTTGCGGTGGACAATCCCAAGGTCTCCCTGCCCGCCTTCCTGTCCGAAATGGAGGCCTTTGCCGCGGTGTCGGGGTTTAAAATGAATGTGCAGAAATCAGTGGTCCTCCCACTAGGGCGCAACACCAAGCCGGCTCACAGTCGCACGCTTCGCATAGGGGGACTGGAAGTCAGCACCACAGTACCCTACCTGGGGATAGATTTGACTCCCGCAACTGCCCAGACGATCGAACTTAACTACACTACACTACTCTCCCGGGTGCAGGGGGACATTGCTCGTTGGAGGCAGAAACCACTGTCCTGGCTGGGCCGCATAGCGGCCGTTAAAATGACTCTTCTCCCCAAGATCCTCTACCTCTTCCAGACTCTCCCGGTCACCCCCCCGCTGGGGATGGTCAAGAAGCTCCAAGATGCCCTGAACCACTATGTATGGGCGGGCAAACGACCCCGACTTCGTCGCGACCTGGCTCTGCGGGTTACTGCCGAGGGGGGCCTGGGAATCCCGGACTTGCGCCGCTATTTCCAAGCGGCGCAACTTCGATATCTGCTGGAGTGGTCCAGACCCACCTCCGAAAAACACTGGTTATTCCAGGACAGGGCCATGGCGGGCATGCCGCTATGGAGGGTCCCTTTCCTGGCGCGCCCGGACAGGCCGGCATACTTGAGAAAATCCCCTTTCACTAGGACCCTACTACAGGTCTGGAACGCCACTGCTGTCCCGAAGGGCCTCACGACTTTTCCATCACCCATGACACCTCTGCTGGACAACCCAGCCTTCCCCCCAGGGCTTCCACCGGGCCCGTTTCCCCAGTGGCGATCGTCGGAGTGTCGTTCGGCAGGCCACTTGTTTGGCACGGAAGGCTTCCTCCCGTGGGACGAGGTGGTGGCGGGCTACACCCTCATTAAGCCCCACCGCTACCAGTATTTCCAACTCCGCCACTGGCTCACTCATCCCGAAGTCGCCCCGCTAGTAGGCCGCCCAATGACCCCATACGAGAAATGGCTCGTGACCAAAAAGTCAGACTCTGGGTCCATTACCGAACTGTACCTCTTGCTCTCCCCACCCCCTCCTGGGGAAAGGTCTGCAAGCCAGCAACGGTGGGAGCGGGAGCTGGGGCGCTCGCTGTCAGATAGAGAATGGCGGGACATATTCCACAGAGCACACCACACTGCGCGAAATACGGCTAGCAGAGAGGCAGCGGTGAAAATCGCCTACTACTGGCATCTGACCCCCGAATGCCTGCACCAGGGTAACCCAAGCAGAGATCCCACTTGCTGGAGGGGGTGCGGACACACCGGGACCATGCTTCACATATTATGGGACTGCGAGGCAGTTCAGGAGTACTGGGAGGTGGTGCTGAAGGACATCAACACTTATTTTGACACTGACATCCCACGCTTCCCGGCATACACGATTCTTGGGCTCCCCAATAAACTCATGTTCCCTCTCAAGTCACTGCGGGGGCGGCAGATGGGACTGGCTATGGGGGCGGCGACACACCACATTCTGGCGCTATGGGGCACGCCGAGGAAACCCACGCACACGGGGTGGCTACAAAGGTTGTGGTATATCATGGGGATGGAGAGGATCCAGGCCGCGCTCACACAGACCTCAGACGCCTTCCGCGAGACATGGCAACCGCTTCTATCTTTACTGTCTCAAGAATTCACGGAGCTCACATGCCCGTAATACCTGAGGGTCCTGAAACTGGCGGAGGAATTCCGCGGGGAGACGACCAGAGCAGAACATAAAGTCTAATCCGGCTCTCACTCGGTCCCAGCTATGCTTACTTGCAACACACCGAGGGGGGGGGGGGGCTTCGTTGGGGGGGGAGTTGGCTTGGGAGCCGGGGGGGGGGGGGCTTAGTTTTGGGGGGGGGGGTAGAAAAGAGTTCTTGCACTTGGAGATGGGCTTGTTTATGCCGCATGATTTCACATGATTGCACAGTTTCTCCGCCGGCTGGACTTTATCGAGGCAAGCCTACAACCACAGCATTCATTTTGTTACCTCGACAATAATGCATGTACTTTTTGTCTTCTCCCACTGTATTTTGTTGCATTGTGGAACTCAATAAAACATATCTGATCAAAAAAAAAATCTATATGGTGAGCAAATATTTGATCCTAAACAGGCTTATTAGTCCTGATGTTCCTTTTCATTGGCTCGTTAGGTCCTTCTATTTTGGATGACTGACTGTGTGACTTCGCACTAGTATAGATAGATATTTACATGCACTCTTATATAGATATTGGGTTTGCTTTGTCTTTTCCTGGTTTTCCTTGTTTTTATCTTTAGGTGTACTTATATTCTTTTCTGGAAACAGCACAAATTTCTTGTAATTCTTTGTGTAACTTCACTCTCTTTTTACAGTATGAATAACACTGCTAGTGTTATGCAGCCTTCTTGTTACACACTATTCTTGGCCTCTCTCGACACCCTGATCTGTGTGTGGAGTGATCACTGGTTGGTGATGGTTGTTTTTGGAATTATGGACAGTACTGATACCCTGTATTATTTCATTTTCATTTGTAGCCCCGAGGAAGTCATTTGGGAGATTGTGTCCCATGACGAAACACGTGTTGGCATTTTTTTCACTGGCTCCGTTGATGTGAATTTGATGAACATTCATGAAGAATTCTCTGATGTATGACGAGACAAGACAAAGAGAAATAAAAATATAAATAAGGAACTGACTCTTTGGACTATTGAAATTATCTTTAATTTTCTAGAGACACTTTGGAGTTTTCTTGTGCTCGGGAACGTTTACCTTTTGCCTTTGAATCCTTTGTTTTTACAGAGGATTGCCTTGGGGTCGCTGGTGGCCGCTTTCCCCTGTTCCCTTGAGCCACCTTACTTGGAGATTACTATATTAGTTGGAAGTGCGCATATTTTACCCAGCCACCTCCTGTTTTGTATTGGATATCTCAGTGCTACATGTCCAAGTTGTTACATATGTAAAAAGCAGTGCATGTGAGAGTTGGCATATATTAATGACTATACATGAGAGCCTGTGATTGCGTAAGTGACTGTATAGATCAATGTGTACTTGTATCAGTGATTGTAAAAGAGAGTAATTATGTGTTAGTATATGTATGAATAGGTAAGGTTATGTGTGTATAACTGTATAGATGAGGAAATGGGAGTGTGATTGATTCTTTGCATGACTGACTAGGTGTGTGAGTAACTCCATGGATGAGTGGCAGTGTGTGAGTATCGCTATGGGTGTATGAGTGCATATGATAGTGTTGTATTGATGAGTGACTGTATGTATGACTGATTGTATGGGTGAATGAGTGGATGTGTGTGTAGACTTAGGAATCAGTGAGTGCGTATGTAGTAACTGGTATTGGTGTGTCAATGGTTTCTGGAATGGTAGTCTGTATTTAACACTGGATATATCAAAAGTTAGATTAGAGTGTGAGGAGGTGCATCGTATTATCACATGAATGATGTCATCAGTGATGTCATCAGTGATGTCATTTGATATGTCATCAGTGATGTTATTTGAGATGTCATCAGTAAAGTCATCAGTCGGATGCGACCCAGAACTCCCTGCTGCCTCGAACGGAGACGGCGGAAAACACAGTGAGTTGCGCTTGACACCCCCTCCCCCCCACCGAGGTGCGGAGGCGGCCCCCCTGAGTGCTGGCGCTACGGTGGGTGCCGCTATTGAGGGGCTGTAACGGAGGCCCCATTGCCATCTTGCCCCACGACCGATCCGGGCCTGTTGCTGTTGCGCCACAGGGACTTTTCAATGCACGATCCCCTGCCCTGGGCCTAGATCACTACTACGGGCCTGCTTTGTGTACTGTGCCCCCTATCCGCCACATACTGCCTTGTGAAGAGAGCGTCGGACCCTTGAACTGTCCCGATACCTGCCCATCCATACTGTGAGCCCCTATGGGTCGCTGGTGCCCGTGCCCTGTGCGTGGGCGGGACAGAGGAGCGCCTGAGGAGACCGATAAGTGCCCAGTGGGAAGGGGAGGACCGCAGGGGATCGTGACCTGGTGCGCAGCAGCTACCACCTGTGACGGCAGACGGTGGGCACTTGAGGGGTAGTATCCCCCCTCCTACACGAGATCTTTCGCTCCGGGTGCCCCCTGGCACTGGGGATCCTTACTGGTGCCTGAGAAGTGGCGCACTAACCCTGGGCTTGAGTCATTTGTCAACGTATCCTACTCCCGCGGTGGACTTGTGCGCAACGTGCCTACAGAGCGCAGGTTACTCCTTTTCCTTGCAACCACATGACACTGCCCCTTCGCGGAGTACCGTCCTCCTGCCGCACATGCACAAAAGATTTTGCAACATACGCTTGGCTATACTAGGCGAGGCCTCCCATGTCTACGGGACCCAAAACGAGAGCTGTGGCCAGTGGCGTACAGGTGGGAGGCAAGACAATGAAGCAGTCTGAACAGGATCACACTGCCTCCAAGCTAGACACGATGCTGGCGGCAATGGAAAGGCTAGAGGAATCAATGCAATTGAACCGCACCTCCCTAGAGACTAAAATTGACAGTGTGGCCATAGATTTGACACACCTCCGGGCTGACCACAAGAAGCTCTCCGAGGGCACAACCGCCCTGGAATCTAAAGTGACAGACCTGACTCCCAAGATCACCCAACTAGACACGCATATCCGTGACCTCCTTAACAGGGTGGAATTTCTGGAGGACAGTGCAGAGGACGCGGAAGGCCGGGCCCGAAGGAACAACATTTGCATAGTGGGCCTTCCGGAGCGGTGGGAACCCAGAGCAGCACCTGAACATGTAGAGTGCTGGCTGAGAGACATCCTCCTGGAAGGTACCCTCTCGCAGCATTTTGTTGTAGAATGAGCCCATCGAGTGCCAACCCGACCTCCCCCTGAGGGCTCAAACCCGAGGCCACTGCTGATCCTTGTGTTGAATTATCGAGATCGTGATGCTATTCTCCGCGAAGTGAGGAAGCTCACGGACGTCAGAGTTGATAACGCATCAATTATGTTCTTCCCAGACTATACGATACAAGTACAGCGACAACGACACTCATTTCTGGGAGTGAAGCAGCGCCTCCGCCGCCTGGCTCTCAAATATTCCCTACTGTTCCCTGCTCGCCTACGTGTCGTGGCTCAAGACAAGACACACTTTTTCAACACCCCTGAGGCAGTTGAGTCGTGGCTCGACTCGGGCGTTGATACCCAACCTGGCGGGATGCCCCAGAGGACGCGCCGTGACAGAGGAGCTCAACGGAGCCGGCACAGGAGACGCATGCGGAAACAGATGTGGGCCCTACCCCTGAACGTCAGCAAACTGAACAACAAGAAGCTCTCCGCATGGTGGCGGAACTCAGTGGATCACTATCAGGAGACCCTGCCCCGGATGTTAGCCTTGACCACCAGCAGAGTGACGATGAATACCTTTACGGACTGCCAGACTCCCAAGTATCGGGAGACCTCCCAGTTGTTACGCCGCAAACTGCTGATTTGCTCCATTGACAATATTTTACAACTGTTCGACTTCCACGTACAAGGTGACATCATGTTTCCAGAGGTTGTCCCACATGATACTGGACTTGCTGCTGCACTTCTGGAGATGACGCCCTGATGCAGTGTCAGAATCTGGATCTGCCTCCTGTGCACCTGTGTACTGTATCATACACTAATGATACCCCATGGCTGATACGTATGGTGGTGTATCCCGGGTTTGTATGGCGAGGTGGACGTACCTCCCCAGAGGTGGGTGCCTATATGCGCCCCGCCAACTCCCACTGTCATTTCCCTGGTGCTTGACCCATTGGGACTTCCTACACCATGCACTGGCGACTCTCAATAATGGAGGCAGTGACACAATAACTGCCTGTGTTGGGGAGTCTACACCCTTACCCTGTTTACAAGTATCCTTGGTATACTTAATACTACAGCCTCAGTACACTTCCCCCTGAAGAAACGAACTGTTAAGTGCTCACTAGAGCGTTTGGACGACGACATGTTCAGCTGTTGTCCTTTTGGAATTCTGTTTATGTTTTGCTCTCACTCACAGCACGCTAGATCCTGAGGGCAGATATGTGTTATTGCAGGGTAGGCTGGACGGTCAACATATAGTCATAGCTTCTGTGTACGCCCCTAACATTGAACAAGGGCGATTCCTTATACAGTTATCGACAGCACTTGCGGCATGGCTGGGCGTCCCGCTCTTACTCGGAGGCGACTATAATTGCGTGCTAGATGTACAACTGGACCGCTCATTCCCCTCGCTGGCGAGTGCACCGCTGACCGGTACAAGACGAACATTTGCTGACTGGGCGGCTCAGAGGGATCTCCATGATGTCTGGCGTACTCGCAATCCCAACGTAAGAATGTACTCATATTATTCAGGTGCACACACATTACACGTCAGACTGGATAGATACATGTTGTCTAGTGACCTATTACCTCATGTCACGGACACCTGCTATTTAGGCCGCACCCACTCAGATCACAACCCCCACACGCTTGACTTTGCCTGGGAACGCCCACACCCACCGATCCCCCCGTGGAGACTTCAGCCAGATACCTTACTAGACGCCCCATTCCGGGAAACACTCTCATCTCACATTCTTCAATACTTTTAAGATAACACTGAAACTGCATCCTCCCCTCAGGTTGAGTGGGACGCATTTAAAGTGGTCACACAAGGCTGCTGTCTGGGCACACAGGCGGGACTGAGACTTCAGGTGGACAGGGACCTGACAAGACTGGAGTCTACCCTGTTAGATTGCGAACAGGAAGCAGCGCAGGGAGACGACACAAGACTAATAACCACACGCGCGCGACAAGCCCAGCTCTTGGAAAGACTTAAGAACCTGAATTATGCCGCACACTCGGCGCGCACACACATTGCTAGTGACAAACCAGGCAAGCTTTTGGCTTAGCTGATTAGACAAGACACTCAAACACTACCGATAATGTTGATCCGCACTGCACAGGGGACTGTGGTATACACACAGAGAGCCATACACGAGGCTTTTACTAGTCACTATATGGATCTGTACAGCTCCCGACTACGTGCCACTAGGGATGATATCACAGAGTACTTATCGGACCTACCGCTGCCAACAATCACTGCTGCACAACGCCACGAGCTGGATGCGCCTCTCTCGGCAGAGGAACTCCGTACCGTTAAATTCTCCCTATCAAATGGTAAGACGCCAGGCCCTGACGGCTTACCTGCGGAGTTTTACAAGGCCTACTCAACGATCCTCATCCCCGAACTCCTACGAATGTATCGAGCGGCGGTGACTGATGCCATTCTCCCACCCACCCTTAACGAGGCGAATGTGATCTCACTTTTAAAGCCTGGTAGAGACGGGCTCAATATGGGATCTTATAGACCGCTAGCCCTCCTTAACACGGATTATAAGATCCTGGCATCCGCACTGGCTCAGAGACTAGCGCCTCTGGTCCCCACACTGGTACACGCTGACCAGAACGGATTTGTCGCTTCCCGTAGCACATCTTATAACATCAGGCGGCTATTCCGTGTACAGAGCCTGGCTGTGTCTAGCTGGCCCGATCGGGTTGCGTTATACTGGATCTTAAAAAAGCATTCGATTTAGTGGAATGGCCCTTCCTCGTCCAGGTTCTGGAAAAGTTTGACCTAGGTGCTGACTACATCCAAATAGTGGAACTCCTTTACTCTTGCCCAGTGGCGCGGGTACGCACTGGCAAACTCTTCTCTGATCTGATCCGAGTGCGTAGAGGCACCAGGCAGGGATGCCCCCTCTCCCCTCTGATCTTCACGCTCATGATGGAACCCTTGGCTGCGCAGTTATGTGCTTCTGGCGCGGATTGGGGCATCCCCCTGGCTGACGGGGTACACTCAGTGTCACTGTACGCTGACGACCTGCTAATCTACGTTAGAGACCTGACCTGTTTTCCTCGTGCACTCACTGCCATATTTAACACTTTTGGCGATGTGTCGGGACTGCGTGTCAACTGGGCGAAGTTGGGGGTGTACTCTTTAGCTGCGGACACCCCAGAGTGCGACATCACGGTGGATGGGGTAACGGCTTCTTTGGTATCCAACCGTATTCAGGTACCTGGGAATTCGAGTTTATCGCCATCCCGCTGCTCTGTTTGATGGTAATATCACAAGAACAATCTCATCGCTTACAGCCCAAGCTCTCCTTTTGGACCTCACTACCGTTGAATGTCCCCAGTCGCATTACACTGGCAAAGATGATTGCCCTACCTCGGTTACTGTACTTCTATGCGAACTTACCTATGTATGACCCTACTTGTAATTTCCGAGAACTGGAAGCTCTGACCAGACGCCTGATCTGGAACAAGGGGCGCCCCAGAGTGGCGTTGAAAACCATGTACGCTGCAACGGGTCTGTGGGTTGTCAGTTCCTAACCACGTGCTCTATTACCTGGTGGCGCAACTACAATGGGTCACATATTGGCTGAGTGGGAAGAACTTGGGAGGCACTGCCACAATAGATGAGATCATGACGACCCCGCAAATACACACATTATTTCACCCCTTGTCTAGATCCCGCTGCCCTGACCAATTACACCTTGCAGTGGCAAGAAAGTGCTATGTGAGATCGCTGAAACTCACGAGTGCCACCAAACCATATGCACCCAACCTGCCGCTACTGGGTACTCCTTGGGGGGGAGGAGCACTCACGGGACCTGCGTTGAGCAGCTGGACGGCACTTGACCTGGAGAGCCTGGGCGACTTGTTCGAAGATGGCGCCCTACTTCCTATCGCGACTTTGGCGGGCGACGCGAGCCTACCAGCCGGACAATTTCTGACTCATGCAACGCTCCTACATGTCTTGACACAGGCTTGGGGACCACTGGCGGAGGAGCCTCCAGCGCATCTGCTGATTCAATATCTGCATGTGTTGGGGAATGGCTCTCACGTGGTGCATTGGCTTGCTCAAGCGTTACACACCCACACGCAGTTCTCGTCACAGCGGCTGCGCGACAAGTGGACAGCTGATAGGGGCCGGGACTGGACTGACAAGGAATGGGCATGGATACTGGCTGGGATACTACACATACCACGCAGTGCCCATTTTAAGAATATTCAATATTATATTGTGCACCGTGCCTATCTATCGCCTGACAAAATAAATAGATACTTTGGACTGACAACATCAGCGTGCCCCAGGTGCGGACTAGTGGACGCACCATTCCTACATGCACTCTGGACATGCCCCTCCGTACACACCTACTGGCGAGCGGTGACAGACACCCTGACAAAAGCAACGGGAGGCAGTTTGCCACATACATGGGAGGCATGCTTGTTGGGTTTGTTCAGACGGACGAAACAGACAAAGGTCTGGGAGAGATTCTGGGATCTGGGGTTAATAACGGCGAAGCGCCTCATTACCAAGCGCTGGAAAAATGACACCCCCCCCAAGCAACACACTGGCGTACGTCCTTTGACAACTGGGCAAGGGCAGAAAGCACAGCGCTACAGCAGTGAGGTGATCCACTCCAATCCACTTGGCAAACGGCGCCGGGAACCTCGAGAGGGAGCATTTCACAAACAAGGTGTACCCGCCTTTGTGACAACAGTAAATCACCATATTTACTTTTTCGTCTCCTCCCGGTCACAGATCCTTTAACTAATGAGAAAGTAACAAACATTACGCGGACAGTGTTTCTCGAAATCTCTGAAGACCCAAAATACATACAAATTGAAGCACCGCCTGACACGGATATATCCAACCCGATTTTGCCCGTGCCCACATGAGGCCCTGAAGATTCGCAGTGTGTTCCCTGCGATGAAACACGTGTTGGCCTTACCAAAGGAACAATAAACTGACACCTCACACCAAGAACGGAACGTCTTTCTTGAACTTTTATATTTCTATTTGATGATTGTTATTCTCAAAAAGTTACTCCGAAAGTGTTGATGTATACAACTTACCATCTATAGAGACACCAACATTAACAAGAATGTTCTGATTTTGTATAGCGCAGGGGCTTTGTTGTCTGTTGCTATATGTATGGGCCATCCTGGTCCAACCTTGAGCGGTTGTGAGGGATTACCGCTCGCCCTATTGCCTATACCAACCACTTCATATCACTGTTCACTTTGCGGCCACACAGGTTGTGCGCCTAACTACTCTGGTAATTTAAAAAAACCTCTTAGCTGTATACTATGCTTGTTGGGTTTGTTCAGACGGACGAAACAGACAAAGGTCCGGGAGAGATTCTGGGATCTGGGGTTAATAACGGTGAAGCGCCTCATTACCAAGCACTGGAAAAATGACACCCCCCCCAAGCAACACACTGGCGTACGTCCTTTGACAACTGGGCAAGGGCAGAAAGCACAGCGCTACAGCAGTGAGGAACGAGGTGATCCACTCCAAGAGAAGGCACTGGAGTGGATCACCTTGTTCCTCATCGGAAGAACCCAGAGAGTCTGCATCCCCCGCACAGATCCAAGGCCACCGAAGTCATCTGCGGCGTACCACAAGGATCATCACTCAGCCCCACCCTCTTCAACGTCTACATGAGCCCCCTCGCAGCCATTGCACGCCAACACAACTTCAACATCATCTCCTACGCCGACGACACCCAGCTGATCCTCTCCCTCACCAACAACCCAGCCACCGCCAGAACCAACCTACACGAAGGGATGAAAGACGTAGCCGAGTGGATGAGGAACAGCCGCCTGAAACTGAACTCAGACAAGACGGAAGTCCTCATCTTTGGATTATCACCCTCAGCCTGGGACGACTCCTGGTGGCCCCCGCCCTGGGCAGCACACCCAAACCAACGGACCACACACGCAACCTGGGCTTCATCCTTGACTCCTACCTCTCGATGACTAGACAAGTCAATGTCGTCTCGTCATCATGCTTCAACATCCTACGCATGCTCCGAAAGATCTTCCGATGGCTCCCCACTGAAACCAGGAAGACGGTCACACAGGCACTCGTCACCAGCTGACTGGACTACGGAAACACCCTCTACACCGGAACCACAGCCAAACTCCAGAAAAGACTCCAACGCATCCAGAACGCCTCCGCACGACTCATCTTGGACATCCCCCGACACAACCACATCTCCGGACACCTGAGAGACCTTCACTGGCTCCGCGTCAGCAAGAGAATCATGTTCCGACTCCTCACCCACGAGCACAAGGCCCTCCACGACCTGGGCCCCAGGTACCTCAACAACCGTCTGACCTTCTACACTCCCACCCGCCATCTTCGATCGGCCAGCCACGCCCTCGCCGCCGTGCCACGCATCCGAAGATCCACCATGGAAGGAAGATCCTTCTCCTACCTGGCAGCCAAGACTTGAAACTCCCTCCCCATCCACCTCCCCCTGACCCAAGCCCACCTCTCCTTCAGGAAGCAACTCAAGACCTGGCTGTTCGAGCAGTAGCAGACCCCCCTCCCCCAAGCGCCTTGAGACCCTCTGGGTGAGTAGCGCGCTATACAAATTCCTGATTGATTGATTGATTGATAGTGAGGAAACAGTGGGACTACGCAAGTATCCCATAGCACTGGACTGGGATAGCACTCTGGCGACCTTCCATCAAGCGTGCCTGAAAAGTGGCATTGTTTGAGCACTGCTGCCTGCCCCTGCGTAACTCAGATTAAAAATCTCTCCCCCCTCCCCGTCCAGCTTTGTTTCCCCCCCGCTCCTTCCCCCCCCCGCTGAGCACTTGACGGACTTTTATATTTCGATCCTCTCTGATGCTATCACAAGGCACGTGCCTGTCTCTGTCCGCCTAGCCCATACACTCTACGCAGGCACATGCATTCACTGTTAAACACCCCCAGTCTCTAGTTTTAGCATTTTTTTTTTTGATTGGTCTTTAAATTTGACTGTTTAGTAATAAAGCTTTGAATGAATATTGCATTGTGGATGCACACAACCTATTTTGAACTATTATCAAAGCGTGTTCTATGTTCCGGACTGAACAAGAATCTGAGGTGACGCCGGGAAGTAACGTTTGCTTTACCACCACCCGTGTAATTTACTACCTACTGTTTGTATGCCAGTTACTTACTGGATTGATACGCTACTTTGCTAATCTGACTATATAATGATCCTCACGTTCATACTGCTAAATGTATGTGACTGTCTGCAGTAGCTACTGAACTGTTATTTATATTAAGACATAACTAATCATTTTCTTTTCTCTATTTCTGTAACACTCTGATCTGATGAAAAATGCAATAAACATATTAAAAAAAAAATCAGTGATGTCATCAGTGCTGTCACTGACCATGTCATGAATGATGTAATATGTGACATCATCTGCAGTGGATTGCGGGCGCGCGAACTATATAGTGAGTCCAACTAACTATAACGTGGGAATTTCAATGGTTTTGTATGAGTAAAATGTTCAGCTAACTATAACTGGTGTGAAACCTATGGTTTTTTCAGTGAATTTCAAAGGTTTTTTAAATGCTAATTCCTAACTATAACAATTGTGAAACCTATTTTTTTCAGTGCATTTCAAATGTTTTTTAAATGCTAATTCCTAACTATAACGATTGTGAAACCTATGGTTTTTTCAGTGAATTTCAAAGGTTTTTTAAAAGCTAATTCCTTACTATATCGAGTTTGTAACCTACGATTTTTAAAGTGAATTATTTTTTTTTTAGTAGCTGTTTTTTATAAGTATTAATTATAAAAAAAATCTAAAATTATTTTTTCAATGTATTTTTCATGTAGGATTTTTTATTTAATCATTTTGTCTCGGAGCGCTCAGGGTGCGCGCACAGGTGAGCTTACCCAAGAGCGCAGCGAGAGCGCTATTCCCGCGTGCGAGAAAAAAACTTTTGTATTTAAAGTAAAAAATAATGCAAGACATTTAGTGGCATACTTATAAAAGTACTATTTTTGATTTTAAATACCCGTATTTTAACTTTAAATGTATTTCCGAAAAGCTAGCAAAATGTCATTTAGGCGCTCCGCGTAAGCGCTTCCGGAAGTGCCTAGGTTTGTGCCGCGTAAGCACCCCCGCAAGCGCCTACATTCGCTCCGCGTAAGCGCCCCCGGAAGCACTCCAGTGCGCGCAGCATAAGCGCGTCAAGTCATGTGACATTAAAATAACTCTTTTTATTGGTTCTTTACAGCTTTTTTTGGAACTAATGAAAACCCCACCCATTTCCTTCACTACCTCTTTCACTTTGGAGAGAGCAAGACCTGTTCCCTGTTTATCTTCAGTCCTTAGAAAGAATGGCTGCAAGACCACCTAGCAGCAGTGAGGACCCTGATGGGTTTATCCAGGAAGAAAATCCTCAGCCAAAGGTGAAGGAGCACTTTATCTGGAATTTTTTTACTATTCCACCAGGAGAGAAAAAGGTTAATGCTCCAAAAGTGGAGTGCAAAATTTGCCAAACTGTTCTTTCACGGGGTGACCCTAAAAAAAATATAGTTTTGGCAACTCAACAATGATCAGGCATGTTCAAAGGAGGCACCTCCAGAACTATGCCCGGGAGAGTGTCAGAGACCTGGCACGTAATCCCCCAAGAGATGGCGCCTCAACTTCCACCGGAGGACAAACATCATCGGGGAGAGGAAGATCAGTGGAGCTGATTCCCAACATTCAGCCTGTTTTCAGCGACATCAACATTTGTTGTAAGCAGTGTAATGAACTGCTTTGTGTTGGAGAACAGAGTATCCTCCTGATTGTTCGCAAAAGGGAAGAACACCGCTGCCCTCCCCAGCCCTTATTTTTTCCCTTTTTTTTGCTCCTGTTGAGCAGTTAGGCATTCCCTATTTTTGTTTTTGTTCTGATAAAAATACCCCAAAAAATTTAAAACGTTCGTAAAAAAAAAAAAAACTAAAAAAAAGCAGTTCTTTTTAGAACTACCTCCAATTCTCCAAAAAGAGCTATATTCTTTATATATTGTGAAGGAGTGAGTGAAGTGGTGAGCTCAGGGTACGTGTACCGGTGAGCATACATGGGAACGCACCCAGCGCTTACCCCGTGAAAATTGCACAAAAAAAAAGGTTTTTTACCCTTCAGGGTCCTTCTAGGCCCCCCTCAGAAAACCTAGGGAGTCAGAGGGTGTGTACCCTTCCCCCTTTTAAACATTTTCCCCTTTTTATTTTCACCTCTTGTGTCTTGATTCTACCGAGACACAAGATGGCGGACTCTCCGGACTGTTAAGAATGTTGACAGACATCCAACAGCCAATCAGCTTTCCGCTCGCGCGCTGCCGTAGCGCGCCGGGTGCGCTCCCAGGTACGCGTACCGCTGAGCGCTTGGAGCGCGCCTATAGATATATATGTGTTTTTAAAGTTAATTTAAAAAAAAACACTGGAGCAAATTTCACCAAATATAGCAAAGGCACATCTGCGTACCAGTCCCTACAATTTTGCAAAGTTTGACGTAATTCCGTTCAACGGTTCGGGCTGTAGCCGTGTCAGAAAGTCCTATCGAAAATTGCATTGGGAAGACAGGTTTTGGGACCCCCCTTTTTTCTCGGCCCCCGCTTGACGAATCCCCCAGAAACTTTCAGGGAAAGAGCGGAGCAGAGCTGGCCAAAATTTTGCTAAATTACACGCAAATTCCTCAACCAGCTCCAAAGTTATTCCCAATAGAATGTTGTGGATTTCCTATGGTAGCTAAGTCCTAACTATAACTACCTACTAGGTAGTTATAGTTAGGATTATATAGTTAGGATTGTTTTCCATATGAAATCCGCAACATTCTATTGGGAATACCTTTGGCGCCGATGTAGGGATCTGCCTGTAATTTTCCTTAAATTTGCCTCGCTGCGCTCCGCTCCTTTCCTGAAAGTTTGGGGGGGATTCGTCAAGCGGGGGCTGAGATAAAAGGGGGGTCCCAAAACATGTTTTCCCCATGTTAATTTCCATAGGGCGGTTGGACTCACTTTTAGCCCGAACAAACTTGGCAAAATTGTAGGGACTGGTAGCCCGGTGTGCCTTTGCTATGTCTCAAGATATGTGCTCCAGTGGATTTTGAGTAATTTAGGTTCAAAAAAATATATATATCTATAAGCGCGCCCCGGTACGCGCACCGGGCGTGCTCCAGCGAGCGTGCTAAGCGAGTTCGCGAGCGGAAAGCTGAAAAGGTCCGTAGCGGCCGCCATCTTGTGTCTCGGTAGGATCGAGACACAAGAGGTGGCAAAAACAAAGGGGGAAATGACCAAAAGGGGGCAGGGTAGACCCGCCCTGACCCCCTAGGTTTGATGTGGGGGCCAGAAAAGGGCCCCGCTGGGCAAATGTTATTTTTCTTTTTCCGATTTGCGCGGGGGGAGTGCCCGGTACACGCACCGCGGAGCGTACCATGGGGAAAAAAGAATGACAGAGTTTTTTAAAAATGTAGATTTTTTTTCATAAATTGGAGGTAGTTCTAAAAAGAACAGTTTTTTAATTCTTTTTGTTGTTTTATTTTTTTTATTGTTTTTTGGAACATCTTACTTTTTTTGGCTTTTATGAAAATTTTATATTTTTTTTGTAATTTTCATGGGGACAAACAAAAAACAGGCAATTGTAAACGGCTCAACTGGAGCAAAAAAAAACAGGAAAAAATTAAGGTTTCTTTTTACAGTTGTGGTTGTCTCCAGCACGGTTGATGAGTTTATTACATTGCTCTCCATAGCAAATTGTAGTCCCGTAAAATTTACAAACTATTTTAAAATCTCCAAACTGGGGTTGGATGTTTGGGACCATCTCCCTTGGCTCTTGACCCGATGGAGTGGGTTGTTTACTTTGGGAGGTGCTGGGAGAAGATTGGGGAGGGTTTCTGGTCAGTTCTCTGACCTCTGCCGCAGCATAGTTGTTTGGGTGTCGGCGTTGCATGTAGCGAATCATAGTGTTGTTGCCAAAAGAATATTTTTTGGGCAGGGTTCCCCCTGGAAAGTACAGTGCCACAGATCAGACAAGTGACCTTTGGCGCATTAACTTTCTTGAGGCCCCTTGGGATTTTAAAAAACTCCCAGACAATGTGCTCCTTTGGCTTATAGGGGGTAGTATCTTCAGGCAGGAACCGCCTCTCCTCCTCCTCCTCCTTCTTCTCTTCTTCTTCTCCACCACTGTGGTATTGTGGTGGTCCTTGTGGTGGTGGTGGTGGTTGAGATGCACCTGCTGCTGCTGCTACTGTAGCCATTTCTCAGTACAAATAGGTACAAATAGGTCACTGACCATGTCATGAGTGATGTAATATGTGACGTCATCAGCAGTGCATTGCAGGCGCGCAAGTTATAGTGAGTCCAACTAACTATAACGTGGGAATTTCAATGGTTTTATGTCAGTAACATTTCCAGCTAACTATAACTGGTGTCAAACCTATGGTTTTTTAAGTCAATATATATATATATATGTGTGTGTGTGTGTGTGTGTATGTGTATATATATATCCAACACTCCGCAAGTGAGCAGTGGGAAAGTTCTCGCCTCTTCCCCAGCATTCAGGGACACGGACCAGTTGAAGTTGGTGCAAATTATTTTATTTTGTGCAGTTTCCGCTCCTCCAAGCCTTAATCACATCACAACGTGAGCCACTAAGACCACTCCTTATAAATTTCAAGTACAAATTTTAAAAACAGACCATGTGACTGCATTGCCAATAGATATGAAAGAAATACTACATCAAATAAGTACATGTAAACCAATGTACACTGTCTTTCTGGTGGATAAAACTTAACGTATCACTATTTCATTTCAAAGAATTGTTTGAAATTGTGCAAATATCACAAAGAATGTGCAAATACGCTAAAGTGCAAATCGTCGCTGTAAACATTATATTCCATTCGAAGTAACAGCTGGACAAAAGAATGAATGCCATATTCTTGCTATTACCTATTAATCAATCAATAGAAAAATACAATAACATTATACATAGAAATACATTTATTAATATAGTGAGGTATGTAAAAGCGAAATAGAGACACAAACCATTTCTGTAATTGTGACTCTTGCACATCTAAGCGTAACTCTTAACACTGGTCTTATGTATATCAACTGATTTGTCCCACTAGAATTCAACTGTCAATCTTATATAGATATCTGTAGAGACATGAGCTCGGGAGCATATTTATTCAAATACGGCTGGTTTGGTTCAACCATGTACTGTAGAAGACCATACTCTTGATAATGTATGTAGGACAAAAAAATCTGTTCATTTCAACAGATTTGAAACGATATATGCACCTATGCTTGGATAATAATTGCATGATCATACGCGGTTCCTAGTTGAAATCGGGATTACAACATCTTAACACAATCACAGGGTTAATCCCCATGCCTACAGGTCACTGTCACCTCCCAGGCCTATCACTACATTCTCCTCATATCATGTCTGTTTTGGTCTGTTGACGTGAAAAATGGTGTGTAAAAATAGTTCCAGTGTGACCACCCAGGTGTATTAAAAACTCGTCACTTCTGAATCCTTGAATCGGGGAAAAACTTCATCAAATGAACGATATATCCTCAACTGAGCCCAGTTGTATGAAACCCAACATCAGATATTCTTACTTCTGAATATACATTCTTAGATTTTTTTGAAATTTAAAATTAATCACAAATCTCCCCCCATTCCTCCGATATGAGGGACCTTATTATGGAGATAAGGTTACAAAGTGGACTAGTATATCGGTAGAATACTGGATGTTATGCACTAACTGGTCCCTACTACTTTTTCATCTCTAAATGCATTGATGCTGCATTGAAGGGATCCTACCTTAAAACCCACTCCGGTTGAATGTCACATTCCACATCAATGCAGGCACATAGTAATACCTCATGCCTTGCAGTCTGGGATAGGTAAAACAAGAAATAAATAAATATCCAAAAGGTAAAATCCGCCGGTTAACCTACTAAGATAAAAACTACTATTGTGCTGATGTGAACATTACTGACCTAAGCTTAAGGTAAACAAGTATGTATGTTTCCTTGTTCTACTTTCCCCGTGGATAATATCATGGGTTGCGAAGCCTTAGGTTTTACTCTTAGGCTATCTCCCCGTCAAACTTGCGCTGGAATCATCATTTATAGGGCACCGGGACCGCTTGGCTCCTTCTTTGACAAACTACAGGCGGCACTATCGGTGCCTTGCCTAAGATCGGAGCACTGTATCCTATTGGGAGATCTTAATCTTCACATGGACAATATAGCGGACCTGGATACTAGTAAGCTGCAGGACATTGCTTCTTCTTTAGGGTTGATTCCCTATATTTCCAGCCCTACTCATATCAAAGGTCGTACTATTGATCAGATTTTTTCAACTAGTCTAATTGATGTCTCCCCACCGCTTACAGTTCTGTGGTCCGACCACTTTTTAATTACATTTTGCATTCCGCTTGCAGCTACGCCTGGTACTAGACTGGCGAAAGATACTAGGAAGGTGTTTCGGCCTTTCCATCGAGTTACGGCGGAAATGCTCTCTGATGCTCTCCACCAACACCCCTGTTTGTTATCAGGCAACCTGGAACAAGATCTTGATCTGGTTCAAAAGTGGCTCACAATTAGATTTGAGGAGCTAGCCCCCGGTAAGCCAGCCAAATCTGCGGGCAGCCATGTCTCGGCCCCGTGGTTTACTCCTCTTCTTGGTAAGATGCGCCAAGATTGCAAGAGGGCTGAAAGAGCTTGGCGGCGAATGTACGACCCGGAAGACAAAATAAAATATAGGGATGCTATTCGACCGTACCATAAACATATTGTGGATGGAAAAAAAGTCTACTTCGAGCGCAGAATCGAAGCAGCGGAAAATATGAGCAAAGACATTTTTAGAATTGTAAAAGAGTTTATTTCCCCTTCCTCGAGTACGCCCATTCATTCTCACACTGAAGCTTGGATTAGCCAGCTCAGCGAGTTCTTTATTAATAAAATTAAAACTATTCAGGGTTCTTTTCCTGATGTGAGCGGTATTCCAGCTGCCGGTCATCTGGCCACTGTGCCACCATCCCTGAAGGAGAAAGGCCCTTTTCTTTCGCTTTTCGCTTCCATTTCTCCTGCTTCCTCCCTTGACTTTCTGTCTCTGCTTCAATCAGGTTCACGCTTGACCCTTGTCCAGCAAAATGCCTAGGAAGAGTGGCGCCGGCAGTTAACATCTTGCTTAACCCACTGCTTAATTCTTCCTTGACAATGGGAGAGGTTCCTATGGCTTGGAAGCACGCCTTGATTCTGCCGCTGCTTAAAAAACCATCTCTAGATCCCCTTGCTCACGCCAATTACAGACCAATCTCCCTCCTTCCCTCTCTGGCATCGGTGATTGAGAAGCATGTGCATCTCTCTAGCTCCAGCTTTATTGAGAGCAATAATATTTTGCATGACTCTCAATCGGGCTTCCGTACAAATTTTAGCACGAAGACAGCTCTTCTTGAGATCATCGATGCCATAAGAGAGACTCTGGATTGCCTTTAAGGCCCTCCATTCTATTGGCCCAAAATATTTTGGGAAGCGTATGGCCTTCTATGCCCCTAGGAGGACTTTAAGGTCTGCTATGCTGGCTAAAGCTGTTGTCCCTACCATCAAACGTGCTCGCATAAAAGGTCGTTCCTTCCGGTACCTGGCACCTCGATGCTGGAATGAGCTTCCTTTTTCTTTGAGAATAGCCAACAGTTTGCTCTCCTTTAGAAAGGAACTGAAGACCTGGCTTTTCTCCCAGTAATTTTTCTGTCGGCCCGTGGTTGATGTTGTGTTGTGCACATTTCCTTCTAGTTCTCTTTGCCAAAGCGCCAGGACACTCCATGGAGTAGCCGTGCGCTATAGAAGAGACCTTTATAACATAACATAACATAACATAACATAACATAACATAACATAACATAACATAACATAACATAACATAACATAACATAACATGTAAATCTTCAGTGATGTTCAATCCCCCATGGTGCTCAATATCTTGTTGTAGTATGTACCTTGTCTCAAGTGTGTGGAGTTTGGATTCCCTATCCCCACCCCCGCTAATTGTACTGACTGCATCAATTACATAAAACTTCAGGTCCTTGTTGTCACTCTGATGGAATTCTTTAAAATGCCTAGCCACCGGATATATATTGTCCTGGTTGGCTATAGCTCGCAGATGCTGCAGTATTCATTTATGTACCGCACGTTTTGTGCTCCCAACGTATCTTAGCATTCATGGACATTGGAGTACATAAATTGCAAATTCGGTCTTGCAAGTAAGTACCTTGTTGATACAGTATTCTTTGTAACTGAAACCGTCTCTAAAGGTTTTCATGTTGGTGCCATGGATACACGACTTGCAAGTTGTGCATTTAAAGAAACCACTGTTGGTATGCAGCCATGATGTTTTCTCAATGATTTCCGGACTTGTATTTACCAGTCAGTCTTTCATGGACGGGGCCCTACTGAATGTAAGAGAAGCTCTCTGGGGTAGGGTGGGACCAATAACTGGATCGCTTAAGATAGTTGACCAGTTACGGTTCATGATTTTGTATAGCTCCTTGTGTTATGATTCTAAACGGGCTGATTTCTGCAGGTGGCTGATCCATATTAACCATGCTATCGATCACAATCTTAGGGACCACAGACTTGTATGTGTCTAGTAGTTTCTGCCTGTTGAGTCTCAATGATTTTGCCAGGGCACTGTCAATTACTTGTTCAGTATATCCTCTTTCAAGAAATCTGCATCTGCTGGCCTGTTGTTCTGATTCCAAATCTTGTGCATTGCTGCATACCCACCTAAGGCGAAGCATGTCGCCATAAGGAATACTGGCTATTAAGTGTGCTGGATGCGCACTGCCTGCATTCAAAATAGTATTTCCTGCAGTGCTCTTTCGGAACAACCTGGTTTCTAGCCTGATATCACTAATTTATACTTCAGTATCTAAAAATGTAACAGAGGACTGACTCATAGTTACAGTAAATTTAATATTGTACTCATTGTCATTGATTGCCACAATAAACTCCTCAGCCTGTTCCCTGGTTCCTCTCCATACTACAAATAAATTGTCAATATAACGAAACCATACCACTACACTTGCATCAAAGGTAGCCTTATGTTTGACTTTGAGGACCAGTTCTTCCCAAGCGCCCATATGCAGACAGGCGTAGCTTGGAGAAAAACTGGCCCCCATTGCCACCCCCTGCAATTGACGATAGAGCAAATTATTCTACATGAAGACGTTATTTTGTAAACAAAATTCAAGCATTAGTAATAACATTGTGTTGTGTTCAGTGAACTGCTTCGGACTCTGCGCTAAATAGTGTCCCACAGCAGATAGTCCATCGGCATGCACAATGCTCGTATACAACGCTGACACATCAAAGGCCAGCATCCAATAACCATCCAACCAAGTGACCTGTTGAATCTTCAATAAGAAATCCCCTGTGTCTTGTATAAAGGACTCTAAAGATATCACATGACTTTTGAGAAAATAGTCAATATAAACTGACGTTCTTTCTAACAGACCTCCCTTCGCTGAAATAATTGGTCTGCCTGGAGGACTCTCCAAGTTCTAATATACTTTAGGAATAAAACAGATCAGAGGAGTTACCGGATTGTCTGTTTTAAGGTATTTGATTTCATCCTCGGATATAATTTTATTTTTTTTCCACTTGATTAGTTGACGATGGTACTCCTGTTTAGTTGTTTTGAAAACTGCTGTGTTAAGGCGCTCATAACATTTCCTGTTGTTCAACTAAAGGTAGGCTTCTTTGTCATAATTTGTTCTAGTCATAAGAACAATGTTGCCCCCTTTATCACTGCCCCGGATGACTATGTCTTTCTCATTACTCATCCTGGTTACCAATGCCTCATACTGATGTGTTCGTTTGTCATACCTGCTCTTTTGAGAAAAGATCCGTCTTTGCAGTCCTTTCACTTGAGTGGTTACGTTTTTGTGAAAAATGTCTATTGCATCGCGTGGCATTAGGGGATTAAAAGTTTCTGATTCTACGTTCTGTACCAGTTGTTTGCCGTATCCCGCACCCTCCGTTTCCCACAATTCAATCAAATCTCTTGGCATTGATGTACCTGATTCGGTGACTTCGTCCATGGTATCTGATGTTTGTGGCGTGATTTGTTTGTTGGCCTTAAGTATATGGAATTTGCGAACCTTAAGCTTTCTTAAAGCTTTATATATGTCGAATCACGTAGTCGCATAGTCCATATTACACTGTGGTGCAAAAGATAAACCCAATTTTCTCTTCTTCCACCGAAAGCTTTGCTGGGGCTAGGTTGAAAATTGTGTGATTCGTATCACCTTCAGATGTTAGTCTTTCGATGCCCACTGGCCCCTGCCCCGCTTTTTGCCTCGATATGATGCACCTCTTCCTCGCCCTGTGCCTCTGCCACTGTTTGAAGTTTGCATGTTTTCGCTGTAGTTCCTTTGAACTCTGGGCTTGAGTGATTGCATTCTTTTGTGGCATAAAATGCCTATTTCCTCCCCAGGGGAGGGTTTTGCCACCTGCCTCAGCATGTCTCCTCCACGGAGCTCGTATTCCGATTCGGTTCCTCCCCCTGAGCTTACTTCAGAAAGAGAGGAGTCAGTCTGATCCTTATTCCTTACGGGCACCTTGGTCTTGACCTGTGTTTTTGGTGTAGGTCCACGTAGGGCATCATATCTTTTCAACAAAGTGAATATTAGGCCAAGCTCGTAATCACTGCGATCACGCTGGAATTTATACGCTTTCCGTTCCATTATTTACGCTTCCTCTTTTTTCAATCTCGCATTCATTTTGGTGGTTAATTTGGCTTTCTCTTCCTTATCACCTACAGTCTCCAGTTCTTCATATATTGTAGCTATTTCGGCAAGTAGTTGAGTTCTATCGATAACATGTATATATATATTACCTACTGGCAGTCGCCAGTAGGTAGTTATAGTTAGGACCTATTTTCCATAGGAAATTTGCAACATTCTATTTGGAATTCGGTTGATGAATCATCGTGAAATTTTAAAAAATGGTGGGGCGCTCTGGTCCGCTCCTATCCTGAAAGTCTTGGGGTGATTCGTGAAGCGGGGGCTGAGATGAAAGAGGTTCCCAAAACATGTTTTCCCCATGCAATTTTCTATAGGTACCGTTCATCGCAGCTACAGCCAGAATGGGTGAACGGAATTACACCAAATTTGGCAAAGTTGTAGTCCTTGGTTCAGACTCGTGCTTTTTGCTTATATGGTGTAAATCTGTTTAGTAATTCCTGAGAAAATTACAATTAAATGTACATATGTATCTATGGTCTCAGTGGATCCGCGCATCTTGCGTGCACTCTAAGTGCACCGTCCCGATCACACGCTGAATGCTGATTAGTTGTCAACATTTGAAACCAGGAAGTGTTGTCAGCCATTTTGTGCCTCGGTTGAAGCGAGGATCTAGAAATTAGTGGAACAAGTGTTCAAAAGATAGAAAGGTGGCAGGTAAGAAATATTTTGACCCGCTAGACCTGCTTAGGGGGTCCCACAAAGACCCCTAGGGCCCCCCAATTTGTTTTCTTTTTTTAACCGGAGAAATGTGCGCTGGGTGCATGTATCTGGCGTAAAAAAAAAACAAAAAACGAAGCGGGCCTCCTGTGCTTGTTTAAAAATTAGGTACCTGGGATGGTCAAATCCCGGGGTTTAAAATATTACATTTGATGGTGGTTCAGAGGGTCTCTGTAGCCCAGGGACTGCCATTCTTTGGTGCTACAAAATAAATGGGTGAGGGAGCTCAAAGGTCCGTCTAAGCCCCGGGGATTACCACCCTCTGGTTCTTTTTATATTTTGGGAAAGGGGCCGCGTGGTCTCTATTCTGGAATAGTCAAAAGCCTTGGGGAACACCACCCCCCAGGAGCGGCTCCTGATGTGTCTTGGGGTGCCGACCCCCGGGACACTGCTGTTTGCTATGGCAGGGCGGGAGTCTAGGTTCCCGCTGTGTCATTGCAAACTCGAGGGCATATTAATGTTGAGTTGTAGATTTACATTACAAGTGCCATTTCGATGCAATTTTAAAAAAACGCCAAAAATGCGGTGAAAATTATTTCACGCTATTTACTAGGCGACGCTAAGATGCATTAACGCATGTTAGCGGCTGGTTTGCTAACGGCTTGCCTCGTATCTCCAATGAGTTGCAATGCAGGCATTCCCAGTGGCAAGGTAGGTGTTCCTATGACAATATAACATGGAAGAAACCCCCATAAAGAGAGAGTAGGTTTTCGTGTTCTTTCTTTGAAAATGCAAACCAAGTTTGCTTTGGCAGGACGTGAGCCTCGGCTCTCACCCTGCCATATGAAACAGCAGTGTTCAAAAAATCTTCCGGTAAGACAACAAAGGACTTTGAAGTTCATTATCGCTGTTTTAGTTGTAGTTTGCTGCCGTTAAAGCAGCGATAAATTCAACGCCGTCCTTGTAAATATGCTCCTAAGTTTTGTAATGTCGACAATCCCATGTCCCATTTAAATAGGCACAAAGTATTTAGTGAGGTGCACACTGTGAATCGTGAAGCAACACTGTCTAATTGTCATTGATGAAGATTTGCTAATTCTTGAGTACAGAGTAGGTAAATTGTACATGGGGTTTTGTAACGTCAGTGGCTATTCCTCCAGCCCTGTCTTGAGGTTAATTCGAAGAGTTGTGTACTTGTTTTGCTTGTAATGTACATAGGGGCAGATTTTTAAGTTATTTGCGCCACTATAGCGTCACTTTTAACATTGGAAAAGTGACGCAAAAGTGGCGTAACAGGCTTGTAAATTTGCTGCACAGTGTTATGTCTGTTTTCCCCTGTCCTGTAGGGGATCCTGGGTAAATATAACGGTCTCTGTACAGCCACTACCTTTCAACTCTACCCCCAAACTGCTTACTGCCTGTTACCATAGTAACAGTTCATGGAACACCTAAGTGAGCACACAGGTCATAAGTTCACCACACAATGTTGCTAATCCAAACAGTAACTGTGCTGGACTTTTTAAACGTTTCCATAAGAACCGTTAATCGCAGCTACAGACTGTGGTAAAGAGCTGGTAAAGAGTTAGCCTCAGTATTATACTTCTAGTTATAAACATAATTTCTACTTTAATTGTTAAATCTTCTCTAAGCATATGATTATAACACTAAATAACAGTGAAATGTGGTTATTCGGGAATACTGTCGAACTTGGTGATAGAAACTAGGGTTTGAGGCTCGGAGTCACGTCCAAATCTTGTTATTGTAGAGAAATAACGTAATCTACGCATGCCTGAAAATGTACAGTAAATACGGTGCTCATGAAAATTGCTAACATAGTTTTAAGTTGACTTTGCGCTATATAAATATGCTAAAAAAAAGGAGAAATAGCCCACACTTAGTGTCAGAGGTAAGATGGTTGTATACGCTATTGATAGCACAATATAATGTGGTAGGATGCAGGAGCAGCATTTTACTAACATACTAAATACACAGACACTGATAGATAGTTGAAGTGGGTATGGGCACGTGTGCTCGACTCCATTTTATTACGTTGCTGTTGGTAACAAGTAGAATAGCAATCATGATATCTTACACTGATATTCAATCGTAAATGGTTAATGACTGTTGCTGTACAAAGGTAGGAGCACTTTATGTGAAATAATACACAGAAGATTCTATTATAAAGTGTTCATGAGTTGTGGTGCACTGAGGTAGGGGCAGTTTGTGTGGAGCCTGCGATGATGCGTGGTTCAGGCAGACCGCAATGGTAAAAATGTGTTTTGACTACTGAATTTTGCCTTAACAAGGGCACGTGGCGATAATTTACGGTGTACTGAGTTAGTGGTACGTCTGGTGTTTAGCGTGTGCTCACCCTGAGATGATGTGTGGTCTGAACGGGCTGCAGTCAAACCATTGACTGTTGCATACTGGACTGTATAAACCTTGAGGGAAAAAAAAACTAGCACCCATGATTATCAACTGCTGTGCAAACTAGTTCTACTGATTGCTCCCCATAACAAATTAAATGATTACACTTCCCGCACTGCATTCTAACTTTTTCAAAGTGGGAACGTATGTATGGTGGAGATGTTGAAGGTGATACCCCAGAGGTACTTGGTATTGCTGGTGGTGGAGGTACATTTTGGCGCAGTCTTCTACATTCTTTGTGAGCATAGGATGCAGCGATCGAAGGTGCTTGCGCATACTAGCAGTGTAACAGCACTATTTTATGTCTCTGCCTTAAATAAATCGAGGCTGAATTTAATGCTGTCTGTAGTGTAGATCCAAAGCTGAATTCAAGTTGTGAACCCTACTGTCCGCAGTGTACATCGAAGCCACCAGTCAGCACAGTTATAGAAGAATGCTTTTTTTCACTTATTTTAACAAAATCTGAATACATACAGTATAATTGTCTGCATTAAGTAAATCAAGGCTGAATTCTCTACGGTTTATAGTGTACAGGCAAAGCTGAATTCAAGTTGTAAGCCTTGCTGTCCGCAGTGTACATCTTTGGGTGGACTGCATCATCTGCAATCATGATTGAAATGAAAGATAGAACATGTATGGATACATTGTCGAAAAATGTATGTTTCAGGGACATTATAGTTCAATTCCGCAGTGTACACTGACATTAAGTGTGTCTTTGCCCATGCAGCGTGAATTTTATTATTCAACTAAATCTATAAGTGATATAAAAGAAGTTTTTGAAGGAAGCATACTAAAGGGATATTGTAAAGGTTTGATAGGTGTTATACGTAGTTTGGTTTGCACTGAGTTAGTGGTACCTGAAACAACAAGGTTCTGTGGAGCCTGCGATGATGTGTATTCCGGGTAGGCTATACTGATAGTAATGTTTTTTGTCTTATGAATTCTGTCTTAGTAACGCCATGTGACAATGATTTTTGGTATACTGAGTTACTAGTGCCTTTGGCGGTTAGTGTGTATGTATCCTGCAATGATGCGTGGTCAGGGGGGCACAGTAATTGGAGTAATGTGTTTTGTCGATTTAATTCTGTATGAATTCCATTTAAAAGGGACGGTATGTCTCACTGTGACATAAAACTGTTCACTCTTCTTTTTGTGATGATTTATGGTGCATTGAGTTAGTAGTATCTTTGGCACTGAGCTTGTACGTATCCTGCGATAATGCGTAGTGCAGGGGGGCCGCACTGGGAGCATGTTTTTTGCCAAGTGAATTCTGCCTTAATAGGGCCACGGGGAGATGTCTCGTGGTGCAGTGAGTTAGTGGTACCGAAAGCACTCAGCGTGTGCGCACCCTGCGATGATTCGTGGTTCGGGAGGGGTCGCAGTAGGATAATGTCTCTTGCCTACTGGAATGCGCCATGTGCAGTCGCCATTCTACCTGAATCCTGAGCCATCGCAATATATATCGAAGGCAGTAATCATCACTAACATCAGGAAATTATTTTGGCATATCCTTTAACAAAATATGAGGGGATAAAATACAATTAGCTCTACCTTAAAAATATCAAGGCTAAATTTCATGCCGTTCGTAGTATAGATTCAAAGCTGAATTCAAGTTGTGAACCCTGCTGTCCGCACTGTAGATCAAAGGTAGTAGTCAGTAGAGAGATCCACAAATGATTTTTGTCACTTATTTTAACAAAATCAGAACACATACAGTACAATTGTCTCTGCATTAAATAAATCAAGTTTGAATTTCCTACTCTCCGTAGTGTACATGCAAAGCTGAATTCAAGTTGTGAACCCTGCTGACCGCAGTGTAGATCGAAGGCAGTAGTTGACACAGACATCGAGGAATGCTTTTTTTGTCATGTAGTTTAACAAAATCTGAAGACTGAGTTGATGACCCCCTTATGCCAGAAGGCCACTGTGAATAGAGCCATGCATTGAGTGCTGTGTGGGGAGCACCAAGCCTGTACTGACTCAGTTGCAGTGACCCAGTATCCCAGAGGGGGCCACCATTGAGGAAATTGTGTGATCAGTGCACCAGGACAGCAAACGTCTTAGTGGCAACCAGTTATGACAGAAGGGGCCACCGTGATATGGGTGATTGCACCGGAGGAATCAGCATTTTGTTTGTGTGTACCGCTTCAACACGTATGCCAGGACGGACTGCTGGTACTAAGTTGCTAATTAGCGTGGGCCATGGCACGGGACAAGATTGAAGCTCCTACCTGCGGATAAAGCCCCACACATCAAGATCCACCCTTGATCGACCCCTGAGGACCTTAGAGGATTCTGAGGAGGACATCACACCCTTGCTGAGCTCCTGCCGCGAGCTGGAGAACCAACCTCCTTCTCTCCTGCATGTGAAAAAGACTTATTTACTGCAACTACTCAGACTGGGGCTTCTGCCGTGTGTGCCCTGACTGGCCCCATTTCGCTGGACAAGATAAGAACTTGTGAGGACCATGGTCAGGGCACCTGCTGACACGCTGATGCATCATTGCTGCAGGAGCGGGTAAGAATTGAATCAAACCTTTGGGCCCAGGGAACCTATTGCTGAATGTGCTGCTGTGCCATAGAAACTTTGGACTCATTTCTAAGAATCAAATGATAACTCTTAAATACAGCCTACTAGTGAGCATTCCCTGACTGTGGCCACCAGTGAATGAGGAATAATCCCAATCATATTAAAAGAAAGAGGATGGGATAGGGATTTGCCTAATGAACACTAGAGTCTCGAGCTCAATAGGACTGTGTTGCTGCTTATGAATGTTGTTATTTCTTTGCATATGTAGAGTTAGAAATAAAAGACTTCTTTTTTATATCAAAGCAAGTATTTGACTGGGCATTTATTTATTGACATTACTGCGTAAACTTTGAGTTATTAATTCTTTTCACTAATCTGTATCTACAATCTCTTCTAGAGGGAGCCTTTGACATCTCACCCACATCTGCCACTGAGAGTCAAGTGAAGAAGGGGTACTTTAGTCAATTGCTCGGGATCTATAGTAGGTCGTGCACCAGGATATCAGGAGTAAAAAGGCCTCAAAAACCACTGTCGGGCCTGTAGCCCCTGCGTGCCCCATGGCCCTCTGAACAGGGTTCTGACAGTAACAAACAACAAAGTGCAAATATCTGTAACTTAATTGTACACATTCAGCAGTTAGGAAAGCAAAAATGTGTAAATCTGTAGTACGATGAAAACAAATATTTTAATAGGATCAAAACAAATCAAGACACTTGGCAATGCGCAAATGAATGATAGATATTAAATTAAAATTGATTTCCATTATATAATTTGTGTGCAATATAATTTTATCAGTAAAACTGTATCTATATGCAAAGGTAATGTCGATTTCAATGGAAAATTTGCTTTCTGCAACTAACAGTGCTCTGCCACGCGATGGAATCTAAAACTACATACGTCTCTTATAGAGACATCATTACCGAAGGTAACTAACTTGATCATCTGAAAGAGACCGTAGTTATAGATTCCTTACCTTAGAATAGATACCCCAGAAATGTCAACCCCGGTGGTGTATCTACAAACTAAGTTCACACCAGGAAGTCCTGGAGAACAGAACGGTTGAAAAACCCATCTCTCCGGACTTGGCTGTCCCAGCAGTAATGTTTCGTGAACGTGTGCAGGGATGCCCACTTGGCTGTCTGGCAAATATCAACCAGTGGAACTTCACGTCCCAATGCAGTAGGGGCTTCCGTCGCCCGGTAGAATGGGCGCGCAGTCCAACTGGAGGTTCCTTTTTTGTCAAAGAATATCCGAGCTTGATGCATAAGGCAAGCCATTGAGAGATGGCACATTTGTGCACTGCCCGACCTTTCTTGGCACCCACATAACCGACGAAGAGTTAATCATCTGCCCGGAAGTCTTTAGTGCGGTCAAGGTAGAAGGACAGAGCATGTGCTCTTTGGAAGTGGGCGGAAGCAGGAAGAAGGTAGTCAATGGAATGGTCTGACCTATGTGGAAAGAGGTAACCACTTTAGGCAGAAAAGAGGGCCTAGTACTAAGAACAACTTTGTCTGGATGGACAGCAAGAAATGGAAGTTTGGAGGACAGAGCCAGAAGCTCACTCACCCTGCAAGCAGAGGTGATGGCAAGCAGGAAAGCAGTCTTTAAAGTAAGAAGACATGGAGGATAATTATGCTGTGGCTCAAATGGAACACACATAAGATAAGTAAGGACAAGATTCAAGTTCCATTGGGGAATTACGAAAGGAGAAGGAGGAAAGAGATGAGTAATGCCCTTCAGAAATCTGTTTTTAATAGGGGACTTGAAAAGAGAAGGCTGATCAGGAAGGCTAAGAAAGGCTGAAATGGCTGAAAGATAGCCTTTAAGGGTGCCCAGAGCAGAGCTCTGCTTGGCCAAACAGGGAATGAAGAGGATATCATCTGAAAGAGGGGCGGAAAGGGGATCCACAGCCTTTGCTGTGCACCATGCCACAAATTTTTTGCATCTGTAGGGCTCGACAAATCATAAAAATTGCACTAGACCTACAGGTCTAGTAACGTGAAACATCTATTTGACCTAATTGAAATGCACTTGACCTCTGACTCTGAAAGCTGAGCAAATATGACAAGTTAACAAGATTTAAAAGCATTTTTATTTCTCATTCACTTTGTGAGCAATAAAGATGCCTTTAAACCTTGCTATCTTGTCACATTTGCTCTGCTTTCAGAGGCAGAGGTCAAGTGTCAGTTTGTCTTCCTACTCGCCAGTAAGGGCTAGTAGGCCCTAAAAATAGCTCGTCCTTATTGAATCTGATTTGCAAATGCAAGCAGGTGAGTGTATTTTTCGAGACCTGATGTACAGGTATGTACCGTTTTAGTGGAGGGATCCCTGTCTGCCAAGATGACATTACAGACTTTAGGAGGAAGGTTGAAAGATGTCAACTGTCGCTCCATGCTAGGAGGTGGAGGCTGGACAGGTTTGGGTAGAGAAGCGTCCCCTGCTGCAGCAACAGAAGAACCTCCTGAAGAGGCAGTCTGATCGGAGGATCGATGGCCATGCTCAAGAGCTCGGGGTACCAGACTCTTCGCACCCAATCCGGAGCCACAAGAAGTACTTGGGCCCAGTCACACTTGATCTTCTTCCGCACTCTGGGTAGAAGTGGTACTGGTGGAAAGGTGTACTGGAGGCCTTAATTACACACGCAAATAAAGGCTTCGTTGAGCGAATGCCGCCTTAGAAACTCCAATTCGCAGAACTGCTGACATTGTGTGTTCTCTTTGGTGGTGAATAGTTCTAACCAAGGCTCTTTCCACTGCTGGCTGAGACCTTGCACCACCTCTGAGTAAAGACGCCATTCGTGATCCATCATGCACTAGCCGCTGAGTTTGTCCACCCTGGCTTTCAGGGAACTCGCCAGGTGTTGAACCATGTCCAAAGGTGAAGAGCCTTTTGACATAAGGTCCACAACCCCACCCACCCCTATTTTTTTCAGTACCACATGGCGGTGGTGTTGTCCGTGAACAAGTGCACTACTCTTCATTTGACAGTAGGAAGGAATGCCTTCCGTGCAAGGCGGATCGCCCGAAGCTCCAGAAGATTGATGTGGAGCCCGGACTTTGCCGGAGACCAGAGACCTCTGATCTCTTAACCTCTCCCATATGGCTGTCCCATCCCAGGAGTGACGCATCCCTCACCACTGTGAACTCTGGTCGCGAAAGGGAGAGGGATCTGACACTGGCCCAATTTTTGTTTGTGAGCCACCACAGCAACTGACTCACATTCCCCTCCAAGGTCTGGACGACATCGGAAAGATTGCCCTGATGCTGCTCCTACTGGCCCCACTGCAGAGCGTGCATATTTATTTATTTATTTTGAAAGTTTTATATAGCGCGCCCTTGACCACTGAGGGTATTAGAGCGCTTTACAGATTATGCATCACCAGGTAAAAAGCATACAAAACAGAATAACCCAAAAAACAAATACAAAGTCAAAATTGTCCAACAATCTAGTGGAGGCACAGGAAAACATATCATAAACAACAGAGGGTGAGAAAAGATCACAGTCTAGAATTGTCCGGCCAATTCATTTACAGGTGACTGGGGAACAGAACAACGGGTATGAACCCTGAATCAGAGGGAGGTGCCAGGCTAAGGCAGAAATGTCTTCATCAGTAGTCCTTTGACTTCTTTTTTTAAGAAGACAGTAGACGGGTTCACCCTGACTTCAGGGGAAAGGGAGTTCCAGATCCTTAGAGCCATCCCTGAGAACCCTCGGTTAAAGGTCTTTTTTGGTTGAATTTTTTAGGTTTAAGCTAAAGGGAGCTGGCGCTTTTAGAGGCTCTAGAACCACAGGAGAGTTCCAGTTTCTGCACAAGGTATAATGGCGTCTTGAAGTGGATGGCTTTGTGAGACATGCATGCGGTTTTTAGCTGTATCCGAGCTTCATATGGCATCCAATTCATTTCCCGCAAGTCCCGGAAGATGTGGTGGTATTTTTTAATGCCAGTTAAGAGCCTCCCAGTGGAGTTGAGAGTAGCCCTAAGAGGAGCCGTCCTAAATCTGGGCATTCCACAAAGTGTTGCACTACCATAGTCCAGCTTTGAGATCACTAATGCTTGAACTGCAACCTTTAATTCATGAGCAGGGAGGAAGGGTTTGAGCTTCCTAAGTAAGCTGAGTTGGAGCTCCTTTGGTGAGGGAATTGATGTGCTTCTGCATTTTTAGGCTGTTGGAATCGGAGGTCTCTGGTTGGCACAGGTAGGTACTTGTGACAAGCAGGGACCCGCACTTCCAGTCAGGGCAAGGGAACTACTCCTTTGAATAACCACTGCTCACCCTGTAGGTAGTGTGGCGCAAGCAGACAAGGCTAATCTTCAGGGAGATAGTAAGTTAAGCATTTATGATCACACACAGTAAACCCACTGACCCACCACAAATGGACACCAGTCGTATAGTTGTATCAAAAATATGTATACTTTATATAAAAGATAGATTCAAGGATTATCACAAGGCCATATAATGTTTAGCGATTTGAGGCCACCAGATTACAATAGGCAAGTTAGTCTTTAAATGTTTGATGTTCAGCAAGGTACGATGACAGGGAAATAAGAACGTTGCAGACCCTGGATCCGATGTGAACTCGAGACGGAGTTCAAGTGTACCTTGCTTGTGGAAGTCCGAGGCGTTTCAGGCGCGGCTACTGGTGAGGGCGGTCCCTGGACGAGGCCGATGGTTCTCCAGAGGATCTCTCCGGCTCAGTCCCCGTCGAGGAGCGTGGCGGGGGAGCAGGACTGTGGAGGGTTGCGGCGATCTGGGGTCGATGCAGCTCATGGGGCGAGGCACCGTTCAGGCCTGCGGGACGTACTACATCTTAGCACGCCGGGTCGTACTCGTGGATCTGTGAGGGGCGTTGCGTTCTCGGGCAGACGGGTGCAACACCAGGCTCCCGGTACCACGGTACGGGGAAGCCTTTCTTGAGGTGCGGCACGAGTCTTGATATGCAGGAGGACAAAGCGAGACAGTTGGGTACGTTACGACGTACGGACCGTCCGAGGCTATGGAATGCTCTCCGTGCAGATTTCTACCGGAGAAGATGAGAGGCGCACAACGCGCTCCGTTAACGGCGAGGTGACAGGAGAGCGGGCGGCCCGGCACTGAAGCGGAGAGCGACTCAGGGATGAGCGGAGCTCTCTGCGGCGGGAAGACCAGGCTCCGAGCTGTCACGACCTGGGAGGGGGCGAAGGCACCCGAGTGACAACTCTGGCGAGGGAATAAGAACTAAGGCCCAACAGCAGACGGGAACAAGCAGATAGAACCCAATGGTCCTGGGGTTCCATTCAGGGGGCAAGCTCTCGATCAATCCCTTGGAGATCGTTTCAGGCACAAGTCTACAAAGTCCTTTCTGGTCCTTTCCTCTCCATTCTCAGCAAGGCACCACTGCAGGCCAGTCTTACAGGATACAGACTGGTTTCCATCCTTCAGCTTCTCTTGGTCCTTTCAGTCAGGCAGAGGTTCGTCGTGGTCAAAACTGGATCTGATCTGTAAGGAGCAGAGCTCCTATATTTATATGGCGGGGCCTGAGCCTAGTTCAACACGGTTTTGGAGTACTCTGTTTACAGGAAACTGCTGTCTTCTTTCAGGGTGCAGGGTAGAGACATCAGACACTCCACAGGAGGTGGAGCCAGCATTGTGGTGGTGGAGCACAACCCTATTCAAGGACTACTCCGCCCACCCATCCTGGAGTAAGCACCCTATTCACCACCTGGAGCCCCCGACTGTCCCGGGGAATCTCCCAGCACTATCACTCACACAAACCCAGACAGCAGATACACATCCTGGCAGAGGCGGGCTGAAACAGTTAGGCCAGCAAAGGCTAACTTTCTAAAAGTAGCATTTGCAAACACAGGATATTAAATAAATAAACCTTACTAAAGGAAGTATTTTATTATTCTGAGTTCAGGCATACTAAACTCGATGTGCTACAGTGCTCCCTGAGCCTGCCAGGACTATAGTGTGTTACAGATCCGGCAGCTCATCTCGGCCTAAGAGAACAGGTAGCCCTTCAATAGTGAAGAACGAAAAGGGCGGTAATTCACTACTAGGACATGCCACTCTCTAGGCTTGTCCTACCTTACGTTTACAATGCACCCTGCCCGTAGGCCTACCATAGGGGTGACTGATATGAAGGTTAGGGAAGGTTCAGGGACTGGCAAGTATGGGCACTTGCGCAGTCAGCGTGACAGCACGAGACCGTACGCGTGGTCTGCAATGGCAGACCCGAGACACATCTTACGAGGCTGCTTCTGTGGGTGGCGCAACCGGCGCTGCAGGCCCACTAGCAGCATTTGTATCCACAAGCCCCGGCACTCCTCGTGCACCTTACTGTGGACTGACAGTAAACCAAATAAGCCAATCGCGGAAATCAATTACATATACACTTTTACATTGGGAGCACTTGCACTGCGGCACGGATTGGTCGTGGCGCAGTGCCCTGAGCATTGAACACCAGCAAAACATCTGAGGCACATCAGCAAAAAGTGGAAGGGAGGCTCACGCCAAGGTGCCAGGTCTAAAACGTGTCCCCTTCAGCTGAAACGTGAGGAGAACTACCCTACCCCAGGGAGTTCCTCATCACTAAGGAGAAAAAACCTTGACAGACCGTCAGCATTGGCATGGTCTATGCCAGGGCGGTGTTTCACCGTGAAGTCCATACTGTAGAGAAATGGACTACCGCAACAACTTCGGGTTCTCACCCCTCATTTGCATCAACCATCTGAGGGGCCTGTGTTCTGTCTGAACTCGGAAGTGAGACCCAAACAAGTAGGGTCTTAGCTTCTTCAGGGCCCAGACCACAGCAAAAGCTTCCCGCTCAATCGCACTCCACTTCTGTTCCAGTGGAAGTAACCTTCGACTGATGAAGGCCACAGGTTGATTCCAGCCCTCCTCAGTCCTCTGTGACAGGACAGCCCCTATCCCATGCTCTGAAGCGTCTGTCTGCACTATGAACTCTTTGGAGAAATCAGGAGCACGGGCGCCGTGCACATGGCAGTCTTCAGGGTGTCAAAAGCTTCCTGACAGGTGTCAGTCCAGATCACTTTCCGGGTTGCTTCTTCGAAGTCAACTAGGTCAAGGGGGCAACGATGGTGCTGTATCCCTTGATGAACCTCCTGTAATACCCGGTGAGTACGAGGAAGGCCCTCACCTCTGTTTGGGTCTTGGGGGCTTCCCAATCCAGGATGGTCTGAATTTTGGGTTGCAGGGGCGCCACCTGGCCGCTCCCAACTTGGTGTCCCAAATACACCACCGAACCCTGGCCAATCTGGCACTTGCTTGCCTTGATCCTGAGGCCTGCCTTGCGCAGAGCCGCCAACACTTCCCACAGGTGTTGCAAGTGTTCTTCCCACGTACCGCTGAACACTGCGATGTGTCCAGGTAGGCGGCACTGAACGCGTCCAGTCCAACCAACATCTGGCTGACCAACCTCTGGAAGGTGGCAGGGGCGTTTTTCATCTCGAAGGGCATGACCCGGAATTGGTAGTGAATTACAAAAAAGAATTGGCTTGGTAGTTTGGTTTGCCCTGTTCCCATCATGCACTGGGACAGGAACAGACTAATTTGCATATAGCCAGGTTCTGAGCTGGGATGGTGCAGTGAGCTAAAAAACGGTGATGGATCAAGCCCTGATCTCTTGACTGGGTAGGAGTATTCTGCATCATTCAGAAACTCTGTCCATCACCTTTTCCAAAACCGGAATTGGTAGTGCCCATCTGGGGTTGAAAACGCTGACCTCTCTTTGGCCCCATCAGTTAAGGCGATCTGCCAGTACCCAGACGTTAAGTCAAACGCACTGAGGTACCGGGCAGCCCCCAACCGATTGATCAGCTCATCAGCTCTGGGGATGGGTTGCGCGTCAGTCTTTGTGACCGAATTGAGTCCTCGATAGTTCCACACAGAACCGGAGTTCGGGTGTGGCTCCCGGCTTCGCAGCCTTCGGGGCGAAGACCACTGGGCTGGCCCAAGGACTGCTGGAGGACTAAATCACCCCAAGAGCAAACATCTTCGACTTCCTCCTTGATGCAGGCTCGTACCCTGTCAGTCACACGGTAAGCTGTGTGCTTGACCGGCAAACTGTTTCCCATGTCCACATCATGGACGCACCAATCTGTGACACCCGTGACCAGGGAGAACAAGTCAGAGAATTGCCCCAGCAGCTGGCGGCAATCACTCTGTTGCTCAGGGGTCAGGAAGGGTGAGAGGTTAACTCCGTCCACTGATCGGTCTCGTTCAGAGGCCACCAAGAGGTCAGGAAGAGGCTAGGTCTCCTCCTCCGTTCCGTCATCGGTTGCCAACAACATGCCCACTTCGGACCTCTCCAAGTGGGGCTTAAAGCAGTTAACATGTAGGACCCTCAAAGGGTTCCTGGGATTTTCCAAGTTCACCAGGTAGGTGACAGGACTCTTGCGCTCCACAACCTCAAATGGACCCGTCCACTTATCCTGAAGTGCACAGGGCTCCACTGGGGCCAAGACCCACACCTTTTGTCCAGGTTGAAGCTCCACCAGAGTGTCATTCTGGTCGTACCACAGCTTCATCTCTTCCTGGCTGGCTTCCAGATTTGCCTCAGCAAGTTGCCTGAATCGCCTGGTCTGATTTCGGAAGGCCAGCATGTAGCTGTATACAGACTGGGGAGGTTTCCTGGGATATTGCTTGCAGCCTTCCCTAACCAGACTCAGAGGTCCTCGGACCGGGTGACCGTACAGAAGCTCGAAGGGACTGAAGCAGAGCGACTTCTGTGTGCCTCTTGGTACGCAAACAGTAGGCATGGTAAGAGGAAGTCCCACTTACGCCTCATTGGTCCTTCTAGGCCCATGATCATGTCTTTCAAGGTTCGGTTGAATCGCTCAACCAACCCGTTTCCTTGGGGGTGGTAAGGGGTGGTGAACTTGTACGTTACACCACACTCTTGCCAAAGGGACGTCATATATTTTGATATGAAATTGGTGCCCCTGTCAGACACCACCTCTAGAGGGAATCCCACTCGTGAGAAAATTCCCATCAGTGCACATCCCACCACGGGGGCTGTCACTGTCCTCAGAGGGATGGCTTCAGGGTACAGGGTGGCATGGTCCACCAAGACCAGGATGAACCTGTTGCCCATGGCTGTCTTGGGGTCCAGAGGCCCCACAATGTCAATTCCCACTGGCTGGAATGGCGTACTGACGACGGGGAATGGTTGGAGGGGAGCCTTGTTCTTCCCTCCGCACTTACCACTTGCCTGGCAAGTTTGGCAGGTCCTACAGTGAGCGTCTGAGCTCCTGTGCATTTGGGGCCAATAGAAGTGGGTGACAAGCCTGTCATAGGTCTTGTCCATCCCCAAATGTCCTGCTAACGGCACATCATGAGCCAAACCCAGTAGGAAGGCTCTGAACTTCTGGGGTACCACCAGCGCACGGGCTGACCGAGGTTCAGCAGCCTTAGGCTCTGAATACAGGAGATCGTTCTCCCAGTAGACCAAGTGTGTTCCGGACTGAGCACCATTGGCCTGGTCTGCAGCCTGCTGCCGTATACCCGCGAGAGAAGGGCACTCTTTCTGCTCCTTGCAGAATTCCTCCCTGGAAGGGCCTCCTTCTTGCTGCCAATGGGTCAGCTCAGGCAGGTCCCCCAGTTCGGCGATCTGTTCCCCGGTAGGCTCCAGGGCATCCCCCTCAAGGTCTGCTTCCTCCTGGGCCGTGGGAACTTCGGGGGCCGGCTGTCCGCGCCTCCCGTGCCTTCTCTCTAAGGCCGGTTCCTGGGCCTCCCCCTCAGGCTCCAGGACTTCTTTAACACCCCTACTGGCTGCCATGGACCGCGTGGTCACGCACGCCCAGTCGGGTAGACCCACCATCCGCAGATGAGTCGTTTTCTCCACCTTTCCCCAAGGGGAGTTCTCCAAATCGTTCCCTAGCAGACAATGTACAGGCATGGAGGTCCTCACAGCGACTTGCAGAGTACCAGAGGCCCCCCCCCACTCAAAGGGAACCTGAGCCATCGGACATTGGCTCTCAGAATTGTCAGCATTGACAACCCTTCAGTAGGCGTGCGGTACTACCTGCTCTTGAGACACCAGGTGCTGCCTCACTGCAGTCACACTGGATTCCTGTATCTCGAAGAGCCTCCGCCTTCTTACCGTTGATGGTCACTACCTGCTCGTATAGTGTTATTGGGTAGGTAGTTTTTGGGCACCGTCTCACTGTCTCCTAGCGAGACTAGGGTCATCTGAACGGGATCCCCACCCATTTGGACGGCTACTTCCTCCCCAAAATTAACACTAGAGATTTGCCAGGGGGGAGCACCAGTGGGTGCGGGTTTTGCAAACAGGTGACACTTAGGGTCAGAGGCAACGTGACCCAGGTCGCCACACCTAAAGCAGGTGATGGGCCCTCTTTGAACAGGTTTACCTGTCGGGGACCTGGACTGTTTCCGGGGTGGAGGAGGCTGAGAACCTTTCCCTTGGTTCCCTTGGGGATTACTTTGGGGGCCTTTGTGGAACCCTTTCTGTTTTCCCCTGTCCCCCCCCACTCTTCTGCTGGGGACCCTGCCCACCTTTGGCTGAGTCTCCCACTGGACCTTTATGGACCCTGGTACTGAGTCAGCGGTCTGCTTCCTCGGCAAGCTTCCTCGGGTTGGACAGCTTGCTATCGATCAGGTGCTGGCGTAACTCAGGAAAACAATTATCAGACAAGTGCTCCCATGCCATTAAATCAAGCAGCACTTGAAAATCATTTACCTTACTGCCCTTCACACAACCATCCAGCGCTCTGCAGCAAAAAGGTCACATACTCCATATATGTACCCCCTTGAATCTTCACACATTTCCTAAACTGCTGTCGGTACATTTCAGGAGTTAACCCAAATCGATTCATCAGGGCATCTTTCATGTGCGGGTAGGAGTTGGTCTCTTCAGAAGGAAGATCTAGCAGGGTATCCCGCCCCTCAGTCAGGAACCGTCCCCACAACCCCGCTCCCCAATCTTTCTCAGGGACCCAGTGGGAGGACATGGCTACCTCGTAGGCCCGGAACCACTGCCCTATGTCATCCCCCTTAAAATACTCCTTCACCACATCCTTCGGTACGTAGACCCTTGAATCTACCTGGGCTGGCGCTGTGCTGCCACCAGGAGCTGCGTCCAAGCTCTTTGCTTTCAGCTCCATTTCTTTCAGGCGTATCTCATGCTCCAGTTGGAGCTTCATCTCCACCATTGCCATCTGTCCTTTCAATCTGGCCATCTCCACTTCATGCGCTCTGGTTGCGGCCCTGTCCGCCAACTCTTCTGACGACGGACCCTCCCGCACTTCGATAAAGCTATCTGGTGGATCCACTACCACCTGATTTTCTGGCTCTCTTGACTCTTTACAGGCTCTCAGTGCCTTGATGTGCAGGGTTCTCGTTTTGCAGCCCGTTCGGGAGACTCTGAACTTTTCGCAGAAGGCTTTCAGTTGATCGATTTTGTATTGGTCAAGCCCTTCCCAGTCAACATCGTTGATTCCAGAGATAACAGAGAGTGCTCTTTCGGGGAGTGAACCAGGCATGTTTTGGAGATTGGAGATCTGTGGCTTCATTATAGGTCTGCTCTCACTACGTGGTGATCACTGTACATGAATCATAAATGCAAATCCGAAATCCTCACCGCTGGTACCAATGTTGGAACCGGAGGTCTCTGGTTGGCAAAGATAGGTATTTGTGACAAGCAGGGACCCTCACTTCCAGTCAGGGCAAGGGAACTACTCCTTCGAATAACCCCTGCTCACCCTCTAGGTAGTGTGGCGCGAGCAGACAAGGCTAATCTTCAAGGCGATAGTAAGTTAAGCATTTATGATCACACACAGTACACCCACTGACCCACCACAAATGGACACCAGTCGTATAGTTGTATCAAAATACGTACACTTTATATAAAAGATAGATTCAAGGATTATCACAAAACCATATAACGTTTAGCGATTTGAGGCCACCAGATTACAATAGGCTAGTTAGTCTTTAAATGTTCGTTGTTCAGAAAGGTACGATGACAGGAAAATAAGAACGTTGCGGACCCTGGATCCGATGTGAACTGGAGACGGAGTTCAAGTGTACCTTGCTTGTGGAAGTCCGAGGCGTTTCAGGCGTGGCTACTGGTGAGGGTGGACCCTGGACGAGGCCGACGGGTCTCCAGAGGATCGCTCCGGCTTGGTCCCCCTCGAGGAGTGAGGCGGGGGAGCAGGAATGTGGAGGGTTGCGGCGATCTGGAGTCAATGCAGCTCACGGGGCGAGGCGCCGTTCAGACCTGCGGGACGTACTACTTCTTAGCACGCCGGGTCGTACTCGTGGATCTGTGAGGGGCGTCTCGATTTCGGGCAGACGGGTGCAACACCAGGCTTCCGGTACCTCGGTACGGGGAAGCCTTTCTTAAGGTGCGGCACGAGTCTTGGTATGCAGGAGGGCAAAGCGAGACAGTCGGGTACGTTACGACGTACGGACCATCCGATGCTATGGAATGCTATCCGTGCAGATTCCGACCGGAGAAGATGAGAGGCGCATAACGCGCTCCGTTAACGGCGAGGTGACAGGAGAGCGGGCGGCCCGGCACTGAAGCGGAGAGCGACTCAGGGTTGAGCGGAGCTCTCTGCGGCGGGGTGACCAGGCTCCGAGCTCTCACGACCTGGGAGGGGGCGAAGGCACCCGAGTCTCAACTCTGGCAAGGGAATAAGAACTAAGGCCCAACAGCAGACGGGCACAAGCAGATAGAACCCAATGGTCCTGGGGTACCGTTCAGGGGGCAAGCTCTCGATCAAGCCCTTGGAGATCGTTTCAGGCACAAGTCTACAAAGTCCTTTCTGGTCCTTTCCTCTCCGTTCTCAGCAAGGCACCACTGCAGGCCAGTCTTACATGATACAGACTGGTTTCCGTCCTTCAGCTTCTCTTGGTCCTTCTAGTCAGGCAGAGGTTCGTCGTGGTCAAAACTGGATCTGATCAGTAAGGAGCGGAGCTTCTATATTTATACGGCGATTCTTTTGTCTTTGCTGGTCAGGGGGCCTGAGCCTAGTTAAACCCGGTTTTGGAGTACTTTGTTTACAGGAAACTGCCGTCTTCTTTCAGGGTGCAAGGCAGAGACATCAGACGCTCTGCAGGAGGTGGAGCCAGCATTGTGGTGGTGGTGGAGCACAACCCTATTCAGAGTCAAGGACTACTCCGCCCACCCATCCTGGAGTAAGCACCCTATTCACCACCTGGAGCCCCCAACTGTCCCTGGGAATCTCCCAGCCCTGTCACTCACACAAACCCAGCCAGCAGATACACATCCTGGCAGAGGCGGCTGAAACAGTTAGGCCAGCAAAAGCTAACTTTCTAACAATAGCATTTGCAAACACAGGATATTAAAATAAACCTTACTAAAGGAAGTATTTTTATTATTCCGACTTCAGGCATACTAAACTCGACATGCTACCGTGTTCCCTGTGCCTGCCGGGACTATAGTGTGTAATAGATCCGGCAGCTCATCTTGGCCTAAGAGAACAGGTAGCCCTTCATTTGTGAAGAACGAAAAGGGTGGTAATTCACTACTAGGACATACCACACTCTAGGCTTGTCCTACCTTACGCTTACAATGCACCCTGCACGTAGGCCTACCATAGGGGTGACTGATATGAAGGTTAGGGAAAGTTCAGGGACTGGCAAGTTTGGGCACTTGCACAGTTAGCTTGACAGTATGAGACCGTACGCGGGGTCTGCAATAGCGGACCCGAGACACATCTTACAAGGCTGCTTCTGTGGGTGGCGCAACCAGCGCTGCAGGCCCACTAGCAGCATTTGTATCCACAAGCCCCAGCACTCCTCGTGCACCTTACTGGGGACTGACAGTAAACCAAATAAGCCAATCGTGGAAATCAATTACATATACACTTTTACATTGGGAGCACTTGCACTGCGGTACGGATTGGCCGTGGCGCAGTGCCCTGAGCATCGAACACCAGCAAAACATCTGAGGCACATCAGCAAAAAGTGGAAGGGAGACTCATGCCAAGGTGCCAGGTCTAACATAGGCTTTTGTCTGGAATGATGCCCAGAGATGATGCCGAATCTACCAGGTGCTGTCTGCAGGTAAGGGCAGTCAGCTGATTCAACCATTGCTCCATGACGAGAGATTGGTTATGGGGTGAGATCAGTAGGAATTCTGTTTTAAGAATCTGACACCTTATCTTAATTGCCTAACTAAATGGTCTTCCATGATCTATCCGTCCTTAATTTAGATTAGGGGATTTATTTATGGAACACACATATTCTGTATTCCATTCTTGATAATGTTCTATTTTACCTCATTTAAAATATTGACTTCTAGACCATTTAAATGTGTAGTAATAATGACTGAAAATTGGATACTGAATGAAGTATCCAACTGTAACTGTAACTGTAACTGTAACTGTATTTATCTAATTTGTTAGTAATTCTCTTTAAACTAACTTCTCTTCTCTCTGTCATTTCCTGTGAAGGCTCAATTGATCCTGATTGGTCTTCACTGTCTATAGAAAATAATTTAAATGATAGCTTCTTCACCACTCTCTTTGTCGCCTAGCAAAGGTCCAAGCAACCAATGCCGAGGTTTGGATTATACTCACGCTTCACTTGTATTTGCTGGGTCACTGCTTGACCGAATCCCTGCTGTTTCCTGGACATCAACTCCTCGTTGGACCCGCTGCGCGAGTCCCGCGTCGCTGCCTGACTCTGCCCGGACCAACTGAAGACTGCACGGACCCCCGTGGGGCATTGTAAGCACTTGCAGGGCTGCGAGCGGTGTATCGAGGGACTCCATTTCCCAGGAGTCCCTGCTACCTGAGCCTTAACACCTGGCCCGCTCTCCCTGAGTGCTCCGCCCCCATCTCCTTCCCCAACTTACTTGATTTTGCTTCCCGCGGCGCGGGACGTGCGCGGGAGGTAGCCCGGGGCGAAGCCTGGGCAAAGGGCAGGCCGTTTGAGGCCGTTCGAGTACGCGAGAGACTGGACTGGGCCACCCCACTAACCTTTATTCCCAGATATTCTCGCTGAAACGTATGTACTGTTTTTCTTCATTGATTCTATCCCTTGATTACCGATCTATCCTGTTTTGCTAATTGTACACTTAAACTAGAATCCCCTCCCTAGTCTCTGCCCAACAGCAAAAATGGTACTAACTAGAGGAAACAAAACCAAGGCTCCTAAGAGCGTGGGTAAGCTGTTAGGTCCCATGGATGACTTCATTACCAAGGCGAACTCATTCATTGATCAAAGTATTACTTTGATGGAGGAAAGGGTGTCCTTGGATTTAGCGTTTGCTAAGAGATCTTCTATGGGTAACTTGGCTGACGCGAGAACGCCTGCACTGGTAAATAATGCAGGGCAGAGATCCCTTTGTGAGGGTAGGCTTAGCCTCCCAAACAATGTGGACTTGTCGGCCTCCCAGCTCTCTGATTCCCAGTTAAGCTTAGATTTAGAAAAAACACCAGAGCTAGTACCTCAATTTTCACCCCAAATCTCGTCAGAGGAAAGTAGGCAAGCAAGAGGAAGGAGGGAGGGTGCAATAAGGAAAAGAAAGAATGGCCAACAACATCCTACCCTTAATGAGATTGGTAAAATTCCTAGTATGTCAGAGAATCCATCCCGTGGAGTAGACCAGTTAGTGGTTTCTGCAATAATCCATCATCCCGCACATGACATTTCTGGCCCCACTAACTTGGAATCCCCTATCCTCCTATCCTGCAGTAAGGAACCAACTGATAGCAATAACGACCAGCTGCTAAATAAGATTGCTGACCTTCTAAAAGTCTCTTTGCAACCAGTAGAAGCAAAGCTAGTGCAGCTGGAGATACAGCTATCTAAGCTTCTAAAACTCCCTCAATTCAATCAAGTACTAGGGGTTCAAAAAACGGGGGGAAACAAACAGAGCAAACAAACTCTCTCCAAGCCTGTAAATACTCTCCCTAAGCCTGTAACCACCCAAAAGAATGCACCTTTACCATCAGCGACACCAGACAATTCGACATCCTCAGAAACAGTGAATAATAAGGGCACAGGGAATCCATCTATTAATGTCGCCACAACCCTGTCACAGGGAAATGCCCCGTCAATTATAGCACCTACTTCTAAGACAGGGGCATCAAAAAAAGTGGCGTCTAAAACCCCGGTGACTCAAACCCCTGTCTCTAAAACCCCGGCCTTGAAAATCCCGGCCCAGTTTCCAATAGAGATGGTCTTAGGGGACCAACCGAAGCTAGATTTCCCGCAGACCTGCCACCGGAAGCATGTCCTTTCGTAGTAGGTATGACAGGTGTGCCTGAGTTAGTAGACCACAATGGAGAACCTATGTGGTCTCTCAAAAATAAGGCCCAACATTGGCTAAATACTAATCGTCCAATTCCGCCAGCTTGGCAAGGTAGGATCCTAACGGTTCGTAGGACCCCTTGGGTGGGTAAGAGCAGAAAAATAATCCCGGGTGATTGCATCGTGATTACATTCAAAGACCCTCGAGTCGTTCAGTATATTTGCTCTTGGGACCACACAAATGCAAACGGAGGTATAGGCACCAAACCCCTTTCCATTTTTTATCCATCAAGACAACGTAACGGTCCTTTCTATGACCAAGACACCCCCTGGGTTGTAGCACCCTCCCGTCACTTTGATTATACCAACCCAAGGCAACCAGGGGGCATCCGTCATTATGATGATGATAATTCTTGGCACACAGTGGGTCCGCGATATCGGGGAAGAGGATGGGATGACTGGGGTTCACATATGATGAGAATGACTCATAGAGAACAACCTCGCTGGGACCCCTGGTTCAGCATTCCGACGAGGAACAGATTTAGTGGCCTCGAAATGGTCGACTGACCATTAACGGAGCCCGAATCCATCAAGTGTAATTTATCCCAATCAACCCCTAAAACAAAAATAATTCCTCCTGCAAACGAAGCTGTGGCTACTAATTTAGAGCCACCGCTCCTACCTATCCTCTTCTGGAACGTTGCAGGTTTACGTTCCAAGATAGAGGATGGGTCTGCTATGCATTTCCAGGAACCATATAAAATAATTTGTCTCCAAGAGACATGGTCCATAACAGAGCTTCATCTCCTGGGCTATAAAACATATTTCATACCAGCCCTGTGCAGCACTGTAGGCAGACCTAAGGGGGGGTTAACAACGTATATCTCAAATACTGGGACCCACTTAAAGGTGTCCATTGTTGTCTCTGATCCTAACTATCAAGTACTTTCCCTTTCCTTTATGAACAAGGAGATCATCCTTTTAATTAACGTTTATAATAACAGAGGATCACCAATTCCTGTCTCTTTTGTGCAACATTCAAGAGAGAGTAACCCAGTGTTACCAATCAAAGACAGGACAAGGGGCTATTCATCTTTTATGGGGAGGGGACTTCAATTTACACCCTTGTCCATGGGCTAAAACAAATTGCTGCGGTATAGTGGACGAACATGACGTCCCATTAATGCATTTTGTCCATTCCAAGGTGGGGACTGCCATGAATAACTTGGTCTCTGACTTGGATCTTACCATAGCTAATTCTCCAAGCTCAGGTTCATTTCCCCTCCATCCGACTTACGTGGGTAGGGGACACCAAACGACAGTTGATTATATTCTCCTGTCATCTGGTCTCCTACACTCTGCTAAATCTTTTCAAGTTATGGGTAATATACTTAGTGATCATTCCGCCCTAAGGATAGACCTTTATTTGACTAACTTTAAGCCCCGGAATACATACATTGTGCAAACTCTGGCCCAGAACAAACTAGAGGTAGGCCGACAAAACGGATATACACTAAAATGGGGGAAAATCAACCCAAATGAAATCACAAAAAAAATGGTAAATGCAGCATACCCAAATCTAATCAAATGTCTGGATTTGTCGGTTACAGATGAAGAAGTCCTAAATAATTTTACTCAAATACTAAATAAAATCAAGGGACTTCTCACCGCTAAACCAAAGACTGTGAACACAACTACCAAAGGGTGGTTTAATCATAGCTGTACTGCGGCCTAACCAATCTAAAGTCGGCTCTTCATAAAATGCCCAGAGACTTGGGGCAGATCCAACTCCTTAGGCGCCACTATGCTGGGGAACGTAAATTAAGGATCCATGAATTGAAACAGAAACTCTGGGAAGACCTCCATATGAGTGCGCTTTCCAAAAACAGTGAGGCTTTCTGGAGAACTGTTAGATCACCTTTTTTAACAGACGACAACAGTCCCAAGATAGATGTGGCCATTAATGAAAATACATGGGTCTCCCACTACTCCAAAATCTTCAAAAATATTGTCACAGATGGCGTGATAGAAAACGTACTCCCAATAGTTGAATATCCAATATCATTGCATTTTGATATTCCTGATTTGTTAGGGGCACTAGAAACAAGCAAAAATGGGAAAGCTCCAGGTCCAGATGGGGTCGCAGTGGATATTTTTAAACACAATTTGGATCTCTGGGCCCCCATTCTTACTAGAGTGTGCACAGCAGCTGCAAATGAAGGACTCCTAAAATCATGGACTAACTCGATCATGGTCCCCATCTTCAAAAAAGGGGATAGACAGGATGTGAAATGCTACGGCCCAATATCATTGTTGGACTCTCTGGGTAAGGTTGTTGGTAGAGTAATACTCGAGCAACTCCAGCAGTGGGCGGAAGAGGGAGGCATTATTTCCGACCTTCAGTTTGGATTTCGTGAGGGGTTTGGAACGGTAGAGCAGGCTCTCAATCTTAGCCTGATACTGGGCAAATACACTCAGGCAAAAAAGGACACGGTTTATATGGTCTATGTAGACCTATCCGCCGCTTTTGACTGCGTTTCACACGCAAAACTCTGGACAATTTTAAGTCAGCTGGGAGTAGATCCCCCTCTCCTAGATTTCTTAAGGGAACTCTATTCTAAAGCATCGGCTAGGGTGCGCTTTGGCGAAAATGGAGAGTCGAGGGCACCCTTTGGAGTAGAGCGTGGAGTCAGGCAGTGGTGTGCCTGGCCCCCTTTCTCTTCTCTTTGTATACTAACGGCTTGGAGCTAGAGATGTTGAGGGGGGCCCAGGATCTCCCACGGGTAAAACAGCGCCTGATTCCAGCTCCGCTCTATTCGGTCGATGCTGTCATCCTTGCCCGTACTCCGCGGGAACTACAGAAGTCCCTAAATAGATATATGGTCTTCATGGGTGGACTGGATCTGCATGTGAACGTGAAAAAAACGTTTGTAATGATAGGAGGCAGAGGCAAAAAACGATCAAAAGACATATATCTCGATAACCAAAAACTTGAGATACCTCCTCAGTATCCATACCTAGGTATCATGATTGATGAAACCTTGACTTGGAGGCCAGCAGTTGAGGCAAGGTGCCACTTGTTCAAGAGATCCATAGCGGCCCTGATGAGCTTCTCCCAGAGATTGGGGAGGAGGGCACAAGTGGAGCTACTAAAAATTTACAGCGCCAAGTGCCAGTCTATTGCTTTGTATGGAGCAGGCATGTGGGGACACGCAGATGTTCGTGCCCTCCAGGTAGCAGAAAACACCTTTCTTAGATTCCTTCTAGCTACACCGAGATGCACTTCTACCTATGCATCCCATTTGGAACTTGGAATCCCCTACCTGGAAGACCTGATAAGGATTCAACCATTGATGCTATGGCGGCGCATCTGGACCTCAGAAAAAAATGCGCTGACAAAGTCAATTGTGGTAGATACAATTGCCCTTGATCAATCCCTAAAAGTAAAGTGGCTCTGTTATATCAGAAACTTCCTTAAAGACCTTGGTTTCGAGAAATATTATTCCCAACCAGAAGCCATTACTGACCTCCCAAAGGGAGTCCTGAAACAACTGGCTCTTAGACATCTAGAGTCCCTGAGACTGACCTCTGAGTCCACAAAACCTTCCGTTCTTCATGCAAATTTGATACAGGCTACATTTTTTATCCAGCCGTACCTAACACTGCAGATTAGTACCCGCGAGAGATTGTTAATGGCAAGATTCAGATTGGATATTTATTACAGACTGGTAGCATTTCCTGTGAGTAATAGATGGGACTCATCCCCTCCCCCCTGTCCCTGTGATGAGGAATCTACACAGTCCAATATACACACAATATTGTTCTGTAAATTCCATCATCCACACAGGAAAATCTGGCTTTTACCACAACTAAGGCACTGGGGAGTTAGACAGTGCCGTCCGGCAATGCTTGAATCTGAACCTGTCTGTTACTTTGTCCTTAACTATCTAAAATGTGTTATGAAGCATAGGAAAAATCTGTAAAAACTACTTCAGCCTTATCCCTAGTCGATGATATGAAATAATCTGATACATAGTTTTAAAACACATTTAACTGTTTTTGTATGAACTTTTATCACATTTTTTATCTTTCATTGTACATTTGCTTAATTATCAAAATGCGTTTGTAAATGTTGCTTTTATGGTTTTCTTTACTGCAAAGCCGAATAAAGAAATTATATATATATACTCAATGTTTGAGATAAGAGAACCCCCGCTGCAGCACCTTTACTTTTCTCTAAGATGAAGGTTCCATGAAAATCTATAACCTAAAAAGTATTCTATCCAGAAGTCCTAATATCAATCAAAGTCACATGAGACCCTTTCAAGAACAAGTCTTTCATCCACAAGGATTTAGTTAAGCAAAGTTTTTCCAAAGGTTTCAAAACTTATTTTCATAATCCTACAAAAAATTACTAATATAACAAATACCTAGAAACATTATACCCAGACAGGCTCAAGGATTAAAGAGACAACTGCTGTAGCTGAACCAGGGATTGCGACATACTAAGTTAGTGTCAAGTTCTGAAAGAAAAGCATTTGCACTAGAGAAGGAATCCTCTTTGTAAAGCTTCTAAAGCTTCTAAAGTTTTTGGATGTTTCATTAGCAGAGATGCAGTTTGGAAAACAGCTGCCATCTTTGCCCACCATTTCCTTTTACTGAGAATAATAACTTTTAAGGGTAAATAATATTAATACGAATGTTCAAGTTAAATTTTTGTTTTTATTCTTCCCTATACTTTACCATAGAGAGACCTCACAGAAGGGCAGAGAAATCTGCATGGAAGGCAAAATGAAAACGTTTATTTAACATGAAAATAAAATGAAAAAATATTTTCGTGTTAAATATAAATGAACATTCATTGCATATATGTATTTTAAATGTAGAACAGAAAATACTACAGCACCATTAACTTAATTTTTAAATACATCCTTAATTTATGGAAGTATATCAAATTAAAACTATTTTTCAGAAGTTTACATTTAAAAAACAATTTCTCGAAGTCTTAGGGTTTTAGTGGGAAGGCAAGATGGCGGCGGCTCACTAGACCGCTGTGAGACACTCTCTTGTGCCGAGCCTAGCTAATGGGCTACAGGAGGGTCTAGGACCGTTTGCGCTTACTGAGGCACGATGAAAGGCAGTACAAGCGGCTACAAGTGACAAGCAATACCAGAAAGTATTAAAGCTGGATAACGGCGATGTAAAAAGCGAAAGCATGAAGTATGAAAAATGATCGCTGCTTACCTTGATGCTTCAGGAGACTCGGCATTTTCATCAGAATCACGGCCACTACTCCATTATATAGCATCAGCCCTCGGCCTTAGGGTACTAAGACTTTTCATCCAACTTCGCGCTAGCAGAGAACCTCTCGGTGATCAGGACAAGTCTAAAAGTTCCTCTGTTAATGGCTCGACATCACAGAATACTCAGATGGCTCCGAAAAATGCTGCTGCGGTGCTGCCTCAAAGACCCGGGCAGCCAAGCAAGCGCTTCGTGATCAAAAACTAGCGGCAAGGCGCGCTGGTTCCTTGACGGAAGAGGCCATCGGCTCTGATGGAGGACAGGCTCAGCCACAGCCTCAGCAGAAACAACATAAAGCAAGAATTCCCAACACCCCGGGCCCGGGTCCCTCTGTTGTGGACCTGCTTCGGAAAACGCCGGCTGGAGCTGCGCCCTCCCCCTCCTTTCACCACGCAACAAGCGGACCGCTGATTGCAGCGCCGCCAGCAACTCCGGTGGTGCTTTCCAGCGCGGATTCATCAGAGTCAGCAGCAGCCCTTCCCGAGTCTCCCGAGGGGGCGAGTATCACAGTAAGTCTTCAAACTACAGCTGACTTGCCCATACTGCAGCAAGGATTAGTAGTTGTATTAAATGGCTCAGGGGGCTCCACCGCAGAGACCATAGTGGAAAAAGAAAATGTTGCAGTACCGGTACAAACACAAGTATCAGCAGCATTAACGAGGGCAAACTTGCAGACTCAGGGGCCTGGTTTAGTACTAACTGAGAGTATAACACCAACACCAATTACACCCACTACAAATAAGGCTCTGCAAGCAGTGGTTGTACAGCCGGGGATACAATTGCACTTACAAGATGATGCTATACATGGCCCTACAACTGGCACAGGCAACATAGCTAATATGCCCAACCTGCCACGGTCTGAGACACACCTTGCACCACTCAACCTGACTAACGTGGAAGGCAACTCTACATCGCCCCCTCCAGCACAGAAGTTGGTTCAGGCACAAGGCACTCCTGCATCAGCCACGTTAGTGGAAAAGGAAAATGAAGATGGGCCAATAGCACTTATGCCAGACTCTTTTGGGGGAACCGGGATCGCTTCAGATACAGACTTGGAACCATTAGAATTCTATACTATTTCTGAAGGTCGTGAGGACCTAGGATGACACCAAGACCTAGATTCCGATTTAGATCCCCTATCTGATCTGCAAACAGGTACCAGCTCCAGCACACAGGATAGTGATGTGGATGAGCTATTGGGCGAAACCACTACGGGAAGGCATACAGTGATAAAAAAAAAAGAAGTCGTCATGGCGTGGCAGGTCCTTATTGGGATTGTGCTCCTGCAGCAACCTCCAGCAGTCAGGGCCCTCCTTTTTTGAAGGAGCAAAGCACCACCTTAACTTCAGTAATGGACACTGTGCTGGAGGCGATCGCATCCCATAGGGAACAAACCTCCAAAGATGCCCGGAAGGCACAGCAAGCTCTACAAAAGGTACAAGGTGTGGTACGTAAGCTTTCTAAAACTGTGGCGGCCTCCAACGCAAGAATGGCTGATATGGAAGACCGGATAGTGGTTAATGAGGCTGAAGCAACAGTAGTGAAAGAACAGGATGATTCCCACGACGCAGAACTGATTGACGTAAAGTGGAAGTTCGAGGAGATGGAAAATCGTATGCGCCGCAACAACCTCCGAATATTGGGGGTTCCGGAGAAAAGTGAGGGAGACAACATACGCGCTTTTGTGATTCAACTTTTTAAAGATACATTTCCCGAGCTATCCTCATGGAACTGGGAGCTGGAAGTTCAACGTGTTCACAGAACCCCGGCTACTGTACGGGCTTCTAACTCACAAAACAAATATCCTAGGGCGATACTGGTATATTTCGGTAACTTTCTTTTACGTCAAGCTATTGCAGAGAAAGCGAGACCTGATGCTCATCGCTCCCAAGGCGATATTTCATACTTTGTTAGGCCAGATTTTTGTCACACAACTGTGGAGCGGAGATGGCGGCTTCAACAGTTAATTAAACCCTTTCTAGGCAAAAAGGCCAAGGTTTATCTGAATAACCCTGCTACACTCAAAGTTTTGTATAATGGTCAGGTTAAATTTTTTACCTCCGAAATTAAAGCGAAGGCCTTTTTAGATAGCCTGACATAAGTATGAAATAATAATACTTTGACGGCGGGCTACGCTTATTGACATAGATGGAATAAGTGCATTTAAATGAATTATGAAGTTCTAGGCCTGACACTAACTTTTATTTTTCCTAGAGTCACCTAGAATGTGAATATGTTGCTTCTATCACTGCTCCGATGATTTATTGTTTGGCACTTATGGGTTCCCTTTTCGGCTTAGTGGGCTCTATATGGTCCTAATTTGATCATTCTATTCAAGATATATCTGTTTTATGTTATATATTCCTCCGATAGCCCGCATATGTCTTATTAGTAAACATGGAGTAATAATATGGCACGGCGCAGAGGTGTTTCTCCATCGCTACAGACTCTAGTGAGAGTCTACATGCCTCAAAGGGTGGTGTGTGGGGGGAGGGGTTTGGGGAGGGACCCGGGGAGGGGAATGGTGGGTAAGGAGGGTAAGGGGGGAGGGGGAGAAAATGCAAAAAAAATTGGTAAATTCAGTCACAAGTTAAGACACACACAAAGATCATGGTTTGATGTGAACCAACATAGCAAAAACAAAATACAAAATTCTAAAAAGCAAAACTGTATTATGCATTTCAAGAATATTTGTGGCCCTCGGATCCAATACACTAAACCTGGGCTAGATTCTCTCGTTAGCAAATGGGGAGAATAAGTTTATGCTCGTGGAATGTGGCAGGCCTCAATCATAAAAATAAAAGGGCCCAGTTATTTCAATTAACACGTCAAAACCCAGTTGATATAATATGTCTTCAAGAGACACATATAGCATATACAGACAGAGATCTACTCAAAATACCTGGTTATAACCTAATGGTAACTACATCTCAAACATCCAAAACCAGAGGGGTGGCCATCTTAGCCAAACCTATTATAGGCTAGGTGTGGGCGGAAAATCCGTTCCGCTCGCGGATTTTGCGGATTTTCGGGAAATCCGCAATCCGCGAGATTTGCGAATTTCCCGCAAAATCCGCAAATCCGCGAGCAGCGGATTTTGCTCGCGCTGCTCGCACTGTTAGCGTGAGTTCGCGCCCCGCGAATAAGTGCGAAATTGCAGAAATACGATCTTGGCAAAACTGAAAGTAACTACTTACCAGGTTCAAAAGTTCAGGCACATCATTAGTAGCCATTTCCTGTAGGGCTTCCTGAGGGGCCCCTCCAGAGTTCAGTTGCCAGTTGAAACTATTATGTGACCCTGCTCTGAACCTCAGAATAGTTACACATATGCCACAAAGGTCCTGAATTACAGCTAAGGGAGACAAGCAGGAGCCAGGCTGGAAGTTAAAATCCATTAATCAGCCCCTAATTCATTATTGTCAGTTGGGGCAGGGCAGGTGTTGTAACTAATTTTGCAACAATGAAAGCACTTAGCAAGTGCAAAAGATCACTAATCAGGGCGCACTAAGGAAGCAGGTGCCAGCTAAAAAAATATTCTGTGACACATTAATCAGCCCCAAATTAATTCAGGTCACTTGAGGCAGGGAAGGTGTGCTTTGCTTTGCCGAAAATAATGTACACTGGACAACCAGAGGGTGTAGTGATGAAACAGAGGGTGGCATGGGTGGGCCAGAGGGTGGCATGAGTAGTCAGAGAGTGGCAGTGGTGACAGAGAGTGGCAGTGATGAAGAAGAGTGTCCCAAACAGGCTGGACACGTAGAAACAACAAGTTCGCAAAACTTGCGACCCGACAGGTAAGTTCGCAAATTGCGAAATTGTAAAAACCCTCGCGAACTGGCAGAAACACGGGCGAACACAAAAAAAAAAAAAATCCGCAAATTCGCGGGAATTCGCGGATTTTGCGGATTGCGAATCCGCAAATCCGCAAAATTCGCGGATTGCCAATCCGCAAAATCCGCTCATGCTTATTATAGGCTCCCCAATCCGCAAATTGGCCGATAAACAAGGTAGATGGGTCATAATTCAACTACAGTTGGGCATTACTATATGTGCAATTTATGGCTCAAACCTAGATGATCCTGATATTTTTCAGGAGCTCGAAATCGAATTAGCTTCTTGGTCCGGTTCTCTAATCCTTTGTGGGGACTATAATATTGATATTGGGCTGCCCGTAGACAATCACCTATCTTTAAATTATAAAGGACGGAAACCGAAGGTATATAGCGCATTAGGCAGGATGATGAAAAGTCATAATCTAGTGGACGTCTGGGGGTTATTTCAAGGGCCAAATGTAGATGGTTTCACGTACTTTTCTTTCCCCCACAATAAGTACGTCCGAATCGATTATATTATGTCCTCTATAGAGGAAGGGGACATTCTAGAAATAACTAAATCCCCGAAAACAATATCCGATCACAATGCATTGACCTTCATCTTTGATACTGCCAGCTTGGTTAAGCCAATGCCCCAATGGACTTTCGACAGGAGGTTATTGGTTAATCAGGAGTATATAACTTATATTAAATCATGGGCCCAGTCATTTTTCGATTGTAACCAATATAGTGCACCCCGTTTGATAGTATGGGATTGTTTTAAGGCAGCATTGAGAGGAGAAACTATCTCATTTGTAGCTAATAAACGAAAAAAGGAAAAACATACCAACATACAACTGATGCAAGAACTCTCTAATCTTGAAACTCATCATGCCTTCGAAATAAATCAGGTTCAAAGAGGGCAAATAGATTCTACCTCAGATCCTGGGAAAACCTTAAACAAAATAATGATTCTTAAAAATGAAATCAATAGTACGCTTATTCAAAAAGCTGCTGAAACTTATCAGGCTAATAAGACTAGACTGTATGAATCAGGAGAAAACGTGGGAAGCAATTAGCACTACGCACCCGACAAAAACAATCATTGGGTAGTATTAAAAAGATCGAATTTGAGGGTAATGAGTATACAACTCCTAAAGAGATTATTAAAGTATTCCAAAAATACTATCAAAAACTTTATAGCAGCGAAATCTCACATTCTAATAACGTAATAACAACATTTCTAAATAATTGGCTTCCAGATCAGACTTCACATAAAGCTATTGATGATGAGACCAAAGCTAATTTAGATAAAGAAGTTACGCTTACCGAAGTGGAGATTGCTCTAGCTGGTTTGGCTAATGGTAAAGCGGCTGGTCCGGATAAGATCCCTCTAGATCTATACAAAATCCTTGGCGATCAAATAACCCCTTACTTGCTTGATTTGTTTCTCGGAGTGCAATACCACACAAATCCTCCAGAATCATGGAAGCAGACAAATATAATCATTTTTCATAAAAAGGGCAAACCACCTCACCTTCCTTCTTCATATAGGCCCATATCGCTGATTAATTCCGACTCAAAACTATATGCTAAAATACTTGCAAATCGACTGAGCGGGGTCATCGAGCACCTTGTGTCCCCGTGGCAACATGGCTTTATCCCTGGCAAGAGTACTACAGACCATACTCGGAGAGCCATAACCCTGTTTGACATCATGGGCGCCACGGGGGGCGAGATGTCTATGATCCTCCTCGATGCTGAAAAGGCATTCGATCGAGTATCATGGCAGTTTCTTTGGAACATCTTGGAAAACAAAAATTTTGGAAACAATTTTATTAAAGCCATTAAAGCCATTTACATCAACCCTATGGCCAAAATCTCTATAGCTGGTGATGAATCAGAGTCTATCAGGGTTCAAAGAGGCACAAGGCAGGGCTGCCCTTGTTCCCCGGTCTTATTCGCCTTGTATATCGATCCCCTTATCCAGAAGTTATTAACCTCGTCTGCAATTCAACCAGTCATTACTGGGGCTTTCTCCACTAAAGTCATGGCATATGCTGACGATGTCGCCGTTATTACCACCCATCCGTCTGAAGCAATCTCTGAAATTGAAACAATCACACAAGCGTTTGGGCTGTATTCAGGGTACTCTTTGAATAGAGATAAAACGATGGTATTAGCCACTAATAATACCCATTATGAGAGCATACTTAGGGTTAAACAGGCTACATACCTAGGAGTATGCCTGTCGGTGGAGGTAGGCAAGATTACCGATTTAAATTACTCTCCCCTCACTAACAAAATCAAAAGTGATCTTAGAAAGATAGACAGCTTGCACCTTTCGATAATAGGCAGGGCTAATTATGTTAAAATGAATATATTTCCACGAGTTTTATATTTTTTTAGAGCAATCCCTTTATTACCCGGAGAACACTTTATTAAGACTATAAACTCCCTTATCTCAAAGTTTATGTGGAGCTATGGTAAAATAAGACGGGCACTTCCCCTGCTGGCACTCCCTCAAGATAGAGGTGGCTTAGCTCTACCGAACTTAAAATTATATTTTTGGGCAACACTAATACAACATATGGACCCTCTTCTAACTGCCAAATCCGGAGCCTTAACTTCTATAGCTCCATACATTCCATCAATATATGAACTTAGCTTAGGTGAGAAATATAAGGGGTTGTTTTTAAGACAAGTAGAACCATCATACTACAAAAAAATTAAACTAAAGACAGTTTTAGACGCACGTGCGATATGGAAAGCTATTTGTAAACACTTGGATATACCTACATTTACGAAATATACACCATTATGGCAATGCTAAATTTTCTCCCCCATTTTTAATGATATTGAATTTCAGAGGTGGGAGCTCTTAGGCATTAGAACAATAGGCGATTTTTTTGGTAACAGTATTCCTTCATCTTTTGAGTCCTTCCAAGCAAGATACAACATTCCCGCTTGTGATTTTCTAAAATTCTATCAAATTTCATCTAGCATTTGTAATACTAGACCAAAAATTCTATTAGATAATATACTATTACTGGATATTATAGGGAAAAAGTCCACAAGAATAGGGGTCCTATATCAGATGTTTATGGCAAACGCCCCTGACGACCTTGAACGCACGGAACAATCCTGGGCCACGAAATTAGTCAACCCCAACATAGATATAGATCTTTCACTAGTTCTTTCAGCAAAGTATTTTATAGCTTCTAATTTAAAGGCCCAATATTACAGAACCATTTTTAACCTATACTATACGCCAGCTAAATTGTTTGCTTGGGGGCTCAGGACTGATGATAATTGCCCTAGGTGTAATCAGCCACTTGCAAATCTTTTGCATATGTTTTCTGAATGCCCGGCATTGGCAACAGTTAAGGCTATGATACTGGAATACTGGGCCCAAGTCTTCGGGCATCAAATTAGAGATTCTATAACATTGCTCCTATTAGGTCATGATGATTCCTTGGGTCACAACAGGGAAGAACAGGCGGTAATCTTTCTGGGATATGCTGTGCTCCGAATAATTTTGGCAGCTAGATGGAAAGATGCAGAACCCCCCACCTTTCATATGTGGCTTAGTCGGTTTATTGCCATCTACAAACAAGAAATCGCAATTTATGCCACAAGACGTAGGAAAATGAGGACAATAGGGAAATAGCTGTGGGAGCCCATTACTAAATGGTATAATATTGAAAGCGGAAACCAAAGTTTGAACACTTAATTATGTATTTTTGTTACTGTGTTTTTCCTTGCATTATGTCCTTTTTCCTTATTAACTATTTGATCTTTTGTGTGTTCGATTTTGCATCATAGTGATGTTTAGCTATGTTCAAAAATATAAGATATGGGTTGAATTTATTTTTAAAATCATTTAATTCACGGATGCTCTATGTTCTTTAGATACTATGTTAGTTACCCAGTTCAATATATAACGTGTTTCTACTTTGTACCCCATTCTTATTGTATATATATGCATTATTTATTTTCTGAGCATTTGCTTCGATTGTCTGAATTTACCAATGAACAAATAAAATAAAAAAATTAAAAAAAACAATTTCTCATAGGAAACATGTATTGTGCATTAATGATTATTAAAAGTAATGCATAGATTTTATTGAAATTAATGTAGTTACATTTTAATAAAAGTTATTGTTACATTCATTTTGGTATTAAAAATAGGGTATTGAACTGTTTTATAAATAAATATTCAATATGTACTACTTTTACATTTGTTTTTATACTAATTTATGTTTATTTAGTATTTGATTTATTGTAAATAATTTCATTTAACTCAACATTATTTTCTATGGTGTTTTATTTTAATACCTTTTCTCCATTATTTTCTATGTGAGTGTGTTGGCCATGAGTTGTATTGAACTTCTGTGTCTCTTAGTAGTAACGTACACTCTTGTGAATAAGCAAAAAATAGTAACCTTACTAAAGAGTGTAAATTACTCGAACGTGTAAGTTACCTCTGTGAATCAGGGTATCTGCTGGAGTTCTGCAGGAGGGTTACAGGAGAAATAAGTGCGCTTTCTACAGTGCTTCTCCCATTCCGTTTCAATGGGCAGGTGGATGGTGCAGGCACCTAGCCACAATGTAGGGATTGGTGAGTAGTACAGAACCAATACACAGCCTAACGCTCTGACCTGAGTTACGCCTTTCAGTTTCCTGTGGTCAAAGTCGACATGTAAGTAGTTTACTGGGCTTTAAATGCAAAGGCACAGTAGGGAGTCCATCTACAATTAAGAAAGCCTGTGGTTTAAGGACTACTAGTACTAATATTTTCAAATGCTGCATACACAAATTCAGTATTGTACGGAGTGCATACTCATCAGGATACACTTGAAGTGATGGTACTTCTAAATATCAACACCACCAATATTGAGATAGAAGAATATTGAGGACAGGCAAACTATCAAAAGGTAAGTGTACTTTTTTGGAGCATTAGGCATGACATCAGAGCTCTGTATTCCAGCACTATGGAGTAGTCATCTGTATGCCTTGAAGATATATGTACAGCGTAGGCACATAGATGTGGAATTAGGGACAGAAAATCTAGACCTACTTACCTGTCAATATTTTATTTGCTATATTATGTCCTTAATTATTGTGGTTCAATATTCAGGGCAGCACACCAGTTCAAACAAATATACATAGACTAGAATACTTAAATAACACATTTGTGCTTAATCGTTACTTTCTGAAACTTCATAATCTTCAATTTTACACTGTGTGCTTCCCGATCTCGCCCTAATGAGGACCATTAAGAGTATAGTGCAACATTGCAAAAAGGCTTTTATTCATGGAATTCTGAACATTCAGCAGTACTTATCAGTTAAAGTTTAAGGATTGCTGTCTGTTTAGAATGAACTTTTGTAAGTCATGTTTTATGGAGAAAGTCATAACTTTGGAAGAATGTATGTACAAGATACAAGAGTGTTATTGAAGGATGTTGGGCTTCAAGTTGTTTTATGTATTAAATCACCAAATCCAATGGCTGTTCAGGTTTTCAAATAGCATATGTTTTCTTTAGACTAACGGGATAGAAGCTACGTGTGTGTGGTTAGAAAAATTGTGTAAAAAAGTGTTTGTTTTTGTCAGTGTGGACAGTAAGCATGTATCAAAAATTGGGTCAGAATAAGGAAGAGTCGCAGCAATACTTTATACCTAAGACCTATCTGATCCAAGGATACAGCTTAGTGATCATAGAGAGGAACAATGCAGGTGAGCAGAAAATAATATGTCCTTGGAATCCTACACAAATTCAGCTGTTGTGTTACCACAAATTATTGGGTTCATGCCCTATAGATTCCTCAAGCCCCAGAAGGAAACTGTAACCTTTTTGAAGAAAAAGAAAACTGTCAGGTAACTCTCACCCTCTTCTACTAAGTTACAAGTAGGCCTCCGGTACACTCCCTCCTGCTCTACACCGGGGGAGGTCTCCAGCTGTGACTAGGTATTAAAACACTTACAACAAGGAGGGGCTTGGTATTCTCTGCATGTATTTGATGTGTTGTTATTTCTGATGTGCTGTTCTTGATTGTTACATGATGTTTCCCGATTTATTGAGTCTCTCTACTTTTTTGGGTATTACCGACAGTTTGTGACTTATGTTTCACAGGTTGCTGTACCTCAAATGACTGATTACCCCCTGTTTTAACAAATGCTACTTTAAAGATGTCACAAGTGTATCTTTAACAGCATTGACAGTCTGGCTGGCAGACCTCCTGACTTTTATATTGTATGTTAACCTCTGTCTGTGTGGTACAACTTCTCGCACTTAACATACCCATTATTCTCCTACTGTTCCCACTATTGTTATTTTTGGACCATCATTTTTGGCTATAGTGTACATTAGCTCATAGCACCACTGTGGAGGGAGAGCACTCCCGTTTTATATATTTGATGTGTATGAATTGACTGTATGCAGAATTCACCATTACTGTCTATGTCGTGGGGATTCAATTTACTTCAACCGCACCATTTGCCCCCGGGAACCCAAAAAGCAAAGGAAGGGAATTCAAATACCGCCATCCTTCCTTACTTTCTTGTCATCCTTTATCCAGTCCAAGGGACGCTGGTATCCCCGTGTCACTAGCACCTGGATGCTTGCTTCTGAACTAGTAGCAAATTCATTGTCCACTGAGTGATAAATGGCTTCCTCTGCCCCCTTGAAAACTGCTGCAGCCTGACTGAAAGTGTTTGGTAGCACTTGTCTTCCCCCATTGTGTCACCTGGCATAAACCCAACCCACAACATTTCGTTACACAGTGTCCAGTATAACTGAACTGTTGGTCAAACAGTAGGGCCAGCTGCTTTTTGCACATACATCAGAGGCAATCCCTGAAGCAAGAACAACCTAAACAGCTGCCAGCCCCTCCCGCACCCCACCAAAGACCTCTCCCGCCCACTATGCGGCCATACGCCAAGGTCTCAGTGCTTGCTTCTTTTTACAAAAATGGCATGCACTGACAGCCAAAAGACAGGGTTTGCAGTGTTCTTTAAACGGGGCATATGACTTGAACATGCTGTCATACTTGAGACAGATGTTGATTTTGTAAGGAAAGAAAATAAGGCCCATGGAGTGGGAGTCATTTTGGATGTGGAATTTTGTTTAGCGAAATTTGCATGCAACTAGTGGCATGAAGGAGAAGGTACACAGAGAAGAAAGGATTATTAAATAAGGTCAGAAAAAAGATAAGAGAACTGGAGGGAAAGGCAGCTAGATGTTATTGGAGTCTTTCGCTGCATTCTGGTGACTGGTGAGACATGTCACAGAATGTGGAAGAAGGTGAAGAGGGCCAGTCCTTGAGGATGTAATTATGGGCAGAATGGCAAGCCAGTAGCAGGCTCCACTTTCCACCACAGACTGTACATTTGCATTCTCCTCCACAAGACCAGAACACTCCGAGTTGCCTCCATCTGAGCAAGCTTCCTGTCGCCCTCTGCTGCTCAGGCTTGTCAATAAGGAAGCCATAAAAATAGACCTCAACACCGTTTCAAATATCCTCTCCCTTGAAACAATAAGGCAGGAAGTGACCTATGCGGCTTCTGAACTCAGTACAAAGCATGACAAACTGCTGCAAAGAAAAAGGCATCACAGAACCACGTCTCATTAATAATGTTTGAAAACAATTGTTTCACCACAGGTCAATGGGCAATTCATTTGGTGCGGTAGACTGGTGCTCTTTAGTATGGGACATCAGCACCTACGACACCGGACAGCCCATGATATAATAACATTAGAACAGGCTCTCGATGGTACCCAGTCAGCACCATGACTCCAGGCTCGCAAGCATAGTCTGAGCCACCCAAATTCCAACACCACCCCAATATCCTCCACCCTGCTTTACACAAGAAACATATAAGCAGTGACACCTCCAAATGCTCAGTACAATTAGACCAGTTAGTAGCTGGAAAATTACAAGTAGACGCCTTCATGGTGACACACCCAAGGTTGAATAAGGAAACAGTGATGTCACAAGCACAAGTAGAATTGATGGACAAAGGTCCTCAGGCATGCTGTTCTTAGGCGTAGTAAGCTAAGACCCTAGGTACATATGAGATGCAGGGAAACACTCCCCTCCCTCCAGAGTATGACTGGGATATAGACAAGTTTAGCTTCACAGATTAGGAACTGCTGACCTGGGATGATGCCAGGGTTGTGGACGCATTAAACTACACAGTAGGCAAACTGCATCATTGGAAAAAAATAACAAATTCGCTGACAGTAATTTAATAGTACAGACTCCATCACCAAAAGAAAACACCTTTCCTGTTCTCATAGAGCCTATCTTAATTATGCCCTTGCGAGAAGTACCAGAACACCAGGGGCCAAGGAGATAACAGTGACCTATATACATGTGATATGGTCCAGAGCAGATCTCATGTCATTTACTAAGGACTTTCATAAATTGCAAATAGATCCAAGGAAATGCTATACAGAATTAGATAGGATGGTAGCAATGGGAGGATTGTTGTGCGTGGATTTAGAGATTTTTCTCAATGTGATAGTGCCAAAGGACCTGTTGAAGGACTATCCAAAATAGAATGTCCAGAATGGGAGCCACAATAAGGGGACGAGGGGATGGCTGGAGGTAAGGTAGAAGAGAAGTATAAGGAGATAATAAAACATTTGAAAGCGAAGGTTGTGGAAGACAAAGTGGATTGGAACAAAATAGCCCACACTACACAGGAAAAAGAGTAAAGTATACTTTAATCACCTTTTGCTGGTCTACCAACAGAACAGCGTACTGAAGAACCCATGGGAGATGCCATGCCGACATTTGTCACCACCTTTGTCCACGCACTAAGACAACCAATTAGGGCAAACCTCGCCACATCTTTTGTGTGTTGGCAGCAAGAGTCAATAGAAAAGGTGCTAGCGGCAAATAAATATAGCACCAACTACCAGCTGCACCTACAGGCCATGGAAACATAGAAGGTTAAGAAGGAAAATGTGCACTTTATGGTCACACAAGAAAAGTTCTACAGTGGCCAGCAAGCTAGGGGTGAGGGCAGGGGAAGGTCAAGGGGGACGAGGCAAGCCAAGGAGTCATAGGACAGCCTCACAGCCTCCACCAGGGACAGCATGCTTGCTTTGCAATTACCCTAGCCACTGGAAGGCAGATTGCCCATTGTTACATGACAAGCCACAGGACCAGACACTAGCGCAACACAAAACACAAGGGCAACAATCATCTCAGCGAAATGCTTCACTACCATATACAGACAACACAGTTGACTGGCATCAGGACCTTATCGCGGCACCGCATAGGTATGGCCCGAAAGATGCAGCTCCACCTCCACCTGTCCCCTGATGAAATAGGGATCAGTGGGTCCTTAAGGATTATGGTGGCTACCCACCATTTCCCCCACCACTACCAGAAAATCTTTAGGGATGCGTGGGAGTGGAAAGGTGCCTAATAGCTAAAGCAATAACAATGGATCAGGCTGGTCCATAGGTGGAGTGAACAATATTGGACAAGACTGTTCCCTTCCTAGTAGATATAGGATCTACAAGATTAATGCTGGAGGCTTCACAAATGCCAGAAGCACCACTCTTGAGGACACAAATAAAGACAGCCGTCATGACAGGACAAGCTGTGGACGAATGCTTGACAAAACATGTGAAGCTAGTGGTAGGCCCCATTACTGTTCACCACCAGTTTATCCTTAGCAGGTTCTGCCCTGTAAATGTATTGGGCTGGGATCAGCTTTGCAAATTGAAATGCACAATGCAATGCTCACAATTATAGGCTTTTCTAGAAAGCAGAGAAAACTGTTTGATGTTGCAGGCATTCATGATGTGCACAGACCCAGTGATACCGCAAGAACTGCGATATTGCATGCCCCTCAATCTGTGGGCACGTTGTAAGAATGACATGAGACAGGTGCTAAATTACTCACCAGGACAGATTAAATTGATACCAGGAGCACCATTGCCTCTGATACCACAATACAAGATATCAAAAGAAGGGGAGAAGGGTATTGCACCAGTCATAAAAGACCTTCTCCAGCAGGGGATAATAAAGGAAATATGCTCTAGCCCCTGTACCACACCAATATTGCTTGTCAAAAAAGTGTCTTGGGACTCCCATATACCGCTTCACACAAAACCTTAGAGAATCGAACGAGATACAGCGCTCATCTTTCCCTGTGGTTCCCAACCATGGTACAATTCTGTTGAACATCCAAGTGACAGCCACATACTTTACCTCTGCCTTCTTCACCATTCCCTTGCACAACAACAGCCAGTATCTTTTCACATTCTGCTTCCAACTAAAGAGGTATCATTGGTTTACACTCCCTCAGGGGGATACAGAATCAACCTCCAACTTCACAAATGCATTCAAAAACTGATTTGGAATCCTTGATGCTGAAGGAAGGTTCCACTCTCATACAGAAAATAGATGACCTGCTACTTGCTTCACCTTCCAGAGAAGCCTGTGTGGCAGACACTGTTGACCTCCTGCACCAACTAGCACTGAATGGAGGCAAAGTCTCCCCCAAGAAAATATAGTTCTGCCTCACCACGGTGAAATACCTTGGCATGAATTGTCCAAGGGGACAAGAAAATTACTGTGCAACAGAATTTCCACCACCAACAGTTTTCCTCAGCCACACACAGAGACGGAGGTAATGTTTTTCCTGGGGGTGGCTGGATACTGTAGACACTGGATACCTAACATTTCCTTGATGGCCCACCCACTTCAAGCCCTGACTCACAAGAATGCGCCAGACCCTGTGCCAGGGTCTCAGACAAGACCTTTCACACTCTGAGGCAAAAGCTCAGTGGGGACGTAGCTTTGGGCTTTCCAGATTGCAGCAAAGACTTCCACTTGTTCTGTCATGAAAAAGAGGGTTGCTCACTGGGAGAGCTAACATAAAAGCACAGATCCTTCTACCGCCCATTGGCATACTACTCTGTCATCCTAGAGCCAGTCCTGGCAGGCCTCCCACCTTGTTTGCGAGCAGTGGCCCTGGGGGTAGAACAATCCAAAAATGTAGTGCTGGTACACACTTTGGTTCCGCATGACCCGCATGCAGTGGACACACTCCCAAATTCCATAAAGACACAACACGTGAAAAATGCATACCATACCAGGTATGAATTAGAGTTGCTGGCACCACACATCATCATCAAACATGTACCACATTGGTCCCAGCTTGCCCTTTGCTCACTGGACATGACCAACATGATTTGACAGCAGATGATGCCTTTCATCATTGTGCACTGGGTACACACAGACATACAAAGGTGTGGCCATACTTAAAAGGCACACGGCTGCCAGATGCTGAGGGAGATTTGTTTGTGAATAGATCATGTCTCAGAGATGACAGAGGGACACTGCAGGCCTCATATGCAGTGGGCACAGCTAAGCAATGAGAAGCACCCCTGACAGAGTGGCTAAACTGAGCCCACGCAAGATTCTGTTTGGCTGCCCCATAAACATTCCAGGTCACATGTTTATTGCCCCACTGTCAATATCAGATGATTTACTGTTATAATACTGTAAGAAATTAACAGAGACATTGCGTTATCTCCATCATCATGTTCTCTAGGCTCTGCCAGGGGCAGGCACACCACAGTCTCACAGACTTCTGTCGGGAGATTGGGTTTGAATAAAAGCCCACACCAGACGACACTGCTACAGCCTAGGTGAAAGGACCTCTACCAAGTTCTCCTGACAACCGTCAGTGCCATCAAGTGTGAGGGGCTGGGTTACTGGATACACAACTCCCACACCTCGGAAGCATAAGGAACAGAAGGAGAATGCCAAGCACCACCTGCACTACCAGCAGCTACAGCTGTACCCTGCAGATACAACCCCAGCTCCAACAAAGCAGCAAGTAGGAGCTACAGAGGGCCGCTTGTGCTGCACACCGGCAAATGATCAGATGAGTGCAAGCAGGCCCGGTGTCTGGACACCTACCCTTCAAGGATCTTCATGTTTCTTCAAGTATCCAGAGTGCATTAAGTGTTGGCTAATCTCTGATGCTACTCAAAGGGGGTACCAGCGGCCAAGGAAATAGCATTTTCATCCATATTCAACTAAATATGCTAATGCCTACCTCAATAGGAGCATGGGACCTGCTAGGCAGTTACAAAGATGTTCTGCCTCCACCCAAGGATGACAACGTTTCCAATGTCATCGTTTGTAACCAGCGGCTAGGACAATTCCAAGAACAAGGAAAGAGGAAAGAAAGTAGCAAGCTGGGTTGACAGCAGTACTGACCCCTTGCTCGAGGAATAATTAACTGAACTTGTTCTAGTATAAGCAAAACATATTGCCATACCATTCTTTGACGTTCAAGAGGGCAGCATGATCAATACTAACATTCTGTACGAAGTGCCCCAATTAAACATGACAGAGGAAGACAACATGGGGCAGGTTTGGGGTGTAGGAAGAGAAGAAAAAGGACTTTAGGATGAGTATGTATGCAACAAATATGTAGAAATGTGGAAAATGTATGCATGTATAATGAGCATATCAGGATATTATGTCTGCACACATCTGCCAGGAGGTATAGGGGTTGGGGTGAGTTACAATGTAATACCATTTTCAAAATATGTAGGAGACATACTTATCAGGCAGCACGTGCCAAAAGTGGTAGGATGCACTAGGAAAGATAGCACAGTTTCTGCTGGGGAAACAACAACATCCTCAAGGCCAAAGACACTACTCTAAATGAACATGCAGCCAACACGGAAAGATCAGGTGATATTAGATGCATTTGACAAAACACCAAGAGAAGGGGAGGGGAAGTGGGAGGAAAGGGCAGGATGGAATCCCTCAGGGATGCAGCAGGAGGAAGAACTAAATATACCAAGGTTCAGAGTAGAACAAAAGATCACTGCCCTTCTTGCATATAAGATGCCAAAGAAGACACAGGACAGGGCAGGCTGGAATCCCTCAGGGATGCAGCAGGAGGAAGAACTAAATATACCAAGATTCAGAGTAGAACAAAAGATCACTTCCCGTCTTGCATACAAAATGCCAAAGAAGACCCAGAAGAAACACCTGATACTCTGCATCTTATAAAGGCCCCATGCACAATACAGCAAATATTGGGAGGCAAGAAGGAATGGAAGAAATGTAGGTTTGGGTATACCATCAAGGAGCTGGCAGGGGCAGAGTCAGGATGGAAGACGTGTGAGAAAAATAAATAAAAAGGCACTAGGAATAGCAACAGACACAGACAGGCCAGCTATTTTTGTGGGCTAGAGCAAGTTCTCATACATTATAGGAATGTCAAGAGTAAGACAGAGCCTACATAGGTCACCATGTTTAGTGGGGTATAAGAGATTGTTTTTCATCTGCAGTGAGTGGCCATCCTTCCATTTGCCCCCAGGATGGTATGGCAGTTGCTACCCTGCCTCCGTCCTGACATCAAGGACCCATTTAACTGACATATTATAAATACAACACCAGGGTCACCATCCAGCAAGGAGAAAAAGGACAGCAGAGTGGGATTACAATCAGATGACAGGCACTGGAGTAATGATACCCAGTGCAGGAATCCTATACACAACATATTGAATACACCAGCTGGAAAGGATGATTGAGGTTTTATCAAGCTCAAAAGCAGCAGCTCTATGTAACATTACTGAGGAGCCTACTGCCATGAGAGCTCCAGGTATTCAAAACTGCATTGCGTTAGGTATCATTTTGCCTAGGAAGGAGGGGTGTGTCTGGTCATCCACCAGACTTGCTGCTCGTATATCCCAGATGACAGCAACAACATAAATAAGGCGATCAATAAGATAAATAAAGTAAAGGATGAAGCAGACATACACACAGAAGGCATGTGGGAACAAGTGTTGACATCGTTATTGGACTGGGGGTCGTGGATATTGGAAGTGATTGGATTAGGGATAGCAGTATTGGTAATATCCTGCATAATGATCCAGGTTTGCTCTGCATGCTTGTCAGCTGTAACATTCAGTGTATGCACTGCACACACAAATATAAGTTACATCACAAACATATTCTTCTTAATTTATAAGGAAAATGAAGGTACAGAAATTATTATGAAGGGAGATTGTGAGTAAGGTGTAGTGATTTTGTATCAGATAGCTGGAATGTGGAAACCATTTATATTTATTCACTAATATGGGTGGGCTGCCCAGCTTTTTGATACTAAATGATTACCAAAGGCCTGTAGAACATGCACAGAAAAGACTTAAAGAAAACAATCTACAGTTACTGAAAGTAAGCTGCCATTGCATCACAAGGCTTGCTCAAGAATCACATTCAAACAGTACATGATGGTAACTAAGCAAGAGGCACTTGGCCACACCATATTTAGAAGTGGCAAAGCTTATGTGTCCCTGATTAAACAAATATTACAAATAACTTTGATCATACTTACTGTTACTAGTATATTGCATTACCTTGGGAAGTCCATACTGTCACAAGCAAAGCACACATCGGTAGTAACAGTTCCACCACCTCACATCGTGTAGGTATGATGCAGTGTTGTCATCTATTGATTAGACTGCTGCTCTACACATGTGTAAGCTGCGAGCGCTACTCATGGGTAGGTGATGCCCCTGCACTTTATGTCTGAGAAAATGTCTTAATCTTGTACTTTTGCTGGACGTGTACTGCATAATTTATGACAACTTTTCTTTGTTGTATACAATATAAGCTTGCGCAAGACTTCCCCTTGTTGGACCCTCGACTGGTAGCTGTTTGTTCCCGTGTTACATGAAAATACATTTTCTCTTTCGTAATTTGTGCTGACAGAGTTGCATTTATTTCACTAAGTTTCTTCAGTGATCTTAGAGAGTAAGAATGCAGGTGAGCAGAAAATAAGTTGTCCTTGAAATCGTACACAAATTCAGTTGTTGTGTTATCATAAATTAAATAAATTAAATAAATAAATTATTAGATTCCTCAAGCCCCAGAAAGAAACTTTTACCCGTTTGAAGAAAAGAAAACTGTCAGGTGACTCTCTCACTCTTCTACTGAGTTACTCTCTATTAGGTGGGGGGACTTAAGAGTCAGTCAACATTGTCAGTCAGTCAGTATTATGTTATACTTTATTGAACAACCATAAAAGCATACATTTAAAACATAATGAACATCAAATAATTACACTGGAATATATACAGAAAAATAAATCATAAAGTACATGTCTGAGTAAAGTGCTTCAGTACAAATTTAAAACAGTGATCCTAATGATAAAACATCAGGAGAAACATTTAAAAGAGAGTCCTAATAAAACTCATTATTATTTTCCCACTGATTACCTATATTTAATAGCATGAAAAATAAATCAACATTCCATAGGTCACACTTGATCCTTCAGGAGCAGGTTGTAGATACTCTAAAGTCTCTTTGCACTTCCTGATATTTAAAATTCTCAAAATGTTGCTGTTCTTTATAAAGCTCACAAAAATGAACATATGCATTTGGATTAGGGAGTAACCGAATTGCAGGGACTTAAATCCAAATCCTTCGAGGGGGAAACTTTAGAGGAGTAGTACACCAAAAAATGGGCCATACCTATTATGTTATGTTATGTTAGTTTTGTCTTTTATAACGCACGGCTACTCCAGAGAGTGTCCCGGCGCTTTTATTGAAAACCAGTCGCAGAGTAACACAACACAATAAAGCAAAGTGGAACAGCAGAAATAAAAAAAAACGAACTACTGGGCGAAAAGCCAAGTTTTGAGGCCCGTCCTAAAAGTCAGCAGATTAGAGGTACTGCGTAGTGCCAAAGGCAACGTATTCCAAATCTGTGGCGCCAACAGCCTGAAAGAGCGACCCCCAATGTGGGCCCTCCTTACTCGAGGTACCACTGCAAAGAACAGTAATACAGATCTCAGAGATCAGGTCGGGTGGTAGAAGGCAATCCTCCTTTGGAGATATTTAGCTCCCAAAGCATGGAGAGCCTTATGGGCCAAGGTCAAGGCCTTAAAAACTACCCGCTTCCGATAGGCAGCCAATGGAGTGACTGCAAGAGGCCTGAAACCTCGACTAAAGAAATCTCTAAAGCCGAAGCACTCTCAGTCTTAGCAAATATGGCTCAGTGCCAGGAGTAGTAAACAATGAAAGGTACATCAACACTCTACTCTTCTTCCTTTCACCCTCCCATCTCTGCTCCACTATATGATCCAACCTACCAATTGCATGAAGTTCACTTTTTACATAGGTCAGGCACATAATCTTGTGAGTCTTGGATAGTTGCAAACAATCACTAATTATAGAATTCTTTAGTGCTGCCTCAGGTCTTGACCGGACTGAAAGCCACAGTAAGGTAGTTGCAATTTTTATATAATCCCCAATATACTGCAAACCTACCTCCATGTGCACAATTGAGGAAGGGGTGCTGCAGGGATGTAACAATCTACGCAGGAATTTGTTTTCACTAATTTATAATGGTGTACAGTCTGTGTACCCCCAAATCCGGTGTCATAGTTAGCTATAGCAGTTGCTCTTGCTTTCTAAATAGTGAGCGCAGATTGCAAAGGAAGGGACCCTAATTTAGAGTCAACATTAAAAAGGGCCACAGTAGCCTGCTCCAGCTGGGTACCCTTTCCACGTTTAGAGTACTCCTAGAATCAATAGGGATCCCTAAATAAGTAAAAGTAGCAACAGGTTTAAGAGCCTGTATCAATAACAGTGGGTATTTTACAATCTATGATCATTTTATATACTATTTGTCTTCAATTCCTGTGCATTATAATGATTTTGAAAGTTATAAAACAGATCAGGAATTATGAAACTATGTGCATTCGAAGGTTAAATAAAACCTAAACCATCTAAAGCATGAACATCTGACAAACAGCATGGTTGTATTAGCTAGCAGCTAGCAGCTCCAGCTGGGTATCCTTTATACTTTTTAAGTACTCCTAGAATCAATAGGGATCCCTAATAAGTAAAAGTAGCAACAGGTTTAGGAGCCTGTACCAATAAGGGTCGGTATTTTACAATATATGATCATTGTATATACTATATGTCTTCAATTCCTGTGCATTATAATGATTTTGAAAATTATAAAACAGATCAGGAATTATGAAACCATGTGCATTCAAAGGTTAAATAAAACCTAAACTATCTAAAGCATGAGCATCTGACAAATAGCATGGTTGTATTAGCTATGTAAATACACCAAGTCATGTAAAGCCTCTCTGTGTTCCTTGTTGTGCCCCCTAGACATGAAATCTCAGCTCTTTTTCCAGCACAAAGGAGTAGCCAGAAAAAAATATAACCCTCACCTTGAGCCAAAGCAAGTAAAGTAAGTGAGCCTGACCCTCCCTCGAAGAGGTCCCTTGTCTCTTCCATCCAAGCATCTTTCCATTCATCCTCTCACCCTTCCATCCACACTCTGATGTCTACAATTTCACGGTTACATTTTATCAACTAGCCATTCTTTAATCCATCATTAAATTGTTCACAATTCCACCCATCCATTGGCCATTCATTCAATCCATCTATCCATCCATATTTCTATCATCTAATCGTTCACAATTCCATCCATCCATTGGCCATTCATTCCATCCATCTATCCATTCATATATCTAACATCAATGCATATATCCATCGACCAATCATTTGACATGCCCATATATCAATTTAAACTTTTCATCCATCAATTGATCCTCTTGTCCATTCTTTCAAAGTGTCCATTTACTCTGTTATCCATCCATCCTCTCAAATTTCAATTTAGTCTGTCATCCATCCTTCTCTTCATATTATCATGTACCTTGCTATACTTTCAATCTCCTGCCCATCCATCCACCCTCTCAGATTTTCATTTACGTTGCCATCCTTTTATCCATCAAACTATCATCTCAGATTTCTAATAACTTTACCATCCGTTTACCCACCCATGCATCAATCATCTTCTCAAATTTCGATTTACTTCGCCATACTTTCACCCACACATCAATTCATTAATCATGTCCGATTTCCACTTACTGTGCCATTCCTAAATCCTTTGATCTATCCTCTCACATTTCCAATTACTCTGCCATCATTTCACCCACCCTTGCACCTATCCTTTCACCTACCCATCCACTCACCCACCCATTACTTCACCCATCCCCAGACACTCATCCACCTGTCCTCTCCCCCAGTGATCGACCCACCCTTTAACCCCGGCCATCCATCATTTCAACCACTTATCCATCCATCCTTTTATCTGCCCATTCTCTCACCCACTTATCCATTCATCTTTTCATCCGCCCATCAATCCTTTCACCCACCCATCCTTTCACCTACCCATCCATCTTTTTACCCACACATCCTTTCATCTTCCTATCCATTGAGCCATTATTTCACCTAACCATCCTTTTGCCCAATCACCCATCTATCCTTTCACCCAGTCATCCATCCATACTCAAATCTGTAACTTACCCTTGTGAATCAGATAATGTAATCTTAAGGATTTTAGTGGGTTCGTATATGAAATATTTTGTGGGCCCCTGTTCAGAACAACTTTTAATTTTATTACCCATTTTCTGATAATTCAAACCTTATGATGCCAAACAGTGTTGAATCATATGAATATAATTGTGATAGAGAAATAAATCATTTTCACAGGAGCCCCTTAGAATGTGGGGGCCCTGGGCATTTGCATATATTGCCCATACCTTAAACCTTCTCTGGAATCGGGCCTCCTGGAATTTATGGTTCATTGTTGTATGTCAGTTGTGGACATGTGCATTCTTTTAGCTTAGAGCAAATGTATCTGTGAGGTAAGGTTATAATATAGGATAAAACAATGTTTTTTAATTATTTTAATAAACTTTATAGTAACATACCTTTTTTAATGATTAGCCCTTTTTTTCAAATAAAAGTTATTAACAATGACAAACACATTTTTAATTTGGACATGACTATGCATGTCCTTAAATCTCAACACTCTCATATTTTCCCCATTGTGATACCAAAGTATCCTGTTTTGGGGTTTTTGGAGCATGGGTAGGGTCTCCTCGTGTTTAACATGGTATAACATTTCAGGTCCTGCACAAACTGCAGCTTTTGGTCAAGCCAACCTTTCGTTTGGTTATATACAGAGCACAACAGCTTCAAAATCACTAATTCAGTACTTGTCATATTTTAAGGTGTACCAAACCTTCAGTTGCACAGGTAGAAGGGGTAATAAGATCACAAACCCTTACTGGCCAGTTTAATAAGCTTCCGATCTGTTGATACTTCTGCCCTCAGCAGAGGGACACCCCTCACCACCTTGTTTAAGTTGAGAATAGAAGAGTTGTGCTGGGGCTTGAAGATTAAAATGTTGCTTCTTTGGAATGATTCCAATCAATTGCATTGGTTTGTGCAAAGCATATTTATTGACACATCAAGTTCACTTGATGTGTCAATAAATATGCTTTGCACAAACCAATGCAACTGATTGGAATCATTCCAAGAAGCAACATTTTAATCTTCAAGCCCCAGCACAACTCTTCTAGTACCAAACCTTCAAGTAGCAATTATCATGATAGGTTTATTGTTTTCCATCTATCCCTGGGGCGGGAAAAGTTCTATCTTTCTTCTTCAGGGTCCTGATGCAATTGCTGATAAATTAAAGTCCTTCCATTTTTAAATGTAAGAACAGCAGCGCACTTTGTACTTACTGAGGATCAACAGGGAGCACAATAAATAAGGGCTTTTAACAGACTGAGTTCTACTGAACTTGATTTAATGGCATCTGTACAAAAGTCGTGAACACTGCATTTGAAATACTAGAATGAAGAATGTATTCAACTATAAGCACAGCCGCTTGAATTATTCTGCTTTTTTGACTAAATTGTATAGCAAGTAATGACCATTATGTGGCATTATGCAGCACTTTCTGTGGCATTAATAGTTTACCTATTTTAACACAGTTGAAAAATAGACCCTGACGCTGGAAAATGCAATTTTGTAAAAGAAAAAAATACATAAATGTTCATTAGATCTTAACCAAAATGTCATTTGCGAGAAATAACACACTGGAAAACTAACTTTTTAACATTGCCTTCTCCGAGTCACAGAGTATATTAAATTGTGCAAACCATACAATGTTTCACTCATAAAGGTTCACTTCTCTTTTTCTGTGCATCCCAACTTCTTTTAAACTAGCCATTCAATGTTCACCCTCTGCCCTCTGACAGCAGCTTGCCTCTGTCGTAAGAACATATGTAACATGCAATTGTCTCACTAGAAGGCATTTTAATTTTCAAGATATCAGACCACAAAGACATAAGAAAAATGATTGGAAATGTTTCTATACGCTTAGAGTCTTATTGAAGATATGGCTGTTTTCACTTTTTCAAGAAGAGTGCTTATGGTGTAACATCAATTTGCTCGAGGAATGAAACCAAACATTTTCAAGGCAAAGAAGCAATCTTTCTTTCCACCATATTGGAATAACATTTGAATGTGTGGGGATTTTTTAAATGCAGCAGCCAAAGGCCTTTGCTACTACATCAATCGGAGACAATAATACCAAATACGGAAACATTTCACCTCTTTTGTGCCTGCTTAACACCTCAATACACTCTAAACAGAATGAGGTAACCATGTATTCCTCATATACATCGCCAAGAGTTTGGTTCTGTCGGAAATCCTCAAAATATTAATTATACATTTTCAGGTAGTCTGCTACAAAACAATCCTCTCCTAAACACAATATTGTTGTAAATATATTTTGAAGAACACAATAACCATACAAAACAGTTTTTCTTTACAGATAGTATATTTGTTTGGCAGTAGTTCAGTTAATTACATAGACGAAAATACATTAAAACAAGGCAGTGTGAAATGTGCTTGTGCAAACAGTGAAACATTTGAAATGCATAGTAATCGATATATTCTTATTTGAAGTTACCACTTCACTCAGATATGTCATCCCATTAGTGCTGGATAGGTTTTAAGAGTCCATTATTTTATTCTACCCATTTAGGCACGTGAGCCAAACGAAGCTGCAGTGGCCTAATTTTGTGATGAGCTTTGAAAGGTTCAGCCAAATAGCCCTGTACTTGTTGACTTCTATATGAGAGTTTTATGAGCCATACATGACTTTTTTTATCAAGATGATTTTTATCCAAGGTGAGAGTCTACAGACTCTCTCCTGAGGCGGAAGCCGGGAGATTTTAGCCCACAAGCACGCTGCATTTTTAAAAACTGTACAATTGAATCTGATTGCATTTCCTGCTTACGCTCGCTCGCTGATGACACCTGACCGCCCAGCAGATCCATTGCTGTAGCGGAGAGGGTTGCCACAGCAACGCCGCCCTCGGCCACAGGACACGCCCATCGGCGTTGACACGCCCACAAGCCAGTACTTAAACAGATCGCGCTGCCTACTAGCGCTGTCTACAGACTCTCTCCTGAGGCGGAAGCCGGGAGATTTTAGCCCACAAGCACGCTGCATTTTTAAAAACTGTACAATTGAATCTGATTGCATTTCCTGCTTACGCTCGCTCGCTGATGACATCTGACCGCCCAGCAGATCCATTGCTGTAGCGGAGAGGGTTGCCACAGCAATGCCGCCCTCGGCCACAGGACACGCCCATCGGCGTTGACACGCCCACAAGCCAGTACTTAAACAGATCGCGCTGCCTACTAGCGCTGTCTACAGACTCTCTCCTGAGGCGGAAGCCGGGAGATTTTAGCCCACAAGCACGCTGCATTTTTAAAATCTGTACGATTGAATCTGATTGCATTTCCTGCTTACGCTCGCTCGCTGATGACACCTGACCGCCCAGCAGATCCATTGCTGTAGCGGAGAGGGTTGCCACAGCAACGCCGCCCTCGGCCACAGGACACGCCCATCGGCGTTGACACGCCCACAAGCCAGTACTTAAACAGATCGCGCTGCCTACTAGCGCTGTCTACAGACTCTCTCCTGAGGCGGAAGCCGGGAGATTTTAGCCCACAAGCACGCTGCATTTTTAAAAACTGTACAATTGAATCTGATTGCATTTCCTGCTTACGCTCGCTCGCTGATGACACCTGACCGCCCAGCAGATCCATTGCTGTAGCGGAGAGGGTTGCCACAGCAACGCCGCCCTCGGCCACAGGACACGCCCATCGGCGTTGACACGCCCACAAGCCAGTACTTAAACAGATCGCGCTGCCTACTAGCGCTGTCTACAGACTCTCTCCTGAGGCGGAAGCCGGGAGATTTTAGCCCACAAGCACGCTGCATTTTTAAAATCTGTACAATTGAATCTGATTGCATTTCCTGCTTACGCTCGCTCGCTGATGACACCTGACCGCCCAGCAGATCCATTGCTGTAGCGGAGAGGGTTGCCACAGCAACGCCGCCCTCGGCCACAGGACACGCCCATCGGCGCTGACCACGCCCTCTACACCCCCTAACCATCACTATTTACATGCACAGGAACCGGAAGCGCAGCGGACGAGCGCAGCGGGCGCGACGATTGCGCGCCGAAGGCGCGCATAAGGCAAGCTCGTCTGCGCTCGTCCGCGCCGAGGACGGGCCCAGGGCCACCCCCCCTGCTCTGCCAGGTCCGCGACCCACCATCAATACTCCTCTGCTATGTTACTCCTCCGCAGAACTCCAGAGCTATAAACCTCATGCCGAGAAAGCCCATCCCATACCCCTTTTTATTCCCAACTCCTGCATTGGACCACTTAAATGTCCCACATGCACAAAGACACCGTCTACAATCACTACCACCCCCACACCCACAGTGTCTGCAGCTTTAATAAACGTTCGTTCCTTACCCAAACACAAAATGGAAATAGCCGAGTTCATTGACTCCCATGACCTGGATCTATTATTTATCACCGAAACTTGGGGAGACGAATCCTCTGGACCTGATTTCAGAGACGCCATGCCCAACAACTATTGTGTAAGCAAGCTAGACAGACCCCTAAGAAAAGGCGGAGGAATAGCAATCATACATAAAGAGCACCTACAATTAACAACATCAGAAACCACTCTTCCTGAGTGTGAAGCTCTCCTCTTTGCCATACGCACCTCCAGTAAAACTACCTTCAGAGGTTTGTTAATCTACCGCCCCCCAGGATCCAGATCAAAATTTCTCTCAAACGTAGACAAAATCATCGAGATGTCCATTGGAGCCCATCACTTCACCGTATTAGGTGACTTCAATTTTCATCTTGAATCTCATGATGACCTTGATACAGGAACATTACTCGGCGACATGGAGTCAGTTGATCTCCTACAAATTGTCAAATCACCTACCCACCTAGCAGGGCATACCCTAGACGGCCTATTCACTAACGACAGAGATATTATAATCACTAAGGTTATTCCTCTAATATGGACAGACCACTCTGCAGTCTGTTTCTCAGTTCCCGTTAATCCTTGCCCACCCTCCCAGACAACTTCTGGACCTACGAAATTCAGAGACTGGAAAAACATTAATACCGACCAGCTCACTGAGATCATACGAGACAGTCCGCCGTTAAACAATCAAGATCCGGTAGCTGCGTCAGCCACCTACTTGCACAACCTGAACGCAGCCTGCAACAAACTAGCCCCCACAAAAACCTCTAACAGGAACAGAAAGCATCCTTCCGCCCCCTGGTTCTCGGAATCCCTCAGATTGCAGCGCCAATATTGCAGAAACTTAGAAAGGCAATGGCGCCGACATTATAATAATGTGGTCAAGATCAGCTATAAAAATGCCCTTTCCAACTACAAAAAACTGATCACATCTGAGAAAACCACTTACTATACTAACCAAATTAACCAGGCCAAAAACTCATCAGGAAAACTATTCCAGGTAGTAACATACCTGTCCAATCCTCCTCCACCCCCCTCAGAGGGATCACAGGACCTCTCAGATGCACTGGCCAATTTTTTCGAAGATAAGGTCAGAGCCATTTTCTCCACTTTTGCACCTGACCCCTCCTTATCCCTTACCGAGCACCCTATGACAAATAACACTCCACATTTCTCAGCCTTCGAAATTATCACGAAAGACACGGTTCAACCCCTTATCGCCCGAACCAAATCCGGATCACCACTCGATCCATGCCCCCCTGCTGTTCTCAACCTTATCCCTGAAGCTGTTGCTCCGTTACTCACTACGATCTGCAACGCAATGTTCACATCCGGCACCTACCCTTCAGTATGGAAGGAAGCTATTATCAAGCCGCTACTCAAAAAACCCAGTCTAGACCCTTCTCTCCCATCCAGCTACAGGCCTATTGCATGCCTTCCTTTTCCGGCCAAAATCTTTGAAAAGATCATGAACCAGCAACTGTCAACATATATTCACAAAAACAACTTATTGGATGACACCCAGTTCGGGTTCCGTCAGGGACACGGCACGGAGACAGCACTCCTGAAGGCGGCGGACGAGATTCGATCCACTATGGACAGTGGAGGAGCTGCAATCCTCATACTTTTAGACCTGTCCGCAGCCTTCGACACGGTCGACCACGCCACGCTGATCGACCGTGTCGCGGCCATAGGAGTAAGGGACAAGGCTAAGGAGCTTCTTGCCTCATTCTTGTCAAACCGCCCACAAACGGTGAAGCTGGGAAAATACACTTCCCAGACCTTCTCCCTGCCTTGTGGTGTACCACAGGGATCCTCGCTAAGCCCGACACTGTTCAATATATATGTGTCTGACTTAGCGAGGGTCATCAAATCCCACGGGATTTCTCTCACCACATACGCAGACGACACACAACTGGTGTTGTCCGTATTTGATGATGGCCAAACAGTAGCGTCAAACTTCCAATCTGGTATGAAAGCAATAAGCTCCTGGATGTCATCAAACTGCCTCAAGCTAAATTCTGATAAAACAGAAGTGATGACATTCGGGAGACTACAACCAATCTGGTCTCCACAATGGTGGCCCCAACAAATGGGACAACCTCCAGAACCAGTAGTCAAGGTACAAAACCTGGGAGTCATCTTTGACAACAAACTGTCCTTCCAGCAGCACGCAAACTCAGTGGTCTCATCTGCCTTCCACACCTTAAAAAAAATCAAAAAACTCATCCCGTACCTACCATCTTCCGCAGGCAAAACTTTAGTCAGTACGCTAGTCTTTTCCAAAACCGATTATTGTAATGCCTTGCTTCTAAATGCACAACAAAAGGTCCTCAATAAACTACAGACTGTACAGAATGCTGCAGCTAGGACCCTGCTACGCATTCCCAAATTTGCATCTGTCTCCCCCTACATCCAACAGCTGCATTGGCTGCCGGTAAGGAGCCGCATTAAATTTAAAGCCTTGTGCATAGCGTACAAAGCGATTCACAACCATGGCCCCCTATTTCTAAAACAAGCCTTTCGCCCACTCGAACAGCAAAGAACATTGCGTTCATCCTCTGCCCATCTGCTAACAGTCCCCCGCACAAGAAGGGCTAACTGGGGAGACAAACGCTTCACCGTTGCCACAGCGAGACTGTGGAACACTCTCCCTCTCCACCTTAAGTGTGCGCCAACTCTGCTCAAGTTCAGAAAAAATCTGAAAACATGGCTATTCCATACCTAGTCCCCTTTTCCGACGGAGAGTTCTGTGACACAGCGCCGAGACACCCTTGGGTAGTTGCGCGCTCTAAAAATCGCCAAAAATAAATAAATAAATAAATAAGATAATACCTTTCATCACTTTATTTAACTGCTTCAGAAAGAAAGTGTGATACATGTTCAACTCCTTCCAGTTGCAACCTGGCAATCAATACATTCATCCAGGAATTATTCTTTTTAGGTTGGGCAAGATTAGTTTACTTTCTCACCATTTGAGTGACCAATGTTGTACTTTTTGCCATTCTTAGTGTGTGCATGTATTTTGTTTTTAAAAAGCTGCTTTCTGGGTGGCTTGGACAGCAATGAGGACAGGAGCCTGAGTCCGTTACCTCCACCAACCCTAGAAAAAAACCGCAAAGAAACGAGCAACTGAAAGACCAACAAACCACGCAAAAGGTCGTCAGAACATAGAGGGACCAAGAAGGAGAAACTTGGAACAGCAGAGGGGAGCTGCAACGAAGAAAAAAAAAAGCCACCCCAACACCGGAGCGAGCGAAGCATTAGAGGGCGGAGAAGATGGTGCCACACCGCAGCGGCTAAAATGGACCGGGCGAGAGGGGCAGAAAGGCTGCAATGGTACCCCCCGCTCAGACCTCAACCACCCCCGGAGCCAGCCGCCAACCAGAACAGCGAAGTATTTGCCAGCAGAGACAGCAAGCGGTAACGGCAAACGCCGAAGGGGCCCGAATAAGCATCGGGGTGTAAACGAAACTGAAAGTACACATGGAAAGTGGCCATCTTAGCCGCAGAGCTCACTCACCCAAAGGCCATACTCCCCGGCGAGCGCAAACAGAGCTGCAACGGCACCGGCACATACTGGCGGCACACAACGTAACGCTCAGCAGAAGCAGTGGAGGTCAGGGGAGCAATCATAAAGGAAGCGTAAGCAGGCGGAATAAGTCAGGCAAACAATCCAACTAATCCCCTCACACAAGGCACACAAGGAGGCAGCCATCTTGAGGAAGCCATGCGCCGAAGAAACAATCAAGTGGATCAACATGCGATAAGGCACACAGCAGCAGCAACATAAGCACAGCTCTGAAGCGGTGTCAGTCGGTGATTTCTTGGACATCACTATTTTTGTTGAGAACAATACTCTGCAAACCAAGACGGAGAAACTTGGAACAGCAGAGGGGAGCTGCAACGAAGAAAAAAAAAGCCACCCCAATGGACATTCTTCAAACCGACAGCGAACAACAGTTTACTTTCATTCAACAGTTTCCACCCCCACCCACTGAGGGAAAATCTCCCATATAGTCAATTCTTGAGACTATGGAGAAACTGTACCAAGACAGAAGAATACAAAACACAGGCGAGTGACCTTTGCAAGAAATTGAAAGAGCGTAACTATCCAAAAAGGGTGATCAATAAGTGCAAAAAGCGAGCCCGAAATCAAAATAGGAGCGCCTTTTAGAGACAACAGAAAAAGCTCTGCAAGATGAACAGATAACATGTGTAACCACCTACAGTCCCGTCACTAACAGCCTAAAGAAGATCAAAATCAAGAATTGGAAGATTCTCACCTCTGCCTCTTTGACTTGGCCAAAATCGAGGTTTGCAAACAAGAGGCGTCAGAACCTAAAGGACATACTTGTCCACACGAGGCCACCCTCCACAAAACCGAAAGAGCGTGTGGGTCTATGGGGCAACCCACCAGTCATTGGACACTTTCCTGTGGCTCCTGTTCAGTCTGCAATCTCACTCGACCTGTAAAAGAGATACAACTTATTCCGAATTTCAAATGGACGATAAGGAATCACACGAACTGTAATACCAGTCATGTGGTGTACATGATAACCTGTCCTTGCAACATGCGGTACATCGGTATAACATGCAGGAAGGTCAAACAAAGAATTTGCGAACACCGGAGCAACATAAAGTGTAAAAAAGTACCACAAAGATGTCCAGCCACTATCTTGAGGTAGCACACACAACTGAAGTGCTGCACTGGGTGGTCCTGGAGACACTCCAGATTAAAGACCATAATCCTGAGAAGATCCTTTTCGGAAAAAGAACAGAGATATGTCTATAGATTACATACTGATTTGGTGGATCCTTAATGATAATATCCCTTGGATGAGCCTTAACAAATGAGTGACCTCCACAATTTGGCCTGAGAATAATGATAAGCAAACAAAGCTCCCTTTCAGTGAGAAACTATAACAAGTCCCTTCCAGTGTATAACAGTATCTTTGACTATAAGTACAACCCACTAGTCTGATATCATCTCCTAAATAATGATCTCTGTTGTGTTACTTCCAAGACAAACTGATGCAGGAAGTTCTCATTGCTTGAGTGCCAATGCTCCCAACTTCACACAACCCCTATATGTAAATCCTCATATATTGAAACAACAGCGCGATAATTATATCACTCTTTTGAGACATTACCACTCAATGAATTCAAATAAGGACCCACGCATTATTTAGATTGACTTAATTAACAAACCTGCGCACTATTCGGAAAAAAGACTCGCGTTCGATTAACGAGTCTTTCAGTTGTGCAATTGGTTCTATCTATCTGTAAATACAACCGGAACCAATCCTTCCACTTCCTGGTTTTTTGAAGGCAGCGTCAGCACAAGCAGTGCTAGAGGAGAAATGCCGCAAGTAGATAGGCACGAGCTCTGCCCGCCTTCACTGCAAAACCGCGAGTATTTACTTACTTATTTTCTCAATCCCCTATCAGTAGGCAGCCTCGCCTTCCCAAACTAACCCGATGAAGTGTGGAAATAACGCATTTAAGGTATGTTAAAAAAGCGCCCGCATTACGCTTTAGCGCGCTCTCTCCCTTCAGTGCCAGCCATGCCTCGATTACAACAAGTATGGCCATAGATTTAAAATCGAGCCTGATAGATCTAGTATGTGAAGGGTAATAAGAACAGAAACAAGACACCCACCCCTATGAGCATCAATGTGCTACAAAAAATATCGGTAAAATTGAGCTGAGTATATATGTTTAATTCTTGTTGAGGAAACTAGAGACCACATACAGAAATAGAGTTCGTCAGCAAATGTCATAGAAACCAGAGACATGAAATTACAACAGCGTTAATGCATGTTAACAGACAGATATGAGAGAGTTGAAACTGCCATTTATAGTGGGGTCCATAAAGTGTTGCCATTTTCTAGTTGCATCTTTTTAATAATGTTTTGAATAAACCTACAATTGACTTTGCGATAATGTTGCAGGATTAAGTCAATGTTTGTGTCCTTAACCCCCACCTCCCCACCCCTTAATGTACATACACTGTCTATTTATATTTTACAGGTACAATGAGACCTTCTTGAAACTAAGGAGAACAGGTCACTTCACTCCTTTTTCTTTGTCTTTTTCTTTATAATTAGAAAATATCTATTATAAAACACTCACCATTCACCACTCACCTTGGTCCTGAAGAACGCCCGATAGACCTATCTAGGCAATAAGGGCAGAAACATGTCGACCACTTTTAATCACTTGTATGTGTGCATTTGAATTCCTAACAATTCACAGGAGGCACGATCTTTCTTATTCATTGACGGACTATCCGAATCCAGACCGAATAAAGCATAGTATCTGGCTGTCCGGATATTTTAAAAACCTCATTGTGCACTGTCACATCACTCATCACTACTGCTTTTAACCATGAGTAAGAACCTCCGGGTGGAGGCTGCATAACAACCTGCCCCAATGATTATGCAGACACGTGTATGAAGAGCTGAGAATCAAGATATACCGCTACCTCGACCTTCCCAACATGTGCATGAGGGTTTTTTATTTGGGACACACGAATTGTAAGACCTGCATACCCTGGTTATGCAGGACCAGTGATCCTTCCCCCTCTGATTAATGGATAGAAAATTCCTTAGCCAGAAGGGGCTTCAGCGAAATGGCAAGCCACGAAGGCAAAGCAGCAAGCGAGCTAAAGAAATATAAAAGCAACCCTCCAGACTTGCCCCTAAAGCTAAAAAACGACACCACCCTGCACATGATCCTCAAGAATGTCAATGAGGGGAATGAGGTTGCAAAGTCCACTAAACAAACAATCGACAACATGCAGCTAGAACTAGCAGCCATAAGAGCGGATCAACACAAAACAAACAGCAGGATAGATACTGCAGAAAAGAGAATCAGCGACATCGAAGATGCCAACACACAGTCAAATAAGACGTTATTCTCAGTGACCAAGGCCACTAGTACTCTCCAGAAGCATCTGGCTGAGCAAGATGACCGTACCAGAAGAGGGAACATCAGGCTGCTCGGAGTCCCGGAAGGGGAAGAGGACGGCCCGGGGTCCTGCTCAGCCCTCCTAGAAGAGCTTATACCTCACTTCACGGGCATTAAGTTTGACAAACATTTCGAACTTGACAAAGCATATCGTGTGCCAGCGATGAAACTCCAAAACAGCCGAGGCCCGCGCCCGATCATTTGCAAACCCCTAAGGTCGCAGCAAACAGAGGCCATCTTCGCAGCGGCCAGGAAAACTCAGACCTTAAAATGGAAAGACAACAGAATAATAATTAAACAACAAGTGGAGGAGTACCCCCTGAAAGCGTAACAGAGAGAGGCTCTGTACTTAGAGCTTAAGGCTCATTCAAAGCACAATGTGCACAACCTTAGCAGGACAAAGCATGTCCTTTTAGAAGACCCCTCACTCACCAACCTGGTTGGTGACATGCTTCATCATCGGGGTCCCACCCCGAAGGCCAAGTGCCAACAAGGTGTGCTTCGACACCTGATTACAGTGGAGCGGGTTTTTTTTCTTTTTTATATGTGCAATGACTCTACAAAGTGATAAGTGGTTTAAAAAGGGGCCAATGCTACTCACTGCAAGAGTTTATTCCTGAGTGATTGGACCCCCATAAAAGAATGTGACACCTATGCCTAATTAGGAAGACTTTGGTGTCTTAAGACATGTAGTGTTTAAAAATAGCAATGTGTGCTATGTGATTTTTAAAATTAGGTCTACATGTTTCAACCTTCATATGATTGTGGGTTTTCGTCAGGACCAGGAGTGACCTGGGCGGTACGTACGCGCTAAGGTACACCCTGCCCTCGGTCACGTGAAAAAAGGGTCCACACAATATTAGACCTTTGCAAAGTATCAATATTCTTCTCCCCAGTCTGGAAGAAAAACCTGTGGAGATAAGGGGGATTGGGGTTGGGATCACATACACAAGCGGACAAACATTGTAGTACACTTAACATATAATAGTTTATAGAAGTGTTCCGCATAGTTAGCTGATCGTTTTTTGACCCATGCTACTCGCTAGTATGGCTCCCGGACACACCTAAATGCGGTGGGGAGGTGCAATTGATAATTTAGCAGGCTTGTGCATAGGTGGTTCTTTCACCAGGACTGCTCAGGGAGTGGATCTGGCATGCAGTCTGGGTGATTTTCCATTATTTTTCGAAGAGGAAGGGGGCGAAATGGCAGTACGATAAGAAATTATGCTGTAGTATTCACAATTGTGTGGGATATAAATGTCTAACCTATTCCCGGGGCGCTACAACTGTGAATCCAAGAGGTAGGATGTAAATTCCAAAGGTTGTAGCCTTGTGAAGCCCCAAATTATGTAAAACATTTGGCTTACTGTGAGAGCGGTATAAGCCGCTACATGGGCGTCCGGGTTCCAAGAGCCCTGCTCACTTCACCTAGAAGGAGAAATACTAGCTACTAACATGGGTTAAAAAACAATCAGCTAACTATGCTGAACACTTCTATAAACTATTATATGTTAAGTGTACTACAATGTTTGTCCGCTTGTGTATATGATCCCAACCCCAATCCCCTTTTTCTCCACAGGTTTTTCTTCCAGACTGGGGAGAAGACTATTGATATTTTGCAAAGTTCCATAATTTTGTGCACCCTTTTTTCATGTGACCGAGGGTAGGGCGTACGTTAGTGTGTACGTACCGCCCTGGTCACTCCTTCTGGTCCTGACAAAAACCCACAATCATATGAAGGTTGAAACATGTAGACCTAATTTTAAAAATCACATAGCACACATCGCTATTTTTAAACACTACACGTCTTAAGACATCGAAGTCTTCCTAATTAGGCATAGGTGTCACATTGTTTTATGGGGGTCCAATCACTCAGGAATAAACTCTTGCAGTGAGTAGCATTGGCCCCTTTTTGAAACACTTATCACTTTGTACAGTGATTGCACATATAAAAAAGAAAAAAACCCGCTCCACTGTAATCAGGTGTTGAAGCACACCCTGTTGGCACTCGGCCTTTGGGGTGGGACCCTGATGATGAAGCATGTCACCAACCAGGTTGATGAGTGAGGGGTCTTCTAAAAGGACATGCTTTGTCCTGCTAAGGTTGGGCACATTGTGCTTTGAATGAGCCTTAAGCTCTAAGTACAGAGCCTCTCTCTGTTATGCTTTCAGGGGGTACTTCTCCACTTGTTGTTTAACTAATATAGTAGGGGACCAGGAGTTCCCACCTCACAGACTAATACCATTACTCTCTTATTGTTTTGGAAAACAGAATAATAATCACACAAGATTTTTCTTGCCAAACCGTAGACACCAGGAAGGGCTTCCTTGCCCTGAGAGAAAGAATGAGGAAAGACAGCATTACCTTTAGCTTCGCAGGTCCGGCAAAAATGAGAATCATGGACAAAGGGCGCACCCTGATCTTCGATGACCCGGACGAGCTAAGAAGATACCTCCGCGGTCCTCTTCCAGAGGATATGGAGGCCCAACTCTCAGGTACTGCAAAGAGAATGTAGTGTAGTTCCTATATTCCCAATAGGCTCTGCGCATTGGAATAATATAAACAGCAGTGTAGACGTAGGACTGAGGTCATCTAGGTCTCTACTGACTATATTAGACTTAAGGTTTGCCAGCTAGCTCAGAGGTCACTAGAAACTTTCTCGGATAAACGAGGAGAAGTTTAACCTCCCTGGATAGACAAGAAGGGATTAGCTTCTGACAACCATAAAACATGACAACTTTGCACTCTCAGAATAAGAGTGTACCTCTCGAGAGTCGTGTGAAAACAATAGACAGCTATTTCACTCAGTCAATTGTGCATACTTAGTTTCACCAGAGTGCAGAGAAATAGAGAGACAGGCGTTTTTCAATAAAAGGTGTTATTTTATTGAGCAGTCTTCTTTCCCATGCAAGAGAAATGAATTGCCATAATTGCAATACTTAATGTAACCGTTCAATGATACGACTCTGTTCTCCTTTTTACCAGCAAGGGGCGGTAGTACTACTGATCTTGTTCCAGTGACTGCCAAGGCAGGTACTGCTTTTCGGTAAGAAGGCCCAAATTCCTTCTTCACCGCAATTTTTTCTCTGACTAGATCCCCAATCTTTGGAATCCAGACAGGCCTTGCTGGGGCTGTTGCTTGTGGTGCCTCGTCAGTGGTATCTGGCTGTTGCTTTAACCTCTTGGCTGCTAATGACAAGGGTAACTCGTCATGGACTTTCCATTGATTTCAATGGATATTATATGAGATTAGTAAAATAGCCTTAGCAGTAAAGGGGTTAACTATGTTGCTTAAGGATTTTCTTGTTTCATTCAGTTCCTGTAAAACAGCCAAACGATCTTTGATGTCAAAGTCTGTTTTCTTATCTTGTACCACTGATACCTGACTATCTAAGTCCTGAATTCTCATTCTAATTCCGAAAAATAGTTCGTATGGGCTGAAACCTTTTAGAGATTTTCTTGACAAATTGTTAAGACTGGTCTGGACACTTATTAAATGTTTGACCCACCCAGCGCCTGAACCTAATACCTTTGCTGTTATAGATCGCTTTATGTCTCGGTTTTTTCTTTCTACCACACTATTCCCTTCGGGGTGCGACGGACAAGAATACCGCAACCCAATTCCCATGCTGGCCATGGGCTCCTTATAAGCTCGAGAGCTGAAAGCAGGACCCTGGTCAGAATGGAACGTGGTAATTGCGTATGTGCCGATAAAGACTCGCAGATCTTTTATAACCGTTCTGGCGTCAGCCGAGCGCTGGAGGCCACATTTTTTAAGTGTGTTTAGCCTTAACGATGTACAATGGGACGCGTTTCTCTTTTTTGATAGCGCGGATAGATTGCCTGATGCTTACTATTAGGGCTTCTGACACTACACTGGCCGGTTATTCACTGCGATCTCTGTTGCAGTCTTCACAGTTTTTTGCAAACTCATGAATGCCTTCACTCATTTCCGGCCACCAGTACTCTGATTCCAATTCTCTCAGAGATTCCCTGATTGTTTGGTGTCTCAGACCCAATCCCATGTGTGCTTCCTGTATGAGGAAGCCCCTCCGGTCCCTGTTTGGAATTACCCTTTCCCCCACTCCAGGGATTCGAGCAAAAGGAACGGAGTTTGCATCGATTACGTATGCATAATTGAGTGGATAGTTCACGGGTAGTGCTGCACAGTCCCTTTTTACGGTCGTTTTTACTGCCAGCATGGTTTCCCCGTCTATGTATTTTTCTGTACGCTTTTTTGTGGCTATGGAAGCCGGTTTAGTTGCTTCCGCTGTGGCTGTATTAGCCAATGAATTCCCTGCAACGTGAACGCCATCACATTGAAGACTCTGTGCGTGTATCAGGTGAGTCTTTTGTAGTTCTTTCTGTAAAAGAGCTACCTGTTTCCAGAGCAATTTATGCTTTATTGTGGCACCTGTGTCATCTTTGTAATCGTTTTCAATCCAACTTTGCAGTTTATTATTGTAAGAGTTGACACATAAATGAGAATCGCACACGTTAAGTGTCGGGAATTCACGTTCTGCATTTTCGAGCGCCATCTTTAAAGATCTGATTTCAGCTCTCTGAGCCGAACAGTTTCTTACTGATTCAGTTTTTGTTATTTCCGGTCTGAATTTACCCCACAGCCAACGACCTTTAACAATCCCACAGGCTGCATCGTAGGATTTGCTCTCTACGTTGAAATGCTGTACAAATCTATCTGTATAGATTATACAGCCGCACTGTGGGAGAGGCAGAAGTTCGATTGGCAGAGGATATTCTTCTTCATATTCTAAATCATTCAGTTCTTCGAATTGCGGGGCGAAATAATATTTCACATCTTCCGCTCCTAGAGAATCTACATACTGTATCCATTTCAGATCCAGTGACAATGTAGGCAGGTTTACTGGGCTGAATAGCGCCTCAAAGGCGGATTCCGCTGTGAGGATATTAATCCTTTTACCATGTGCTAGTTCTCGTTCATTTGCTAATGCAATTTGCACTGCCTTCACAGTATTTTCTGTGTGACTGAATGTTTTTTCTGCTTGTGTGTACAAGTGAGATTTAATTGAAATTGGTACCTTTTCTCCCTCATTAGAGGTCAGGTACGTGAATCCGCATCTTCCTGGGATGACTCGGATTACAAGATCGCGTGTATTGTCACGTGTGTCTAATTTTGTTTTTGCTAACATGTCTGTTTGCAGTGATCTCAAAATTTCTGTGTGTTTTTGAGTCCAATTGATTTGTTTAAAATCAGGTTTAATTAGTTCGTAGAGAGGTTTAACCCTCTCTGCGTAATTTAGAATGTATGTTCTTCCGAAATTCAGAAAACCTAGTATGGATTGTAAATTCTTCAGCGTTTTTGGAGCTTGGAGTACAGCGCACTTCTCTAAGAAGTTGTCCGCTAGGCTTTTTCCTTCACTTGATAATTCGTACCCTAAGAATAGTACTGTCAGATGGGCAATTCGAGACTTTTTAAAGTTGAATTTGTAACCCTCTGCTGCGAACCCAAGTATAATGGTGTTCACTCTTTTCAAGTGAGTATCCAAGTCGTCGTCTGTGAGATAGATATCATCTACGTAAGATAATGCCTCATCATCATATATTTGTATTAACTCTGTTACCCTAGCTGAGAATAGTCCTGGGCTGTTCTTGAACCCCTGTGGGAGTCGACAGAATTTTTTCTGAGACTCAAATGCTGAGAAAGCGGTCAAGTATCTGCTTTCTGGTGCAATGTTTTGACAAAAGAAACCATTAGATATGTCTAATGTCGTTTTATATTTTTTCCTAACTATGTTATTCATTAGGGCTGCACTATGCGAGTTTTGTACTGCAAAAGTTTTGCAACATGCATTAAGGTGTCTGTAGTCCAAAACTAGACGATATGAATTGTCTGGCTTGGAGACAGGAAACAAAGGATTGTTCATTTGAGAGGTGCATGTTTCAATCACCCCCTCGTATTCAAGTTGATCTAAGATCTCCCTGACTTGTTTTTTAGCTTCTTGCTTAATGGGATACTGCCTTTGGGCAGTTGGTTCCCTTTTTAACTGGATTTTGTGAGGAGGTGAGTCCTCATCCCATCCTACATGATTTTTATATAATGCCGGTGCCTGGGCTACTGCCCATTTCCTTGCATAAGTATATTTTTTGTGAATCGGAATGTGATTCGTGAAGGCAGGCATAATCATTTCTTCGCCACGAGGGCACTGCCTGACAAACTCTGGGGGCCAATCTTTTTCAGCTAACAGAATATCATAGCCTTTTGAGAGTTTATCCCAAAATAGACCCTTTATTTTCCTAGTCTTATCACCCTCTATACGCAATGTTATTTCGTATATTTTATGGGGCTCGCTAAGTCTGGTGTCGGTGGTTTCAACCTGAATGTATTCATTCGTGTCCACTGTCTCCAGATGACTCATCAAGATCTTGCGGGCTATACTGATTTCTGCTGCACTGTCTAACATTGTCTGTGCCCACTCCCCGTTTTTAACTGTGTCCTCAGTATTCTCGGCATGGTTGATTACTCTAATACTGGCTACCTTCTTTTTTGGAAATTGAGATTTTTTACTCTGAGCAGGTTCCTTGTCTTTGGACTTGGTGTGCTCTCCTGGGTCTGACCGTCCTCTTCTTTCCGATTTCTGCGAAAAAGATCGAGAGGGACGTGTATCAATACTTTGATATCTATCAGGTTTTTTCAAATTATCCCTATTTCTAAGGTTATATCTTTTCTCAGAGGGCTCCCTCTGGGGAGACTGGTAATCTCGAGTCGGAGTTCTTTCCCTCCGTCGAGGAGACCTTCCTCTGGACTGGAAAACTTTTTCCTTGGGAGTGGATTGTTTATTTCCATCCCAGCTCTTTTTAGGAGTATTTGAATTATTTTTAATAAATAATTTTTCAGGATTTTCGAGCAGTTGGGGCTTTACTGGTTTCCCACCCAAGCTGTCTCTACCTAATTCTTCATAGCACTTTTCTATGATTTTGGCAAGCTCAATTGGCTGATCTGTTATATCTGTTTCCTTCAACTTCTGGCGGATCGCCACAGATGCTGCTTCTCCCTTTATGTTGGCTAATAATATAGCCGAGACCTGCTTGAAGTCTTTCAGTAATTTCATACCAAGAGTTAAAGCAGGTTCTGGACCGTATTCATTTTGAATCTGTCTTAGTGCATCGGGTATTACCGCCATAGACGGAACACCATGTGTTTTTGTGTAAATGGAAGCAAATACTGTACCCCAAGTGTCACAGTCCTCCACGTGTGGTGCGATTCCCATAGGAAGGCAGATGGTCAAGATTCTGTCTCTCGATAGGGGTAGTATCCGGAAATACTGCCTCTATTTGAGTGATTTTCTGTGCTAACCAGAAACGAATTTGTTCCCGTTTTACGGGTGTTTTACCAAGACATGACTGTATGTTCTGTGGTGTAATTTTATTAGTGTTCCCCTGATGAGGGGTCAGCTGTGGTACATTAACAGCTGGTTGGACTGTTGCAGTCCGCATTACATATTGGACTAATTGCCTATGTATTTTTATAAGTGTTTTTAGCTGTACTAATAGCTCTTCTCTAGACATTTTTGCAATGTCCGGATGTGGTGTGTAGCTGGCTAGAACCAGCCACGTTGCTCCTGGTCTACTAGTGGGCCGAGCCTGGTAATATGATCATTATGTTTAAGGGCGCCATTAAACCAGAGCAGGTGCTCTTGGAATTTTAGTGGGATTTCAGTCTCCTCGAAAGGAGCGTACTCATCCGGAGGTTTCTCTATTTTGTAATAGTGAAACTCTTTTGTTCTAGCGTTTGCCGCTGGAAAGTTTATCCATGAATAGAATACCTCTGGCTGCCGATATTCGTGTGCCTCTATCACGAAAATTACTGTACCACCTTGCGGTGTCAGTCCGTTTTCTAGAAGTTTTAAAGTTATAGACTTTCTTAAATGTGCCGGGATGATAATTACATCCGGGTCAGTGTCATCGGGACCCTGCTGAGTCGCATCTGCTGCGGCCCCAGTGGTTCCGTTTTCTCCTGGCATTGTATAAATGCAAGGTTTGCAGAGTAGGTCTCCAAGGAGACAAAGATTAGGTGCACAATATTTTGGAACACTGTATCCTTCAACGTTGAATAAACCAGAGCTTTACATAGGAATCTCTTCCTACTGAGTTTGGGCGGATTTTAACCTTTCACCCACTCCAGACGTCTATTGGAGTATTTACGGGAGAAAGGGGTCTGTGTGAAATATGCACGACTGAGTTACTCTAACGTCTTGCGTTAGTTTATCGCCTTACCAAACGTTGGGTGCCATGTAGTATAGTTCCTATTTTCCCAATAGGCCCTGCGCATTGGAATAACATAAGCAGTAGTATCGACGTAGAAGTGCGGATCTTCCAGGCCTCCACTGACTATGCTAAACTTAATTGGGTTTGTTACCAACTAGCTCTGAGGTCACTGGAAACTTTCTTGACTGAATAGGAAGTGATCAGCTTCCCTGGCACAGCCAAGAAGGGATTCCGTTTTCCAACAACCGTGCAACATGACAACTTTGCTCCTCAGATCAAGAGTCAATCTCTAGGGTCGTGTGAAACAATAGACAGTTATTTTACTCAGTCAGTGGTTGTGCAGTTTACTTCCACAATATGTAGAGAATAGAGAGACGGGCGTTGTCAATAAAAGGTAATATCTATTGAACAGTCTTTCTTCTCGTGCAAGAGAAATGAATTGCCACAATTGCAAAACTTGTTATTATAAAAAGTACGTACAGTAAGATAAGTATTGCAAAATAATACTGTAAAAGCATTGATATGGTTTCTTAGCCATACAATGGTTTAAAATGAATAAAACATATATACATTCATATATACATTAGGCTAAAATGCTCAGCTGGTGCTTCTAACTACGCCTACCCCAGTGTACCTGACCTAAGCCTATTACTTGGGAGGGGAGTAAGTAAGTAGCTTTAGTTTAAGTTGGTTTTGCCAAGGTTTGCTTCAAGAATTCTCTTTAAGGGTTTAGTCAACACCATACCTCTGGAATAGAATGATGGAGGTCTGGTATCTCCTTCAGGACTCGATATCCCTGTCACCCGCAAGGGTAGACTAGAAACGCCGGAGCTGGATTTCTCTGCAGGAGAAAGACAGCGTCTCTTCTCAGCGCGTCGAGGAGGAGGATAAATATATATTTATACCTGAAAGGTGCCTTGTTTGACGTAAGTTTTTGGACGTAAGACGCCAATAAAGATGTCACTAGGAAGTGATCGTCTATCAGTGCTCATTAGAGTTCTATTACTAATCAAAACACAGCAAGCGGGGATTTCCAGGTTGCTGAGTTTTTATCTTGTTGAAGAACTCGGAGTGTTAATCTAGGAATCTCAGATAGTAACTTCTGCTATGTCATTGCACTAATTGGTTGCAAAGGAAGTGGCAGAGAAGCTATTCTGGAATGTGGCTCTGTTCGTGTGAGGCCAGAGACGAGTTTCTGAATATTGAACTTGAACGGTTATGCCAATATAAGGAATAAATGGATTTATAGCCGAATAGGGGCATAAGGTCACAGTATTGATCAGGGTCCTAGATTAGAACGCTACAAGGTTTGCCAGCTAGCTCAGAGGTCACTAGAAACTTTCTCGAATAAATGAGGAGTAGTTTAACCTCCCTGGATAGACAAGAAGGGATTAGCTTCTGACAACCATAAAACATGACAACTTTGCTCTCTCAGAATAAGAGTGTACCTCTCGAGAGTCGTGTGAAAACAATAGACAGCTATTTCACTCAGTCAATTGTGCATACTTAGTTTCACCAGAGTGCAGAGAAATAGAGAGACAGGCGTTTTTCAATAAAAGGTGTTATTTTATTGAGCAGTCTTCTTTCTCATGCAAGAGAAATGAATTGCCATAATTGCAATACTTAATGTAAAGTAAAGTGCGTACAGTAAAAGGAGTATTATGAAATAATACTGTAAATGCATGGATATGGTTTCCTAGCCATAAGATACTTTAAAATGGATAAAATATATACATACATATATACATTGACTAACGTACTCAACTGGTGCTTCTAAATATGCCTACCCCAGTGTACCTGACCTAAGCCTAATACGTGGGAAGGAGTAAGTAAGTAGCAGTTTAAGTTATGTTGGTTTTGCCAAGAATCTGAAACAAGAATTCTCTTTAAGGGTTTAGTCAACTCCGTACCTTGGTATTAGAAAGCAGGAGGTCTGGTATCTCTCTTTCAGGACTCGATATCCCAACAGCCCGCAAAGGCGGCTGAGAACACCGTAGCTGGATTTCTCGGCAGGAGAAAAGACAGCGTCTCTCTCAGTGCGTCAAACAGGAGGGCGGCGTCCGGGGGCTCTCGCATCAGCTGGGCTCTCGGGCAGGTAGATAGCCGCTCTACTCCAAAACCACCACTGTGTGTTTGCTTAAGGCAACGTTGGTATATTTATACCTGAAAGGTGCCGGGTTTATGTAAGGTGGGACATAAGATGTCAATAAAGATGTCCCTAAGAACTGGCCGTTCTTACAGTGCTCACAGGAGTTCGATGACAAATCAAAACAAAGGCCATGGGGATTTCCCAGGTTGCTGAAGGTTTGGTTTGTTTAGAGAACTCGTTGTACTTTCTAGGGTCTGGGGAAGTAGCCTTGCTTAATGAGGACGGCATGGGCTACGACTAATATGGATGTGATTCCTATGCCATTATGAGGATATTATTTATTATAACCGCACAAGGGCATAAAATATGAATATCGAATTAGGATCCTAGATAGAAATACAATAGGAAGAGCTTCGCTGGACACTACAGGAGCTGCGGGTCACTCCAGCCAAGGGCACTAATGCAGCCACACGCGAAGGTCAACCACGTCTAAGACAACGATACTTCAAGCAACCACTCTACCTCAGTGCACAATCTACCTCGAACTTCAGTCTGCAACAAGGAAAGGTACCTCAGTCCCGGGGGGGTTTCTGACTCTACCCTGTGGTACCGAATCTACCTCAGGACAGACACGACTACCTCACCCACCCTGGGACAGGGGGACCTGCAAATACGCAGAGACTTCCTTTCGTATATAACCGACAAGCATATCCTTTACAAGTGAACATTATGTAAGGACTTGGGGCCACGAACCATGACTGCTCACTATGAGAACCTCGGGGTGGGATGGTACGAGGGAACTTTGCTGACGCACGCCCACTGTGTCAAAATGCGGGGGGAGTGGCGGGCGGGGGGAGATGTCCCAGTACAGATCATACACATCTATCTCTATCTTTCTCTATCTCTCCACATTCTTTACGGACACACATACTCAGCCAGAAAGACTATCAGAGCAAGCAATCGGGGAACACAAGGCAACACTGGAGGGAGGCAGGGGGGAGAAAACGTATGGAGTACCCAAAGACAACATCAAAAAGGCGATGAAAACGACAAACCATGACACAACATAGACACTTCCAGCTACTCTCAGATTTAAAAGTAACCTCGCTCAACGTTAAAGGGCTTAACTACCCAACAAAACTAAAAAGTGACGTGTGCTTCCATCAAGAAACTAAGCTTTCCAAAGAGGACGCACAACGATTGAAAGCGACTGGATAGGCCTAACCCTCTGCTCCCCAGCCGTGCATAAAAAGAGAGATGTAATAACACTAATAAATGAGAAAGCTAAACTAACCCTACATGAGTGTTACGTGGACGAGGATGGGAGACTCCTAATAACCAGTCTAAACGCGGGGAAGAAACAGTACATATAGCCAATATTTACGGCCCTAATACAGAGGACGAGCCCTTCTGAAGAGAGACGTGCCCCAACTAAGCAACCTCCCCCAGGACGAGCTCCTGATAGTAACCGGAGACCTCAATCAGGTGCTAGCTCAAGCCATAGACAGACACCCACAAAGAGCCAGCCACCAAAGTCTTACACAACACACCCTTAAGAACATGTGCGCCAAACTCCACCTCGAAGACCCATGGAGACTCCAACACCCAGATGCTAGAGACTACACTTTTTATTCCCACCCCCATAACTCGTACAGTAGAATAGACTACATCCTTATGTCAACCACACCCACCCACCTCATAGAGCATACAGAAATAGCGCCGTGAACTGTGTCAGATCACTCCCTCATCAGCCTAACACTCAGCGGGTGCCACAACGAACAAACAAGCGGTAGATGGAGATTCAATAGCGATGTAATCAGGGACCCGGCGAACATAGCTGCCATAGAGGAGGCCATTAAAGACTGTCTAGAATTCAACGTCAAGCCAGGCACAGACAAAGGAGTACTCTGGGACACCATGAAAGCCACAATCAGGGGCAAAATAATAAGCATAAAGTCTAAAATGAACAGAGATAGATACAAAATAATACTGGAACTAGAGAGACAGATCAAAGACATGGAGAGGCACCACAGCACGAACCTAGCTGACAAAAACACCTTGACGACCCTAGCGAGGAAAAAATATGAACTTAATAAAATACTAAGTGAGAGGGCCGGCTTATGCATAAACAGATACAAATCCATAAACGTTTTTACCGCTCATAAAGCAGGTAAAGCACTGGCATCATATCTCAAAAGCAAGCAGAGGCAACACGCCATTGCGGCAATTACAGACTCTAACAAAATATCCCAAACAGCCAACAAGGAGATACCCAGGGTCTTTAAGGAATTTTATGAGGAGGTATACAAGGAGGAAAAAGGTCTAAACTCCGATGGAGGTGCTGCCCTTCTGGACAAGCTGAACCTACCTAAGCTAACAGAGGCACAACGTGCATCCCTAGAGCAGGACATAACAGGCGCAGAGATAGATATGGCAGTGGAGGCGCTAAAAGAAAACAAAGCACCAGGGCCCGACGGGTACACAGCAAAATTCTACAACCACTTCCTCCCCCTAATTAGGAACACAATGAAAGAGGTTTTCGAACACTGCATCAGAGGAGGGAAAATGACAAACTCAAAGGCAGAGGCCAACATTATAGTCATTCCCAAAGAGGGGGAAGACACACAATCCCCTCAGAACTACAGCTCTATTTCTCTAATCAACGTAGACAAGATCTACGCGAAAATACTAGCAGGGAGACTCAATGCACAGCTCCCTAGCCTCATCCACAACACACAGGTAGGCTACCTCAAAAATAGGCTATCCCAAGACAATACGAGACTCCTATGCCACTTAATTAACCCCGCCTCCGCCGACACGAAACCAGCGGTCATGATCGCGCTAGACGCAGAAAAGGTCTTCGACAAAGTCTCATGGACCTTCCTCGACCAATGCATGCAGAGTTTTTGCCTAGGTGACAACTATAGGGCAATAGTGATGACACTATACAAAGACCCCAAAGCCTGAGTAGTAGTAAACGGGGTCACATCGGAAGCACTATCTCTGGAAAGAGGTACCAGACAAGGCTGCCCACTCTCCCCGGCACTGTTCCTACATACCCTAGAACCCCTACTGACCATGATCAGGAACAACACTGGGGTAAAAGGGGTGACAGTCAATGGCAATACGGTCAAGCTAGCAGCATCTGCAGATGACATACTCATCATGACAGAAGACCCAGAGCCCTCAATAGAAGCACTAACGAACACCATAGACGAATATGCAAAAGTAGCCGGGTACAAGCTTAATAGAATCAAATCCGAATGTAAACCACTCAACGTTCACACCACTAAGGAAGTTATAGGGTCATTCGGACTACACTGGCAAAGAGGTGCCCTAAAATACCTAGGCATCTATTTCGACAGGGACAAGTCAACACTCGATCACAACAAAAAATCGATAATTAATAAGATAAAAGAGAGGCTAGACACCTGGTCCCCCAAGTATGTCAGCTGGTGGGGCAGGGTTGAAACTACAAAAATGATGATAACACCCATGGTTAACTACCTGCTAAGCATGCTCCCACTAATAGTCACGGAGGATTAAAAAAAAAAATTAAACACTATGACAAATACGTTCCTCTGGAGGGGAAAGAAAGCCAGGATAAGCCTTCAAAAACTCAGGCTGAGCAAGGACCTAGGAGGGCTCGACGTCACAAACTTTAAGACTTTCCAGACAGCCTGCCTAGCCACACAAGGCATACACTGGCTCAGGCCCTAACAGGCATACACAACGGCTTGGCTGGAGATAGAAAGAGCCTTGCTAGGAGCCCTTAACCCAGAGGCTTTCCTCACAGCCAACAAACACCCAGAGACGAAAAACACAATTCTCAAAAACACCCAAAACGCACTCCTACAGGTTGACAAAAGAATGGAAAGGAGCATAAGGAACACAAAATGGGAATCCATTTGGTTCAACACAAAAATAAAATACAAAGACAACATACTTACCTCAGCCTTATGGACCCAGAGGGGTATCCTTAACCCTTCGCAACTAGAAGAACACGAATCCCCCACCACCTTCGCCAGCCTCCAACTGACATACGAATTCCCGGACATAGAACTATATAACTTCCTCAAAATAAAAGCAGCAATCAACAAGGCAGGCCTAAGCAAAGAGGTCCCAACAATCCATCACTACTTGACCAACCTCAACAAAATAGGGCACCAAACATCTCACCTATATAAACTCCTAAGTGCAAAAACAACTAGACTTGATATGAAGGCCATGAACTATTGGGAAACATTGCACGCCGGCCATTTTAGCGAGAGAGAAAAGGCACACCTCTGGTTTTCAGCAAACAGGAACAAAGTCACCACCACACTTGCACAAACTAAATTCTGGCTACTACACAGATCATACTGGATCCCGGCGCGCCTAGCAGCGGTCGGCCTGAGAAACAATGACCTATGTTGGAATTGCCAGAAATAGAAAGGCGACTTAGCACATATCATCATCCAATGCCCCGAAGTAAAGACATTCTGGGGGAAGGGAAGAGATTTCATACATAACGTAACGGGGTACACACCACAACTAGACATCCTCAGCTTAACAACCGCTTTCATGGCCCCAGAGATGCACTCCACTAACGACAGGAACTTTATTGACCTACTCCTCACAGCAGCAACCAAGCCAATCCTTTCAAACTGGAAGGACATGGGGAAAGCCATTTTCAAAGTCTGGCTCAACTGGGTCATCTTCCTCCTCATTTATGAAAAAAATGAGAGTGAAAGGACACTCCCACTAGCAAGACACAAGGTTATTCACTGCCCATATGGTGAGTAACTGTCAAAGGGACCCTTCTCAATAATTACATCAAACTATTATAGAAAATTGTTTTTGATTAAATTGTTTTTATTTTTATTATGGATATTTCCTTTTTTTTAAATATATTATTTCTCTTAAACAATTCATGCATAAATATATATATATAAAATAGTCAACACAAAAATACAATATACAAAACCAAACACAAAATCTCGGGTCAATGTAGCAATGAGGTAGGCAAAGCGGTGGAATATAGCACTATGCGCGTTTCGGCCAGTAGCCTTCGTCAGGTGACCGTCATTGTCAAAAAACAAGACTTGACATAGTACAACGTAAATCTACAAAGGAAAAAGTATAAAAAAGAATACATAACATTATCTACATTGGTCGCTTTGTGTATTATTATTTATCTACAGTTATACATATATCAGAAAGAAAAAATGGGTCAGTATTTACAATACGTATTGTACTTTTTATTTCTATTCATATTTTTAGAAAAAAGCAGCTACATGTATTTATCAAAAAAGCGAAAAAGACATCATTCTATACATATATATATAGAAGTTCATTTATACATTTATATCATGTCCAGATCCTTTGTTTATATACAATGTTTAAATATACATTATGTCATTTTGTGTGACTAGTTTTATTTCTAACACTAGTATGGGTTACTTGAACCTCCAAGGTGACATCAATCACATCTTTATATTTATGAACATTTTCTGTATTTGCGTTGTATGGTATTATATGACAGGGTATATTTTTCAGATAGATATAATTATGCCCAAGTTTTGTCAATAATGCCTACAACATTTTTCTATTTATCTATGTAGATATTCATTGACATATCTTTTATGCCTGGCATAAACAAGTAAGTTGGTTTACTTAACATAAATATCCTATAATTCAGAATTGAAACAAGGGAGAAAAAGCAAGTAAAATAGAAACACTAGTAGAAGAGATAAAAAAGGTTCAATTAAATCGGAATATAGTCTCTTTAGGTTCACTAAATAGTCCAGCCTGAACTATAGGGTAAGTAAGATGGATATATACTTACTATCAAGGTATTCACATTTAAAATCTCAAGTGATTGATTTCTGGTATGTTCTGAGCCATAGAATGGGAAAGAAGTTCCGCACTTCTGTAGTGCCTTTTATTTTATCCAATCCAAAAAAGTGGAGTATTTGGACTCTATGGTATAGTTGATGGAAAAAAACGACATCATTACGGTTTTGCATAATTCTCTCTTTTTTTATTTTTTTAAAATAGCCTTTAATTATCAATTATACGTTAAATTATGAGCCAGGGTGGAGCCCACACTTAGCAGTCCTATATTTATGATTTCATCTTTTATACAGCCTGTGTATCAAAATGTATTCTCTGGTCTTACATAGCGGAGGATGTTATAAATTGAGAAAATAGAGGAAAATAATTTGCTCGAAACTTTATGTATAATGACAGAGATTGCATATGTTTGAAATCTGGCTTTTTTATGCAGGTGACAGATTATCATAACTAGAAATTACCATCTAGTCGGTCCTTTATTTTTCTGACATTCCACTTGGATAATCACAGTTATATAAGTAAAAACGTTGAGGCAAATTGTAGATCACGTCCTGTTAAGTAAATATGTATACGTATGGATTAGTTGACTGTTTTTACAGAAGTGCTCCTAGTAAAATCCTATACTTTGTATATTTGTATTACCTTGTGGGATAAAACAATGCTTTCTAGGTAATATCTTCTTTCAGGGAAAGACCACCATATTTATGAGGTCCTCTAGTATCTATTCGGACGTACTTGGCATTGTTGACGTGACTCTATGAAAACACGAACATAGTTTACTTAGTAATTTACTCTACATAAGTAGATATAATTGCACTGCAATATGTGCTAATAATGTAAAGCCATACCTATTATTTTATCTTTAGATAAGGTAAATAGCCTTCCGATATTCTTTATTGCTTACATAGACGTATCTGAAACGAGATAAACGCAAGGCAATGTATATTTTATGCTAATATAGATAAACGAAGGGTGGCGACTAACTGACGTATAAAGCAATCTCATAGCCTGGATTCTTAACTTTGTGATGGGAAGGTCTATCCGCGCATTGTTTTCTTATGTTACGCCAAGGGTCCGCAACGATCAGGAAGTACAACCCGACTGATGTCAAATCTGTTTATATAGAGCGCACACATCCCGCGGATTTTCTAATATCAGTAACCGGTGTGTAGCTCATAATAAGGGCATCGACAAATGACGTAGATCGTGATAGACTCTCCATAACTTCGGACAGCCAAAAGAGATGTTCAACCGGCACAGACGCCATGTTGGTAGTGGCGCATTCCTATTAGTGAGCAGTCATGAAAATAAATGACGGACTCTAGGGCCGCTTTTAAGAAGCCATATTGGTGTTTATCGTGCTTTTCGTTGTTATGTGTATTCACAAGTAGTTACAAGAGCAACCTGTGACGGATCAATATGCAGACCACTTACATAATAAATTGATTACCTAGGTGAAAAAGTGAAATAGAGAGATATGTATAAAGAAAGAACCGTAATTAATGGTTAGATGTAAATATGCTAAATTTACTGTAAAGAAATATTGATATGCAAAATGATTGTGGACAAGTTATATTATAGCTTGTTCCCACGGAATTTCCTGATTCAATCCTGATTTCACAGTATCCAAAGTAAAAATCCAGAACACTTCACGTTTTAGCCTGATTTTATCTGTACATAAACATTCCTTAGGGGTAATTTTCTCTAAAATCACCCACTGAATTTCTTCAGGCTTATGTCCATGTTCCAAGTAATGTGCCACTAATGGGGCATTCATTTATTTAGTACGGATCGCTGACTTATGTTCTGTGACTCTTGTGTATATTGCACGAGAAGACTCTCCAACATATCCTAATTTGCAGGGACATAAGAGCAAATACACAATATTTTTAGTTTTACAGTTCGTCATGTAATTTAATTGTATTGTGATACCATTATGTTAAAACTCTTTCGTTTCAAAAGCCTGTGGACAAATTTTACATGTTCCACACTTATGATTTCCAATTACTGGGTCCCCAGTAATAACATTGCTTTGAATACTTTGTCTGGATGATGGCATACGTGACCTAACAACCAGATCTTTTAGGTTTTTGTTTTTGTGAAAAGCAAAGAGTGGCTTAGGTATCAACTCCTGGGGTGTTTTGTTTACATTTAACACATGCCAATTTGAGTAAATAATTTGGCGTATTTGATCATTTAGTAGCGAATGTTGTGTTACGAATACCAAGCTAGCATCTTGTTTGGTTTTGGTGTTATGTAAAAGATGCTGGCTGTCGTAATATCTCGCTCTTTTACAAGAATCTCATAATAATCTGTGGGGATATTTTTGTTCTTTGAATTTATCTTTTAGTACGGCAGCTCTTTCATCATAATACGCAAGTCTAGTGCAATTTCTCCGCAAGCGGAGAAATTGACTAAAAGGTATACTATTTTTTTGTGTATTGGGATGGAAGCTACTGTAGTGGAGAAGGGTGTTGCGGGCAGTAGGTTTTATAAAGAGATCCATGATTAATTGGCCTTGAGCATGTTTAATCTCGAGGTCTAGGAACTCAATGCTGGTGTTACTGTTTTCTCAGAAAACTTTAGATTAGGATCACAGGCATTCAACCATGATATAAATTCCTGTAAGACGTCTTCGTTGTCATCCCAAATGAATATTATGTCGTCGATAAATCGCGACCAATAAAAAACCGACTCGAAAAAGGGAGCTACCTCATTAAAAATATGACAGTCCTCAAAAAATGCTACATATATATTAGCGATAGTGGGGGCGCAAGATGCGCCCATACTAACTCCTTTCACCTGTTTGTAGAGACTTCCTCTGAATTCGAAGATGTTGTCTTCAAGAATAATTTTGAGACAGTCTAGCATGAAGTCTATGTTGCAATCAATTTCAAATGACTCTATGAACCATTTTGTAGCACTGATTGCTCCTATGTAAGGAATATTAGAATAAAGACTTTCTACATATAGTGTTACCATCCATTGTTTGTGGGCATTGAATGAAGTGCCTTCCAATTGGTTGATAACATGTCTAGTTTCTAATATATATCCAGGTATTTTGGCAATATGTGGTCCTAATATAGCATCTGAATATTTAGATAAGGGTTCCGTGACGCTTCCAATGGTTGTAACAATTGGACGGAAAGGAGGGTCCCATTCATTTTTGTGCACTTTTGAAATGCCATAGAGGCTTGCCATTTTTGGATTTTCTACATTCATGTAAGCATGCTCTTTAGTACAAATGTCTCCATTGGTTAATGCTTTGGTAGTTAATCTAGATATTTTATTTTTTATCTTAGAAGTAGGATCTTTAGAGATTTTTTTATAGAAGGTGGTGTCATTCAGCATTTCTCCTATTTTGTTGACGTATTTATCTGTGTCTAAAATGGCTATTCCACCTCCTTTATCGCAGCTTTTAACTGTTATTTTACTTGAATCTTTAAGTTCGATCAAAGCTTGGTGTTCATCAGCTGAAATATTGTAGGGGGTATAAGGCACCTTTTTTGTGATATTTGTCAATTTTTTGATGACAAGTTTTTCAAAGATTTTTATTTCTGGTGCTACCTGTTCTAATGTAGTATTAAAAACAGATTTTGGAGCTAAGCCAGATTTGTTATATTCAAGGGCATTATTGTCTGTATCAAGAAAAAAACTTTTTAACCTAATTTTTCTGAAAAAACTCATCATATCATTAAATAACTCAAATTTATTCAACCCAGAATGGGGAACAAACGAGAGTCCTTTTGATAGTATAGCGTAGGTAGATGCATTAGCTACATGGCTGCTTAAATTGAATATGGGAATAGTTTTTATTCCCTCCAGTAGCGGGCATTCCTTGTTTCCAAGTAGCTGCCTTGGTTCTGTTGAGGGTCCTGGAAGTGGGCTACATATTGTCCTTGTGGTGGAAATGACTGATTCTGTTGGTATTGTCCCTGTGGTGGAAATGACTGATTCTGTTGGTATTGTCCCTGGGGTGGATAAGATTGATTTTGTTGGTATTGGTATTCACCTCGGTGCTGGGGACGATAGTTCGGTCTCCATCTTCCCCGATTTTGGGGGCGTCTGCCTAAAAAAGGTCTATAGCCTTGATTTGATCTGAATCTGTTACCTCTAGGCTGATAAGGAGATAAACTTGAATTACTGCCTGAGTCAGATGAATTGGAAAAAGTTGTAAATTTATTAGGTCTGAAAGATACATTATCTTGATCTGTATTATCAGATTGAGCGTAGAAATTCGGTGTTAAATAGGGATATATTTTCTCATTACTAAAGAAACGAAGATCTTTTTGGAATTTATCTAGTTTGCGTTTATATAAATATTCGCTATAGGAATTTAAATCTAATTCTATGCCTTCCAGTTTCTTTTTTATATCCAGAATAACGGTAGATGATTTAATTTTGTCTTCCAGTTCTATAATTTCCTGAACTAGTTGGGCTAATACTTCTTTGGCAGTTTCTACGATCAACATCATTAGGTCTCTCGAACAGCGGTTGGCAATGAGTGACCAACGTTCTAAAAAATGTTTTAGTTGTACGAAAAGACCTGGGATGTTCTTTATCTGAAGGCCCTGTGGGATAGCTCCATCTTTTAAGTAGTCTAGGATGAACTTACCATGGAGTTCAATTCTTTTTGATTTCTTTTTAAAGGATAACAATTTTGTCAAATCTTCATTTTGTTCTAAATTTGTTGTATTTCTTGAATCAAAGCTTACGCTAGATCCGACCATTGAGGCAAAATCCTCTTCGCTAAAACCAAATGATTTTATAGTAGCCATTGTTAAGTGGATAAATGTAGACTATGGATCTGTCAAGACTATATAAATGAAACCTACGAAGAATGTAAATTAATCTGGACTTTCTAAGTGAACTCTAAAATAGATATAGTGAACCACAGTATAGCAAGAAGATAGTGTGTCAGAACAAAAAAAAGGAAAAATAAGGAATGGAAAAACACACAAAGAAAAATTTGCATCCAGCAAATGATTAAATTAATAAATACAAAGCTGCTTGAAGATTATATGTAGACTAATTTGTCAATAAAACATGTTCCTCCTCTCCACTCCTCTCCACTCCTCTCTCTTCCCTTGTCCGCTCCTCTTCCCACCCCCTCTCAATCCCTTCATTTTCTCACTCTCCCTCTCTTCAACCCCCTCTTTCTCCTAACTTTTAATATTCACTTTCCACTTAATGTTATCTCTCTGTTTCTTTGCCCCCTTAGCCCTGTTGAATGCATTATCATACTGTAACTCTTTTTCGCTTAATTGTTAATTTTATCTCATTATGTTCACCATCCTTGTAAAGCGCTCTGATACTCTTGGGTCCAGTAGCGCTATATAACACCTTTGAAAATAAAATAAAAATAAAATAAACCTCCCAAGTTGGCTAGAACAGCGAGATGTGGCACTCACTGGACAAATACCTTGACTCGCAAAAACCGCCATGAACACATCACACAGCTAGTCATTACCACCCCAACCCCTCCCCCTCGCCCCAGTGCCGGATGTCAGTAAACTCTGTTTGTCTAACAACTTACCACACACCACACGCGTGTCCATTTCTTCTCTTCTTTCCTCATGCTTTTCTTCTACTCACCACTACACATTGTCTTTTCCTATTCACGAAGGCAACACAACGCAAATGCACGCTGTAATGCCGCCAAGGTTACAAGTCGATCATGTGTAATCATTACTGAAGCTCTTGGTTAACCGGAATGTACTAACAGCTATGTCTACAGCGACAGCAAGAAAAGTAATTGCCTTCGTACCTGTCTGACTCTATACTGTGATTGTAAAAATCTCTTTCTAATAAAATCTTTTGAAATAAAAAAAAAATATTTTTTTTTTAAAAGCTGCTGTCTGGCTGATTGTTGTTTGATTAGGCATAACTCAAGTCTGAACTGTGCTGGAGATGCTTTTTAGGGCAGGTTGAATAAAGAGAGATAGATTTCATGTTGGGTGTAGATTAAAAAAGTGCCAAATTTGTCCTGGAAAGTCTTGGTGTCAGATGCAATGGTAAGAACAACTTGACTTTGATTACTTTTAAAACTGGCATAACTGAAGGATTCTTAATCAATTTCAAAAGTGATTGAAAAGCAAAGAGTAGGGATGTGAGTTTTCGTTTTAGGTTATGTTGAAGTTGCCCTCCTTGGTCATGTAGCCAGACCACCAAATATTTGTATTAATTGTTTTTTACTTGACGAAGTTTCCCCAGGTACCACTTTTCTTGCTTTGTTTATGTTTTAAAGGTTAAAATTAAATTCATTAATATTGCAATTGTTTTTAGGTTTCACCTGTCGAAAGCTGCGCAAGCAGCATTTCGAGCAGGCGAAATCTTATGAGAATAGTATGTGAGCTTTGTTCCGCCTCTGCCTTCCATTGGCTAGCTCCATAAATGGAGGCTAGCAATTGGAAGAGAGAGGCGTCCGTCATTGTGCGAGGCGATTGGTGGGTGTTCCCGGCGATTTTTTCTCATCCTGTCCCTTTGACAACGTCATTGCGGTGGTGGGCGGTTCCTATTTCTTTTTTTTTTGGATGCCATGTTTTGATCATTTGCCACCGGAAGATGTCCACGTGAGTGCTGTTTTATTTTTCTTGCCTTCTTGTGCCTGTTCCCAACCCTCCTCCCGCTGTCCGTTTGCCCCCCTGCTGTCCGTTTGCCAGTTAGCGCCCCCCCACCCCTTCCGCTGTCCGTGTGCCGCCCGCACTATGCTGCAACCTCCCACGCCACTGCCCCCCGGCCATCGTCCCTGCGAACCACGGGAGGTTTGCCCAGGCATCAAGTGTTTCACTCTGGCTGCGGGAGGCCCATGTGTGGAGACTTCTCCCCGGCGGGCGGGGGGCACTGCCTCTTAGAGTGAGCCCTGGCGAGGGCCTTCACAGGGTCAGTGATGACAGGGGTTAGGAGTGGTGTACAAGAGTTCCCGGTCGGACCGGGCTTCTGTCGGGGGCACTGGACAACAATGCCCACAACAGCAAGGAACTCTTCAACATAGTCAAAGAGCTCTCCAACCCCAGCGCCGGAAACAACGACATCACCCCATCGCAAGACCTCTGCAACTCACTCGCCTCGTTCTTCCACAGCAAAATCGCAGACATACACAACAGCTTCAGCACACTGCCGACGCACCCTACTACCGCACCAACGCCCCCCACCACCACCCGCTGCGCCCGGACCCCGATCAACACTGAAGACACCATCCGCACGATGAATTCCATCCACTCCGGATCACCAACCGACCCCTGCCCTCACCACGTCTTCAACAAGGCCGACTCTGTCATTGCACCCCATCTACGGGACATCATCAACGCCTCCTTCGACACCGCAACCTTCCCAGAGAGCTGGAAGCACGCCGAACTCAGCACCCTACTGAAGAAACTATCAGCAGACCCCACCGACCTCAAAAACTACCGCCCCATCTCGCTCCTCCCGTTTCCTGCCAAAGTCATCGAGAAGACTGTCAACAGACAGCTGGCCGCCTTCCTCGAGTCGAATGGATCCCTCGACCGCTCGCAGTCCGGCTTCCGGGCCAACCACAGTACCGAGACCGCCCTCATCGCAGCCACAGACGACATCCGAACCCTGCTCGACAACAGGGAAACAGCGGCCCTCATCATCCTGGACCTCTCCACGGCGTTCGACACGGTCTGCCACTGCACCCTAGTGCAGCGCCTCAACAACATCGGAATCCAGGAGAAGGCACTGGACTGGATCATCTCCTTCCTCGACAGAAGAACACAGAGAGTCCGCCTTCCCCCATTCAGATCAGAAGACACCAAAGTCATCTGTGGCGTACCACAAGGATCATCACTCAGCCCGTGCTGTTCAACATCTACATGAGCCCCCTCGCGGCCATCGCACGCCATCACAACCTCAATATCATCTCCTACGCCGACGACACCCAGCTGGTCCTCTCCCTCACCAAAGACCCCGCCCACCACCAGAACCAACCTACACGAAGGGATGAAAGACGAAGCCGAATGGATGATGAACAGCCGCCTGAAACTGAACTCAGATAAGATGGAAGTCCTCATCCTGGGATCATCGCCCTCCGCCTGGGACGACTCCTGGTGGCCCCCGGCCCTGGGCAGCGCACCCAAACCAACAGACCACGCACGCAACCTGGGCTTCATCCTGGACTCCTCCCTCTCCATGACCAGACAAGTCAACACCGTCTCCTCGTCATGCTTCAACATCCTTCGCATGCTACGTAAGATCTTCCGGTGGATCCCCACCGAAACCAGGAAGACGGTCACCCAGGCCATCGTCACCAGCCGACTGGACTACGGGAACTCCCTCTATGCTGGAACCACTGCAAAACTCCAGAAAAGACTCCAGTGCATACAGAACGCCTCAGCACGACTCAACCTGGACATCCCCCGACACAGCCACATCTCCACACACCTGAGAAACCTGCACTGGCTCCCCGTCAGCAAAGAATCACGTTCCGACTCCTCACCCACGCACACAAATCTCTCCACAACCAAGGCCCAAGATACCTCAATGACCGCCTGAACTTCTACACTCCCACCCGCCAGCTTCAATCGACCAGCCATGCCCTCGCCGCCGTCCCCCGCATCCGTAGAGCCACAACGGGAGGAAGATCCTTCTCCTACCTGGCCGCCAAGACGTGGAACTCCTTCCCCACCCACCTCCGCCTGACCCAAGACCACCTCGCCTTCAGGAAGCAACTCAAGACCTGGCTGTTCGAGCAGTAGCGGACCCCCCCACCCCAAGCGCCTTGAGACCCTCCGGGTGAGTAGCGCGCTATACAAATGCTCTGATTGATTGATTGATTGATTGATTGATTGATTGATTGATTGAGTGTTGCACCCACCTTTGGGCTCCTGATTCTTCGCCCCTCCCCTCCAGGTGAGCGCTGGTACACCTGGCCCAACTGGGAGTGGCGGGCTTCCACGAGGAAGGCACTGCCTGTGCTGGGGGGGGCAGCGCAGGGGCATGTATCTCGGCTAGTAAGGGGAGGAGCACGCATTAGTAAAAGCGGGCTTCAAAGAGGGCCAACCTGCCCAGAGGACGCACTGCCCGTGGTGACCCGCGAGCCTGCCACGTGTCCTGAGTTGGGTACCAATGGGAGGTGGCATTTGCAGGGCTGAGCCGGAATGCCCCAGTGAGCTGGGTCAGACAGGCTGGTGGGCATCCTCGTGTACATGGTTTCAATACATGCCATACAGTCATTTTCACCCAGAAGTGTGGCCAAAGAATGGGTTGCTCGCTGTGTTTGCATTAATTTCTAAAGGGCAAATCCTGTATTGACGGCGGGTGCTAGAGGGAAATCTGAACCCCGAGAATTAGAGGCATTGCTACACGTGGCACAGCCGCACTACCTCACAGCACCTCTGCTGGCGATGAGCGGTAATCCCTCTTGTCCACAGTAGATCAATTGTTAGGCCTCTCATCTGCCTGTCTGTCTGCCTACCTGTCTGCCTGCCTGCCTGTCTGTGTGCCTGCCTACCTGCCTTCCTGCCTGTCTGTCTGCCTACCTGTCTGTCTGTCTGCCTGCCTATCTGTTTGTCTGCCTGCCTACCTGTTTGTATGCCTGTCTGTCTGTCACGGAACGGGTGCGGGGAGAGTGTTTAATTGCACTTGAAATAATCATTGATTTCGACAGATTGAATAATCCGAGTGTACCTGGACGCCTGCCATCCCTGTCTGAAATCCCGTCTCAAATGTCCTTCTTACAGTGGACATCTGATGAGAACCGCTTGGAATAAAGGAAGGATGTAAGGCAATGCACATCACAGCCGAGTTCGGGCTTGACAGTGCCTGGTGGGGTCCTTCCAAGTTCCAGTTCGGCAGAATGAGAAGAGGTGTGGGGAGTGATCAGTGGCGGCAGGGCAGGGGGCGACATTAGAGGAGGCCCCTGCCGAGAGAGCTAGTGGGGATCACGATTGTAGAAGCGAGAGGTGAAACACGGCAGAGGCGATGGTGAGCAGAGGGTAAAACGGCATGAAACTGAGGCCAGTCGACGAATCGTGGGCTGGTGGAAAGAATGAGGTGGAGCGCGAAGGGGGGACAAGCACCTAAAACTCACAGGTCCATTATAAAACAAAAAACACTTTTAAATGGTGTGGGTGTAGGCTTCACGCTCAGCCCTTGCTTGCAGCGCTTGCATTCAGTAGTTTGCCTTTTGAGAGCTAGGCGCATCACCTGATTCCACACCGGTTCACATTGAGTCTTTCCCCTCACACACTCTGTGTCTCCGTTTCGTCTGTCTTTTCCATTTCTTCCCTTTATTTCTCCACATCCTTCTCCATTCCCTCCCTCGTATTTTTACCACCCCCTCACTCTCGCACTTTCACTCTCTTCTCCCTCTTGTTCCCTCTGTCACACTCAATCTCCATTTTTTTAGTGTATTTGGCCCGTTCCCCCCCTCTTTTGCATCTCCCTCGTTTCCCCTCATCGACTGTGTGCGCGCTCTCTTTCTCTATATATTATAAATAGAATTCCGCAGGGTTTCCGTCCCACACACAATCATAGTCTCTCTCTCTCTCTCTCAATTTATATATATTCATATATATTGTATAAATATAATTTCACAGGATCGCCATCCCACACACAACCTTGGTCTATCTCACGTGCTCTCTCGCTCTATATATATATTTCTCGGGGTTTCTCTGTTTCGTACTCGCTGCGGCTGGCTGTGTGTGTGTGTGTGTGCGGCTGGCTGTGTGTGTGTGTGCGGCTGGCTCTGTGTGTGTGTGTGTGGCTGACTCTGTGTGTGTGTGTGTGGCTGGCAGTGTGTGTTTGTGTGTGTGTGTGCGCGGCTGGCTGTGTGTGTGTGCGGCTGGCTGTGTGTGTGTGTGTGCGCGGCTGGCTGGCTGTGTGTGTGTGTGTGTGCGGCTGGCTGTGTGTGTGCGGCAGGCTGTGTGTGTGTGTGTGGCTGGCTGTGTGTGTGTGAGCGGCTGGCTGTGTGCAATAGGTCTCGCATTTGCGAGAGATTAAGCTATTGGCATTGTAAATGACAATGCCATTTATTTATCTGTTTTCAAAACCAACACATAAATACACATTTTGTCATTTACAATGCCAACAGCTCAAACTTTTCCAAAGGCGAAACCATTGCATTGTAAATGCTTGTTAATCATTGTACACCTTCTCCAGTTTGATTCAGGAGTACCACAGTATCAGCATATTGCACAGTTGTACTAGGCTTACCTCCTATTTCTGCTGGATAAGATTTGGCTGTTTGGCAGTGAAGATTTAATTTGCAACAAAAAGATTGAATATTGTTGGCACTAAGATGCAGCCTTGCTTAAGGCGTTTTTGCATGAGTATTTTTTTATAGAAATCCCTCTGGTTATCTCGAAGCATGATCTGAGCCCAAGTTTCAGAATATTTCTTTATGGTATCCGGAGTGTCATGAAAATATCATGGTGAGAGTCTATAGTTCTCATCTCAATTGTGAGAGCCCAAAGTTCCATGATATTTTCAGGACACTCAAGATACAATTAAGAAATGGGAGTTATATATTTGAAATGGTAAAATTCATGGGAAAATACAATTGTAGAACTGAGTGCTTTCCTTGAAAAAGAGGTGTTACCTCAAAACATGTGTTGATTGTTTTCTACTAGATCTTTTGTACAAATAAAAATAAGGAATAAAGAATGCAAGATCATGAAAAGATTTGAGTCCACTGTCTATTTATTTGGAGCATCAAATGTATTTAATAATTAAAGATTCTTCTTTTGAAGACGCATCAATTCTATACTGCAGCAGTCGGGTGTTGTTGCTGGAAGTGTGAGGCGCCGGGCATAGTATCTCCTGACCCCTTCCTTTGTAACTTAGTAATTTGATGATGTCCATTATTGTCACTAAGGCCAGATTTTAATGGTGTTGAGGCTGTGTGGTGTCAAATTTTTGAAGATCTCTATTTGCTCCAAAGTTTGTAATTTCCTTTCTTGCAGTTACTAAAAATGGGCAATTACCTTGCGGTCAAGTATTATCAGCTATGTGAACCTGTGGTGTTACACAGGGCTTATATTGTCTCTCCACTCATTTTAATAATTCTTTCTGCCTAGTGCCACTAGGATGAATGTTTATTTATGGACTTACTATTTGTGAAAATGAATTCTTTGATTCTTGTGAGATACTCATTTCACTAAGGATGTATATTTCTTCCAGCTTATTTATTGCTGAAGATAATTATTTGAAAATCAGGAAAAAGTTTGCTATGAGATTTTTCCTTCACTTTTACTTCTTTATTGCACTTGGACAACATTGTATAAGGCTGATTTTGAATAGATATTGATTTATTATTTAAGGATATTGTTCTAATTTGTTCCTGATTGTCGGTGATTTTAGGTGTATTGACTACAACATCTGCAGTTGAGATGACTAGTACTGAGGAAATAACAAGTTTCTAATTTTTGAAAATGTTATCTTCCTGAAGAACAAGTTATTTACCTTCGGTAACGCTTTTTCTGGTGGATATAGTATCTCCCTGTGGATTCCTCACCTCATAATTTTCCCCTGCCCCAGCATTACGCAGAAACTATTTCCTAGTTCTCCACGCTCATGAGGTCGTTACAATGCTATGGCTCCACACGCGGCTCCGCATGACGTCACCAGAGCCATAAGAGAGCCACGTCAGCATGATGACGTCAGTACCACCCATTTTTACCGTGCTCCGAGGCGAACTGGCGGACCGACCATAGAAACAATGCATACACAGTACATAGTATTCACACAAATACACACAGTGTAAAGTGATAAAGGAAAGCAAAAGAAAACAATCATTTCCTGTAAGCCTACACAAAGGCAAACGGAGACAATATAAAATGACAATATGAAAGAAACATATTAACCAATACCTCTTTTAAGGTATAAAAGAGTAGACAACGGGGAAGAGGGTGGGTTAGTGAGGAATCCACAGGCAGATACTGTATCCACCAGAAAAATTGTTACTGAAGGTAAGTAACTTATTCTTTCGATAGATGCATCTGTGTGTGGATTCCTCACCTCATGAATAGAATCCCACAGCAGTCCAACCCACGAAGCAGGGTGTCCACCCTTCTATACCAAAATGTCTTGCATAACAAAACACGCAAAAATGGCTGTCCCTCCTCACCTCGGAATATAAGCAGGAATGCTTAGAGAAAGTGTAGAGGGAGGCACAAGTTGCGGCCTTGCAGATGTCCACCACAGTAACACCTCTGGACAAGGCAGAAGTAGATGAATTAGCCCTGGTGGAATGAGCTCTAATGCTTTAAGGAGGCTCCTTACCAGCCAGGGAGTAGCAGTCTTTGATGCACAAGATGATCCACCTGGATAGAGTGCACTTGAGCACTGCCTTGCCCTTCATGTGTCCAACATAGCCCACGAAGAGCTGGTCTTCCAAACGCAAATCCTTTGTAAGCAGTGAAGCCTCTCCTCCTCCTTGGAAAGGTGAAGGGGATATAAAGTAGGGAGGGTAATGGACTGCCCTAGATGGAAGGGAGTTACCAACTTAATCAGAAAAGCAGCCCTGGTCCTGAGAACCATCCTTTCAGCATGAATAGTCAGAGACGGAGGCTTAAACTCAAATCCTGAAGCTCACTCACCCTCCTGGCCGAGGTGATAGCAACAAGGAAGACCCTTTTGGAGGACAACAGTTTCAAATGGCCAACTATGCAAAGGTTGAAATGGGGAACTCATTAAGAAAGTTAAAACTAGATTCAACCCCACTGGGGCATAACAAAGGGAGTGGGCGGAAACATATTATTAAGGCCCTTAATGAATCCTAAAACAATCAAAGATTTAAAAAGAGACGGCTGATCAGGCAAACAAAGAAATGCAGATAAAGCTGACAAATAACCTTTGACAGTAGCCACAGCACAAACCTGCTGGGAAAAATGCAGCAAAAAACGAAGAACGTCTGAAAGATGAGCCTTTAAGGGATCAATAGACTTCTCTCCACACCATTTAACAAATCTAGACCACCTGTGGGAGAAAATAGACTTGGTGGAGTGTTGTCTGGCTGATAAAATAACGTCCACCAGGTCAGGCGGGAGAGAGAAATATTTCAGGTTGCCCCGTTCAATCTCCAGGCATGAAGGTGCAGGCTCTGGAGATGGGGATGCAGGACCTACCCCTCTGACTGTGAGAGGAGGTCTGCCCTGTGAGGGAGACGGAGCAGAGGGTGCGACGAGAGGTGAAGGAGGTCTGTATACCACACCCTTCTTGGCCAATCCGGGGCAATCAATATAACTTGGGCCCAGTCCTGTCAAATCTTCCTCAGAACCCGAGGAATCAGGGGTATGGGAGGAAATGCGTAAAGGAGTTGTGAGCTCCAACTCAACTGAAATGCGTCCCCCAACGCTCCCTACTTCAGAAACTGGAAACCGCAGAATGACGGGCACTGCGCGTTCTCGAGAGTGGCAAACAGGTCCACCCGAGGAGTTCCCCACGACTGGAAGATGTGACGTACTACCTCCGGATGAAGCCTCCATTTGTGGTCAGAGGAGAACTGCCGACTGAGACTGTCCGCATGCAAGTTCAGCACCCCGGCCAGGTGATTTGTCATTAAGCAAACCTGATGGTCCTGAGGCCAGGACCAGAGCTGCAACGACTCTCTGCAGAGAAAGTACGACCCTACTCCTCCCTTCTTGTTGATGTACCACATCATGGTAGTGTTGTCTGTCAGGACCTGAACTGACTGACAACAAAGGAAGGGAAGAAAGGTCTTGAGTGCCAACCGTATCCCCGCATTTCCAGAAGATTGATATGAAGCAATCTTTCCTTTGGAGACCAAAGACCCTTGATCTCCAGATCTCCCAGATGAGCACCCCACCCTAGGGTAGACACATCCGTTATCACTGTGGCCACCAATAGAGGAAAGTGGAAGGGCTTTCCTCGAGACAGATTGCCCTCCATGCTGCACCTAGACAGATCTGCTGCAGTGTCCTTGGAGATCTTGATCGGCTTCCCAAGATCCCTGTTGTGTAAAAAACACTGCCTGCAGAGGTACCACTGAAGTGCCCTCATGTGCCAGCGTGCATGATTGACCAACAGAATGCAGGAAGCGAACAGACCGAGCAGGCAAAAGACCTTCAGAACTGGAACAACCGCTCCATTGTGAAACAAAGGGATCAATTCCTGAATGTCGAGAATCTTTTGTGGAGGCGGAAAAGCTTGACACACAGTGGTCTCCAGTACTGCCCCTATGAACAAGTTGCACTGTGAGGGCACCAGGTGAGATTTGGGCACATTTATTGAAAAACCCAATTTAAACAACAGCTGGTTTGTTACTTGCAGATGATAACGCACCATCTCTGGCGACACTGCCTTGAGCAGCCAGTCATCCAGGGAGGGGAAAACTGGAATCCCCAACCACCTGACATGGGCAGCCACCACCGCTATCACCTTGGTGAAGACTTGGGGTGCAGTAGTAAGACCAAACGGAAGGACTGCAAACTGGTAGTGTTGCAAACCAACCGTGAACCTGAGATACTTCTTGTGTGACTTCAGGATTGGGATGTGAAAATACGCATTCTGCAAGTTGATGGACACCATCCAGTCCTCTTGCTGCAGTGCTTGAAGAACCTGCACTAGGGTGAGCATCTTGAATCTCTTCTGCTTGAGAAAAAAATTCAAGACTCTGAGGTCCAGGATGGGACGTCACCTGCCATCCTTCTTGGGGATCAGAAAATACCGGGAGTAGCATCCCTGGCCCTTTTCCTGCTCTGGGACCACCTCTATCGCACCTTCTTGTAACAGGACAAGCACCTCCTTCTGAAGAAGGAGTACGTGATCCTCCATGCAAAATCGTTGGCAAGGGGGGTAAGGAGGAGGGATTTCCCAGAAGGGAAGGGTCTACCCATTTTCTACCAGATCTAAAACCCAAAGGTCCGTAGGGATCAATTTCCAATCCTGTAGAAAATGGGTAAGCGGCCCCCTACAGGACCCGCATGATCCAGGATGGCGGATCTACGGCTGCTTTCCTGCATTACCGGGGGGGGGGGGTGGAGAAGTAGAGGAGGAGGAAGGCTGAAGACCCGCTCCACGAAGGCGGCCTCTGCCTTTACCCCTGTAGTTCTTGTACAAGGGGTTTTGCTGCTGTTGCTGCTGCTGAGGCGGACGGAAATTCCGAAAGGAAGACTTTCCAAAGCTATGGTGTCTCCTACAGCCATCACCCTTTGCATGAGTCTGCAGACCCAAGGACTTCGCTGTGGCCTTGCTGTCTTTAAAACTTTCGAGAGCAGAATCAGCCTTTTCTCCAAACAGTCTAGACCCATCGAAGGGAAGATCGAGAAGGGCAGCCTGCACATCAGGTGAAAACCCAGAGGACCTAGCGATAGATGAGCCCATCGCCCTGGCCACTGAATCTACAGTGTTCAGGCCAGACTGGCTGACTTGGCGACCCGCAGCCTGTGAGTCTGTCAATAGCTCACAGAAATTTCCACGATCTTCCTCAGACAATTTTGTAAGAAGCTGTTTAGCCAAGTCCATAAGAAAATGAATGTATCTACCTAACAAACAAGTAGAGTTCGTGGACTTCAAAGCCATACTCACTGAAGAGAAGACCTTCTTTGCCGACTGCTCCAACTTCTTGGAATCCTTGTCAGCAGGAGCCTGTGGGAACGTGCACAAGGACTGCTTAGAACATGAAGCCTGCACCACCAAACTCTCAGGGGAAGGGTGAGTTGATAGGAACGCAGGATCCCCTGGAGCAGGCCTGTACCTTCTCAACACCGACCTTGAAACTGCAGGAGCAGAAAGAGGCTTACGCCACACCTCAAGAACTGGCTCAGTTAAGGCATCATTGAATGACAAGAGCGGTTCAACCACAGAGGGAGGAGAATGTAGCACCTCTGTGAGCAAATTAAGCCTATACTCAGCCACAGGCAGCTGCAGATCCAAGAGCTCTGCCGCCTTCCTTATCACAATATGGTACAGTGCTACTTAATGCATGGGGGAAGCTTTCTATGAAGCAAAGTCCCACTCCGGAGAGGTGTCCAGTCCATTTGCCTCACACAGACCTTCGAACACATCCACTGACTCATCAATTTCACCTTTCTTCATTTCTTCAGGCTGGTACTGCTCCTCTTCTATCAACTTCTGCACCTCTCTCCTTGAGCACATCTTCGGCTGCGGCGTCGGCAGCAGCACACGCAGCGTTGTTGGCTCCAGGAACGGCATTGTAGATGGATCTGTAGCAGCAACTAGAGCTGTACAAAGCTGAGAGGAAGGTTCACCGGATGGAGTCGGGGACTGCACATACGGTGTTGACATCCTTGGAGCTAGAAACTGCCAGAACGGCGCCGGCGGCATGAATGGTACGAAGGGTTCCTGAAGATAGTTTTGAGGCATGCCCAAATCAAATGCCAGACGACCCACGGGACCTGAAGGTACACCAGAAGGGTATGACACTCTGGCAAACGCGCCATACATCGCATTTAAAAAATGCGTGGGATCCGAACCCGGTCCTGGAAATTGTGGATACTGAGCCGGTTCGAGATCCAAACGTGGCACCTCTGGAGTCAGGACCACCAGAACCACAGGCGGAGCTGAAGGTGCCTCCTCTCCAGCCGGATTCGTTAAACCTTCCAAAATCGGAAAAGGTCTCAGTGTCGGTGACTGCGCCAGGGTACCCCCGTGCGAAGGAGAATGGATCGGAGTGGCTTGAGGAGACACTGAAGGCAAAGGTGAGACAAAGTCTTTTTTGCGACGTCGAGGGGCCAGAAAAGGCGATCTTGAAGCTACAGCCTTTGACGAACGGCACCGAGAGCGATGCCTCTTCTTCTTCTTGTGCTTCTTCATTCCAGTCACGCGAAGTCGACGACCTCGACTTCAAACGTTTTGGACACCTTTTTTCTTTTCTTACTTTAGCCATGTACAGCTTGGCTTTGCGCTCATTCAAGGCCTTTGTGTTCATTTTACGACAACAAGAACAGCCCTCGACGGTATGGTCCAATGATAAACACCACAGACAGTCCTCATGGTGGTTAGTAATCGACATATGTCCCCCCCACTCTCTACAGGGCTTGAAACCCGGCTTGCACGGAGCAGACATGCCAAAACCAGAGAAGGAGATAAAGCAAAATAACAAGTATCCAAGGAAAGTATGGAGAATCCCAGAAAAACCGTTAGCGTTGACAGACACAGAAAAAATGGAACTAATGACCTCAGCTTTTCATCTCGTGTTGGTAGGGCCCTTTCTAGATTTCCATGTCCACGCAGTCAGATTTCTGGAAAGAGCAAGGTCCAACAGTCTGTTTCCAGCTTTTTTGTTTTGTGTCCTATGGAACCACCCTCAATAAGCGATTCTCTTGTGTCACCTCAATGTCCCTGCGATGGGCCTCTCCTGAGTGTGCGACAATATTCAGCAATAAGTTTGTAAATGAGGGCAGCTGCAATTTGCACAAAGGAAATTAGCAGATTGAGACGAACATCTGTGGCAAAGTCTCGGGTCTCCACCATATATATGCTTTATTTTCTAGGCAGTGATGTAGGTTTGGTGCAGGAAAATATATTAGGTACAATTCAGTCTTGTGTTACAGGACACCCTCTTTGTATAATTCAATATCCTGCCCCATTTCCTGTCTACTATGGCATGATCTAAGTCCTCTTCCCATTCATGCCTTACCTTTAGTGGGCCAACCCACATTGATTGCCCTAAACATCAAGGCAACACATATCTCCCACTTTATATTGTCAGAAACAGGTGCAGGACAGCCTGTTGTGGGGGTCTCCCGCTCTCAAGTTCCATATTGTGTAAATGCATGTGTGAGTGCCTCATATGTCAGAATCTGTGGCCAAAGTCTTGTATCAACTACTCCGAAGGCATGACAGTACCATTTAAATAAGTCTCCCAACGTAAAGTTCAGTCCATTGTCCCAGATGGTGAGCCTTACAAACAATTAATTATTTCCTCCCGTGGCCCCCTGTGGAAGATCTACAAGTGGTATAGCAGTGAAGTATACAGAAAATAGTATTTACTCAGTTTAATACAGTTTTTTTTAGCACTTCAAGGCTATGGTGAGTAAGGTCAGCATTTTCTAGGATGGTTTTACCCTGTACACCAAGAGGTCTGTCAGACCTCTCTGATTAAGCTCCCTTATGACTTGACCCATACCTCATTCTTTTCTCTGTCTAACCAACAAGCAATCCAGTGTAGCTATGCTGCTAGGTAATTTAGCTTTAAGTCAGGAACACTGAGGCCACCTGAGGGGATTTGATACTTAAGGTTGTCTAGGGCAACTTTGTTCCTCCCCGTGTCCCTGATCAAATCCAGTATCAAGGAATCCACCTGCCGGAACTATTGCCAGGGGACACACACCAGAAAATTGGCAGGGTAATAGAGCAGCCTGGGTAAGAAAGAAGAATTTGTTAAGGCTATCCAGGTCATATTTGATAGTGTTAGTCACTGAGCCCTTGAGTGCCCAGAACACAACCCCCAAATTCCCATCTTTTAAGTCAGAAGGGGAGTGGTATATATTCAACCCCAACTATTTGAAGGTACGGAGTCCATAGCATTCCCAACATCTATATATTAGGCTCCTCTCACTCCAGTATTAAGTGGAAGAGAAACATTTGGAATTGTTTGCTTTCAGTCCCTAGATTTCTCTAAAGTCCCTTAGTAGCGGCTGAGTCGGAGTCAAGTCAGGTTCTCCATTTCTGATGTAGAATAAGATGTCAGCATTTAAGGATTCTACATGGGTATTGTCCATTGTGCGAAACCTCTACCCCCACCCTCCGCCCTACTTACTGCTGCTAGAAATTCAATTGCTATAGCCAAAAGCTGCAGAGAGAATGGACAGCCTTGTCTGGGGCCATGATATATTGGGTATTAAGAAGAGATTCACACTCCCATCTGAACTCTTGCCCTTGGATGATCATAAAGTGTCTCAATCCAAGAGAGCTCTATCGTACCATACCAAACACTTTCTCCAGATCCACTGAAGCAACCAGTGTCTGGGGGAAAGCATCCACGTCCGTCTTGTCCAAGACATGATACAGTTTACTCAAATTGTGCAACATGCCACGAGTCAGTAGAAATCCCTCTGATCTCTATGAGCCCGCATTTGATGGGAGAAGCATGTTGCCAGTATAATGCTAAAAGTCTTAAATCAAGGTCCCAAATAGAGAACAGTTGGTGTAACAGAACGTATCTGGATCTTTCGAAGTTGATGTATCTCTAATTATCTACCCCTTTTATAAGTTTTATGTGATCATGTTTTAGATAATACCTGAAAATGTATTACTTCTTGCAATATGAGGCTCAGTTTGTGTTTTAGTCAACTGTACATGATTCTAAATGCTTAATATCCAATAACTTTTATGTATGTATATTTGTTGACTTTTTTAGTGGCCTAATGGCAGAATAAAGTACTGTTTGATTGATTGTCCGTGTCTGTAGGTTTAAGGAGACAACTAGCGCTTCTTGGGTTGTCTAAAGGAGCTCTACCTTCTCCAGGGCTGCTGCATATATCCGAGCCAGCTGTGGAACTAGGAGGTCAGAGTAAGTGTAATTAAATTCAGCCAGCAGCTCATCCACCTTCAGCCTCTTTCCTCTGACCAGCTCTTTATTGGCACCTCGTAATTCATTCTGGGTTAGTGGACCACCCAGTACCTTCCTATCTCTCGCCTTCCCAGTACCCTAAAAAAGGCCCTGTCAAAGAAAGCTTTTGCTGTATCGCAGGTAGCCACTTCCTGAGGACCATATAATTTCTTATTGTAGTCTAAGAAGTCATTGTCAATTTGGCCCTGCTCATAAATCATGGAGCATCCGGTCCCCTGGACGTTTAACATTGGAGAGCATCTCGACTCCGATCTAACAAGCCAAGCCAACAATCTTCCTGGACTGCCCTCCCTTTTGTGTACTCTATTGACATATTCACAATAATGGTGACATTGGAGCTTGTCAATACGTTTTTTACATTCAGTTTTGCTACCGTCAAGCCTCTGTTTTGTATTTGGGTTTTCTGCCACCTCCAATTCTAACTCGTGAATTGTCCTGTCTAGCGGAACCGACTCAGCATCCAGTTTCCTGCCAAGTCACTATGAGGGGATTATGGTTAGAATCGTTTTCCCCAGGTACTCTGACCTCACCAAGGATGGGCTCAGCTGGCTCGAGCATAACACTCTGTGGAGGAGGGCATGGACATCATGTAGTTATAATAAAATATATAATCCTTTGTAATGCTGTGGTGTAACCTCCAAATATCTAGCAACTCCCAACTCTGTATCCAACTGGTAAACCCCTTTGCCCCTTTAATTGACTGTGCCCCTGACACTGGTGGTATAGAGTGGTAAAATTGGAGATCATTAACACAATTGTAATTTCGATTCAGTAGCATGGGGGGAGGATGTCATAAGTCCAAGTTGCAGTGAGAGGGTGTCTAGAAAGTCAATCTGGTCATAATTTGGGACGTATATGCTACCCAGGAGAACCTGCTGCACATCCAGCCTGCCTGCTGCCAACATCATTCTTCCCCTCTTTCTCTAATCTATTGTGTCTGGGATAAAAGGGAATCCCACGTCAAATCCAGATCAAGGCATTCTAGCAGGGTGGGTCCAATGCATGTTCCCTTGGAGTTCAACAGTCACCAAGTAGCACAGCCAAGGGTACTCAGGTATACAGTGTCTATACCATCTATGAATGGGGGGAAAGTCCACACCAAAGTTCTTTCCAAGTCAGTCGACCTAGTAGGTTGGATCAGAGGTCAGTTGAGGGGTAATCGGGAGGTGGCTATCCACCATCAGTCCTTGTGCTGTCTTCCTTAAATAATTGTCTACGTTCAATCTCTGAGGCCACTAACATCGCAGCAGCTCTGCTAGCCTCCAGCTGTTGTTCAATCAGCTTCTAAGAGCCAAATTGTTCCTCTCCTTCACCCTCCAATGCAGGTGATGTGATAACTTTGGCACTTGTGCCTCCACAACGTTATTGTGAAGTTCCATTGAGACCCGGGCTTCAACAGGTTCGAGTAAGAATAGGGATTTCCGGTCAATCATTATCTTGAGTTGGCTGGGAACACTGCAGCCAATGCCCCTATGTTAAATAAGAGTAATTTTGCAGGAGGGAGAGGTAAGGTGTGAGGCTGCTGCAAACAGAGGTGAACAGCCTTGCCATGGCCTCTGCCAAACGTGCTCTCTGACTGCTGGCTTCTCAATTCTGAGTTCAGGAGCGCAAGATGTATTGACCTCTATGCTGACCACTTTGCTGCTCAACCTGAACTCCCATCTTCAGCTCACAGTAACTGACGGCCACTTCTGTCCAGGAGCACTGCAATGGCGTGACATGCTGTATAGAGAAACTTGCTGTCTATGCTTGATGCCTGCTTCCACACTCCGCTCCTCTCCTGAGCAATCAACAATGGCCAGATCAAACCAGACTCTTGGCATGAGCTTCAGGTAGGCTACACAAAAACAAAAACATGTATTCAGGTCTGGAGTATTGGATCGCCTCATAATCACAAAACATGGAGACTTAGCCATCAAATTAATGAGTTTAATTTTACTTCATTCACAAACTGTTTCTAAGATACAAAAACTGAAAACTATTGTATAAGATAGAAATAGTTCTCTGCAAGTGTACACTTTGTCAAAATGGTATTCACAAGTGAATAGTCATTCACACCAGCAAACATCTAATTGAATTGCATTGTATTCTATTCCCAAAAGTTGATTATGCACTTGTTAGAGTATTTATTAACATGAGCAGATGAGCAGTTTTGTGTGAGTTAAGCCATAAGTTGGTATGATTGACTGTTGTTGACTAGTCAGTACATGGCAGGAGTTTTCTCTAGTTCTCTTTCAAACCATAAACCCAAACATTTGCAGGTATTCACAAGCCCCAATCTCAACCTACCAACCCCTGAAAAATGTTAGATATCATGATCCTTTCGAGGGCAGAAATAATTTACCTAGCAGGGCGAGAGTAGTAGATTACATCCTCCGCAGCAAATCTGGGCTAGTTGGAATGATTTCCGACATGAATTTACACAGGTATTACGGAAGGGTGTTCTATCTCAATGGTGACAAAGTATGCATCCTGCCAATGTAATGTCCCCCACCAGATTTCAAAGCAGGTGGGTCTTGAGTGTAACCACGGCAGAGACTACTCTGTTTCCACCATAGTTAGAGCCCTCCGAGGCACCGATGGAGTAAGGGTGGTCGGACGTTGACCTGAATGTCTGCCAACCAAGTTTAGATGGGCGGACATACAGGTCAATTTTCACTGCACATTACTCCCAGGAAAACCCTGAGAGTATAGGGCAGTAAAAACTGAAAAATGCCTCCCTCACAATGGGAGATAATTCATATGGTTAGGGGGGATTGATTTTTTTTTTTTTTTAAACTTTGGTGTATTGTTTTTAAAAAATATAAAAGTATCTTAGCTTTACGTCACTAACAGGTTTGACGGTGGTATAGGGCAAAGTTGTAACGCATTGACATGAATTCTGAGAGATAGCTTGTTGCTTCGCTCTGGGATCGCGTCCTGCCTGCCGCTCTGGGATCGCGTCCTGCCGCCATTTCCTGGTCGAGGGACCCGCCAGACACGCCCACCGCGGCTGGCCACGCCCCCCCCTCCCAGTTCATATAAATTGAGCGCCAATCGACAGCGCTTCATTTGCATTCTGAGAACACTCCTGAGGCGGAAGCCGGGAGTAGCTATTTTTAAAACTTGTGATTACTTTTACAGTGTAATTTTGTGATTTTAAAACTCTTTTGCACTTTAAAACGCTCGGCATCACCTGACTGGAGCTTAGCAGCAGATAGCTTGTTGCTTCGCTCTGGGATCGCGTCCTGCCACCATTTCCTGGTCGAGGGACCCGCCAGACACTCCCACCGCGGCTGGCCACGCCCCCCCCTCCCAGTTCATATAAATTGAGCGCCAATCGCCCGCTCTTCATTTGCATTCTGAGAACACTCCTGAGGCGGAAGCCGGAAGTAGCTATTTTTAAAACTTGTGATTACTTTTACAGTGTAATTTTGAGATTTTAAAACTCTTTTGCACTTTAAAACGCTCGGCATCACCTGACTGGAGCTTAGCAGCAGATAGCTTGTTGCTTCGCTCTGGGATCGCGTCCTGCCGCCATTTCCTGGTCGAGGGACCCGTCAGACACGCCCACCACGGCTGGCCACGCCCCCCCTCCTACGTACCGACCCCACTATAAAACATGAATCTTAGCAGGAAGCGCAGCGGACGAGCGCAGCGGGCGCGACGATTGCGCGCCGAAGGCGCGCATAAGGCAAGCTCGTCTGCGCTCGTCCGCGCCTCGGCAGCGACTGGAGCGGACTCCCAAGCTCTTGCCCCCCAGTCCACCACCACCCATCCGCATCTGACTCGCGAGTCCTTACTCCGTCTCAGAGATTTTGCTCATGAAGGCCATTTCTCCTTCACAGACACTGCCTGCCCGTTGCATGATTTCGCATGTAAAGGTTTACTGTCGGGTGGCCTGCTGAACGTTAGGTCACTGCCTAAACACGCCAATGAAATCTCTCAGCTCATTGATAACCATCATCTTGATGCACTATTTCTTACCGAGACTTGGACCCACTCCGACTGTAACATTGAATTGGACTGGGCTTGTCCACAAGATTTTAAAATGTTGCATCTCCCCAGACCCAAGGGTCGGGGTGGTGGAGTCGGCATTATCTATAGAGCCTCCTGGTCCATAAAAACCCTTGATATGGACCCAGTTGCCGGTACAGAAACACTCGGCCTCTCAATCAATTGTCACTCCGGAATAACCTTCACGGCCTTGATATGCTACCGCCCTCCGGGAGCCTTCAACTCCATGCAGCAACAGTCGCTTCTTACCACCCTCACCAATATGGCTACCTCCCATAACAAATTGATTATTCTGGGCGATTTCAACCTCTGGCCAAATGGCAGCCTGGACTCTGCCCTAAATAATCTTATTCTTTCCTGTGAAGGCATGGGACTCTCCCAACTGGTCAATAAACCTACACACTCTGCTGGGCACCAGCTTGATCTAATTTTCTCCTCTCCCCAGGTAGTATTCCTGAGCGACATCTTGCCTATGTGCTGGACCGACCATGCGCTTATTAAATTTCACATCGCTGGCAGCAGAGCCAGCAGGCCGCCACTCAGCACCTCCCCCGATTCTCTGTACAGAGATTGGAAAGCTCTGGACAAACTAAGACTGGCCGGCCCCGTATTCAATGTGGAAGACAGCTTTTCCACCGTTCAGTCGGTGGAGGACAATTACATGGCCCTCTGCACAAGGATTTCTAACACCTCGGAACACCTTGTCCCCCAGAAAAAGTGCAAACCTAAGAGAAGAGCACCAGCCCCCTGGTTTGATGACTCATTGAGAGCCCTCAAATTAGCCTGCAGACAATCAGAGAGAAAATGGAGGCAAGGCTATTCGGATACCAACAAATCTCTCTGGAAAGACAACCTCCGGGCATATAAAACTGCCATTGTCCAAAGTAAGGCTAACTATTTCTGCTCTACCATTGCCAACGCCACCAATAGTTCGAAAAGTATCTTTCAGATACTCAAAAACCTAACCCACTCAGACTGTGCCAGAATGACACAGCCTCCTACTCAAGCCCTCTGTGACAATCATGCAGCATTCTTCATTAATAAAATTAACACCATTATTCACAATTTGAAGACCCCCCCCTCGCTGGGAGGTTCCAACAGCCCGGGAGCTAGCACCAGCATTCAGGACTTGACACCCTTAGGCTCCAGCCCTACGGCTAGGTTACGGGAATTCCCCCCTATTTCTGAATCCGAGTTTGAAAGACTGGCGCTCGGAATTACCTCGGGTTCCCCGCTTGACCCCCTGCCTCCAAAAATTTGGAAAAGCTTTGGAACAGAACTTTTCGGCATTTTGCGCCAAATATGTAACCAGTCTTTGCACTGTGGATATGTTCCAACCCCTTGGAAACAGGCGCTTGTCACCCCGCTCCTGAAAAAGCCCTCCCTGAGCCCAGATTGTCTTTCTAACTACCGACCCATCTCCCTACTGCCATTTCCAGTGAAAGTCGCCGAACGATGGGCAGCTCCTGTCTCTCCACTCACCTGGAGCAGAACAACTTCTTGGATGATCTCCAATTCGGTTTCCGTCCAGCCCACGGTACCGAAACAGCTGTCTTGACAGCCATGGAGGATCTTCGCATGCGTGCAGACAGGGGCCAGCCAGTAGCATTGATACTGCTGGACTTGTCTGCCGCATTCGATACGGTCAACCACAGGACACTGTTGGAGAGACTCGATGAGGCAGGTGTGGATGGCACGGCTCTGCTATGGTTTCATTCCTACCTGCGGGACAGGAGACAGGCTGTCTCCCTCCCCCCATTCCAATCCGCATTTGCACCTGTGCCCCAGGGAGTTCCCCAGGGCTCCTCCATCAGTCCCATCCTTTTTAATGTGTATCTCAAACCGTTGATCACGTTAATTAAGTCGTTCAGGATAAAAACGATCAATTATGCTGATGACACCCAGCTCATTCTCTCCTGGGAGGGAGAAGACTCCATCCCCTTAACTTCCTTCCACGACTGCCTAAGAGAGACGGCTGGGTGGCTGCACAGGAACTCCCTACAATTTAACTCCTCCAAAACAGAGGTTCTGTTTTGCGCTGGTAACATCATACCTCGCCAGTTCCCAAGTGATTTCTGGCCTCCAGAGACAAGGGACAAACCTCAGCCAGTTACATCAGTCCGCAACCTGGGAGCCATGCTCAATAACAAGCTGAGTATGGAAACCCAGGTCGCTAAAACAGTGGGGATCTGCACAGCTCTTCTACGTTCCCTGCGTAAAATTATGCCACTCCTCCCTGCACAAGCCCGGGCATTGATAGTCAGGTGCACTATTCTCAGTCGTCTTGACTATTGTAACGCCCTGCTCCTTGAGTCTCCAGTCACGCTGCTGGACCGGCTTCAAAGAATTCAGTCAGCCGCTGCCAAGCTGGCTCTCGGCTGGACGAGGAGATCTTCGGCCAGAGCGGCCCTGGCCGAGCTACATTGGCTACCTTTAAAGCAGCATGTGGCTTTCAAGTCCCTCTGCATTGTCTTCAAGGCTCTGCACGGACTTGGGCCCAGATCTCTGCAAGCTCTGTTTATGTGGTACACTCCGACCAGAGACCTGCGATCATCCTCGGCCTGTCTGGTAAAGGTGCCCAGATACAACAAAGCCGGAACCGGGGGCAGATCTTTCAGGGTCGCAGCGGCCAAATTATGGAACAGTCTGCCCATCGACATACGCCAGATCTCACAACTTCTTCCCTTTCGGAAACGGATTAAAACCTGGTTATTCCCCTAAACCCTCCCGCCTGCTATTTACTTTGGTTTCTCCTCAGTAGAGTATTCTCCAGCGCCAGGAAGCCTGCAAGGTATCAGCTGCGCTATACAAATACTCAAAATAAATAATAAATAAACTGCCTTCATGGCGGTACTTGTCAATGCATTAAATATCCGCCAGCCAGGCATTTATTAATTTGGATGTCAGAACATCTACTGGGGTAACAGAGCAAAATACCTAATTTTCCTGGTGGAGGATGTACCAACCGCCAAAAATGTTTGGTGTATTATTACATCACTAGAACCTTATATACTTTTATTATCATTATAAGATGGAGTTTTATCATTTAAAGAAGGCATTTAAGGTTATCTATTGTGTACTCTTTCTCCTAACAGATACACAAGTAAATCATAATTGTTCACATTCTTTTTTTTAAATGTGTTTATTCAGTTCTCAAGACAGCACAACAACAAATAGTGCTGCAAAGCATAATCAATGAAATACACATTGTGGATGTGGTACTGGGGGAAGTATGGACATAATCAATACTCAGATATCTGACTTCCAACACACATCTCCTGGGGAAGGCCTACAAAAGCCAAACCAAGTTACTTTCCAGAAATGTGCCCACTGGTGCCAGAGGGGGTAGGCTATTGTGCTTGTGAAAGTGGCAGTCCAGTTCCAGAGTTAGCCATTTCAGAGACTGCGTCTTTCCTCCCATCCACGGTCGAGCCTATCTTATGACCCAGGGCTGTGTCGTGTCTACCCAATGCAACTAGCATGGTAGTCCAGTACTCCAAAGCCCTTTCTGCATGCTTGTCTGTTCATACCGTCTAGAGTCTGTAGTCCTCCCAGCTGCCCATTCCAACGATTCAGCCCTTCATTTAAATAAAGTTGTGGGTTGGGGATGGCCCAGTGAATGGCAATATGTCATCATGCTAGGACTAAGCCGAATTGTGCAACCTGTATCTCATTTTTCCCCTTTTTAGGTCTTGCCCTGGCGAAAGCGCGCAAAGCGCGTTCTCGCTGCGAGGACTATAGTCCTGGGCTCAGCTTCCAACGAGCCAAAGTGGAGACAAGAGATGGGCACGCGCAGCATTGTAGAATGGGATTTGGTCGAGCGTGTGAGCTTCTACCGTGGACAGCATGGCAGAATCAGGCACACACAGACACACTCACACGTGCACACACACACACACACACATCCCCTCCCTCTCTGCCCTCCCCACTCCCACTCACCGGGCTCTTTCCGTGTTTACTTCTTGCTCCGTAGCAGGTCAGTCTCGTCAGCAGGCTCTTCAGACTCCGAGGTCGACGTGTCTAAAATATTAGTCAGAGACTTGATTGAAGTTGTTGCGTAGCTTTATTCTCATGCATATGTAGTTATATAACAGTGTGTCTTCTCTGGCAATCTTCAGCTTGCGCCGGGACAGCCGATGTGCACACTCACAGCGAAGGTGTCTCGTGCGCTCCCACCGCGCTTTCAGTTTCGCACCCCAGTACACTGAACTCAGTAGGCGGGTTTTAACGACGCTGATCGCAGAGATCCTGACTTTTTTCTATTGGACCGTGCTGTGAGCGAGCTTGAATGCTGCGCAGCACCAGATAAACTTGTCTACGGCATCGGATTTCAGGCCAGAGGTCAGCAGAGGACCCAGTTACATTTTTACAATAGGACCCGTGCCGGTGAGTTGGTTAATGAGGGCTGGCTTTATCTTGTTCTCACATGAGGCGGGCACGGATCAGCTAAAACAGTGACTATGGCAGCCTGTAGAAAGGGGTGGTTTATTTATAGGGCACTCAAGACACGTGGCCCTTGTCCGCTGGACGCCCGTAACGCGAGTCCGTGGCCTGTACATGAAGCAGGCAGCTAATGGGCCAGATGTGAGTGTTGGCATGGACCACCAGGTGTGGCGAGAGCCAGCGGAGCCCTCTCTGCCCCGTCGGTGTGCGCTATGTTTGCCTTGGCACTGGCCCTGCTCTTGCTTTCCGTGTCGACGACATGCTCACACTTAAGAAATCGTCGCTGGGTCTACGCGGCGAAGGTGTGGAGCCCCGGGGGCACACTCATCACATTGTTAAGAAAAACAAAGGTCCTAAGCTTTTTCAATGCAATTACGAGCAATACACATAGGCTTAGATAAGAACTATGTCTCTTTTTCTCCAATGTCCAGCCGGACAGAGGAATATTTATTTCCAAAATAGAAAGAAGAAGATTTGCGGTTACGTGAGACAAAACACAGATCAAAAACTGGGAACAAGCTTGTACCAAGTAAAGGAGGGGAGAAAACAATACATGGGGTAAATGACAGGCAAACAGATTGGAGCAAAAGTTGGCTTACAATACAATGCAATCTTGTGTAAGCACAAACCAACAGTAACTGCAACACATATTGCACAAATGAAAAATGCAGTACTGTTAAAACAGTCGACGTGACGTTTCGATCCCTATCTCCAATAATTAACTGAGATCATCTTCAGGACTACTTATAATACTATTGCCTGAGTGTTTTTGAAGAAGCCTGTGGGAATTAACAGGAGGAGAAAAGAGGGAAGAGAAACAATTTTATCTCAGGAACATTTATATTTACATTTAAAATTAACATGTCAGGCGCACTTGAGTGACTTTTGACGGTCTGTGGCATTGTGTTCTGATGCCACCAGGTACAGTGAAGAATTTCAAGACACAATTAAAATTAAGTGACATCAGCACAGAGTGCACACGTGGTGACTGGTGTTCAGCGGCGTATAATGTGTACAACTCGACTGTAGCGCAAGTGGGGTGAGTACTCGAAAGGGCATAGTCGTAATTGTGCTCATTTTTCAGGTAGCTTGGGCAGTGTATTTAATGCAAGTGTGATCACCAAAGTATTCAGGCACTTAGCGGTTTGTATGCAAGGGAGTACCAGAGTCAGTGAATATTTTGACCGGCGACATAAGATCGGTGAACAGTGTTCCGTTTGGGCGGGACACGGATCGTTTTGTCCTGTGAGGTTGACATTAACGCAGTGAATAACGAGCGGCGGTTTGGACAGGGTACAGTATTGACCTGCTCACCGGTTGATGGTGAACCTGCGGCGTCTATTTTCGGAGCCTCATTGGTGGTGTGGTACACCTAAAGGCAGGAAGGAGCCATGTAAGGCACTTCACAAAAGAAGGGGTTAAAAAAATATTGAATGCAACCTTTGATCCGGGCAAGGAGGTTACCTGAAAGTCTGATCAGAGTGCCTGAGGAGGCTTCCGTGAGGTGGTGGGCGGCATGGCAGGGCGACAGAGAAGCGTTCCTGACCGAATTCGGGCAGCCTGTGGGAATAGGACAATGCTTAATTGAGAGCTTTAACGTTTGTCAGTGAAGACAGTGAGCTGCATGCAGCGAGGAAAGTTATCTAAGCACAGTGGCAGGGGGCCAGGTGCATTTTTGATTTTGCGAGCCTGGACGACCTGAAGCATGGGGCGGCTGCAAGGTGATGCTGTCCGATTCTGGCGGATCCTGTGAAAATTAGACAGGGGGATCAGTCCGGTGTCGCGCTAATGAAAGATTATCAGAGCGGACTGGGGAGTATGCCACAAGCAATCTTACCTTGATGGAATCTCTAAGGCGGGCGTGGGAGTCCCGTCCGGTGTAGCCTGGTAGCTAGTTGCGAGGGGCTCTGCAGGAGGAAGCCTTTTGGCGTGCACTAGGAAGTTAATGGAAACAAACAGGGGACTACTCCCGGGTGTCGACTGGTCGCCAGAATCATGGGCGCCATTTTGGAATGGTGGAAGAGGTGAAGAAAACCGGTGGACATGCTAGAGTGGGTGGGGGGTGCTCACAGTGAGGCATTTATCATAGGTCACAGCAATTATCCTAGAGCAAGAAACTTCCATTGTATTATATAGTTAATTGATAGAGGCAAAGCAAATCATAATATACAACAGTTAGGACCCATTGTGGATTATGTGCAAACTGTCTGGTTTCAATCAACATTGCTGTCTGTGTCTTTTAGAGAGGGGATTCCAAAAAGGCCAAAAGTCAAGGTACTGCGGCGAAAATTGGGTTTATAGCAGATTAGTCCAATCTTCCGATCTGTTGAGTCCATCCTGTATTGAGTTGAATTGGATAATTGATTTCAGCACCTCTTTGTTCAGCAATTGTTCCATATTACCACCTCTGGGTGGTAGTTTCAATACTTTGAGGACTGTCCACTTTAGGTCATCTTCAGTGTGTTTTAGAGCTGCATAGTGGTCAACCAGTTAATAAGGCCGAGTGTTTTAAGAGCTTTGCTCCGGTTACACCAGTCTCTTAAAGTTTGCAATGCAATAGGTCTCGCATTTAAGCTATTAGCATTGTAAATGACAATGCCTTTTCTTTATGTTTTAAAAACCAAAAACATAAATAAAAGGCATTGCCATTTACAATGCCAATAACTCAAACGTGCGTAAATGCGAGACCTGTTGCATTGCAAATGCTTGTTTGGAAGTTGCAGGAGTCCTAACAGACATTAGCGGGGGTAAGTTCCATCGCCACTTTCATTACTTTACCTACCTCCTTTTGTAGCACAGCCCAAAACGCTCACAAATGCACACATTTTCATGCAATGTGAGCGAACTCTGCTTGGGACTCACTCTCACCGCACCCGACAGTTCTGCTGGGTGCGACTGGTAGGCCCTGTGCAAGCGCTTTGGAGTCATATATGCCCAATAAAAAGAAAGTAAATTAGCATCAATTTAAATAGGGCGTTGCTGGCTACTTCCTGTACCTGTGCAAGAGCTCTATTCCACTCTCCATCTGTAAGCGGGGATGCCAGCTCCCTGTTCTAGGCGGCATGTATTTTCGCTGTTTTTAACCGCCTATAATTTTTGTAAGGCTGTATGTCCTTGAAGGAGCTGGGATTTAAAATCTCCTGCAGCACGTGCAACTACTCTGGCTCTTCTGGGACGGGGGTCCATAATTTACGGGCTGTGTGGGATTTGCTCACATATTGTAGAAAACAGTGTTTCAACCTCGTCCTCAGAGATGAAAGTTCCATTTAGAAATAGATCACCGGCATTCTGGCAACCTCCCTCAAGCCATCCTGTGACAGCCATGGAGCCACGGATGTGTATGAAGGGCCGTAGCCACCGGGCCTGAAGAAGTTTCGCATAGGGCACTCGTTTCAAAACCTTCCTAACTGCTCTTTCCCACACCTGGGCCACCTAATGAATAATAAACCATCCGCACTGGTATTCTTCCACCGCACAGTAGCAACTTGGGAAGTTGGATACCTCGGTGGACCCAGACAGTATTTCTATCTTCCAATTAGGTCCGTCGTCGCCACACATTGCAGCATATTGTAAAAGACCTGCTAAATAATACAGCAGAAGGTCCCAGAGCCCATGTCCACTGCAGCTGAGATCCAATTTCGGCATCTACACCGACCCGCTCATGTGTCGAGCTATCTGAACAACGGCAGCACACAGAACACGTTCTGCATCATATAAAGACAGCGAGGCAACAGGACCATTTCAGCCACCCTTCCCATTGCCAACAGGGGCAATGTGGTCCAGAAACGTACCATGGCTATTTAACCTTCCATTCCCATATTTAACTTGTATTGGAGACGGCCTTCGTGGGTTATCTGCAGGCCCAAATAGCTGAAACTCTGGTTCACCCAAGGAGGGCCCATCACCGGTCGGGCTTATTCATTCCAGTCTGCCAGGGGGAACAGTACAGTTTTGTGTTGGTTAACGCAAAGCCCTGATACTGCACCAAAGTATGTCATCAGCTGCAAGTGGAGAGCCACTGAGTGTACTGGGTCCCGCACAAAAATCCATGTGTTGTCTGCATACATGGACACACCAAGGGTCTTGTTGCCCACCTGTATGCACCAGCTCTGCATCTTAACCCTAAGATATGCCGCCAGCGGCTCTATAGCTAGGGCGCACAGAAGGGTCAACAAGGGGGATCCCTGTAGCGTACCACACTTAATAAGATAGGCATCAGACACTTCGGTACCCACTCGCAACCACGCCCTATGTGCTGTGTATAGAAAATGCACTTATGCCAGGAATCCAGCTCCCAGTCCCATTTGTTTAAGGACCTCCCAGAGATACATCCAGGACCTGTTTAACAGAAGCCTTCTCTATATCTCAGGCTATTAGGGCTGCGTTGATGTCTGTGGTTCTAGGTTTGTGCGTTATGTGCAACAGGCATCGTAAATTCATATGTGTTCCCCTTCCCGGCATAAAGCTACACTGATCACCTCAAACTAAGTGTGTAACAACCCATCTCAACCACAGAGCCTTGACCTTGGCAAGCAGTTTCATACCAACATTCAGTATTCATAGTGGTCTGTATGCGCACGGATCAGTAGGGTACTTGCTCAGTTTGTGGAACATAATTGTGATGGCTTCCCACATATGTGGTGGGAGTTCCTTAGCCCCTCGGGCATCCAGCAAAGTATTGAGCAGTGCTGGGAGTAAGGCAGTGGAATTTGAATGATAATATTCACCCCGGAGATCATCTGGTCCCAGAGATTTTTCTCTAGGGATTCTCAGAGGGCCTCCCCCAGTTCCTCCAATGTTAGGATTTCTCCAACTCCCTCCACCTAATTCTGTCAAGCAAGGCACGGCTCCTGTGCCAACAACACCTTGATTCAGGGGTCTCCCTTGCCTGTTCAAAACGTATACACTTGAGCAAGATGGTTGTGCAGTAATTGGGTGATCACCACCTGACTAATGACTGCTGAGCCATTAGGCCTATATAGTGCACAAATAAGTGGTGGGGGTCGTTCTCTTTTGAGCAGCCATGCCATCATGCGGCCAGATTGATCACCCTTTCTATTTAGGTGCTTTCTATAATCTTGCTTAACAAACCAGTCCAGCCCCTCCCAGACGGCTGATACCTTTCTATGCACCTCTGCGAGTGCTTCATCCCTCATCTTTCTCAGGGCCCGCCGCTGCAATCTCGCAACGTTCTCTTCACCATCTCCCAATTCTCTTGGTAACCTTTTTCTATGGCCATAAGTCTCTGATACCTACCTTTAATACCTTTAATACACCCCACTCCACAGCCCGTGTCCAGGCATTATTCCAATTAGTAGCAAAGAAGTCTTGGAGGGTTCCTGCCATATCAATAGTGTACTCTGGGTCCCTCTGTGCTTCGGGTCTAAACCCCCATAAAGAAATAGTGGGCCTGTGTCCTCTAATAACACGTTCCAGGAACAAGGGGGCGTTGACGTTTAGGAACCTCACCTGATAGTCAACTTACAATACATTAAGGTTCTCTTCATTAGTAAGTGTAATGGTTAGTGTCCTGTCATTATAGGACCCCCGCACTTCACTCGCAGGCCAGGCGTGGCCTGCGGGAACTGAATAAAAAGGACGCGCCAGCTCAGGGGTGGAACTTCTGACAGTGACCAGTTGTGTGAGGTGTGTTATTTGGCTCAGCGCCGACTCCCGCGTATCCTGGACCCACTCAAGGTCACCGCGGGCCCCCCAGCACACTGGCGATGAGGAGGGCCGTGACCCTCGCTTTCAACCCTTTGCTGCCTGCTCGCCTGCTGCAACTGGGCGCGCTGAACTCCGGTCGCGGCTGCAGTGCCACGGACTGCACTAAAATGCGCACACATGCACGCAACATTCCCTGGGTGAATGCGGCCTGCAGCGCTAAAGGATTCCAACCCGACATGTCCCTATAGTCACCACTGCGCACCCGGCTGCCTCAGTCTTCTACGGCACGCTCACTGCAGTTAGGCCACACCCAGGCCCAAGCCCACTCCTGCACACAAGGCCTACACATGTGCTCTATCGCACGCTGAGCCTAACATGCTGCATCTCCAAGTGCCCAAAGAAGAAGGGAAAAAAATAACCTTTCTACCTGCTGGGCCCACACATGGAATTGGCTGTCATCACTCTGCTCAGCTGTCTGGCATTTTCTCGCTGCTTAATTACCGATTCGGTAATTGACATTCATTCCTATGGGCCTCCAGGCCCATAGGAATGAATGGCAATTACCGAATCAGTAAATACCGATTCGGTAATTACCGAATCTTAACGATTCGGTCATTTTTACCGATTTGTTATCTACATAGCATTTACCAATTCGAAAATACAGAATCGGTAAAATTCGGTATTTTCGAATCAGTAAATGTCAATTACCTACATCTAGCCCTTAGTGGCTTGGTAATTAAAACAGAGGGAACTGTCCAGCCACACACCTAGGCTCTTAATCTGCAGCTTTGGGAAGGGCATGGGGCCAAGACAGGTCGTCCAAGTAAGTGTCGGGTTGGTAGATGGAGATATGCCCAGAAACATCAGTTCTGTCTCGTGCCCATTTAGCCTGAGGTGGGAATGGTCCATCCATTTGGCTACCACCTCTAGGCAAGCACCAAGAGCGCCAGATGATCCCTCCGGGTGGTTGAGTGCCACCAACAGTTGGGTATCATCTGCGTAGGTAATGATCTTTATGCCGGATGGAAGGACTATTTCTGCCAATGGGGCCATATAGGTGTTAAAGAGCGTGGGGCTCAGGGATGTACCCTGGGGGACCCCACAGCTAAGAGGCCACCCATTTGATGAGACAGTTCCCTCAAAGACTTGAAAGAACCGATCCTTTAGGAAGGATTGGAACCAAGTAAGTGCCATATTTTTCACTCCCACGTTTTTTAGTCGCTCAAGCAGGATATTATGATCAACAGTGTCAAAGGCGGCACTGAGATCTAAAATAATGATAGCTGCTGAGCTGCCCTGGTCCAGAAGTCTCCTTGCCTCCTCTTTTACCGCCAGAAGGGCCGTCTAGGTCCCTAGTAGTGGAAGGAATCCTGTTTGGGTGATATGAAGCAGGTTGTTGGATTCCAAATGCTGTACCAGTGTGGATTTTGTATGTCTCTCCAGCAACTTGCTCAGCCAAGGAAGGAGAGAGATGGGAGTGATCTAGATTAGGTTTTTTCAAAAGGGCCCTCGCCTGTGCACATTTCCATGCCAGGGGCATCATGCCGGAGGTGATAGAAGAGTTTAGAGCATCTAAGATGACTGGGCGAATTGGTGACTATTGAGAGGTACTGTGGGGGAGCCAGAGGTTACCCTGGAGGTGAGTGTATCCAGGGAATCTGCGCCTAACAAAGGGAGTTCTCCTAGAGAGCACTGTAATTCAGGGTGTAGACTTCTAGTGCGGAGATCCGTGGGCTCAGGCTGGTGGGGGGGGGGGAAGGCTGGCAGATCAGCTGAATTTTTGGGTGGAAGTATTCTGCTAGTTTGTTGCACCAATCTGGGGCTTCCTCCGTTTTGGGAGGTTTATGCTGGACAGTCGAGAGGGATTTAACGAAGAGAAAGATCTCTTTAGGAGAGTTAGCAGCTGCATTGATTCTCTCCTCATAGATATTGGTTTGGGCGGTTTTGATCTCTGCCTTGTACCTCCTAATTGCCTGTCTATAATCCTGTTTCCTTTCTCCTTGAAAGTTCTGTCTCCATCTCCTTTCAAGTTTCCTGCAGGTCTGTTTAAGCTCCCTCAATTTAGGGGAGAATCAAGGTGATGATTTTTGCTTGAATCTCCTATGAAAAGGTTTTTTTGGAATTATAGTGTCCAGTGAGTTTTGGATCCATGAGTTAAAGTTATTGTTTGCAATCTCAGGGTTAGGGTCACTATGGGGTCTGGTGGTGTCGAGGACATCAGTCCATTGGCTAATGGAAAGATTTGACCATATTCTATCCAGTGTCGATGTAGTGTTCTGAAGAGGAGAGAGGGAATGAGTCTCCCAGACCAGGGGAATAAGCGAGTGATCAGTCCAAGGGAGTGAGATGAGAGGGACAACCAAGAGATTCTGATCAATACTAAACACTGGGTCGAGGAGATGGCGATTGTCAAGTGTGGGGGCACAGCCTTCCTGCTTAATTTGAAGTGCTGAGAGGCTGATTGATAACTCATTGGTCAGGTGGGTATAGTGGTCATCCATGTGAATGTTAAGATCTCCTAATATTGTGAAATTAGGTGGCGTTAGGGCTAAATTGGCAACAAGTATGGGGAGTGCATTAAGGAATTGGCCTTTGGGTACTGGGGGTCAATAGAACAGTAAGCCGGAGAAGGTGCTGGTAGGAGAGAATTCTAGAGAGACATTCATGCACTCGCAATCTGGTGGCCCGTCCGTGGAAGACCGGCAACTGAAGTTGTCTTTAAATATTTTAGCTAGTCTCCCACCCCTTCCAGTCTACTCTTTGTATTAAAGAGCCAGGTGGTAGGGTTTGAGTAATGACCAGATCAACTTTGTCTTGTAACCAGGTTTCAATAAGGAATAAGACATCTGGTTTAAGGTCATCTAGTAGGAGTGTGAGTTCAGTTTAATGTTTAGGAAGGGATCGATAGTTCAGGAAGAATAATTTGAGGGGAGTACCAAGTAATGGAGCTTCCTTACTGTGGGGTTGAAGCTTATAGGTACAGTGGGAGCAGCAGGAAGGGCTGTTAGCAATGTTCATTGAGTGTAAGCCAGGGGTCTCCAACCAGCCGATCGCGAGCTACCAGTAGCTCACCGAGACCCTGCCAGTAGCTCGCGCTGCATTGGGACAAGGTCGCGCGAGCAGTAGAACTGCTGGGACCAGCGCCATCTTCCTTCAGTACAGCCTGCCGCCTTTTATCAACCGAGCAGCAGGTAAGTGAGGCAAACCGTGTGAGAGGCCTCCCGGCAGTGTTAACACGGATGTGTTCATTTTCATACCTCGTGATAATTGTTAGTTGTCACACTAGAGGCGGTCACGCATCGCAGGGTGTACCGCTCCATGAACCCTTCCTTCTCTGGCTCAATCTGTCTCTTGGAGCAAGCGCGTTGTGTGCTGAAGTGTGGGCCCCAAATCGGTGCCTGCAGAGTCCGTCAGGGACAGGGGGGTTTCTTAATGGCTTATTCATACCCAGAAAGATTCAGAAACACTAATCCACTTCAGCTTTCCTTCAGGTGAAGGCGGCTGTTAGCAATCCTTGGTAGCCGGTCCGCTGCCCTAGTCTTACTTCTAGTTTTCCCTGGAAGCTCATGCTGAATCCGTCTTAAAAGAACCTGGCCGCTCTGAAAATCTTCTGCAAGAAGGATAAAGGGGCTGTGACATTACTGTACCTCGAAAAGAGGTAGCGTAAAGGGAGAGCGCTGAAAGGTATATGAAACGACTGTAAATAATTACATAAATTGGAAAAAAAATATTGGCAGGAGCCCTACCCCACTTGGAAAGACGGGAAAGGTCCCTTCTGCTTTGTGATAGGGCAGGCCCAGTTCATCATTTGCTTCGCTAGCCCTTGGGTTTTCCTACTGTCGACCATCGAGGTGTCTATCCTTGTGATCATGCCTCAGAGCAAGCCGTGCTTCATTTCATTTACTTTCGTGTATCTTGTTACCGTTTCTTAGAACCGCTGTTTTGCTCAGTGTAGGGTTGCCCTTTTAGATAGAGATAAATGCAAACGCTATGTACAGAGGAAGGCTGTTACCAGATGGGTACATTTCTGAGACTAGTGGTCACTCGAAGAAAAAGGTATGTTTAATTTATTCTTTCTTTAATGGACGTCTGCATTGATGGTGGATTGTTAAACTGTTTGCTTTTTATGGAATATGAAGAATAATCGTATTTACTATATTTTATTGTTTTGTTGTATTTTGTGCTGCTTTTATGCATATTTCCGGTATGCGAATAAATATTTCTGTACTGAACTCTCAAGCCTGCTCTGTCCCTCATAGAACCACAGTCAGCACTTCGAGGTCCTACGCCAGCCATAAGAGATACTAAGGGGCTGATTATGATATCGGTTTTCCCGCATCCTCCGGGCCGGCGGAAGCCACCGCCGGCCTGGAGGATGCGGGAAAACCGCTGCAGACTGAAATAAGACCCCCCGCCAGATTAGGATGGCTGGGGGATAATTTTTCTGTCCGGAGCTTTTCCGCTGCGGTCGCCTCTAGTCCGCGGTGGAAAAGCACTAACATGGCTGGTGGTGTCTATCAGACACCGCCAGCCAAATTAGGATGTCTGGAGTACTATGCCTTTACACGGCAACATTTCCGCCGTGCAAAGGCATACAGATTTTTGTTGGGGGCCCGTTGCGGGCCCCAGGGGTGAAGGGGGGTGGGGGGTGCACATGGGGGGTACCTATGGTACCCCCCTGCATTTGCGTGCACAAAGCATCAGGCACCGCGCGGTGCCTGCTGCTTTGTGCATGCAAATGCACAGCTTACATTTTTGACATTGCGGCGGGTGCTGCTTCAAGCAGCACCCGCCACAATGTTAAAAATACAGGATCTGACCGCCAGGGTGGCGGTCACATCCTAATTTGCACGGAGGGACCGCCACTGCCCCTGCGGACGGTCCCTTCTACTCCGGGGTGTCGGACGGACTCAGGTCCGTCCGCCATCATAATCGGCCCCTAAGTTAGAATGTTGAAAACCTTACAGATCCTCATATGGCCCACTGACAATCCCCACAGACAATAAACCAACCCACATCCATTCTCAGACCGCCCACACATGCTCCTCCTCTCCCCAGGTATCTCTACTAACGATTAACCTTCAGGCTCAGTCTGCCCGCACTGTCTGCGAAACACTCTGCACAGGCCTCCTCAGATACACTGGCACACAACTGACTGGTACCTGTTATAAAGCTGGTACTGATGCTGCTGCCTGAGCTTTATGTGCTGTACACGCCTTTCATGTTATGTTTTGAGAAGGGCTATAAGTGGGATGAAAAACTGGGAGGTCTCTCAAAGGGGTGCGGCCTATGTAATAAAGGGCAAGTGTTAAAAACACCTAATAAAAGCTAAAAACCTGTGCTTAGCATAGTGTGCCAACTGACTGGTATTTTGCTACTTCCGTCATTGCATCCAGATATATAACACAAGTAACATTAAATTTCCCTGCTTTATAGCACAGAAGAGTTGCTGGCCCCACTCCTTACCCACAAATGTCGACCTGGGACTCGTAGTCTCCACCAATGCAGAGTCCTTGTGTCCCGTGCAGCGGGAATGCTCAAATCGATTTTAGCATGGTAGCGTTGCTGGCCCTGCCTCCTTTGGCACAGATGTCGACCTGGGACTCCTAGTCCCCTACAATGCAGAGTCCTTGTGCCATACTCATATACCCATTCTGCACTTCCCTCACCCCGAGGGGATTGTGGGTGAACTATCCCAATATTGTTCAATATCGTTCAAACATAATTCGCTTCATTTTATGATTAGCACTTGCTTTGCTGGAGACTGCAGCAGTGGAGAGAGCTGGAGGGGTGATGGTGGATTGGCGAGAGGCAGCGAGGGAGCTCCTCAGTTTGTCTCCTCCTCCACACAAGAGGCGGTGATTATTCAATCTCTGCTCTTCTTCGTCTGCTCTGCCAGATATGAATTACTGCAGTCAACAGTGACAGGTTGTGCGTAGGGTGAAAAGAGGCTGCAATGACGTTCATAGAGGTCTAACCCAGGTATACCTGCCAAAACTACTGTCTTTTTTCAGCAACACAACCTACTACCGTTTTGTGTCATTCAGCTTGATTTGCAGTATCTGTATGTTGTTGTGGATTTGGTGATCTCAATGTGAAAATATGCCTTGCATTGTGCATCACATGTATTATTTGATAGGTCTTGATTTTTAAGCTATTAATTGAAAGGTCATAAAGCGGTTTGCCAACAGCACACATGCAAAGTCATTTCTTTCAGTGTTATTGTGTTCAAACCACAGTATGGGGCCCATGGGCTCTGAAGAAATAGGTCTAACGTCAATGAAACTGGGCGGGGGAGAACGCTCAGAAAAATGCGCAAGTTGCTTTGGGTTTAGTAGCTCACGACGATTTTCACTGACCAGAATTAGCTCTCACTACAAAAAAGGTTGGAGACCTCTGGTGTAAACAGTTGATACCAGTGGCCCCTCTTAAAGCAGTCAGTGACTAGGCACTATAACTTAGAATATTTTGAAAACTGGCAGGGTTCATAGCCCCTGGTCCCGGCCGGGGGCAGACGGACTTGCCTTTGGTGCATTGCCGTCGGGCCCGCTGCGCGTGAGATTGGCCATCCAGTTAAGTAGTAGTACAGCGCGAAACTAGAGCGTTGACTGCAGCCTGACGTTTCCCGCCCTGGAAGTGTTTCCCGTGAATGCCCTCCGCTCAACGGCACTTGCCGAATCGGACCGGGGCGTGGGAGCACTCCAATGTGGGTAGGTAGAGGCTGAGTGAGAATTTTGTGCAAGAAGCAATTTTTTAGGTGGGCTAAAAGAACATGCCAATAAAATAACACAATAAAGTAAAGCAGGCTAAAACGTTTAAAAACAGTAGAAGAGCAAATAGGCAACTAGTAGCACTACCTCTAGTCAGGCTCTGCCGCGTCCGCTGCGCGTGAGATCGGCCATCGGGTCAGGTAGCAGTACAGCGCGAAACTAGAGCGCAGACTGCAGCCGGAAGTGTCCTGCCCTGGAAGTGCCTCCTGTGAATGCCCTCCGCTCAATGGCACTTGCCGAGTCGGACCGGGGCGTGGGAGCACTCCCATGTGGGTAGGTAGAGGCTGGCTGAGAATTTGGTGCAAGCACCAATTTTTCAGGTGGGCTAAAAGAACGTGCCAATAAAATACCACCATAAAGTAAAGCAGGCTAAAATGTTTAAAAACAGTAGAAGAGCAAAGCAGCACTATCTCTAATCAGGATCTGCCGTGTCCGCTGCGTGTGAGATCGTCCATCAGGTTAAGTAGCAGTATAGCGCAAAACTAGAGCGCTGACTGCAGCCGGAAGTGTCCCGCCTTAGAAGTGCCTCCCGTGAATGCCCTCCGCTCAACGGCACTTGCCGAGTCAGACCGGGGCGTGGGAGCACTCCAATGAGCGTAGGTAGAGGCTGAGCGAGAATTTTGTGCAAGAAGCAATTTTTCAGGTGGGCTAAAAGAACGTGCTAATAAAATAGCACAATAAAGTAAAGCAGGCTAAAACTTTTTAAAACAGTAGGAGAGCAAATAGGCAGCTAGCAGCACCCACTCTAGTCAGGCTCTGCCGCGTCCACTGCATGTGAGATCGACCATCAGGTTAAGTAACAGTACAGCGCAAAACTAGAGCGCGGACTACAGCCAGAAGTGTCCTGCCCTGGAATGGCCTCCCGCGAACGCCCTCTGCACAATGGCACTTGGTGAGTCGGACGGGGGCGTGGGAGCACTCCAATGTGGGTACGTAGAAGCTGGGTGAGAATTTTGTGCAAGAAGCAATTTTTCAGTCCCGGCTAAAAGAAGGTGCCAATAAAATAACACGATAAAGTAAAGCAGGCTAAAACATTTAAAAACAGTAGAAGAGCAACTACGCAGCTAGCAGCACTACCTCTAGTCAGGCTCTGTCATGTCTGCTGAGATGTGGATACTGTGGCCACGAGCCACATGCAGCAAAAGATTGTCCTGCACAAGGGAAGATATGTACCAATTGCGGTATACCCAACCACTTTGCCACAGTATGTTGAAGGCAGAACAGAGGGCATGACTACAGAAACCATAGACCCCCTACATGAGTGGTGCAACAACTGTCTGGGACAGAGACAGCGCCATCCGAAGACGCCCAAAGAAAAGGCAGAAGATACCAGGGGCCAGCCGATGATTCGTTGAAAGAAGATGATGAAAAAGTGTACCGAATTTCGTTCGCACGTGAGCTCAAACAACGCCGCAGGCCCCAGCCAACATGCATGGTCCAGATAAAAGCAGTCATCGACACCGGAGTGACTCTCAATGTAATGGGGCTCCAACAATATCGAGGTCTACGACAATGCCCACCCGTGACACCATCCAAGGCCAAGATATACGCATATGGAGCGGACACGCCTCTTCCGTTGAAAGGAAAGATTTCAGTTCCCATCAAAGCAGATGGCCTAGAAGTCACGGCAACAATACATGTAATCGACAGGGAAGCAGATACCTTACTGAGTAGCCACACAGCAGAGGACATGGGCCTCGTCTCATTTGCCAGGAGAATCCAAACCCACCAAGTGGAAGAGCTACTCAGCCAGTTCCTGGAGCTATTCCAGGGTCTTGGATGCATCAAGTGTGACCCCATTAAGCTACACATTGACAAGATGGTTGCCCCAGTTGCACTACGACACAGAAGAGTACCATTCCACCTATGGCCACTAGTGGCGACAGAGCTGGAAACCCTAGAAGAGCAAGGCGTCATCAAAAAGGTGCCAGGACCAACGCCGTGGGTAGCCCAGATGGGCATCGCAGAAAAACAGAAGCAGCCAGGAGCCATACGCCTCTGCATCGATATGAGGCTACCAAACAAAGCTATCCGAAGGGAACGCCACATCACACCAATGATGGATGACATCATTGCATATGTCAACTGGTCCAAGTGGTTTTCAAAAATCTACCTAAATACAGGATACCACCATCTTCCTTTGTCTGAAGAAAGCTGCTACATCACCACTTTCAGCACCCATTTAGGACTGCGACGGTATAAAAGGCTCAACTTTGGGATATCCTCAGCAGAGGAGGTGTTCCAAACCATGATACGGGAGATGCTGTCTGGTCAGCCAGGAGTGCTAAACGTCAGCGACGATATCTTGATCCACTCCGCGACCGCTGCTGATCACCACAAACATCTCCACAACACCTTAAGATGCCTCAGCGAGCACAGAGCAACATTGCACAGAGACAAGTGTCAGTTCTTCCAACCATTCCTCGAGTTCTTCAGGTATGTGTCCAAGCAGGAAGGCATTCAATTGGACCCGAGAAAGTCACACGCTATCAAGAACGCCCCCGCCCCGACAACGCCAACTGAAGTGCGAAGCTTCCTAGGGATGGCCACGTACTGTGGAAGATTCATCCCAGGACTCGCCACCCGGGTGGAACCGCTCAGAGCCCTTACCAGGACATACACCAAGTGACAATGGGGCCAGAAGGAAGAAGAGGCGTTTCAGGGCATAAAAGATGCCCTCCTGGAAGAAGCCACTCTGGCGTACTTTGATCCAGCGAAGAGAACAGAAGTGCTCGTCGGCGCAAGCCCAGTAGGGCTAGGTGCGTTGCTAACCCAGGAACGCGAGTCTGGCCAATGGACATCCTTGGCGTTTGCCAGCAAGTCACTCACGCCCACTGAAACAAGATATGCTCAGATCGAGTGGGAAGCCTTGGCCATAAAGTGGGCCTGCAGTCATTTCCATCTATAATTGAAAGGACAGCAATTCACCATGGTAACCGATAACCAACCCTTCGTTCCTCTCTTCAAAGCAACTGCACCTCACCCCCCTCCCAGAATTGAGCAATGGGCAGTACAGCTACAACCATACGAGATGGAAGTGGTATACCAACCGAGAGCCAAAAACCCCATTGACTTCCTGCCCGCACCACAGGAGGCACAGGAAGACACCGAAGGTGCAGACCACTACATACATCTGATATCACTAGCCGCTTGCCCCCAGACCATGACCTTGGACGACATCAAGGAGGCTGCCGCCACCAACGCAGTGTATGCCAGGAATCTACAAACCATCCAAGAAGGGTTGTGGACAAACTACCTCTGCCAAGCCAACTCCTGGAGCCCAGAAGATCGAGAAAACCTGACAAAGATATGGTGAATAAGAAATTAACTCTGGGCCACGGGAGACGGAATCTTACTACGAGGGTCGAGGCTCGTAATACCCCACTCACTATAACACTGCGCCACCCAGTTAGCTCACAGAGGCCATCAAGTAGTAACGAAGATCAAAGCACAGATGATACAAAAGGTCTGGTTCCCAGAACTAGAGAAGATGGTTGAAGACTTTGTCCATCACTGTCCACCGTGCCAACTGGCGAGCGCCCGAGAAAGGCCGATTCCAGTGATTACAGAAGAAGCATGCACCACCCCATGGTCCAAGGTAAGCATAGACTTTGGAAGCTTCCCAGGAGGAAAACACATGTTGGATCTCATAGATGCCTTCTTGAAATACCCCACAGTGGAGCCGGTTTATCAACCACGTGGGCCCTGTACTGGAAAAAGTATTTTCCATGTTTTGTTTTCCCCATGAGATCCACAGTGACAATGGGCCACCATTCCAAGGAACAGAATTTGCCACATTCCTAGGACAGCAAGGAATACATCACTGGCGAGTCCCGCCTCGATGGCCACAAGCCAATGGCGATGTAGAATGTTTTATGCGCACTCTATACAAGATGTTCTGCAAAGCAATGGTCGAACAGGTTGACCCAGAGAAGCGACTTCACGAGTTCCTAAGAGAGTACCGGAGCACCCCTCACCACACCACTCAGAGGAGCCCCTGGTCACCGATGCTATACGGCCCGAGAAGGGACTTTCTCCCCACATGCCCAGGATGGGCACCCACGCCTCTTGAAGCCAAGGAGACGCAAGACGGGGGGACTCGCCGATATCAATTGGTAAGCCTCCTTCGCCATGCCGCACCTAGGACACACTGAACAGGTGCCACCGTCCTACTCAAGGACCGTCACCCACGAGGAAAATTCAGAAAAAACTATGAACTGGGGCATGGACCATGACTGCAAACAACGGAACCATGATAACTGCCCAGAGAGGAAGCGAGGAAGTGTCACAAAATATCTCATGGTTCAAGGAAATCCCGGCTGAACACCCGATGGGATCCCGGGAGAATCAACCATGTGGCCCGGCCGTCACAGTGCTAGAAGACCCAAGCAGGGATTCAGGGGGCGAGGAAGGCCAAAGAACACCGGAGACTACCATCTCACCACCTCCCAGACTACACCCAAGCGGAGTGCCCACGGACAGCACGAAGCTGCGGAGCTGTCCTCAGGGATACAACCTGTGACCAAATCCTCGTCCAAACCTGTGCCTGCGAGATTTTATTTGCTGATGATGCAAGATCAACGCCACTGCACTCTGTACAAGTACCCTGGATCTGGGTGCCAGTCACATGAACTGTTTGAACTGTTGAACTGTTTGTTTTCAAAGGACTGAGTTGGAAAAGGATGTAATGGTTAGCAGTCCGGTCGTTACAGGACCACCGCACGTCATCAGCAGTGCTAGGCGTTGCCTGCGGGGATTGAATAAAAGGATACGCTCGTTTGGGGCGAACTTCCGACAGTGACCAATTGTGTGAGGTGGGTTATTTGGCCCAGCACCGGCGCCCGCGTATCCTGGACCCACTCAAGGTCCCCGCGGGGCACCCCAGCACAGTAAGGAGGAACCGATCCAACCTACTATGTGTCCCGTGGCTGGGTGAATAACAGGAATATTCCTTTACCGCAGGATAAAATTCTCTACATATGTCCACGAGTTAAAGTCTAGTCGTGGGTTGGAGTAATCCTGTCACCATACGAGGTTTTGTATCCATACAGGGTGGGTGGCAGTCTAAATGACAGTGTAACACACAATTGAGATCCCCGAGCCAAATAATAGGCAGACAAACATAGGGTAGTAACTCATTTTCTAGGGCCCGAGGAACTCTTCATCTTCCCTATTAGGGGTATATACATTAAACATGCAGAGCTCTTGACCATCCAAGATACTATGTTGCAGCACATACTGTCCAGACACATCAGCAGAATGTCCCCTCAACTGAAATGGGCCACCCATATGGACACTACTTGGTCACTGGCGAAATAGGTGGAGGAATATAATTGCCCCCAACACTTCTTATGGAGTTTTTGGGCTTCTGCCTCCAAAAGATGAGTTTCATTGAGGAACAGCATGCATGTCCACAACCTCTTAATGTATGTGTGGATCCTATATCATTTGACGAAAGAAATCAATCCTCTCATATTCCATGTGAGCATGCGTATCAAATCAGTCATCCCGAGAGTGTTTCCGGCCCCGGCACTATCCCTCCACAGGCCCCCCCAATAACTCACTTCCCCTAGTCCCCACATAATATGATATGCAATTGCGGCTGTATAAAACTATAAACGTACCTCTAAACAATTCTCCATCGCCCACCCTGGTTAAACACCCCAAAACAAAACTAGTGACTTCATAATCATGGAAACTAACCATCCCTTCCTATCTAACAGTGTCCATAAAATGTCAGCATGCGTGAGAGGTAGTGTAGGGCTTTAAACTTGTGCTATTGCTAAGGAGTAAGGACGGTCTAGCCACTGCTCCCCATGCAATGGCAAAGCTAGGGGGGGACACCCCAGGCGTCACTATTTTGGGGGCGGACAAAGGCATTCAGATAAGGCTCAGATTGCTTTTGTGGACGTTCGGGGACGGGCAAAGAAGGAATAGGACTCAGACTATGTCCTCTTCTCTTTTGTGCTGGCAGCTGCCCCTTCTCTTCCTATTATTCTCTCTTGTTCTGTCTTACTCCTCACTTACTGAAAACCGTCACTTGAAGAAACGGTTCACAACCTCTCTTTCCTTCTTTCATTTAGTTGCTTCCCTGTGAAATGGATCCAAAAAAGAAATACACTCTTGCGGGAAATGCCCTTTTTCTGACATTTTTCTATTACAAAGTGCAGCAGGATGGAGAGAAATAGAAGATTTTAAATATGAAAAATAAATACATAACTAAATAAAGCAAGACAGAGTGGTTGCAAAGTGGCCAGATTGGTTTTGTTCACATCCAAATACATCAGCCTCACTTTACAGAGTTTGTCAGTGAATCTCTACTTTTGTTTTCTTGTCTTTCTTTGAACAGCATTGTTGTCCCCAGGTGGGGAAGTGTACCATTCCTGGAGGTAGTGCAATTCCTGGTTGATGATGGGTGGATTGGAAAACAAAATGTGTACCATGGCTCTGTGTTTATTGATGTGATCTTTTTAAACCATACTGCTTACGTTATGTAAGGACATAAGCAATGGTCATAGAAACTGTTCCCTTCAGGGCCCTATAGTCATGTCCGTAACTTTTCAGGTAAAACCACTCGTTGATTTCTGAATAGTGAGTGAGAGATCGTTAAGGTAACCATGTTGTTTCTGCTTACATTTCACATGCTTTACTTAATCTTGCATTCCCTATGAGTGTTTGCTTTTACTTTTGTTTTTAGTTAGCATACTCTTATCAAGTGCATCATTTGAATTGAGCCACATTCAAGTGTTTTTAGCTGGCACAATTAGGTTGTAGCTGAAGGCAGTGTGAGTTTCTCTCAGTGGGGCAGTATGGTGTTCAGTGGGGGAGAGGATATGGCACTATGGCCGGAGCTGTCGAATTTGGAACTGGGGCGCCGGGTTCAGCCTTCATGACCAGTCCACCAGACCACTCTACTGAGGGAGCATATTCCAATGCTAGAACTTAGAAGGCCCACTAGACCTTAGAAGGCTTGATTTCTTAGCACAAGCAGGTGTACCCTAGTGGTGTCAATTTTGGGTTAACCTTGAAGGCCTGTCCACCACAATCCATACTGAAGTTTATCTCCAGTCTTGCGGGCAGGCCTATGAAGCAGCACACCCTAGAGCAACAGTGTTCCAGTCATGAACCTTGAGCAGGTTAGGGCGGTGCGAACGGTGTGACCGCACTGGGTACCTATTTCGGGTGTGTGTGTTGTGTTTGCAAGTATATAATGGTTTTAAAAAAACTTGATGCCTCCTTCCTGGCCTCCAGCAATTTTCAGAAACAATAAAAATGTCATGATAACTTCGGTGATTAATGTTCTACCTAGAGAGAGAGATCAGAGTTTTGTCTAATGGAAGGGTTGACTCCTGGAAAGGTAGCACAGAGGGTTAATGTGCCTGCTACAAAGAACATGTACCATGCAGATCACAAAGTGCACTGCTTTAATGGGGGGACCATGATGAATGGTCATTTAATGTCAGCTGTAGATGATGGATCCCTGAACAGTGTCATGTGTGAGTAGGAGAGTAGGATCTGCTTCCTATGGTTACCCCCACTTTTTGTTGTGTTTCACTGATTTCTCGACTTTAGTCTGGCTGTGGCCCCGCTAATCAGGACCCCAGCCTAGCTGTTCTCTCTCTAAATTGATACCATGTACTTTAGGTACATACCAGATTGGTTACTGGGCTACCCTTGTGAGTCCTTGTATATAGTACCCAGGGCATAGGTACCCCAGAGGCCTACCAGCGGCTGAAGCATGTATTATGCCACCCCTGGGAAGCCTTCCAAAATGGCACCACAGGTCTGCGCTTGCAGCCTGGGTAAGGTGGCGTAAGCACCCCTTACTTAGATATAGTATACCTATATCTACATATATATATATATATATATATATATATATATATATATATATATATATATATATATATATATATATATATATATATATATATATATATAGACACATATTAGCCTATAAGTCACTCCCTCCTAGGCCTTGATAATCCTGAAGGCAGGGTGCTTGGTTTTGTGTGAGAGGGTGCCCCTAGCATGAGCTGAACCCCTCTGCAGCTTTTGGAAATACCTCCTTATAGCTGCTCTATGATATAGCCATGCCATATGCTCTTAAGTGCATTATAATCCTTGCGGTTAATGCAAACTTTGATTTGGCTTTATCAAAACATGTCGTGTTTTGTGTCAAATGATTTGGAATACTACCCCCGCCAGATCTGGTGGCTGGGGTAGAATTCCACCCGTCTAGAGGGAGAAGACATGTACACACTGGAATAACCGGTTAAAGTTTAAAAGAGCCTCAGCATCACAAAATGTATGCTGCTGCCACAGACACAAGTCTGACCTCCTGCTGCTGGATGAAACTCCGGCAGGGGAGGCCTGGACAATAGGTTTCCTGTCCAGGGAGGTGCTAGCACCTACCCAGACAGGCTTTAGTGTATTGAGGCAGGGTGGGTTGTATTCAGTGAATGCTTTTCAGACACTGCCTGGCACACACAAGGTATTTCATGCATTTCCCAGTTTAAACTGGTTACTGGGGCACCCAGTCCCAGCTCTGGCGTGAAATTGGACAAAGAGGAAGGGGTGTAACCACCTCCTCTCCAGGCCCTCCCATAGGTGGGACCCTAGAGTTAGTCCAACCCCTAAACTTAGTATAAGTATAGGAACCCAGTCCCTCGGACTTTATTTTACCCTGAACGAAACCCTGCAACATATATGCTGGACCTTGGACATTCCATATCGACTGGAAGATGGAAGAAATCTCCCTTGAGGTCAAGAAGTGACCTTCCTGTTCACACAGGCACCAAGAAGCATCTTTGCCTGTCTGCATTTTTTAGGTTCCCGCCGGATCCCGAAGGATCTGCGACCCAGTACATGGACTTTCAGAAATCTCTGAGGCTGACACGAGTCCTCAGCAAAGCTGAGACCTGTAGCTGACACGAGAGACGTGGGACCGGAACTCCTGGACATCCTGCAATTTTGCAACTGCACCTACTTCCCGACGTTGTGCATTGGGGTATTTGAAGCCCATGCCCGCACACCTTTCGCACCGAACATCAGAGGCCTACACTCCACGAGTGTTCCGTGGGCCGTTTTCTTCACCCCAGCTTGAGGCTCCTTCGCGATCCCTAGTCCGTTGGCTAGTGGGTCTCCAAGAAGGACAATCCTTTGTTTCTTGAGCTTTCCTAATTGCTCCAGACGTGCTCTGACTCCACTCCAAAGGGGTTGCTGTTGCCAAGGCTTGTTGGGTCCAATCCGGATTATGACACTACAGCACTCAACATCCTTCATGGGACGGCTCGAATCCAGCTCCTGGTCATCGTGGATGCCTCCTGGTCCTCGTGGGTGAAGAGTCAAGCTTCACCTCCTTCACTTGAAAGCACCCAACATCGGCTGGCATCTTCCTGTCGCCATCCTGGTCACTGGTTAGTGACCCAGACTCTGTCCCCTCTGCTTTCAGGTTCTTCAGATCTCCGATCCACCCTTGAATCCACCTGGACACTTTTCCTCTGGTCGCCTGCAGCACTTATTCGCAGCTCTCCATTGGAATTGACAACGAAACCCGACACAAAAAGACACCTATGCACCCGGCTTCCCTGGGTGAGGTAACACGAGTACTCCGGTGCACCCGTGGGTCTTGACTTTCGAAGTGTCTGAAAGGGTTCCATCGCAGTTCACTCCCATGTTCTTAATCTTTTAAAATTATAACTTGCTTTTATTCCATGGAAGTCAATGGTGATTTGCTGCTGTGTTTAGACACTGCACGCATACCCCGTGGGTCTCCTGCGTCCCTACCTCGGGTGGTTCTTATACCACTATTTTAGTATATGGTTTGTGAGGCCACTAGGGCATAACGTATACTGTGCAACCTATTTTATGCTAATTAAGTTTCTTGTATTGTACTTTTACCTCTAGCCTCATAAAGAGACCAGAGGGGTTGTGTAAATACATATATATTTGATATATACCTTGTGTGGTGTACTTTTATTTGATCATTCAAGAGATCATAGACTGGTAAAACAAGCTGCTTTACATTCCTTTCAAGACTTAGACTGAAGGCTGCTCTCCACAGCTACCACTAGGACAGCTTTCTATAAGGTTGACTTTAAACCTACCATCAATAAGGGTCATTTGGAATGGTGCAAGGTGCCCACTAGAATAGTGGACATCATATGGCAGGCCAACTTCTCACAGTATGTGCATGTTTGCATTGTGCTGAGGGGATTACCAGGTAATTGTTCATGCAGCTCTCTGATGCTTGTCACATGCAGTTTACTGAGTCCCCAGATAGATCATGCAGTCTGTGTCTTCTCTTTTGTACTGCCAGTCACTGGTGTATTTAACTGTGTAGCTTTGGACTGTGTCATGTATGTGCATGTAACTTGCATGATTGTGATAACTATTAGCGGAGCTACTACGTGCCTCTCGGACCTCTTTCAAGTGCTCACCGTCTACCACCCCAAGGGGCGGCAATATGAAGGATAGCCTTGGGGCTATCCCTCAGCTCTAGCTACGCCTCTGTCCCCATGAGGTTATCATGCAGTGCTCCGCTCCTATTTGCCCTATGCTCGCTACTACTCGACTCACCATCACTCACTCACCACATGAGAATAGACAAGAAAAACAACAAAAGCAAAGATCAGAATAACAGAAAGGGTGTGGGGAAAGAAGAGGTTGGGTGAACTAGTGTGTTCTTCCAGTACCCTTGGAGGATACCACCCAAAGTCCCACATTGTGTCTATTTGTCAGTCCCAACAGAGTGCAAACAACCCCTGGAACCCACACAATCCACCTGAATGCCCTGCGTCGCAGCCAAGTGGAATGCACTCTATTTCTTTTGTGGTACAAGGCTCACCGCTCTCATCTACACAGCTTGGGTCACCATTTCCCTCAGAAATCTGTGACTGCGGCACTCTCAGCAAGTTCCACAGTCTGCCCACCATTCCCCTTAAGCCATGTGTATATCTCTGACAGTTCAGCCAGGATCCACCAACTAATCTGATTCTTTATCGGAAGATACAGCTGAGGTGACATTCTTGACCAGTGCCCTGGCCTCTTCCCTTTCCTGGTGCTGCGTCTCCAAATCCTGTGCTCCATACGGTCTCACCACCACCCTGATACTGAACCAGGAACGTTGTCGGCATCTGCTTCTCCATCTGGGGTAGGTCCTCCACTCCACCTCCCCATCTGGGGGCCTTACGGTTTTGCCTCATAGCACTACAGGCATGCTGTGTCCACTGCAGATCTGTAACCAATCCCACATCTCCTCTGGTGTGGCAAAAAGGTGTGAGCGGACATCCAGGATCACTTTCAAGTTTCTGGGATACAGCAGAATATATTTTAATCCCATTACGCTAAACTTTAGTTTGATGCCGCTGTAGCCCAGGTATAATCAGGGAAAATACGGATAACATGATTCTCAAACTTTGGGTCTCGCTTCTTTCGAACCATCTGCAGCACTTCATCACAGTCTCTGTTGTCAAGGAATTTAGCAATTACAGTCCTGAGGGGAGCCCCTGGCTGTATTGGTGGGGCAAAGGACCTGTGAGTCCTCTACACTGCCAAATATTTTGACAAGTGTGTGTCTGGGAGCACCATCTCAATCCACTCCTCCAGGAAGAACTCTGGTTTACTTCCCTCGGCATTCTCATGAAATCCCACAAATCTGACACTATACCCACAGGAGCTCCCCTCCACATACTCCCTAGCCATATCTCCATCGTACTTGAGCAGACTTCGAGCACAGTGACCACCGATTTCAGGTGGGTAAGCTCCTCTTTTATTTCTGTGAACTGGTTCTATGTTTTATACTGCTCTTCAGCCACTTACGCAGGTCGGTGCGGAGCAGATTAATGTTGCGTGTCATGGCTTAAATGTCTACCTCCAATGCAAGCCCCGAAGCTTCAATGTCTGCCGGGATCTGAGCTTTGGATGATTCTGTAGCATCCTGGGGTGTCTCATTCTCCCCGTTCGGCAGACCTATGCCCGTGCTTGGGGAGGTAAATCAATACATTTTTGTTTGGGGTGACAGAAACGCCGGGGCACAGGGCACAGAGGGAAGCAACTTACCTGCCACTCGCCAGCTAGCTCCTGGGGCCCTAACGCTGCGTCTCGCCGCCACTGCAAATCCAACACGCGGCTAGAGACTACAGCTCCCAGGGAGCATAGCGGCCATTTCCTGCCACTTCCTGCATCCGGCCAGAGCGCGCCCGGAGGCACTACATCAAGGGACGCTTCCTCGGTGGAGCGGGGGACAGAAACACCGGGGCACAGGGCACAGAGGGAAGCAACTTACCTGCCACTCGCCAGCTAGCTCCTGGGGCCCTAACGCTGCGTCTCGCCGCCACTGCAAATCCAACACGCGGCTAGAGACTACAGCTCCCAGGGAGCATAGCGGCCATTTCCTGCCACTTCCTGCATCCGGCCAGAGCGCGCCCGGAGGCACTACATCAAGGGACGCTTCCTCGGTGGAGCGGGGGACAGAAACACCGGGGCACAGGGCACAGAGGGAAGCAACTTACCTGCCACTCGCCAGCTAGCTCCTGGGGCCCTAACGCTGCGTCTCGCCGCCACCGCAAATCCAACACGCGGCTAGAGACTACAGCTCCCAGGGAGCATAGCGGCCATTTCCTGCCACTTTCTGCATCCGGCCAGAGCGCACCCGGAGGCGCTACATCAAGGGACGCTCCCTCGGTGGAGCGGGGGACAGAAACACCGGGGCACAGGGCACAGAGGGAAGCAACTTACCTGCCACTCGCCAGCTAGCTCCTGGGGCCCTAACGCTGCGTCTCGCCGCCACCGCAAATCCAACACGCGGCTAGAGACTACAGCTCCCAGGGAGCATAGCGGCCATTTCCTGCCACTTCCTGCATCCGGCCAGAGCGCGCCCGGAGGCGCTACATCAAGGGACACTCCCTCCGCGTCGCGGGACGCGTGCGCGGGACACGCGCGCGGGACGCGCGCGCGGGACTGCGCCGGGCTAAGCCCGGGCAAAGGGCGGGCCCTCTGTGGCCCTCCGTGGACCGAAGGGGACAGGACAGGCCTCCCCCCTTGTCACTTCTGCTAAAGGAGGTAGAGTGTACACACATTTAATTGACTATTTCTGTAATACCATTATCTCTACTCTGATCATGTCCTGTAAGGGGGAAATAAGCCCAGCTGCGCAGGGGTGCCCAGGTCAAGTGGTGCAAAAGCACCAAACGATTTGCACAAGCTCACTGCCTACTGTTCATGTGATAGACATAAATTGTCCTTGTTTCTCTCCATCTAGTACGCTATCTCGTCCATTAATCTCCCCAAGAGTGCATATCCTGTCCCTGTGGGATGAACTAAACAGTCTATGCAAAACAAAGTATGTCAGTGTGGAATCACCCTCTCTCGCCAAATGCACCTGTACTACAAGAACTAAAGGCAGTACACAGGAATCCCCCTTTTTATTGAACAAAGTCAATACACAAACCTCAGTACTCTCACGGCAATTACCCGTCAAAAGAAAGCATGATGAGGACAATGCCGAAGGGAATCAATCCAAATTCCATAAATCATCTGTAAACCCTGCACTGTCTGTTAATAATCTCCCTATCAGCATGGAGACTGATGCCAAACTGGATGAACCAATATCTTATTCCCAGATTCCTCTACTGACACAGATTGAACAACTTGTTAAAACCATCATTTCCCCACTAGCAGAAAAAATCAACGCCATAGGGGAAAGGCTCTCGGGTCTAGAGAATAAAATCACGGCTATCCTGAAACCCATCAATAATTCAGTAACATCGAACCGACCCCAGCCATCTACTACTTTCCCAACAGCTAAGCCAACTCCCAACCACAAAAGCGTTCAAGCCACTTTACAATCCCCTAAAATCCCAGATTCAACCACTTCTAAAGCTCCCTTCAAATCTGCTCTATCAAGGCCCTTAGAGGTTAAAACAGTACGCAAACTACCACACATACACCTCCCGCCAGAAGCCGCGCCATATGTGTCCGTCTTCTCAGGAGTACCAACACTTGCGATGGGAAAAGCTGAAAGTCAGCAGGACCTATTGAACAAAGTCATATTCTGGATGGGAAGAAATAGACCCCTACCACCGGACAAAGATGGCGGAATCTTGAGTGTGAGAAGGGTGGGCTGGTTGGGCTCACTACCAAAAAACATTTCAGGGAACTTGGTACTGGTTAGATTCAGGAACCGGAACATCGCTCCATACTTAAGATCCTGTCCGCCCCAAGAACGGGATGGCCCAATACAAATTTGGGATCTACTTGACTTTTATCCCTGTATGCCAAATATCCCCCGGTTAGGACCAACAATAGCCTACCACCACTCGCTGGGTGGGGGAGTCCAGGTACCCAGTGGTATTAGTTTCTCTGTTTCCAACAGATTTGATCCATTGTACAACTGTCGCAACTCTTGAGTCTACTCACCTTAAGGGACAATTCCGTGTATCTTTACTCCTGATAGGGATAAACCCCTTGAATAACATGTCACACCACTGAACTTTGAGGTTGGGGATATGTCTTTTTATTTGAAGTTACGTTGTTCTTGAATGTACATATTTATTTATTATTATTTTTTTTGGGAAAACCTTTATTGGTGATTCAAAGTACACAGCTATCCAGCCTTACATCCCGGAGGCTAGGCAGCAGTATAAAAGCGAAGAAAAGGTGTGCACCAAACAGTTCAAGGAGTAATCAGGTTTAATTTTATAATATAAATATGAACCTAAGAAGCAAATTAAGAACCTAAAAGGAACAAGAAGAAGAAATTAAGGGGGGGGGAGGGGAAAAGAAAAGGGTGGCAAGGCAGAAAAGAGAAGCGGTAGAGCACAAATCCAGGGGATGAGTGGGAACTGCCAGCACTTTGAACTAAACATATCAGAAAGAGCGTACAATTGGGGGGGGGGGGAAGAAGAAACAGGATTATTTTACGTGAAACTTGGGCGGAGGGAATGGCTAGGGTGAGAGACGGACCTCCAGCGGACCTACGTCAGGGGGTACACAAATATCGCCTCTGTATGCATTCCATGCCCCCCAGACCATCCCCCACATCTTGGGCTTACCTCGAGCTAGGTAAACAGTTTTCTCACGGAGCATGCACCAGTCCATATTTGTTTTCCAGAGACCCACGGAGGGAGGGGTCGGGGCGCCCCATTTCTGAGCAATATCTCTCTTGGCCACCATGTTCCCTAGCATGACCCAGCGGGTTTGTGCATTATTGTAGTCAGTCGGACCCCACATGTTCAACAAGCAGCGTCGAGCTTCCGCAGACAAATCAACACCAGTCACGTCACGCATAACCGCATGCACCCGTTCCCAATAGGAGGCAATGGCCTGGCATTCCCAAATGGTATGCATAAAGGTGGCCAGGGCACCACATCCTCGCCTACAAAGACCATCCTGGGAAAGCCCCATATGAATCAACCTGGGGCCAGTGACGTAAACCCTGTGAAGTATTTTCAGCTGAACTAAGCGCAACTTGGCTGAAATTGCTACTTCCTTGGGGGAGGATACCGCACACTGCCAATCCTCATCATCCAACTCAATCCCATCACTCACCCACTGATCACGCACTTTCAACAACAGGTCCGTCCGAACATTTATTAGCTTTTTATGAGTCAGGGAAATGGCGCTGTCTGGCATATGGCCGTCCAGCACCCTATCCTCCAGCGGGGATGACTCAAGGACCTTCTCACCAACAGGCAGGGTAGACGTAAGGGCATGTCTCAACTGTGCATACCTAAAATATTCCGTGGCACCCAGTTGAAATTCAGCCTGTAGAGCCTCAAAAGATTTAATTTCCCCTCTGGCCATCACATCAGCCACCTTGGAAATGCCGATGAGATCCCACCGGTCAAACCCTTTTGAGTGCCACAACCTACCCAGCAAGTCGGAGTCATAAAGGGGAGTGGCCATAGTGAGCCTATCCCTCCACCCCAGTGCCTTTGTAATGGCCCTCCATATATGTACAGCGGTCATGGTGGGACCAGTCAATTTTCCGTCCAGAGATCTAGAGTACAACGCTCTGTAGTACATCCCGTCATTCATGAGCCAGCGATCCATGGCGTATCCCGGGTTTGCCGCCGGTCCATAAAAGCCATGATTAAGAGCAGCCAATTGAGAGGCCCAGTAGTACCGTCGGACATCAGGCAAGGCAATACCGCCGTCGTACCACGGAATGGTCAGCTTAACTACGGCTATTCGCGGACTACCTTCCCACAGAAGGGTACGCTGTAAACCCTCAATCTCCCTGAAGTATTTGGAAGGGACCGGGTCCTGTGTGTTTTGAAGCGCGTATAAGAATCTCGGCAGGGACATCATCTTGAACAATGCCGCTCGGCCCAACAGGGACAGCGGCAATCTTTTCCAACCCTCCACGTCGTGTCTAAGGTGCGCTACAGGGGGAAGCAAGTTGTTAGCGTAGCGTGCCCGGGCATCCGTTGAGATATAGATACCCAGGTACTTGAATCCCTGCTGCGAGACCTGTATCGCACAGCCCCTAGGAAGACGTGGAGTGTCTCCGCGAAGCACATATAGGTAGGACTTGGACCAGTTGATAACCAGGCCCGAGTACCCACCAAAAGTACTCAGTACATCAAACATCACAATCAAAGATCGACAGGGGGAGGTAAAGTAAAGCAGAATATCGTCCGCGTACAGCGAGACTCGATCCTCAAATCCCGGCGACCACTTGATCCCACTGATGTCAGGGTGGGTGCGGATCCAGGCAGCAAGCGGCTCAAGCGCAAGGGCAAAAAGGAGTGGAGATAGTGGACAACCTTGTCTAGTACCCATGCGCAAGGCAAAGGAAGCAGACATCCGGCCATTGACCGTTACATTAGCCAGCGGGGAGGAATAGAGAAGCCGTACCCAACTTATGAAGTCGGGGCCAAACCCAAACTTGGACAGTACCGCCCAGAAATAGTTCCATTCGAGGGAAACAAACGCCATTGTTGCGTCCAGTGAAGCCAGGACAGTCGGTTCGCAGAGCACGTGCACCCGCGCCATGACAGCGTGAAGCCTCCGAAGATTAAGGGCAGTATTGCGGTGGGGTATGAAGCCCGACTGGTCTGGATGGACCAAGTCTGCAATCACACCCACGAGCCGATTGGCCAGCAACTTAGCCAGGATTTTGGGTTCGGCATTCAGCAACGAGATCGGGCAATATGATCTACAAAGGTCTCTGGGCTTCCCCTCCTTATGAATGACCACAATGGTGGCCAGGCGCTGATCTAGTGGAAGTTCACCAACCTCCCGGGCTTCCAAGAACATACGCCGCAGGGGCACTGCGACGGTATCTGCTCTAATCTTGTAAAGCTCCACCGGGAGACCATTGGGACTGGGAGCCTTGCCGGAGCGCAGGGACCATATCGCAAGCGCCACCTCATCTGCCGTAATGCCCCGGTCCATGTCGTCACGCTCGGTGTCCAACAGGCAAGAGAGCTCAACCCTTTCCAGAAAAGAGGCCGAGTCCGATTCAGTCAGGGCGGAGACTGAGGTGTAAACCGTCTCAAAGTAGTCGGCAAAAGCCGAGGCGATAGCATTGGGGTCAGTAACAACCACCCCGTCCTCGCCCAAAATCTCAGGCACTACACGGGAAGCCAACTCCCTCCTATCCAACCAGGCAAAGAGCTTGCCCGCCTTGTCCCCCGCATCGTAAATCCTCCCTTGCTGTTCCCTACCCATCGCCTTGGAAGCGTCAGTGGCAGTGGCTCGATATTCCGACTGCTTCAGGGAGAGAGCGTGCAACAGTTCGGGCGTCGGACCTAACGCCAACTGGGAGTCCAGATCTGCAATATCCGACTCCAACCGTACCACGTCCTCATCCCTTCGCCTGCGCACCTCGGCTATCAGAGAGAAAGCTTCCCCTCTCAGGACAGTCTTAAAGGCCTCCCAGAGGGAGAGGGCCGACGTTACCGTACCTGTATTCTCAGTGAAATACAGGTCAATGGCTTTAGCAAGGAGGTCTCGAGTCTTGGGGTTGCGGAAGTACCAGGGATTGACAGGCGCCACCCTAGTCGTCGCCGCAATACCAAAGTCAAAGGATACCCAAACAGGGGAATGATCTGATATTCCTCTGGCCATAAGGCGAGCTTCAGAGACGGTCGATGCCTGGACCGCCGGAGTCAAGATGTAATCAATTCTGGATAGGCTACCGTGCGCGCCCGAGTGAAAGGTGTACTGTTGCTGGGCAGGGTGTAAAAGCCGCCAACAGTCGATAAGGCCCATAGTCCTCATGAAATTCGGGAGCCATGATTGCGCACAGCGAAGATCTCTGGACGGAAAACTATCAAGGGTTCCCGAAACCACAGAATTAAAATCCCCACCCAGTATTAGCAATCCCTCCGGGAGGCCCAAATTGGTGCCTCCGAGATCCTGAAAGGTAGTCGTCTGCAAACCCGGGGGGACGTAAACGGAAACCAAAACCAGGGTGCGTCCCTCCCATTTGCCCACCACAGCAACATATCGGCCCCTATCATCAATCACTTTGGACTCCACCTCCAGGGGGAGAGACATGCGCATCATGATCTCAACCCCCCGGGACCCCGAAGAGAACCCGGAATGGGCCACCATTTTGAACCCCTTTCTGTTAAGAGCCTGACAAGTATTGCCAATGAGATGAGTCTCCTGCAAGAGAATAACATCGGGTACACAACGTTTGAACATTTGTAACACACCCCACATTTAATACGATCCCCCAGCCCATTCACGTTCCAGCTTAGCACATTTAAAGTCTTACCCCCCATCATCAAAGATGCCCCGTCTCAACCACCACCCCCAGAAAACAGCCACCGCAGCGTTGTAGTCAGAACAATAATAGCCTCGCCATAGGAAGAGAGAGAGAGGAAAAGCAAAAGAGAAACACACAAACCAACCACCCCCCACCCTGCACCCCTGCATTAGACTAAAAAGCCCCCCCAACTAGCAGTGTGCCTGTCGCCCCCGATAAACTAACCTACAAAAAGCCCCCAGAGGAGAAAGGAGACATCCTATCACCCCACTACCCTCCAAAGTTGAGAAACAATGGCTCCCATCACATCCCGGAGGGTGGGTTCAGTATCTTCCGGAGACACATCACGGTGTGAGTCTTTGGTACGGCCCAATGCACCAGGCGAGCCCTTAGAAAGGGAGAAGCAGTCAGAAATGGTGGGCTGCGAGAGGGAAGGTTTCCTGCTGACTCTTGGGGGCTTCCCTTTGTCCGGGTCTCCTCTGCCCGCCATGATGGGCGACGGGGATCGTGCGACCCGAGACGGGTCAAGCCAACACTACCACCACCAGACGGTCGAAGTCAACAATCACCTCCACCGTCCCAACGAAACGTCAGGCCTCCAATCAGAGCAGTGCGGTCACCGGCACTAAGCAAGGCAGCTCATCCCCTCTCGAAGTGCTACCTTGTAGAAGCGCCACCGTCTCCCTCACAATGCCAGGCTGTTATGGCGTCGTCGTCACCAAATTTCGCGACGGTGCAACTCAGTACAGGAAGCCCGGATCTTCAATCGGAGAACGGGCCCCGCATCAGCAGCAGCACCGCAACTGATTCCCACCACCGTGGGACAGGATAGTTAGCAGGATCAATGCGGAGGATCGGAGGGTCTTCGGAGCTCCGAGCTCACGCGGCCATCTTGGTTGCCCGCGAAGCTCCTCCCCCTACATATTTATTTTTAATGACTGTCTTTTTTTGTACGCTTTTATGATTTTAAAAAACAAAATTGAATAAAGCATTTTCGTTCGTTCGTTCGTTCGAGTGATACAGCACATGTGAGGAAGACAGCTATGAGCCAGTTGCAGGTGCGGCGAAGGAGAGGATCGTCCACTCCCAGGTTTCAAACAGTTCATGTCCTAGTGGGGGGGGGGGGTGCTCTCAAGTAGTACTTCACTACTGACACTAGAGTTTCCCAATATTAACTGTCTTTTGAGCCTGTACATTGTGTGCAGCCCACAGCCAACTGTAAAGTAACCTGCAGTCAACCTCGCAGGGATCAGGCTTCATAGGCTGCAGGACCATCACTCTCCAATGGCTCAGGCTGGGCTCGCTCCTGGGTCACCCAGGTCACATGTCTCTCCTCATATGGGGCATCTATAGGTTACTGTGTAGTTCTGGCAGTTCCAAGGCTCCTCTCTGAGCCAATGTTAATATAAACAATGGTTCAAAAGGTGGCCAAGGGATTGGTCCAAGGGAGACACAGTGTGATATAGTCACTAAAATTTAAGGCACACTTTAGTGACATTACATACTAGTATATACATTGCAGAATTAAGCCTACTCAAAGTATGTGATTTAGACATAATGCTTCGGTGAAGGCTATCATTAATAAAAACTATACAGAGAAAAGGAATGAACTGATCAAAGTCGATAGAGCAGAAAGGATATAAGAGGCATGGCACGCGTAGTAAGCAGGGGAAATTACATAGTGAGGTGTCTAAGTGGTGGAAGCAAATTTACAATCTTTACTTCTACTACTTAAATGCCTTGCTAGTTGGGAGCTCTTCACCATTTGTAGTATTAATTAATACTCCATGACCAGGATTTTACCCTAATACCAGGTATTACTTATAGATTCGGATTGCTCACGTATACTTTGTCCTGAAGATTATCTCTTACTAATAGAGATCGAAATGGCATCGACCCTCTACAACCAGAACTCCATATGCATTATTTTATTTTTTAAGGCGTTCTCTCGTGTGTTGTCAATGCCATGTACATAATTTAAAATCACTTTCACTGAGCACCTCACGCTTGTTGACACTTTCCTATGTGAACAACTGCAAGAGCATTATTCTCTGTATACTATTGCAAGTAAATAAGTATTGTTATCCTGATCATAACTTGTCCCTAGCCACACTTTTCCTTGCTCCCTCCAACATTTATTGTCTCAGTTTTCAGGTCTCGCCTATTCTATCCCACAGGGATAAACAGGCAAGATTATAGTTAGCGGAAAAGAAAAGTCTACCTAGCTGTGGATCACGTACAGTTCATGTGAGCTATGCATGTGCACAGAGCCAGCCACATCACACACCACCATTTGTCTGTGCCTCGGCATCAGACTTTACAGGCTGACACTCCCCCACCCCCCGCCCCCCGCATGCACATCGCACACCACCATTTGTCTGAGCCTTGGCATCAGACTTCAAAGGAATGAGCTCCCCCGCCACAGCAATGCCGAGAGCTTGTTTTCTTTTTAATCCATTTAGCGGGGAAGCCGTGTTTTGTTCGGCGTTCTCTGCACCTTTCTCGTTTTTTTTCTGGACAAAAGTGAAAACCTACCGTGCTTGTTTACATACAATAGCCTTGCTCCTCAAATGCTGTTGCTGTGTTGCCATCTATCTAGGGACACTCAGCTTGAAAACACTCGACTTGCTAGCTGCAATGCTACATCCGCTATGCTTTGCCTCTAGACACCTTGATCCCTCGCAGACTGTGCTGACTCTGCCCCTCCTAATTCTGAAACTGACCAATGCAGTCACCATGCAGTCTCTTCTCTCTGTCTTATGATATCGGCCCTGCCATCATTTACTTCAGACTCTCACCCTCACACACCCTCATACCCTCTCTCCCTCACACACTCGCACACACCCTCACGCCCTCACACACCCTCACTCACCCTCACACCCTCACTCTCACACCCTCACCCCCCTCACCCTCACAACCTTGTCACCCTCACTCACCCTCACCCCCTCAAACCCCCACACCCCCTCACCCTCACACTCCCTCACCCTCACACCCCCTCACCCTTACAGCCCCTCCCCCTCACCCCTCATCCCCGCACACCTCCTCACCCTCACACCCCCTCACTCCACAACCCCTCACCCTCACACCCCCTCATCCTCACCATCACACACCCTCATCCTCACACACCCTCACACACCCTCTCACCCTCACACACCCTCTCACCCTCACACCTCCTCAACCTCACATTCCCTCATCCTCACATCCCCTCACCCTCACATCCCCTCACTCTCCCTCACCCCCTCACCCTCTCACCCCCTCAACCTCACAACCCCTCACCCCCTTACCCTCTCACCCACCCTCACCCACTGTTCACCCTCACCCACCCTCTCACCCTCACCCACCCTCTCACCCACACCCTCAAATAACCTCTTACCCACCCTGCCCTCACACCCCCTCACCCCCACACACCCTCACACACACCCTCATTTCACCCCCCTCACCCTCACCCCCTCAAATCCCTACACCCCTCACCCTCACACACCCCCTCACACTCAAACCCCCTCAGCCTCACACACCCTCACACACTCTCACCGTCACACACTCTCATACACCCTCACTCACCCTCTCACCCTCACACACCCTCTCACCCTCACACCCCCTCACCCTCACACCCCCACACCCTCACCATCACACACCCTCACTCACCCTCTCACCCTCACACACCCTCTCACCCTCACACCCCCTCACCCTCACACCCCCACACCCTCACCATCACACACCCTCACTCACCCTCTCACCCTCACACACCCTCTCACCTTCACACACCCTCTCACCCTCACACACCCTCTCACCATCACACCCCCTCACCCTCACACCCCCTCACCCCTTCACCTTTACATCCCCTCACCCTCACACCCCCTCAAACCTTCACCCTCACACACCTCCTCACACCCCCTCTCACCCTCACACCCCCTCACACCCCCTCACCCTCAACCCTGTCACCCTCACCCTCACACCCCCTCACACTCACACACCCTCACCCTAACACCCCCTCACCCTCACACCCTAGCACCCTCACTCTCATACCCTCACCCTCACACCCCCTCACCCTCACAACCCCACACCCTCACAACTCCAGACTCTCCCCCTCACCAACCCTCACCCTCACAACCCCACACCCTCCCCCTCACACACCTTCACACCCAATCACCCTCACCCCCTCACCCTCACACCCCACACCTCCACACCCTTGCACCCCTTGCCCTCACACACCCCCTCACTCTCACACCCCCTCACTCTCACACCCCCTCCCCCTCACCCTCACACCCCCTCACCCTCACACCTCCTCATCCTCACACCCCCTCACACCCCCTCACCCTCACACCCCCTCACCCTCACATCCCCTCACACACCCTCACACCCCATCACCATCACGCCCCCTCACCGTCACACACCCTCACCCTCACACACCCTCACCCTCACACATCCTCACTCACCCTCACACCCCCTCACTCACCCTCAAACCCCCTCACCCTCACACCCCCTCACTCACCCTCACACCCCTTCACTCACCCTCACACCCCCTCACCCTCACTCACCCTCACACACACTCACACACCCTCACCAGCATTGCATAACAAAACACAGCATAGCATAGCATGACAAACAAAAGCATAGGATAGCAAAACATAGAATAGCATAACAAAACAAAGCATAGGATAGCAAAACAGCATGACAAAACAAAACATAGCATAGCAAAACACAACAAAGCATAGCATAGCATAACAAAACACAACAAAACATAGCATAGCATAACAAAACATAGCATAATAAAACAAAGCATAGCAGAACAGAACAAAGCATAGCAAAACAAAACATAGCATAGTAGAACAAAACACAACAAAACATAGCAGAACACAACATAGCATAACATAACAAAACACAGCATAACATAACATACAACAAAGCATAGCATAATAAAACATAACATAACAAAACATAGCAAAACACAACATAAAATAGCATAGCATAACAAAACACAACAAAACATGGCATACATAAGAAAACATAGCATTGCAAAGCATAGCAAAACATGCATAACATAACAAAACACAACAAAACATAGCATAGCATAACAAAACACAACATAGCATAGCATAACAAAACAAATCTTAGCATAGCATAAAATAACCTAGAATAACAAAGCATAGCATAATAAAAACATAGCATAACAAAACATAGCTTAGCAGAACAAAGCATAGCATAATAAAAGACAACAAAACATAGCATAGCATAACAAAACATAGCATAGCATAATAAAGCATAGCATGGCAAAACACAACAAAACATAGCATAGCTTAACAAAACACACAAGAAACTAGCATAACATAACAAAACATAGCATAGGATAGCAAAACTAAACATATCATAGCATAACAAAACAAAGCATAGGATAGCAAAACAAAACATAGCATAACATAACAAAACATAGCATAACAAAACACAACAACACAAAGCATAACAAAACATAGCAAAACACAACAAAACATACATAGCAAAACAAAACATATAATAGCATAGCAAAACATAGCATACCACACACATCAACACATAGCATAGCATAGCATAGCATAACAAACCATAGCATAGCAAAACAAAGCATAGCATAACAAAGCATAGCATAGCAAAACATAGAATTAGCATAATAAAACATAGCATAGCATAACAAAACACAGCGTAGCATAGCATAACACCTCAAAGCATAGGATAGCAAAACATAGCATAGTATAACAAAACAAAACATAGGATAGCAAAACAAAACATATCATAGCATACAGCATCACTCCGCCCCACCACAGCATCACTCAGGGGCACCACAACATCACTATGCGCTACCACAGCATCACTGAACGCCACAGCATCACTCAATCGCCATCACAACATCACTCAGCGCCACCACAGCATCAATCTGTGCAACCATTCAACAACATCTGGTTCAAATATGTTCTCTCAATGTTTCAAGCTTTGTTACAAATGTAACAAAAAGGTGTTAATATTTCACTTCTGTTCTTGGATTTTCATCACAATAAAATACACTGAACATAATCTTCACAAAAGTTATTTACAAAAACTTTAAGCTATTGCCATTATAAATTACAATAACTTTTATTTAAGTATTAATTATTGAAAAAAAATTAAAAGCCATTGTTACTTGTAATATCAATACATGTAAGTCACGTAAATACAACACATATTGCATTACAAATGCTATAGGTGTCACATTTGCGAAAGTTATAACTATTGGCATTGCAAATGACAAAGCTATTAATTTCGCTATTTTAAAAAAACAAAACATAAATAAAAAATGTGTCATTTACAATACCAATAGCTCAAACTTTCCGAATGCGAGACCTATTGCATTGCAAATGCTTGTTATAATTACTGTGTCCTCCATTTGGGCGCATCACACTGCTTCTCCCTTGGACCAATGCTATGGCCACCTTCTGAACCTTTGTTTCTATAAACATTATTCCACCCTAGGCTCAATTATTGGGGTACCCTTGTTTTCCTTTACCTCTCACAGGCAAGGCATGAAGGGTGGGCCCCTGTTCCCTGCAAGCATCCCACGTGGGGTCCCCTGACCACATACCTCCTCTCCGCCAAGCCCGGCATTGTTTGTTCACGATTTGGCCCATACCAGTCTGGCTTGCCCCAGGGCCTCAGGATCAGCAGCTAGCCAGGCCAGGATCAGCAGCTTCAGTGCCCTTCACCTCTGCTCTAAGGATCCACCATGGGAACAGGGAGAGAGAGTTCACCACCGGCTCCAGCACCATGGTATAGGTGCTCCTTCAGTGTTCCTCTCCACTAAGGGAACGGGGTCAGTGCCTCTTGCACCACTTTCCAGGCCCGCTAATATTGCTCACCTCCAGCAGACTGTTTTTCGCCAAGGGGCTCCGAGCACAACTAGGCCTCTAGTAGTCAAGAACGGGTGGCCTGCACATCACGGCTGCATCGTAGATACACCCCTCAATCGCCCTGGGTTCACCCCCCCCAGTATGCACCACGATAAGCTGACATACTTTCAGGCACTTCTGGGCCCTGGGGGTGGTGGGATATAATAAGATCTTATTTTTGGGGCCAGAGTGCACGATTAGTGCTGCCGCTCAACCATCTTGGTGGTCATGCCCCCATTGTTGACATTCTTTAGGCACAACATTGGGTTACAAAGGATATCATTTCTCAGTGATCATTAATCAAGATATTATTTTGTAAAATATGTATTTTTATTAGTATTTATAATAAATTATCCTATTTCGTGCAGCCCCGTAAATCAAGTCACAGTCCCAAGTATTATCCAAGGAGAAAGTTTAGAATCAGTGTATGATTGGGTTTACAATTAACCTGTGATTCAACGTGTCTCATTGTTTGCTGCCTAAAGCAGTTTTAGATTTGAGGTGGTAATTCCTTAAAACTACACTTCACTCAGGATAGGATATTAGCAAGAGCTTAAGGCTGGTGGTAATGGCTGCATTCTAGACATGTACAATGCTCCATTCTTATATTAGAGTTACAGTTGACTGCATAAAATATAAAATCGCTCAGTGTGTTTTTCGCAGCGGATACACTTTCATATTACACAACAGTGGAAACAATGCTCTGCAATATTGGAAACTGTTCATACTTATGACACAGAATAAAGTAAACAAGAGTGTACTTAAAGTATTGCTACATACTATTAACCACATTTGGAGATCATTCCACATGTGGGCTCTTAACAAAAACTAAATGTGTATTTAAGAGTGTTCGTTAGACTTTTCCTCTATGACAAAGTAAATGCTATAGTCTTAAAATGTTATCTCAGGGTTCATTAAAATGTACAGCATCTGACACTCTTGTTGTCTTTATGAGACGGTATTAAAGATTATCTATTGTGAGCACTATCTCCAAATAGAAACGCACGTATAAAGTAGTTGTTGTTTTTAGTGAGAGACATTTGTTCAAACCACCTGGAAAAAACACTATTTTACTGGTGTTGTTTATTAGTAGAGTTAATAAACGTGCAGTCCAAGCAATGAGTTTGCTTTACCTGATTAATGTCGATGTCCGTGTCTGAGTCAACAGAAATACATATCTGGAATGCAAAATAGTAACAAAACATAAAACACAGCTTCATCGTTTTGGTCTAGAATGGATTATGATCATTATATTTCCTCCTTGATAATTAAATATGTGCACAAGTACTTTAGTGGTATTATTTTCATTATAGAACACTCTTTCTCAAACTGTGGGTCGCAATCCCAGCCTTTTTTTGGTGGGTGAGAAAAGGCCAAGCAGTTAATAAAGTTGTTTTTAAATTCTGGATTTCTATTGTCATATTTGCTGCATTTCATGAACAGAGGTCAAATGTTAGGTTATGCCTTATGACAAATTGCTGCATTTTTTTTTTTACTTGGGAATTGGTGTTCTTTGAAGTGAGAAAAAGAAAAGTAAAGTGAATTATGTGGCAATCTTGCTGCAGTGCAGGTAGTGTGAAAGAATTGTTTTGTAACACAGGACAAAATCTAAATACCTCTAAATAAACTGTATACATTCAGCACTTAAAAAACAAAAATGAAGCACATTTTTGTAATTCTGAAGTGTAATATTTACTAGGATCAAAAAATATCTAAACACTTTCCATTCTGATTCACAAATGATAAATATTCACTGAAACCCAACCACACATTATTATTTTTGTGTGATATAGCTGTATCATTAAAACTGCATATCAGTGCAAATTTAGTGGCCACTTCAATGAAAAATGTGCTGTAAGGAAATTACAGTGCCCCACCACATGAGCCCTCAATTATATAAAAAAAAAACACTTCCAGTAAAGCAAGGTGGGTTGCTAATATTTGCCTTATAAAAATTGGGTTATGGTTCTGAAAACTTTGGAAAGAACTGATATATAACATTAAAATTGTTAACTTCAATGAAAGAGAAAGTGAGTACTATTCTTGCACTACAGGCAATAGACTAACTTATCTACTACAGTGGTCTGTCCCTACTTAGCACTTAAATCAGAGGCAAATATCCTACCTGGTTCCCTCAAGCTGCCATCCCCGGCAGTGCAAAAACGAGTACCTCTGAGTTTAGTAACAAACAAACCCCCACAAGCATCAAAGTTTGATTTTGCGATTCCTTAATAGTAATTTTTAAGGAATCGCTAATAAGGAATCGCAAAATCCAATGCACCAAAAACAAAGCGAATCGCTAATATTCGCAATCGCTATTAGCGATTACATATTACTGACTCGCTAATAGTGAAATCGCAAATAGCGAGATCACAAATTGTGATTTCGCTATTTGCAAGATTGCAAATCTCGAGTCGCTTTTGGTGCAGCTTGATGACATCACAATCAGGAAGTGATGCATCCCATACTGATTGCAGTACACTGGGAGTGTCAGAGGAGGATACAGAGTACAGGAGCCCAGCTGAGGTTCCAATTTTTGATTTGGCAAAACTGTCCTGGAACAAAAGCATGGCTTCTGGAGCAACTGGGAAACAGGCAGTCAATCGAAAATGGAAACTGAAATTTAGTTAGGAGATAGAAATCCTCATTGAGGAGGTAGTGAGGAGCCATGACAAGGTGTTTGGTGAACTATCACTCCAGCTCCCTGATCAGAGAAGTGAAAAATCTGGCTCAGGATGGAAGCCAAAGTGAATGCAGTGGGGGTCACCCACCACACAATAGAAGACCTGCGCAAACGATGGTATGACCTGCGCAGCCATGCAAAGGAGAGGGTTGCTGACAGGCTTTCAGAGACAAAGCAGACTGGAGGTGGACCTGCAACACTGCCTGGGAAAACACACCTGGAGGACCTAGTGGAGCCCACACTCCAGCCTGAAGCTGTAGTCGGAGTGACAGAGTTGTACACCTCTGCACCGGTCAGTACATCACAAGGTAAGATGCATGCAAATGACAAATTAATACAGAATAGAAAATTAGAAACATCAGATCAGGTTCAGTGTGCAGAATCCTACTCCAGTCCACATTTTACTTGCTACACCCAAATACATTATGGGAGGAACAGGCAGGGAAGGGAAGTTGATAGGAAAACAGCATTGTTCCCCACAAGTACAACAAGGAAGCAAAACGTGTGGGTACTGTGTGTCAGTTAGTAATGTAATGGAACTCAAAAGTGCACTATGCGAGACATACATATTTGCATAAAAACTGAAAATTGCACTGTTTAACATCACAGATGCAGCTGCACCAGAGTCAGAGGGAACTGAAGGCGGAGATTCCGGCTGGGGCAGATGTGGAGACACCCATGCCCCCACAAACCACAAACCCTGCACCCACTAGACACAGGTCCACAGTCCCACCACTAACTGCCACGGAAGTTAAGGAGAGAGCGAACATGATCCCCAGCCTAGACCTACACCCACAACAATACCCCAGTCAAAGGTCTGGTGCTGCAATAAACAAACCCGGAGGTGCAGGTCAAGCGCACAGATTAGAAAAACAAAGGATGAAAATCCAAATTTCTGGGGTGGGCTGGAGAGCCAAATGCTGAGGGTGAAGTGCCTACAAGCAAAGAACATGAGGTTAATGCAGGCACAGCATTGCACTATGTCTAACAGCATGGCAGACATGAGGGACTGCTTGAAAGAGCTGATTACAGCAGTGGTGGAAGGGCATAGACAGTCCAATGAGGCCACACAGGAGCTATGCAGGGTGATGCAGGAGGACCAGGTGTCCCAAAAGAAAAAAGCATCGCCAATTCTTAGGGCGCCTAGATGGCTACACAATATCGATCAACAGGCTGAGCACCAACACAGCGCTGCTGTCCCATTGTTCTGGAGCCAGGCAGGAGGAAATAATCCATTGCTGTGGGGGATGTGGCCAGGGGACTCGACCAGGGCAAAAATGCAGTAGAGCAATTTCAGACTGCATCTGCTGGGGACTGCAATGTACTGGGAGGTGGGGAAAGTGAGGAGGCGTTTAGCCTCAGTAGTCTCTTGGTGCCAGTGATTACATGCCGGAGGCCCAGTACTAGGAGCACCACAGCTTCAGAAGGCCCCATGAGGGAGATGGATAAGGCCACCGAAAGGCGGATGGAAGTGCGTGGACAAAAGAAATAGGGTGGCGTTGGCAGACAACATCGTATGGGGTGATGTAACCATTATCATGGCCAAAGTTGTGACTGGCACTCAAGTCCAATGATGATGTCTTGTTTTTATTTTTTGGCTTACACCCACTGTGCTATTTAGCACCTGGTATATGTGCATTAACACTACCAAATTTCTACATTAAAATAAATCCTGTACAGTTCGACCATGCTATCTTGCCACATCATTACCTACCCCAAAAATAATGCTGTGTAATTTCTGCACGTCTTCTTCCATCTTCTGCCAAGCATGCCCCAGCTGCTGCTGGCAGTAGTTTCCCTGGCTGGTTGTCCTTTGCAGGCTCGCTGTCAGACATTGCCAGGGGAATGCCTCTCCTAGTAGCGATGTTGTGCAACATGGCACAGGTGGCCACAATTCTGCAGCAGGTCTCAGGTCAGTACTGCAATGGCCCGCCAGTCTTGTGGAGGCAGTGAAACCTACTTTTAAGTAGGCCAACAGTGCACTCGATTACGTTTTGTGTTGCGATGTGTGCTGCATTATTACGCTGCTCACTTGGGGTACTTGGGTTGAGGTATAGTGTCAGGATGCAGTTGCGCACAGAGTATGTGCTGTCAGCTACAGGGTAGTAAGCAAACAGTTAGTAACAGATATGCATTAACATTTGTACATACTGTCAGAGACATTGCAACATCTGTTTACCTAGCAGATATCCTTCTCCCAATTCATCCCCAAGGAGACGAGTGTGCCTGCCACTGTGTCGGAATATGTACGAGTCATGTGTGCTGCCAGGATATTGTTCCACTATGTCAGTGATGATGTTTTTAGCATTGCAGACTACTTGGATGTTCAGTGAATGGTAGGATTTCCGGTTGCTAGCGATATATAACTCACTGATGGTGGAGAAATGGCTACATGAGTTCCATCAATGCAACATATTACAAGGGGAAACTGGGCTACCTGATAGAACTCTAGTTTTGTCTTAAGCAAATCTTGTGGGGTTGAGGGGAAACTAATGTGGTGGTGTAACCTGGTCAACATGGCATTGGGGAATGAATTATAAAAATGTGACAGGGCACTTTGTGACGCCCCTCCAGCTACAGCTACTACACCCTGGAAGCTACCTGACTCTAGTTGGTGCAGGGAACATAGGACCTGCACATGAGTGGGAATGGCATGTGTCCTGGGAGTCTGGCGCTGCAATAGGGGATCCAGTTCAGCTATCAGATCATGGATCATGTCAGCATTTAACCTATACTTGTCTTAGATCTCTTCTTCTGTCTGCCCCAACAAAGTAATGTGCACTCTAAAAATGTGCTCCTATATCCTCCTTCTCCTGTTTTGATTGTACTCACCTGTTTACAATCTGCCTGTAAAATTAAGTAATTTGTGATCGCTATTTTGCGATTTTCATGGAAATTGCTATTTGCAACTTTTCCAGCATAGCTTTGCAACTCTGTAATGGTGATTCGGAAATAAGGAATCCCAATTTTGGGCTTCGCAAAATTATGATTCCTTATTTTAGCGATTTTCCTATTTTTCCACAGATTTGTGTGGATGCAAGGCAAAGGGCTAATTTGCGAGCTCAAAGGTCCTGTTGTATACAGATTCACAATTTTTGCGCTTGCAAATTAGCTTGATGCATGTGTACCAAAATCTCCTATAGCTCCAAGAAATCCCCAGATACATGCGTGCTGTACAAATATATATGATGTTTAATTCCCAAACTACCAAGGGTTAAAGACAGAAAACACTTGGCCGCTCAACAATGCATGACCATACAGAATGCTTGATACTTTAACTGGGCCCTTCTTTATGCAGGTTTTGTTCACTTTAATATATAGACATGGCAACCTTTGTGAATTAACTAAAATCTTACATCAACGTCTGTGCAGAGATGATCTCAGCAAATGCAGATCTGCAAACTAGTTTTGGGAATCTGGGTCAGTAAATGTTTGACATTGACAATGAGCGAAAAGGTACATATGTTCTCAGTTTTCATTAATCAAGATATTCATTCACATGTATTTTAATAGGACTTTTAACTCAGTTTAAATCACAGGTGATTTACAAAGCTTTATAAATGTTTGATAGATTGATTCAATATGTTATCTTTTTTAATGCAGAACATTAGCTTAATCCGAGAGCCTTTTATTTCAGAGGACTCACAGTCCTAAATTATGCCCTGAGAATGGTTAGAATCAGTATATTATTGCATTAATGGAACACTGAACTACAACAAGTCACATTGTGTGCTGTTAGAAGATTTTTCAGATTTGAGGTCCTAATTAAAACTAGACTTCACTTAAGTAGCATATTAGCAAGAACTTGAGGTTGATGGTGATGACTACCATCTAGAGGCGTACAATGCTTCATCTAACATTGGAGTTATAGGTCACTGGGTAGGACATGACATCCTTACGTGTATTTTCTTTGAGGATATACTTTCATATTGACAATACTGGAACGGATGATTTGGCCAATTGGAAACGGATCACACAAATTACACAGCATAATAATTTCTTACATGGGCTCCTGACTCAAAACTAAATCAGAATTTGTGAGTATTAATCGGACTTTCATAACAAGGTAAGTGTTGCAATCGTAAAATGCTGTCTTGGCATTCTTTAAAAAGTAGTGATGAAATTGCCAAGTGTCATTATATCACTAGAACATCAGACCCTCTTTTAGTAATTGTGAGATGGTATTAAATGTTATCTACTGTGTGCACTATATGCAAATAATTATACAACTACAGAGTTGATCTTAGTGTGGCATTCGTTCAAACTCAATAACAACAACGAGAGAGAGAGGGAAGGGGCACTCTCGGTCCCCCGGGAAGTAATTACAAACAACAAAAGAGTGCCCACACAGGGGTAGTAGTGTCCAGCACAGAGACAGGAAAAGTCAAATCAACCTGAATAGGAATTTCCCAGGGATTTCTTGTAAGTCCTCACTCACCACCCTGGGTGGTGACATGCTTCATTATTGGGCCCACCAGGAGAAACCGAATGCCTCCCTGGTGTGCTGCGACGCCAGGTTACTGCGGAGCGGGGTTTTTTTGTGACAAAGTGTGCAAAAAAGTGAGTTTAAAAAATACCAAACAGCTTTACCAAACAAAAAACTTGGTTAGCTGGGTATTGGTTAAAAGTATGTCAATCCACGGGGTCCGGTTCGAGGAGAGCGTTAGGTGCCTAGCGGGTGTTTGGCGTTGCGGGCGGTGTGCCATTGTCGCCACCACCCCCCTCCCGAGACCCATGAAGTGTGGATCTTTTAATACACAAACTACAGGTTCACTAATTTAGTTTGAACCCCCTTTTTTTCTGGTTTGTTCTTTTTGCACTTTTTTTGACACATAATTCTGTCTTTTAACTTTCACGTCCTCTGGCTAGGGTAGGCCTTAGCGCGCCTACACCACCGAGGTACACAATTACATGGTCCTGACGAATGCCCAGTAATATCCATACACCTAAAGGGCAGAAACATGTTGACCCCATTGTAATTTAAAAGGGGAAAACACCCAACACATTAGTTGGTATATTTCCCTGCACATACTTTTAACCAATACCCAATGGGCCCAATGATGAAGCATGTCACCACCCAGGGTGGTGAGTGAGGGCTTACAAGAAATTCCTATTCAGGTTGATTTGACTTTTCCTGTCTCTGTGCTGGACACTACTACCCCTGTGTGGGCACTCTTTTGTTGTTTGTAATTCGTTCAAACTCACCAGGCAAAATTACTCTTTTACTGATGTGCTTTTATTAGTGAACCATCCAAGCAATGGGTTTGCCTTACCTTGTCAATGCCCATGTCCAAGTCATCCGAAGTTTGGAATAAAAAATAATGGAGAAACATAAAACACAAATGTATTGTTTTAGCCTATGTTGCATTATGATAACTTCATTTCCTCCGTTAGACTCAAATATGTACACAGGTTCTTCAGTGGTACCTTTCCACTATCAAACGGTGTTTCACAAACTGTGGTTCGTGACCTACTGGTGGGTTGACAGTCGATGTTTGGTTAATTAACGTACCTGCATTAAGAATGCCTTTAAATTCTGTATTCATGTTGTCACATTTGCTGTGTATCAAAGACAGTGGTAAAATATTTGGCTATGTCTTCTGACAAATTGCTGCTTCTTTTGTTAACATGAAGATTGTGATTCACAAACTCCTCTCCATTTCCTATCAGAAAAAAGTAAAATGAATTATTTAACAATCTTGCTGGGGTACAGGGAGTTTGAAAGAAAAGTCTGTAGTAATTAATTTACTTGAAATACACAACAAAATGTAAATACCTTTAAATGTACAATTTCAGCAGTTAGCTAAGCAAAAATGAAGCACATTTTTTTATAAAAGTTCGCTGAAACCCGAGCACACAATATCATTTGTGCGAGATATAGTTTTATTAGTAAAACTTAATGCATTTGTAATTTGGTGGCCACTTCAAGGGGAAATGTGCTTTATGTAATTTATTGTGTGTTACCACACAATGCTTTTATTATATTGATAAACACCACCTCATGTCCTCTAAAGCTGGGGAAATTGCCAATATTGACTTTCTAAAAATTGGGTTGTGTTTAGAAAGCACTCCTATTTACCAATAAATAAATTAACTTAAGGGAAGGACAAAGTGAGTAATCCACTTCGCATTGTACTTAGAGACTTCAGACTAACTTATCTACTGCAGCGATCTGTCCTTACTTAGCACCCCATTCACAGGAAAATGTCCTCACTGCTCCACTCAACCTTTCATCCATGGGCAGTGCAAAAATGAGTGCCACTGAGTTGAGTAACAAAAATTATCTCCCACAAGCCCAACAAATCCTCAGGTAGATGTGTGATTTACAAACAATATCTCCCATAAGTCCAAGAAATCCCCTGGTAGATGTGCAATTACAAACAAACATGTTATTTAACACCCAAACTGCCAAGTGCTGGAAAGAGAGAATGTGTGTCAACTTAACAATGCATAAGAGTGCAGAATGCTTGACTCTTTAACTGGGCCTGTCTCCATGCAGCTTTTGTTGACTTCAATATATACGCTGAAATACCTTTCTGAATTACCTAAAATCCTATATAAACCTCTGTGCAAAGGTGTGCCCTGCAGTGCAGATTATCAAACTAGTATTGTGAATCTGAGTTGTTTGACATTGACACTGAGTAAAAAGAGACACAGGGCCAGATGTAGGTCGGCAAATACCGATTTCGGCCGTTACCAACCGGTATTTGCTAATGGGGATTCTGTAAAATACCGAATCAGTAAATTTACTGAATCGGTAAATCCAGATGTAGGTGGCTCTGAAAACAGTGCCACAGGCCATTTCCGATTCGTTATTTACCATGTAATTCTATTGCATGGTAAATAACGAATACCTGTGTACATGCACATCTGTGCATGTACACCTGTGCCAGGGGACAAACACATTCCGTAAGGGCATGTATGTGTGTCACATGGCACACAAGCCAAAATCAGGGGTGCAACAGGGTGTCAAAGTGACACCCTGTCACCCTTGCAAAATCGGCATTTTACCGAATCGGTATTTACCGATTCAGTAATTGCCATTGATTCCTACGGGCCTGTAGGCCCATAGGAATCAATGGCAATTACCGTATCGGTAAATACCGATTCGGAAATTACCGAATCATACAGATTCGGTAAAAACTACAGAATTTTTACCTACATCTGATTTACCGAATCTAGAATACCGAATCAGTAAAATTCGGTGTTCTAGAGTCGGTAAATCAGATTTACCTACATCTGGGCCATAATTCCTAGTGATCATTATTCAAGATATTTAATCACAAAAGATGTATTAAAATCGGATTTTGTATCAAATTGTCCATATTCATGCAGCACGTTATCCCAACCTGAGTGCCTTATACTTCAGAGGAGTTGTAGCCCCAAGTATTGTCATTGGAGAAAGCTCAGAATCAGTCCATTATTGTATTAACAGTTCAGTGAGCCTCCGCAAGTCTTATTGTGTGCTGCCAGAAACAGTTTTAGATTTAAGTTAGTGATTCCTTAAAACTACAGTTCACTCAAGTGGGGTATTAGCAAGAGCTTGAGGTTGAGGGCAATGACTGCGTTCTAGAGTCATAAAAAAATGGTTCATCCTTACATTAGATTTATAATTCACTGCAGAGAATATGCTATCCTTCAGTGTGTTTTTCGAGGAAGATACACTTTCTAATTGACACCAATAGTGGAATGGATGCTTTGGTCAACTGGAAATTGTTCACACATATGACACAGAATAATGTAGAAGAGAATGTACTTTGAGCATTGGAATATGCCATTATCCACATTTGAAGATCATTTCTCACATGGGTTCTTGACTACAACTAATTGAGAATTTGTGAGCATTAATCAGGCTTTCATAACAAGGTAAAATCTATAATCTTGAAATGCTATCCTGGCCTCCTTTAAAATGTAGTGATGACATTGTCTGGTCACTAGAACATCAGACCCTCTTTTAGTATTTATGAGATGGTAATAAATGTTATCTACTGTGTGCACTATCTCCAAATAGTTATGCAACTAGAAAGTTGCTGTTGAGTTTATGGTGACATTCATTCAAAATTACCTAGAAAAATCTGTTACAAATGGTGCATACTGCATCTCCCAGAATGCCGGGAGGCCACGCCCATGGGGGCGGGAGTGCTTTTAAGAACAAGATGTGCCGAAAACGCCTCCCCCTGCCTTTCCAAAAGCCACTGAAGAAAGGATTTATCTCCTTAAACGCGTCTGGCATGAACAATGGCATGACTAATTAACTGCTTTCCTGAAGGATTCCCTGCTGGCAGGCTGCCAATCAAGAAATTCAAGTGATATTTTTATTTCCGTGTGGCTCATTCCGAAGTGGGGTCTGCAATGCTGGATTTATAATGGCCTGACCCAGGTCGTGGAAGGAGCCTACTGCTTGCTACAGCGGGTCCGTGGTGGCACTATTTGGTGTTGCAATTAGCGGAATGGAATAGAGCTGACACCTTTGCAGAATGGTGTCTGTTCATTGCATTAATGGCAGCAAAAAAGCGTGGCAGAGACTTTTAAGAAGGGTTGCCTTAATATTGAAGGACATTTTGACTTGGGGAAATGCACCCACTGAGGTTACAAATGGTGCGTACTGCATCTCCCAGAATGCCGTGAGGCCACGCCGATCGGGGCAGGAGTGCTTTTAAGAACAAGATGTGCCGAAAACGCCTCCACCTGCCTTTCCAAAAGCCACTGAAGAAAGGAATAATCTCCTGAAACGGGCCTGGCATGAACGATGGCATTACTAATTAACTGCTTTTCAGAAGGATTCTCTGCTGGCAGGCTGCCATTAAAGAAATTCAAGCGATACTTTATTTCCGTGTGGCTCCGAAGTGGGGTCTGCAATGTTGGATATATATATGTGTATATATATATATATATATATATATATATATATATATATATATATATATATATATATATATATATATATATATATATATATGAGGTACGTGGCGCTCCCGTAGATTTACCAATGCAGCGAAATCAGCCGATCAGCAGTACAGGAACCAGCAAGACCCAAAGTAGGTGCAAATGTATCTTTATTTAAATCTTAGCCCAGCACCAGTCCGCCATGACGCGTTTCGGCTAGAGATAGCCTTGATCACATGACAACGTCACGAGGGTTGATCACCCATTTAAAGTGCAGAAGTGCCATCACGTGTCATAGAAACAAACAAAATACTTTCAATGTTTCTAAGTTTTTTGCAGAAACTGCATTACGGCATGAATGCCGGTATTGCACATAATGTTATACGTTGGTCATAAATTACAGTTAATACAATGAATTTAAAACGACCAAAATTGTAACACTCAGGAAAATTTCATACTTTTACATGAAATTATGCATGGCAACGGCTACAACAAACTTTTAAAATTAGTTATAAAAGTTTAAAAGCCTAATAAATAGTTATATACATGATAAAATATAACCATTAAAATTATAAATTTTTATGCAAGAGTTCTTCTAATTGTGTTGGCATGGAATCAAAACAATGTGCAATGATGCCCAAGTGGGCAAATACCATAACCTGAGATATATACATGTCAATGTGCAAATATGCTATTAGTGCAATATAGAGTTGATGGCAATAAAGTGCTACCTTGTAAGTGAAAATCATAAAATTAAATCAAAATATGAAAGAAAATAACGGTCATGGAGGGTATAAGGGTCATGTTAAACAAGTAAACTCAAGTTGCCACAGTTCAAAAGAAGGGGGTGCAGAATTACTAACAACATTGCTGGTCACAGGGTTAAGGAGAGCTGGCAAGTTAAAGTATTGTCATATTCACAGATAGGTGTGGCAGTCCTCCCCAATGTTGAGACCATGCGGTGCCTTCGTATCTAACAGTATAATATAGCGAGTCTCAAGTTTCCGTAACAGGGACTCTCCATCACCGCCTCTCCTTTGGGGGGGAACACAATCTATCGCAAAATACTTTAACAGAGACGCATCCATTCCATGTTTGTTCTCGAAATGTCTGGCTACTGGATATGTTGCATCTGCGTGGGTGATAGCTCGCAGATGCTGTAATATACGCTTATGCACTTGTGGACGAGTGCTACCTACATATCTCAGGCCACACGGGCACTCCAGAACGTAAACTACAAACTCTGATTTGCAGTTTAACTTTTGTTTGATTTTAATTGGAAAGGGCGATAAGGGGGTAATGACCTCCGTTTTACTAATGCCATGTCTACAGGCTTTACAAGTAGAACAACGTAAAAAGCCTTTGCTCTCACTAAGCCATGAACCAGAGACCACCTCAGGGCTGCTAGAGACAAGACTGTCTTTCATAGAACGGGCTTCGCGATAGGTAATGCTAGGCTGTTTACTCAAGAGGGGTCCGATAACCGGATCACTGGAGACTAAGAACCAGTTATCTTTGACTATTTTATGGATACTTCTATGCTGGTTATTGTATGCCATAATCAGTCTAGTCTCTTCACATGGATTCGCACTTGTGGTTTTAGATTGATCACTACCTGAGCCCAGGAGTGTAAGTCTATCAACCTTATTAGCTCTCTTGGTTGCATTATCTATGGTTTCCATTTTGTAGCCACGTTCAATAAATCGGGCCCTATAGAGGGATTGTGCCAGCCGGCATTCATGATCACTGCTACAGATTCTCCGAATACGAAGCATCTCCCCATATGGGATGCTACATATCAGATGTGTTGGACTCTCAGCGTGTAGCAGTGTATTCCCTGCTGTGGGCTTACGATATAACCTTGTTTGAAGGCTACTTTCATGGACAAAGATCTCCACATCCAAAAACACGATGGACTGTTTGCTAAGGGTACTTGTGAATTGTATATTCAGATTGTTATTATTCAATTCTTCTATGAATTGCATAGCCCCTGCTTCAGTCCCATCCCATACAAAATCCAGGTCGTCTATATATCTTAACCAAAGTTTTACTTTGGTGTTCATAACGGTAGCAAATTGTTTCATCAGGACCTGCTCCTCCCAGTACCCCATGTGTAGACAGGCGTAACTGGGAGAGAAGCAGGCCCCCATTGCCACTCCCTGGTCTGTAGGAAAAGCTGGTTAGCAAAAAGAAAAACATTGTTTTCAAGACAGATATTGATCATATCCAACAACATTTTTGAATGATCCTGGAAACAAGTGTCTCTTTTCCCCAGAAAATGTTGTATCGCCCTCAAACCATCAATGTGGAATATGCTGGTATAAAGCGATGTTACATCCATAGATACCAAAACATAATTGGGGCTCCATATGAAATCTTGACTCTTTCTCAATAAGTCACTGGTGTCTAGAATAAAGGACGGCAGGCCTCTTACATAGTCCTTTTAGATTGATCACTACCTGAGCCCAGGAGTGTAAGTCTATCAACCTTATTAGCTCTCTTGGTTGCATTATCTATGGTTTCCATTTTGTAGCCACGTTCAATAAATCGGGCCCTATAGAGGGATTGTGCCAGCCGGCATTCATGATCACTGCTACAGATTCTCCGAATACGAAGCATCTCCCCATATGGGATGCTACATATCAGATGTGTTGGACTCTCAGCGTGTAGCAGTGTATTCCCTGCTGTGGGCTTACGATATAACCTTGTTTGAAGGCTACTTTCATGGACAAAGATCTCCACATCCAAAAACACGATGGACTGTTTGCTAAGGGTACTTGTGAATTGTATATTCAGATTGTTATTATTCAATTCTTCTATGAATTGCATAGCCCCTGCTTCAGTCCCATCCCATACAAAAACCAGGTCGTCTATATATCTTAACCAAAGTTTTACTTTGGTGTTCATAACGGTAGCAAATTGTTTCATCAGGACCTGCTCCTCCCAGTACCCCATGTGTAGACAGGCGTAACTGGGAGAGAAGCAGGCCCCCATTGCCACTCCCTGGTCTGTAGGAAAAGCTGGTTAGCAAAAAGAAAAACATTGTTTTCAAGACAGATATTGATCATATCCAACAACATTTTTGAATGATCCTGGAAACAAGTGTCTCTTTTCCCCAGAAAATGTTGTATCGCCCTCAAACCATCAATGTGGAATATGCTGGTATAAAGCGATGTTACATCCATAGATACCAAAACATAATTGGGGCTCCATATGAAATCTTGACTCTTTCTCAATAAGTCACTGGTGTCTAGAATAAAGGACGGCAGGCCTCTTACATAGTCCTGTAAGAAAAAATCAATATATCTACTCATATTTTCCAGCAGGCTATTGCAAGCAGATATTATAGGCCTGCCAGGGGGTTGATGTAAGTTCTTATGTACTTTAGGGATGAAATAGATCACCGGCATGACCGGGTAGTCTTTTTTGAGAAACTTGTACTCATCCATTGTGATTAAGCCCTTGCTCCTCCAGGCAGATAGTTTGAGGTAGGTATCATTCCTTGCCTTTAAAGCCTCTTGCATGGAAATGCGGCGATAGCATTCTCTATCGTTGAGTTGTTTGTGGGCTTCCTCCAAGTACATTCTACGTGGCCACAGGACCACGTTGCCCCCTTTATCAGATTGTCTGATCACCAGATTCTTATTTGCTCTTAGCTTCTTGATCAGAGGGTGGTATTCTTTGTCTCTGTGGTCGTAGCGTTTGGTTTGGTTAGCAGTCTTGATCTGTAGCTCCTTTAATTGTGAGGTGACCCGATCATGAAATATGTCTATATTGTCTTTTAGCATCAGGGGACAAAATTTGGATTTTGTTTTGAAGTTGGTTAAACATGCCGTTGGTAATGGGTCTCCGCCCAACGCTGTCTGACTCTCAGTGTTCGGACTCAATTCCTCCTGCTGAAGTTCCAGGAACTCTTGTGTCAGAGCTGCACCTAACACGGTAGCGTCACGCTCACTACCAGATGCATTCATTATCGGAGCAGTCACTTCATTTGTATCCACAGAATTGAGATTTGATCCAGTGTGTGATGCAAAATGTTTGCGTAATTTAAGTTTTCGAACAAACTTAAATACGTCGATCTTGGTGGTTGCATAGTCAAAATCTCCTTTTGGACTGTATGATAAGCCCAGCGATAATATTGAATTCTCCTTGGGGGTCAGAATTGTGTCCGATAAATTGATGACAGCTTGAGAGTCAGGATGAGAAACTTCTATGGTAGCTATTGTTGAGGCTGAGCTACTTGTGGTTTCTTCCATTGTTTTCTGGTGCGCTGCTTCTTTGGCCTGCCGCTTACGTTTGCGGCGTTTGTTGCTGGCCCGTCTTTCTGCGCGTTTCCTGTTGTTGCGCTGGCGGCGGCTGCCTGTGCTCCAGAACGTAGAGTGAGTTTTCGGTCCTGTTGGACCATTTCCATCTCTTGTGCTGGAGTAAACTTGTGAAACCCCAACATTTGTTGACGCCTAATTTCTGAGTCAGACTCACTCTCATATTGTGAACTGTCCCCTGAAACTGAAGATATTTCAGTCTGTCTTAATGTTGAAGATACACCTGCATTGGAACTAGTAGTGGGAGCATTGTTCAAAGCTTCCTTTCCATGTCGTAGTTTAATTTTATCATAGCGTTTGGCGAACGTGAAGATCTGGCCGTTCTCATAATCCAGTCTGTCACGCTGGAACTTGTATGCCTTTCTCTTCTTAATGATGTCTTCTTCGCGATTGAGCCTGACTGTCATATCATCTCTGTATTTCGTTATTTCAGCAGAGGGAGGAAATGTATCTATTTCTGCGTTGATTGTGTCTATTTCCTCTAACAGTTTGACCCTATCACTTTCGGCATATTGGATTAGAATGCCCATCAGGCGTTTGGAATTCTCTAGGTTGCATTGCTCCCAATCGGCTAGCATCTGGGGGTCAGGTTTTTCGTACGAGGGGGCTAATAGAATGCGCAAACCCCTTGGTACGTGCCCCACCTCCAGATAACCTGACAGCGATGTATGCTTGTTCCACTAAGATTGTTCGCTTTTGCTGCACTTTTCTAGACGTTTAAACAGTTCTTTAATCCCAGAGATCTGTTCAGGTGCAGCATTTGAACTGGGATGTGTAGTGGACTCCCCAGCCGGGGGGTCCGTAAACATGCCCTTGGACGCCTCCATGCGTCCCCTTAACGTGTCTGCGGACATAGTGCTACCGTGGGCAGGGTTATTAAACAGGTACACACTGAAATGTTCCTACCGGCAGTGCAGCAGGGAGACGATTCCGGAACTCCACACAGGGGATGTTGCAGTTCGATGAAGTAGCCGCTCCTGGTACTCGCTCGGTGAGCTCAGGATTTCCAGACCAACCGACGCTGGTCTGAAGCCTCCGAACCACTTCCGGTTTTCCCTCACAAAACGGCCAGCAAACAGATCTGTTGTACCCTGGGGCGTGGCGGCGTCTCCGAACACGGAGTTCTGGAAATTTCCTGAAAGGAAGGTAGCTTCTTGCCGCAGCTTGCCCAAAGCGTGGAGGGGTCTTGCAAAAGCCGGAGAAGCTATCCCAGCTGTAATACGAGGTACGTGGCGCTCCCGTAGATTTACCAATGCAGCGAAATCAGCCGATCAGCAGTACAGGAACCAGCAAGACCCAAAGTAGGTGCAAATGTATCTTTATTTAAATCTTAGCCCAGCACCAGTCCGCCATGACGCGTTTCGGCTAGAGATAGCCTTGATCACATGACAACGTCACGAGGGCTGATCACCCATTTAAAGTGCAGAAGTGCCATCACGTGTCATAGAAACAAACAAAATACTTTCAATGTTTCTAAGTTTTTTGCAGATATATATATATATATATATATATATATATCTATATCTATATATATATATATATATATATATATATATATATGTTATGTTATGTTATGTTATCCTGATTTATTGAGCGCACAGCTGCCCCAGCAAAGGGGCGTCCTGGAGCTAGTGTAGATATATAGATATAGATATAGATATAGATATATATATATCTTTCAAAGTTGTCAAAAAACGAAACGTGCACTCCCACAGTGGATAACTTCAACACAAGTTTATTATTTGCAGGAGCATACAACTGTGCTTTCATGCCGGAATCAACTTTCTGCCTGATGCGTTTCAAGCCTCCTGGCTCTTGTACACAGGCTGGGGTTCAAACCGGAACCAAGTCATTTACGGCATTTTATTCCCTGTGTTGGGGTCACAGGTGACTTCAATATATCGCTGTGCACTATGGGATTTGAAGTGCATCAATTAGTATAACCCTCCATGATCAGTTTGGCTTCAATAATTAATCACAATCTCTAGCCCTCCAGTGGGTCTTCATGCATGAAAGAACAGTCCAAATTAGTGTCCACGGTGGCTACATGGAGGCGATGAACAGTTCAGTGCCCCCTTAGCTCCGAACTTCGTTTCTCGGGCGGTGCACATTTCACGGCGGGACGGCCGTTGCTATCTCTGTCAAAGTTGTCCATAAAACGAAACGTGCACTCCCACTGTGGATAACTTCAACATAAGTTTCTTATTTGCAGGAGCATACAACTGTGCTTTCAATGCAGAATTACAGCTCTGGGGCCTAGTGGAGGGTGATAATTGGTCCATGCCATGTTTTAAAATGCACACAACCACCGAAGGTAAAGAGAAGGATGCAAAAACCACGAGTCCCAGCATGCATGCAAATCAAGTCACTGGACTAACAGGAAAAGGCACACCTGAAGCCTATAAATTAATGCGATGCAAGGACCTGTGGAGAATTCCAGGAACTATGGTGCCTTTTAAAAAACTGCCTCTAATGAAAGAGCACGTTTGCTCTGAAACGCGTAAGGCGGATGGACGGAAATGGCCAGGGTTGTAACTCTGCCTTGTGAAAATAAAGGGTTGTTACTCACCAACTGGAGGAGGGCGCCTCTTAATGCAGGGGCCTTTTGGAAGATATAAATGTATATATATATATATATACATATATATGAAAAAACGATCCGCTCCAAAGGAAAGATCAGAGGACACAGCAGGGGAAATTCAGGCAGCTGTTTATTTTCACAGAGTGCAGGGCATGATGCATTTCGGCGAATTTTGCCTTCCTCAGATGCCTTTTGCACTGAGCATCGCTTAGTCCCTTCTTTAAATTCTACACGGCCCTCCCATGGGCGGGAGTCAAGCTGGAGTCACTATTGATTGGTAGCAGCTGCAGCCCACATATCCCGGACTCCAGTTCCCATAATCCATCACTACAGTGAGTGTCAATAGCGGCTCCACATAAGCTGATGTCAGCGCTGTAGTGCCTGTGTTAAAAGAAGGGAGGTTCAATATCAACCTAGCGAGTCCCAAACTAAAAGTGATCCCCGTTGCCTTAGGTCCCCAAACGCCTCCGCCACAGTTCTGGATTCAAGGTGAGGCCGTGACACCCAGGTAAAGTTACCAAGCATCCCCACACAGTGACGGACTGTTCATAACAGCAGCCATAGTCCCAAATCCTGTCGTGTGGCGGACCTGCAAGCTTCCCAATTCCTTGGATAATTTGCCACGTTATATATATATTCACTGAAAAAACCATAGGTTTTACATATGTTATAGTTAGGAATTAGCATTTAAAAAAACTTAGAAATTCACTGAAAAAACTATAGGTTAGTTGGACATTTGACTCATATAAAACCAGAGAAATTTACCTGTTATAGTTAGTTGAGCTAACTATAACTCGCACGCCTGCAATGCGCTGCTGATGACGTCACATATTACATCACTTGTTTTTTTATTTTATTTTTATTTTTATTATTGAAGTTCTTGTATCATAATTTCAATTAGTAAAAAGAAAATGAATACATTGGCAACCAAAGAGTACAGAATCATAGTTTACAGAATACAATTTCCAATATTACTCAAAATACGATTTCCAAATTTTGTCAAATTTCCTTATACCCCCAATTCGCTGTGCATAACGAAATTCACTTATTCTAACATTTCTCATTTTCTGAAGCAGGTATTGAACGAAGGAACTTGTGTTAATTTCCAATTCTGGAGCACCAGAGACCTCGCTACTGCCATCACAATAAATAATAGTTTAACCATCTGTTCTAACAATCCAAGATCCGAATCATATCCATAAAGTATTAATTTGACGTTATAAGCAATCTGAATCCCACAATACTTTTGTACATATTTGAAAATCTTAATCCAAAAAGGCACAATTTTAACACAGTGAGCTATAGTGTGAAACCAATTAGCAGGAGTGTATTGCTGACATCTAAAACAGATGGCACTAACATTCACATACATTTTAGAAATGACGGCAGGAGTTCGATATAGGAGCCATTTACTAAAAAAAAACATTCTCCTCTAATTAGATCCTCGAAGAACACTAAAATTCAACTTATTTATACATTTCCAGGTATTCATAGTAAGAACATGATTTTCTTGTTCCTGCCATTTTTTAATGACTCTTATACTGAGATGTAATTCAATATGTTGAGCTAAACAACATTTCCATGCTCCTGGCTTCCTAATCTGAGGAATCAAAAACAAATCGTCCCACAACTGATAAGGAGAGTCAATCATTCTTGGCTCAACTTGTCCCTGTGTTTTAAAAATCGAAACATATGAATTTAATAACATAAAATTCCCTGAAATTAATTGCTGCATCTCTCCTGGTAACAACCAAGCCCCTTCTCTTAAAAAATCTGATAGAGTACAGAACCCAGCCCATTCCCATTGAAAGACAATATCTGCTCCAATTTTCATTCCCATAAAAATAAGAGCATTCCTTAGGGGAGTTCTAGAATTAAACTGCGAGAGAGAATACCTTTTTAGAAAAACATTGTGACGTTTAAAAAACCAATACATCATTTTATACCGGGTAAGTTTTGGCGATTTAGGAATGTGCAGAGGAACTGTGGTTTGAACCTCTTGACTAATTTGGTCAAAAAAGAAATTAATAAATAATTTTGGACTCTGCATTCCGGATTTAAATCGTTCTAAATATTGGGCAAAATATCCACTAAGGTTAGGAACAGATAAGCCTCCCAGTTCGGTAACCACGTAAAGTGTCTTCATTGCTATCCTAGGGCATTTTTTAGCCCATATAATGCTTGAAAATAATGATTCTACTTTTGAAAAAAAGCTACTAGGTAAAAAACACGGAATAGCTGAAAATAAAAAATTAAATAGTGGAAGTATAGACATCTTTATAAGTGCCACCCGTCCCATTATAGTAAAGGGCAGTGAATCCCATCTAATAAATAAGGATTGTACCTTCCGTAAAAGTGGGTCAAAATTCAGCTTAACTAAATCGGATATCAAAGTAGAAAACAAAACCCCTAAATACCGTTTTGGTCTTAAATTAATGCAACCAACTAAATCAACATGTAAATCCACCTCCCCCCGCCACACACTAATATTTCAGTCTTTTTTTTATTAATTCGGTAACCTCCTAAGGCCTCGAATTCTTCAAAAAGCTGTAAAACAGCAGTCTGAGATTGGATATCCATCTTAATTATCAACATAATATCATCGGCATAAAGTTCAATTTTTGCCATAGATGCAATCAGTGGAGGGATATTTACAGATTCACGGATTGCTGTGGCTAACGGTTCAATAAAAAAAGAAAAAAGAATAGGGGATAAGGGGCAGCCCTGCCTGGTGCCCCGTTGGACCGATACTGTGCCTACCATAACTGAATTAATAATTATATTAGCTCTGGCACCCATGTATACATTTTGGATTAAACTAATAATTTGTGAAGGGATACCAAAGTGTTTTAAAATAGCAAATAAAGTTGTCAACACCACTAAATCAAAAGCTTTCTCTGCATCTAATAATAAAATTAAAGCCGGGATTTTTTTAACCTGAAAATAATCTAACGCTTCCGTAAAAAAATGGGTATTGGTAACTAACTGCCGGCCTGCCACAAAGCCATTCTGATCTAAGTGAAAAGATCCGTTGCAATCGAATTAAAACTTATTGAAAGTAATTTAGTGAGGATCTTATAATCAGTGTTAAGTAGTGTGATAGGCCTGTATGAGTTAGGGTCTTTTGAATCTTAACCTTTCTTTGGAAAACTAACAACTGTCCCCTCCCCAAAATCCGAAACTTGACCACCCATTAACATATAATTAAATAATTGTAATAATAAATCACAAAAAGCACTAAAGAAGCTCTTAAAGAATTCAGCTGGAAGGCCATCTGGACCACAAGCTTTACCAATTGGTAAATTCTTAACCACTAATTCTAGTTCTGATTTAGAAAATAAACGCCTCATTGAATCACTATCTACCTGAGTTAAGGAGGGCATATTATATATGGATAAAACATTTTAGAGCCTGGAATGATCTATTTTTTGCTGTTGACAGTAAATCTGTTTATAATGGGACAGCATAATAGTGCCAATAGCATCCGCCTGTGATACTTCAACTTGAGTGACAGGGCACTTTAAAGAGTGGATTAAATTTGCGGCAACTTGCTCTTTTGCCTGCCATGTGAGGAGTTTACCAGAGAAATTACTCTCCTCATAAATCCTCTGAGATTTTATCGAGAATTTCTGTTCACTCTGTGTAAAAAGGAACGTATTAAGTTCACGTTTAGCCTCATTTAATCTTTTTTGTATATCACTGGAAGGATTAACTTGTCACAGCAGAGTAAGTGAATGGATTTTTTGGTAAAGTAAGGTCTTAGTTTGTTTAATAGTACGCCATTCTTCTGCATCTTTACTAATTAAGATACCACGAATAAAAGCTTTTAATGAGTCCCATACAATATGCATTGGGGCTGTATCTAAATTACGTGCTATAAACTCAGCAATTTAGATTTTTTTAAAAGAGATCCCATTATTGTCCTGCAGATACATTTTATTAAATATCCATCTTTTAGAAGACTTCATTTCTTTGCCTACTTCAAATTCAATTAACAACATTGCGTGGTCTGAAAAACCATTGTGAATTTTTTTTTTAATAGGAACATTTTAATAACCTAGAAGTCAGAAAAAAATCTAATCGGGACGAGGATCTGTGTCTCCCGGACCAACAAGTAAATTCTTTTTTTCTGTGGAAATTTAGTACGCCATGGGTCACAGAGATCTAATAAAGATATATTCTGCATAATGGACCTTCTTGATTTTGGTTTAGATTGTTTCTTCGACACACCAGTGGAATCTAATTTTATATCCATAAGGATATTAAAATCGCCACCTATCACTATGTCCCCCCTAACTAACAACAAAGATTGAAATAATTCATCATAGATTGGGGCATAGTCTTCCACTGGGGCATAAAAACTGACAAACGTAATTGGTCTTTTCCTTTTTCTTATTAAGCACGTGACCCAGCACCACCGCCCTGCCCCTCCATCTTCAAACTGGATAATTTCTGCATCTAGATTCTGATTTAAAAAAATAGCGACCCCACTTTTAGATTCTTGAGCGCATGAAAACCCTCTACATAACGACCAGGTTTTAAACATAGAAAAGGAGTTAATTTTGGCGGCAGAATATGGGTTTCTTGGAGCATTACAACAGATGGTCGCTCTGACTTAATCCAGAGCTCGATTTCTCGCATTTTTTTCCGATTATTCAGCCCATTAACGTTAAAGGAAATCACTCTAAGCCCCCCAATAAACATGTACATAAATCATTGATAATTAATTGAAACAACCTTCTTGCCAACTAATTTTTCCATCAAGATCCAACAAGAACTTCAATTTTTTCCTTTTTTCCCCTCCCCCAACCCACACCCCACCTCAGGGGCTCCCCTCCAGCACCTAGCCCTGTGGCCCTGCACTACACCCACACCTCCTCCCCACGCTGGCCACCTAACACTCTGGCCTGACCTCTCAAGGAGGTGCTTTGTTGTTGCACCCCTAACCCCGTGATCCCCCTGTTCCTCACCTACCCCCCCCCACAATCATATCTAGATACATTATTGTCTCATTTGGGCTTAACTCTGCGCCAGCTGGTTAAGCATCTCATGTGCCTCACCAACATCAGTAAACAAGTAGATTTTGCCTTTTATCAAAACTTTTAACTTTGCCTGCTGTGCCATTGTAGCTTGCACACCCTTGTCCTTAAATAATTGCAGAATCTTTACAAAGTCTTTTCTCCGTCTAGCAGCGGCAACCGACATATCGGAGAAAATCCGACATTTAGTAGTTGGATTGGCATGAAATAGTCTTTGCTTAAAGGCCTGTGATAGGATTGTTTTTTTGACACGTACATCAGCAAAGTTAACAATAATTGTCCGAGGAAACTGAGAACTAGGAAATGGACGAGCTGGAAATCGGTGCGCACGTGTGATTGTTAGGTCTCCCTTGAACTCAGGAATTACCTCTCGAGAAAAGAAGGAAGTAATCCATTGCATCATATCCGAGCCTTCAATATTCTCTGGCACACCCACCACTCGAAGGTTTGACCTTCTATTATAATTTTCCAACTCATCCAATTTAATTTCAAAGGCTTTTGAAGATTTGCAAATAGTAGACACCTCCTTCTGCATAGTAGTCATATTGTCCTCCAGCCCTGAAATTCTAGTCTCGGATTCTTGAAATCGAGTTGAAAAAGAAGCCATTGAATCTTCAATTTTATCCAAACGGTTACTAATTACTGCCAATTCAGCCTTTTGAAATTGCTTCATCTCTCTTATTTCCCCTAGAATCAGGTTCAGTAGTCTTAGTGTCCATCTGCATAATCGGGCTCTGTGCCATTGCATGTGCTATAGCATCACCATTTGAATCTAATTTAGATTGTGGCAAGGTAGAAGATACAGCAGAAGGAACAACCGTAGAAGAAAAAGTTGAGACTTCATTATCACTCAAAAATGCAGTTTTTATATCTAAAGACGGAGAATCTGTTAAGTTGACTACATTACTGGTTGACATCGTTGAATCTGTAGGATTTAAGGGGGTTGGGGCCCCTGGCGAAGTTGCCCGGGTCCCGACAGTATTAGCAGTAATATGTGCTGTGCCCTTCTGCTCAAATAACGGAAATTGTTTAGAGACCTTAGGAGTAGAAATTGTCAGGGCATCTTTAGGTACCTGTGGATCATGTGCCACTGTAGAATTCACACCTTGTACCGTTTCCGATGATTTTACTACTAAACTTGACAAGGCCATATCCATTCCAGCCACGGGCAGCTCTAATACCTCCTTCACCTCCTTCAGCTAGCTAGTAATGGGGTTACCGGGGTCTTGTTGGTGAGCCTGTGTTGTGTTATCGCTCGGGAGATTGGCTTCACCCTCTCCAGAGCTCTCCGAATTTTTGACAGAAGAGTTTTCCTTCTCTGTAGCAGATCCTGCCAGATCCTGCCAGTTTAGCTTTTCCTGATTTATCTTTCAGTTGTTGACGTCATTTTATCGCCCTGGATCGGCATCCTGGATGCTACGGTGGAGCTCCACGCCTCCACGTAGCACCTGGGCTTCCTGTTCCTTGCTCCTCCCCCCCATTCGGCTCCTCAAGGGTGATGGCGCTGGCGCTGGAGGTGATTCATGGCGTTTCAGCGGTGCCTGCGGTGTTCGAGCAGATTGAAGTGGAGTGAGGATATGCGCTTCTGTTTGTGACGCGCTTTGAACGCTGTGGCGCTGGTTGTTGCAGGAGATGCGGATGTAGCGAAAAATCCTGAAGGAAGGACGTGCTCTCCCAAAGGTATATTCTCTCAAAAGAGGTCGTTTGGAAAGTGCATGCCGTGGGGACGCCGTGTGTTCATCGGAGAGTGACATTCTTGTTAAAATAAGACACTAGAAGTTTTCAGAAGTGCTCACATCATTGGAAGCAGCGCGATAGTTGGTGGCATCTTTGACAAGGAGTGTTGAACCTGTTATTAGTCACACGCTGAGCACAGTAATTAATCTTTATTGGGACCTGTTTGCTATTCCTGGAAAAACGCTTTTCAGCGCTGCAGAGGCTCAAAGCTTTTTCAGAGGCTTGGTTTGGAAAAATCATAGTTTCGGAGTGGAGTAGCAGGTATTTAGGCGTCAAATTTCAGATTGGATGACTGATTAATTTGATGGTCCTACAGCTGATTGAAAAAACTACAAGTCCCAGCATTCCCAGTGATCTGAGAGGTTATTGGACCTTCTGATTTTGATTATTCTGCCCCGCCGCTTCCGCTATATAGTTTTGCGTTGAAGCCGCTGTGAGGCTTCGAATAAATTGGGGTCCTGCCAGTGATTGAAATCATCGTGAATTATCGTGAATCACAAGTCCTAGCATCCTCGACGCCCTGGCTTTCCTTGGTATTTATTAGATCGATTCTGTTCTGGTAAAGATTGAAGGTTAGAGATTTCGAGGTGAGATTACATCGCCTTGTTATCTGATTATGGGCATACATATTACATCACTTATGACCATGTCAGTGACGTCACTCAAGACATCACCGATGACATATCAAATGACATCACTGATGACATCACTGATGACATCATCCAGTGAATGTGTGTTTCTGTAAAGTTTAAATATTTTTCATATATATCTATGCCAAGGTCTATTCAAGAATACGTCGATTTAAAATTGCCTGAATACATTATTTAGTGGATGCATGACTGACTCTATAAGTCACTGATTGAATGTATGTTACTGAATGCATGGATTAGTGACTAGACTGTGAATGTCTCTCTTAGTCTCTCACTGGGTGTGTAAGCAGGTGCATTGGTTGGTGGGTAGCTACATCAGTGTGTATATATTTTTTAATTGATTGTATGAGTATCTGTATGGGGGTCTGAATGTCTATGTGGGTGTGTGGGTGGTGTCTGACTCTGTGCATACATGCCTGAATGGCTGATTCACTGGTTCTATAGACTCATCTCAGAAGGGCTGTATAGATAGCTGACTGTGTGTACAGGTGTGTTGATAAGTGAATTGATGTCTCAGTTGTATATATGTAACTATATATGTTTTTACACAGTACATGTGAGTTTTGGGGTGTATAATTGATTACGTGAGAGACAGCGATTGCAAGAGTGTCTACATACAATCAATCAATCAATCATAGACATTTATAGAGCGCTCTACTTACCCGGAGGGTCTCAAGGCGCTAGGGGGGGGGGGGGTGCTGCTACTGCCCGAACAGCCAGGTCTTGAGCTTCTTCCTGAAGGCGAGGTGGTCTTGGGTCAGGCGCAGGTCGGGAGGGAGGGAGTTCCAGGTCTTGGCGGCCAGGTAGGAGAAGGACCTTCCTCCTGTCGTCGTTCTTCAAATGCGGGGGACGGCGGCGAGGGCGTGACTGGCTGATCGGAGGTGTCGTTTGGGAGCGTAGAAGTTGATGCGGTTGTTGAGGTAGCTCGGGCCTTGATCGTGTAGGGCTTTGTGTGCGTGGGTGAGGAGACGGAAGGTGATTCTCTTGTTGACCGGGAGCCAGTGCAGGTTTCTTAGGTGTCCGGAGATGTGGCTGTGCCGTGGGATGTCGAGGATGAGTCTGGCTGAGGCGTTCTGGGTCCGTTGGAGTCTCTTCTGGAGCTTGGTGGTGGTTCCGGCGTAGAGGGCGTTGCCGTAGTCCAGTCGGCTGGTGACGAGGGCCTGGGTGACAGTCTTCCTGGTCTCGGTGGGGATCCACCGGAAGATTTTCCGTAGCATGCGCAGGATGTTGAAGCACGACGAGGAGACTGCGTTGACTTGCTTGGTCATGGAGAGGGAGGAGTCCAGGATGAAGCCCAGGTTGCGTGCGTGGTCTGTCGGTTTGGGTGCAGTTCCCAGGGCGGGGGGCCACCAGGAGTCGTCCCAGGTGGAGGGCGAGGATCCCAGGATGAGGACTTCCGTCTTGTCCGAGTTCAGCTTCAGGCGGCTGGTCGACATCCACTCGGCTACTTCTTTCATTCCTTCGTGAAGGTTGGCTCTGGCGGCGGCGGGGTCGTTGGTAAGGGAGAGGATCAGCTGGTTATCATCGGCGTAGGAGATGATGTTCAGGTTGTGTTGGCGTGCGATGGGCGCGAGGGGGCTCATGTAGACGTTGAAGAGGGTTGGGCTCAGCGAGGATCCTTGGGGTACGCCGCAGATGACTTCGGTGGCCTTTGATTTATACGGTGGTAGGCGGACTCTCTGGGTTCTTCCGTCGAGGAAGGAGATGATCCATTCCAGTGCCTTCTCCTGGATTCCGACGTTGTAGAGGCGCTGCACTAGGGTGCGGTGGCAGACGGTGTCGAAGGCCGCGGAGAGGTCTAGGAGGATGAGGGCCGCTGTTTCTCCGTTATCCATCAGGGTTCGGATGTCATCGGTGACAGCGATGAGGGCGGTCTCGGTGCTGTGGTTGGCTCGGAAGCCAGACTGTGAGGGGTCGAGGGATCCGTTCGTCTCGAGGAAGGCGGCCAGTTGCTTGTTGACGGTCTTCTCGATGACTTTGGCTGGAAACGGGAGGAGCGAGATGGGGCGGTAATTCTTGAGTTCGGTGGGGTCCGCTGTTGGTTTCTTGAGTAGAGCGCTGAGTTCGGCGTGCTTCCAGCTCTCAGGGAAGGTGGCGGTGTCGAATGAGGTGTTGATGATGTCCCGCAGGTGGGGTGCGATGACAGCGTCGGCCTTGTTGAAGACGTGGTGAGGGCAGGGGTCGGTCAGACAAATGTGTACTTGTATTAGTGATTGTATAAGAAAGTATGTGATAGTAACTATATAAATAAGGAAAATGATGTGTGTATAAATAATATTTTACAGTACAAGGGAAACCCAAGGGAGCGATAAGCTGGGGACCTTGGGTGCATATATTGTTTCAAGGAACATTGGTCCACAACAAGTAATCAATAATCTGGAGTAAATATAGAACAACAAATGAAGTCTATATAAACTGTCCAGCCGGACAGAGTTTAATAGCACAGTAGTAGAATTTTGCCAAACAATTAATTACAATATCAAAAAGTGGGACACAGCCAGTGTCCTACTACTGTATCAGAGACAGTTGTGACACAGAAGAACATGAATGAGGCAAGAACAAGCAATCTGCGTATATTCCAAAATTTGGCAGACATGTATTTGCACAGTTACAAATATTGTGTCTAACTTTTGTAACTTCTTTTTCCTCCCCTTACCCTCCCCGTTTTTTCATGTGATTATTATCCGTATTGTTATTATTGTTTATGTTTTAATGTTATGATTGGGCATGATTCTGGTTTTAGGTATGATAAGGCATGAATTTTGATTGTCCTGATGATGATCCCGTAATGCCCTAAGGGGATCGAAACGTCTTCGACACTTGACACTGGATGATTTGATTTGATACTACTAAAATCACAACAGGGTAACTGTGCAAATACATGTCTGCCAAATTTTGGAATTTGGATTATTGATTACTTGTTGGGGACCAGTGTGTATAAATAAGGTAGGTGTTGTGCATATATCTGCATAGGTGAGATCATGGGTATATGATTGATTTTGGCATGACTTAATAGATGTGTGAGTAACTCTATGGATCAGTAGTTAATGTTAATGTTAATGTTAATCTTATATGGTCTTGTATAGCGCACGGCTGCCCCAGCCAAGGGGGGTCCCGGCGCTGTCTGCCTGAAACTGAGAGGAAGACAGGTGCAGAGGGGGAGTGCTGGGGAGATAACAATTTTAACAGAAAAGATGAGTTTTGATAGCTTTTCTGAAGGATAGCAGATCATTCAGTCCTCGTATCTGATCGGGGAGTCCGTTCCAGAGCTTTGGAGCAAGATATCTGAATGAACGGCCACCCATCCTGGCTAATTTGATGCAGGAAACCACAGCTAGATCCTGTCCTTCAGAACGCAAAGTGTGTCGCGGAACGTATGGAGAAAGGAGTGGACATAGCATTGGAGGGGAGGCAGTTTTTAAGATTTTGAATGCTAGGCATAGCGTTTTAAAGTGAAACCTTTTCTCCATCGGAAGCCAGTGGAGTTTCGTGAGGGCGCTGTCCACTGACTTATGGCGGGGGAGTCCAGTCAGGGCCCTGGCGGTGGCATTCTGGACTCGCTGGAGTCTGGTTTTCTCAGCTATGTTAGCCCCTAACAGAAGGGAGCTGGCATAGTCCAGCCGTAAGAGGATGGCTGACTGAACCACCAGCTGGCGAGTTTGAGCACTGTGTAAATGTGTATATAGATGTATGGATATTATACAGATATAAAGATGAGTGACACCTTGTATGAGTGACTGTATCAGTGTACAGCTGGCTCACAATATATAGAAAGGAATCAGTGGATGGATATCTAGTATCTGGTATTGGTGTGTCTATGCTTTTCAAAACGGTACTCTGTATTTTAGAGTGCGTGTATCGAAGGTTATATTGTGGTGTGAAGAGGTGTGTCAGACTATCACGTGGATGATGTAATCAGTGATGTAATTTGAGATGTCATCAGTGATGTCATGAGTGATGTCACTGACCATGTCATGAGTGATGTAATATGTGATGTCATCAGCAGTGCATTGGAGGCACGCGGGTTATAGTTAGCTCAACTAACTACAACAGCCGTTTTTCTCTAGTTTTGTATGAGTCAAATGTCAAATGTCCAACTAACTATAACGTCCCTGAAACCTATGGTTTTTTCAGTGACTTTCTAAGGTTTTTTAAATGCTAATTCCTAACTATAATGTCTGTAAAACCTATAGGGTCCCATTAGGATGACGGGTGGATTTTGTCTGCCCGTCATCCTGTCATGTGTAGGGACCACCCGACTTAAGGGCGTGGGTCCCTTTGGGGGCATTAGGATGTCCCCGCCACAGTGGCGGACACATCCTGTATCTTTAGCATTGCGGCGGGCAGTGCTGAATGCACCGCAATGCTAATAATACATATTGTGCATTACAAAGCAAAACGTGGCAGGCACACGCTGTGCCTGCCATGCTGTACTTTGCAATGCTGGATGTGCACCCCCCACACCCTGGAGTCTCTGGGGGCACGCAATGAGCCTCCGCAGGGTGTCTTCGCATGCCTTTGCCACGGAAAGGCATTTGAAAATGCCCATGCTAATATGGCTGGTGGTGTCTGAAAGACACCACCACCATAAAAAACCTTTTCTGCCTCGGCCGCAAGGCGACCGGGGTGGAAAAGCGGCGGACGGTCTTTCCGTCCGCCGCGGTCCACCGCACCATACTAATATGGTGGTGGGCATTCCGGGTAGGATGGCGGGCGGATCGTCCCCGCCAGGTCAGCGGTGGCTACCGCCAGCCTGGCAGGGACCATCCGCCCGCCATCCTAATGGGCCCCACAATTTTTTCAGTGAATTTCGAATGTTTTTTTAATGTTAATTTCATCTTTTAATATTTATAAAACCTATATTTTTTCAAATTGTTTTTTAATATTTTTCAACTCTATCATCCTTTTTTTAAACTTTACAAAATATGTAATCTTTTATATCTTCCCCTAAAAATATGTATATATATATTTTTTGGGGGGGAGAAAACTACAGTCCCATACCGGTAGTCTACCAAGCTCAATCAACACGTGAATCCTACCCACCACATTCAAATGATGCGCATTTCGTATTCGACAGGTTTGTGACACCGCATCCAGCGTAACAACATGTACGTATGAGGTGGCACCAGTTGCTACTGTGGTATTAGAACGGTACGTTACGTCATATACGTATTGGATGGCACCCGCTGCACATTCCAAATGCAACGAATGCACGCTGCCACACCCTGTGTTATGTCATAGACGTATGATGTTGCACCGCATATGACATTCCCTCATTTTTTTGTCTCAAAACTATATCTAAAAAACTTTAAAGTTATATATTTCTAACTGTAATAAACTTATATTACAGTAAATATATTTACTCAAAATCACATCGGCTGCGGTCTCATTGGGCACTGGCTGCGCAATTGCTATGTGACCATAAAAAAGCCCATTTCATTAGTTCATAACATTTCCCATTGTAACAGTTTTAAAATGCCATCCATTTTAGACAATATCTGTACTGCATTTCATGAGACACAGCTCTTCTCCTTAGAGAGCTTTGTTCTAAACGTTTTGCAAAACACACATATCTTACACTACACACAACATGCAACCATCATTTTCATCAATATTTATGCTCTGTAAAATAGCCTTCCACCTATCATAGCCATACACCTAAAAGTTACATTACAAACATTTTCTACAATACCACAGGCAACATGGTTGCATACACTGTCCACAACACAACGTAATATAGTACGGCCCGAGACAGTATCATGCATACATAATGAACACACGGACACGGATAGATAGTGGAAGTGGATACGGGCACGTACACTCGACTCCTTTTTATTACCATGGTGACATATCCTGTGACGTCTGTGCTGGATGTGTGCGCGGCAAGTGTAAACCAGACTTTAGGGAGTGGTTGCTGCTAGCATCAACTACAACAGTAATCACTGGATCACACACAGAGATTCAATATTAAAATAATCAATAATTTATGCTGCAGTAAGGTAGAGACAGTAGATGTGAAATAATACAGAAATAATTCCATCGTAAAAAAACAACAACTTGTGGTATACTGACACGCAATCAATAGATCTGCAATAATTCATAAAAAGATTATTTCATAAATTCTCCATCAGTTCTAGTGCACTCATATAACCACATCAGAAGCATTCAGCATGTGCACAGCCACCGATAATGAGTGCTGTAGACAGACTGTACTAGGAGCAATATCTATTGCCACCAACACTGCATCATCTGCAATAGCGACTCAATCTGAATTTTGAACACTGCTGTCTGCAGTGTAGGCCACAGAGAGCGGTCAGCAAGGTCAGCAAGGATCCCCAGGTACGGAAGGTGACTTCATCTACCCAGTTTGTCATCAGCGAAGCAACAAAAAAGCGTGTGCAAAGCCTGCAATGATACATATGCATGATGCAGACAGTGTACACTGAAGCAATGTCTTTTTCTACAGGACTTATCTACAATAGCGACTCAATCTCAATTGTGAACATTTCTGTCTGCAGTGTAGGCCACAGAGAGAGGTCAGCAAGCGCCTACAGCTATGTGGCATTGACTTGAGCTCTACAGTTTGCAATATACAAAGCAAAGAAAACATGTGCAGAGCCCGCAATGATGCGTATGAGTGGTGCAGAAAGAGCACACTGGAGCAATGTCTTTTCCTACAGGATTGCAACATCTACAATACCGACTCAATGTCAAATGTGAACACTGAAGTCTGCAGTATAGGCCAGAGAGAGCAGTCAGCAAGAGCTCACAGCTAGCTGGCATTCACTTGAGCTCCACAGTTTGCAATCCACTAAGCAAAAAAAACATGTGCAGAGCCTGCAATGATGCATATGAGTGGTGCAGACAGAGCGCACTGGAGCAATGTCTTTTCCTACAGGACTGCATCATCTACAATACTGACTCAATGTCAAATGTGAACACTGAAGTCTGCATTATAGGCCAGAGAGAGCGTTCAGCAAGGGCTCACCGTCACGTAGCATTTACTTGAGCCCTACAGTTTGCAATACCCGAAGCAAAGAAAACTTGTGCCAAGCCTGCAATGATGCACATAAGTGGTGCAGACAGAGCACTCTACAGCAATCTCTTCTCTTACAGGACTGCATCATCTACAACAGCAACTCTATCTGATTTGTGAACACTACTGTCTGCATTGTTAATTGAAGGTAGTACTCACACACACAACCATCAATACTTTTTCTCACTCCCTCTTTACAAAATAAAACAACATAAATTACAGAGAACTCTACAATGAATAAATCAAAATAATTCGGATTGGGATTTATTCTCTCCACAGTCTAATCTAATTACTGTTTCTTTGGACTTGCGAGATGAATTTGGTCATTTTACAAAACATATAACTCATATAAAAAAACTTCTTGATGGAAGTATACTAAAACAATATAGTGTATGTTTAAATAGATGTTCTAATTACTTAACTACTGTATTCTGTAATTAAACAATTACCACTCTACATTGTGAACCCTGCAGACCGTAGTCTAGAGCAAATACAGTGGTCATTCACAACTCACAGCCACATACCCTTGGATTCGAAAGCATGGAGTTGGTTGCACCTGATCAGACGGGGTACACAGAAATCACAGACTTTAACTTATGACATCCTCAATTATAGAATCAATACCCCTTTTCACTGTTCGCACCTGCTGGACCACAGTATACTCCACCGACTAGTGTCAACCATGCCCAATAATCATGTGCAGCAGTTAGCTATGGAAGCACAGATTGTGATGCACCTCAACACAAAAACTTCTGAGAAAATCAAGAAGCCGCTAATATTAGACATCATTCATTGTGGGATCAAGACACTGTTTCACAGTTGGGACTTAGAGTTGACTGCACCTGATTGAAGAGATACTTTCATCTCCACTCTCAAATGCAGTTCTAACATCGTCCCTTGTGGGATCAAGACACCATTCCACTGTTGGGACCTAGAGTTGCTTGCACCTCATCGGAGGGGGTACACTGAAATCATCACAAACTTTAACTTTTAACATCCTTAACCATATAATTAGGACCCCATTTCACTGTTTGGACCTGCTGTACCACGGTGTATTACAGCGATACCAGTCAACTAAGCCCAATAACCATGTGCAGCACTTAACTACAGAAGCACAGAATCTGATGCACCTCAACAGAGGGAGTTCTGTGAAAAACCAGCAACAGGTAAAAGTTTTTTACACCTACTCGAAGAAAGTACCTTCATCTCCACTCTCAGATCCACTTCTAACATCGTCCATTGAGGGATCAAGACATCATTCCACTGTTGGTACCTAGAGTTGGTTGCGCCTCATCAGAAACTATACACTAAAATCATCACACTCTTTAACTTCTGACATCCTCAATAATGGGGAACATCACTTACAACGCATTTACTACAACGCACTACCATTACAACGCAACCATTACAACGCAAACCATTACAACGCATTGCGCTGGGGGGCGCTCTAGGATAGGGAATATATTTAATTTACTATCCAACACCTTCCCTACTATCCACGGGGACTGGAGTTGGAATAGTAAATTAAATAAATCACTATCCAGCGCTTAAAAGCACTATGCGTTGTAGTGGTATGCGATGTAAAAACCGCGTTGTAACAGCAGGCGTTGTAATAGCCTGCGTTGTAACGACACCAATCCCTCAATAATAGAATTAAGACCTTGTTTCACTGTTCGAACCTGCTGTACTGCTGTGTACTCCAGCAACTGCAGTAAACCATGCCTAATAATCATGTGCAGCAGTTACCTACAGAAGCACAGAGTCTAATCCACCTCAACAGAAGGAGTTCGGTAAAAAACAAGCAGAATGTAATATCGGACATCTTCCATTGTTGAATCAAGACACTGTTCCACTGTTGGAACCTAGAGTTGGGTCCACATAGTCAAAGGGAGTACCTTAATATCCACTCTCAGATGCAGTTCTAACATAGTACACTGTGGGATCAATATACGTTCCACTGTTCGGACCTAGAGTTGGTTGCACCTGGTCGAAGGAAGTACCTTCATCTCCACTCTCAGATGCAGTTCTAACATCATCCATTATGGGATCAAGACATCCTTCCACTCTTGGGACCCAGAGTTGGCTGCAGCTGGTCAAAGGGAGTACCTCCATCTCCACTCTCAGATGCAGTTCTAACATAGTCCACTGTGGGATCAATACACCGTTCCACTGTTCGGCGGACCTAGAGTTGGTTTCACCTGATCGGAGGGTGTAGAGAGAAATCATCACAGACTTTAACTTCTGACATCCTCAATCATAGAATCAAGACCCCGTTTCATTGTTCGGACCTGCTGTACTGCGCTATAGTCCAGAAACTACAGTCAACAAAGCCCAATATTCCTGTACAGCAGTTAGCTATGGAAGCACAGAGTCTGACGCACCTCACAAAAGGAGTTCAGAGAAAACCAAGCAGAAGTTAATATCGGACATCGTCCATTGTGGGATCAAGACACAGTTACACTGTTAGGACCCAGAGTTGGTTGCAGCTGGTCAAAGGGAGTACCTTCATCTCCACTCTCAGATACAGTTCTAGCATCGCCCGCTATGGTATCAAAAACACCGTTCCACTGTTGGTACCTATCGGACTACTGTGTTAGTAGTATACAGAGCACTCCATGGTGCTGGGACTCAGGCTGGACGCTGTGTACCTGTGTCGCGGTAGCCAGCGTTAATCTCAGGAGCCTTCCGAACTCGCAGACCTCAGCCCAGGAGCTTCCGCCGGCACGTGGTTGGCCCTCTTTCACATACAGTGGTGTCGAAAGGTGAACTATGAGGCATATACGCATCACAGCGGCCATGGCGGTTTCTGAGTACCAGCAGAGCATCATTCATGCACCCACCTTCCCTCACAGCGTCAGTCTTGTGGCGGTGTAAGCTGCGCAGACCTGGCAGACACGTTCGCCAATCTGGAAGAGAACCACACCCATACAAATGTGCCTTTTATTCCTACCCCGATGCTAGCCTTACGTATCCCGTGCCAGCCTACTTCTTTAAACATTTGGGGCGGAGGCCCATACGTGCTACCATTCTGTAATCTTCCCTACTGACTGTACTATCATGGTTGCGTTCACTGTTCACATCACTCAATAGACCATCAGTGTATGTTGACATGTACATGTCTGTGCTCGGCACACTCAACTCTGTCTGGCACATTCCCTCAAGACTTTGCATTATAAACTTTTGTAATCGAGAATTACTTGCCACCTTCGCACATACTTTGCTCCAATCGCTCCACGCATTCTGCATTGTGAGGCAGAGGTGCCATGCCATGTTTATTTTGTATACATGGCTAGCCACGGTTTTCAAGCCGGTTGGCTGGAGGTGGCTGACACACGGGACGCTGGCATTTTGACAACTCCGGTGCTATCCAAGTAAAATACGTGAAGGAACCACTCTGTTGTTGCAATATACCACCGCTTATGAGTGTGGCTGGTGAAAAGGATGTCCTGCTGAGATCTATTATGCTTTTCTCGTCACTGTGTGTCAATGAAGGATTTATAATAATATATAGATTCTAACTCTATACCCGTATCAGCCCATTGCTGTAGTACCTGAGAGACTGTCCAGGTATACTAACTACACTGCTGTTATTAGCACGAGCAAGATTGTCGGTGACAAGGAGGTTTCTTCTCGCTGGACGAGAGACGATTTTAAGACATAAGCGGTATTTACCCTGAGACGTTATGTCTAGGAACTAGTCCTTGAGAAATTACTGGGAAGACATTATATGTATTCCTAATAAAGGTGGCTTTATTAGATGGTCCACCGAAATGCGTCGCATAAGAGAAAGGAGGATTGTGTCCTAAATTAACTGGAGAATAATTCTGACGTTTTGCTGAATTAATTTTTATGTTTATACCTCCTTTTTATTATTAGGAATCTATTGTTTCCTTTCTTTTTAATGTCTATTACCTTTTTTTAATTATTTTAACACTGTATTGTATGATGAATAAACTGTTCAGTATTTTTCATATTTTTGTTTGTGTTTACATATTGCCTCGCTAGTACAGTATACTGTTAGTGCTTTTTTGTCTATGTGTCTGTGAGGATATTTGTTCCAATAGTAAGGTGTCCCAAAGGGAATATTTGCTTGACAAATAGCCACGTTTTTCTACAGTATGTAGTGTCATTGTGTCTGCTACGCGCGCATGTTGTTTGTCATGTTGAATATCATTACATAAGGTAACCCGTTTATATACAAGCAGTGGTTTATCCCATTTACATATTGCTGTCTTAAAGAGCATACTGAAGGTTTTCTCACAGATGAATAGTGTGACCACAATGGCAGTCATTCATTACTATCCAAGAATGTCCAACTACACGGCACTACCAAGATTACAGCCCTCAATCTTGTGTCCTTTCTTAAAAGGACGCCAACTCCCACAATGACACCAACATTCACACAGCTTTCTAACAACAGTTATCTGCTTCTCAATAACATGCACTCCTACGGAATGTGAGCTGGCATACCGCGTGTCCTTATTGTTTCAAACACAGTAACTTTCTGTGGCAATATCTATTCCCACCCACACAACCTAACTCCCAAACTTCAATTTGGCCTTCAATTCCACATTTCAAGAAACAAACCAAACTAAAAGCACCTTTGTTCAGAACAGAATTCTTCCTCACTTCTGTAAAAGAAATGTATCGACTGCAGATACCACAAACTTCAAATAAAATACACTCCCTTTTAAATGCGAATCGCCAATTACACTTTGTGAATTGTTACACAATTTTCAACACATGTCACACTCAAGGTCTGGCACACTTTTTTAACACGGTCTCCTACAGCCTTCTAACACGCTTTAAACTGTTCGTCTTTTAATACCAGACTACATTCAGACATTCATTCAATCATCTCTGGAATAACAGGAACAGTGCCCATAGTTCTCGCCCTCTTTGCAGCCATCCTACTACTAATTCTACTTCTAGAAATGGTCACGCTCTCTATGGTAACAACTATGTCTGACAGAATATGCCCGTACGCCAAGCTACATCAATACTGTAAAAAAAAAAACGAAAAACTTTTCGGCTACCTGCCTCTATCTGTCATCAGAGCTAGCTACAACATAACATGTATCTACACTTATGTAGTATACGTACAACCATCATTTGATTGCAAAACTTGCCCATTCGACTGGCGAATGGATGTATGCCTTGCCAACAACTCAACAATCGCTCACGATATCCAGCTGCTAACAGAGTATCTTGAAAACCATGAACGTGATTGATATGGCAGCGAAGCAATGGCGAATGCAATGCAAAAAGAAATCGCAGCAGAATGAGATTCCTGCGCAGCCGTAAAAGATCTCCTGCAACGTGCGACCTTTCACAACATCGCAGATTGCCTGCCCCTTCAAAATACCACTCCAACATTTGAGGAACATTATTGTCCCTTCGAGGATATGAATTGGATCGCTTCGCTTTTCTCACACGATGGCAACAATAGCCTCTTGGAACATTACGCATCTCAAGCCGCTTAAGAACTTCTGGACTGAAATCTCCAAGACTTATAAGAAACTCACATTATTCTTGAATTGATTTTTTTCCATCTTTTTTTACTTTTTCCTTTCCATTTTTTATAATACACTTCAATCCTACTACTTTGATATAATAGCTTTCTAAGAATACGCAGACATTTGAACTCTATCTTCATTATTGCCCTTTACGTCTCCACTCTAACCAGGAATCGGTGATGTATGGCCTATGCAAATACACTATTTACTTCCAAAATTAACCTAATCCCGACACCCATTTAGAAACCGCGTCTATTCTTTGTGCACACACCTCTCTGCCTGCCTGTTATTCATAAAGCCCTTTCACACAATTTTACTCAAAGTCAGCCTCTGCTCAGACCCTCACGATAAAAATGTAAAAAAACAACTTTGTTTAGGAACTGGTTGGCACAGTGTGGTAATTGTAAACTACCTTTATTTTCATTATACAATGTATTCATTCATGTCTAATAGCTATTGTGTAGGTCACATAGAACTGTAACATATAATGTGGAATTCACTGATGCAGGAGCGTCGTTTTGACTACAGCAGAAGCTGTTGGAGTTTGTCTCAGCTCGAAGCCTTAGCTCTCTACACAAGAATATTTTTTGGGAACAGCTGAGGACAATAATGAACGGGTTGACTACAAAGGTACTGAATGTGCTTCTCAGAAATGGAATGTTTGTATTCATCCTTAAAGTTTCAATGTGGGTAGAACTAGTACCACTTCTGACACACACCAAATTGAATCTACTGTACAACAGGTTGCTAACTATTCTACTGTTGATAATTTTCTGTTACAAAAAGCACTGCCAAGGTACCTAAAAAGTTTGATGTCTACATTTTGCAATTTCTTTTTTTCTTCTTTCTTTTCTTAAAGGATACATATGGCAATCGTATCCTACCTTTCTTTCCCTTAAAGAATGTAGAGTCATTCAAGTGTAATAGCTATTGTTTATTTCACATGCAACTGTAACATGTAACATACAATTCACTGATGCCGGAGCTTGTGTTTGAATACAGCAGAAGTGGTTCAACTTTGCATCAGCTCGATACCCTAGCTCTTGCACCAGTGGGTCCAATTATGTCACTAAAATAAAGACATTTTCTATATAATTTTCAAACTCCATCCCTTTATAACACTCAACCACTTTCTTAGACACAAATCATTTTACCATTTTCCTTCTCTGGCATTGCAACATTCTGCATTATATTCTTCATGATTATTGCTTTATTCCTGCTTCCTAAAACACCACATTCGACTATTCAGACCAATAGGGATGAGTACTTTGTTTCCCACTCCCTGTATAGAATAATCGTACACTAACACTACTTACACAGGTATGCTACAGCGGCCAGTATCCTACAGCACCCACAGCACATCACTTCACAGCAATAAACTCACAACTTACACTCACAGTTTAATCCCCGAGTCTTCATACTGGTACCACCAAGTACTTTGCTTCCCACTCCCGCTATACTCTAAACGCACACTAACACCACCTGCACAGATATGCTACAGTGCCTACTATGCTACAGCGCCCAGAGCACATCAGTTTACAGCACTCAGCTCACAGTTTAGACGTACGGTTTCATCCCCGATTTTAGCGGTACCTCACCTCTGCACCATCTCACTCTAGACAAAACAGCACTTTCACACCGGTAAGAGTAAATACTTTGCTTCTGCCAGTATACTATAGAGCACTCAACTCACAGCTTAGGCACACGCTTTCATCCCAAGTGTACTGGCACCTCACCTCCGCACCACCTCAGAGTGGGCAAAACAGCACTTTCACACTAGTAGGGGTAAATACTTCACTTCGGCCAGTATGCTACACCACCCAGAGCACTTCAGTTTACAGCACCCAGCTCCCAGTTTAGGTGCACGGTTTCACCCTGAGTTGAGCGGTACCTCACCTCTGCACCATCTCACTCTAGACAAAACAGCACTTTCACACCGGTAAGGGTAATGTCACGCCGTCAATGGTATTTACCACTAACCTCTGAAAGATGTCAGCAGGAACGATGGATGGATGACTAGTCCCCCTCCTCTCCAGAGCGCACGATACACAGTGCAGGGGTAACACAACTATGTATGAATGCCTCCCGGGGAAAAAGGGGATTAAAACAAGACACGATGTCCCGAAGGGCTTCCTAGAAGTGTCTGGATGCCGTCCACCCACTCTCTCGCCAGTCTCTATGAACCCCCGGTGTTTACTGCAGGTAGGGAAAGAACAAGAACCAACAATTAGAAACCCAGTACTGCACAGGAATCACAGTAACAAATAATCTCTATACTATGGGTACTAACTGTGGAGTGGAACTGGAACGCTTGGAAAGCCCTCAGGAAAATAATACAGGACACAGTACTTCATCGAGTAGAACCAAGCCTTCTCAGGAGCAGTCTGGCACTTGGTGGTCAAGGTTTCAGATGAAGACAAAATCAGCAAGGAAGGTGCAAAAAAAAGAATAAACAAAATCAGCAAGGGTTTCTTCTTGTCGAGCGCACCGGTACCGGCACGCTAGGATGCACCAAAGGAATTCCCCAGGAAGTTGACAGTGACGGAGACGACAACGCGCTCCTGCGCGGGTCTCACAAACGCCACTCGCTAGAGCGAGGCCGCCCGTCTTATCAATGCGGGGACTCACTAAAATGTAGCAAGATCACAAAAACAATTGTATCGAGAAATGCTGGGAAGCAGAATCCGTTCTGCTCGAGACTATCAAAGTACCTGAATCTCCGCTCCGGCTAAACAGGCAAGGCTCCGTCCAGACTACACGCAAGGTCCTGATTGACAAGCCCCGAGCCGTTACCTCGGAAGGCTTTTGTAACTCCAACGCTTCCGTTTCCGTGTCTGATGGGTCTCTGGGGAATGTAGTCCCGCAATCGCCAGGCTCCCTCCAGTGGCGATATGCGGTAACCACATCGTCTAACTACCGCTATCCGTCCCTTCCAGACCCTACCACCCATGGTAAGCGCTACAGAGCCCCCTCTCAAGGACCGACGTCCCGGCGGTCGACCAGGCTTGCCAGGATGAGCCTCATGAAACCGGTCTACCAACAGAGGGCAATGCAAATTGGCCAAAGGTTCCCAAGTCCTGTCCTCAACACCATACCCCTTCCATGAAACCAGGTATTGCAACCTCCCACGGGACAGACGGGAATCCAAAATCTCCTCCACCTCATACTCCTCATCCCCGTCAAGATCAATGGGGCCAGGGCGAGAGGGAAGACGCATACCCACCCGACAGGGACGAAGCAGGGACACATGGAACACGGGGTGGAGCCGCCAAGAAAGGGGGAGTGACAATCGGACAGCCACAGGGTTGACAATCCCCTCAATCCCACAGGGCCCTATGTACTTGGGAGCCAGCTTACCCCTCCCCTTCAAACGCAGGTTCTTAGTGGACAACCAAACTTTATCCCCACCTTGTACTCGGGTTCAGGGACCCTCTTCCGATCAGCACATCGTTTCTGGGCTGCCTGAGACAGAGCCAAGTGGTTCCTAGCGTCGATCAAGACAGCCCTGAGATGAGCATGATGCTCCTGAATAGAAGGATGAGTGGAGGTGACAGGCCACTCGAAAGGGAGCATATCAGGATGGAACCCATAGGAACAAAAGAAAGGCGAGCACCCTAGGGTGGAGTGTTCTGCGTTGTTATAGGCGAATTCCGCCATCCACACCAGAGGAAACCAGTCACCGGTGTTCTGCAGTGTGAAGCACCGTAAGTATTGTTCCAGGGACTGGTTAAGCCGCTCTGTTTTGCCATCTGTTTGTGGATGGAAACTGGTCGATAACCGAGCTTCCATATGCAATGCTTGACAAAGAGCCTTCCAAAAGCGAGAGGTAAACTGAGAACCCCTGTCAGTGATTAGGACTCTAGGTATACCATGAGCTCTCACTACATGCTGGAGAAACACCAAGGCCAATTCGGAAGAGGTAGGCAGTTTTTTAAGGGGAATGAAATGACCCATTTTCGTCAGATGATCTATTAAAACTAGAATCGTGGTATAGGTCTCACACGGGGGCAATTCCACTATAAAATCCATTGATACTGTATGCCAAGGAGAAGGTGGAATGGGGATGGGGCGTAGTAATCCCACAGGTTTGGAATGACTGGATTTACTCTGAGCACAAACAGCACATTACTGTACGTAGTCTTTGGCATCTTTTCGCAGCAAGGGCCACCAAAAGGAACGTTCCATATTAGCGATGGTTTTGTACTCTCCCAGATGACCACCCAGCGTAGAATCATGACACCAATGCATGACCCGCTCCTGGAGGGTGTTCAAGGGCACGTATAAAGCATGATAATGGTACAGTAGGTCATCCTTGGAGCATCTATGTTCTGGGTCTTCCTGTATCCATGCAGCGCCATCAATTCCTGACACGGCTACTTTGACGTCGTCCACGAAATCCCGTGATATCACAAGGGCCAGCGTCGATTCCGGAAAGGCCGAGGGAGAAAGAATGGTAGGAGGCTCTGTATCGTCCTTCTGAAGGGGTTCTGTGAGGTCTACCCTGCAGGATAGAGCGTCAGCCTTGCCATTCTGGGGTCCAGGTCTATACTTTATGATAAAATTATAGTCCTGGAAAAAGAGAGACCATCGTAGCTGCCTGGGAGTTAGTGCTCTTGCAGTTTTCAGAAATAACAGATTCCGATGATCCGTATACATCTCGACTGTGTGTAGAGCCCCTAACAGATAATGCCTCCATTCTTCACATGCCCGTTTAATGGCCAGCAGTTCTTTATCTGTGATAGAATAATTCACCTCACAGGGTGTGAGTTTGCTGGAAAAAAAGGCCACTGGATGTAACTGTCCCGTTTCTGGATGTCGCTGGGACAACACCCCACCCAAGGCATACTGTGAGGCGTCCGTTTCAACCACAAACGGCAGATTGGGATCCGGATGCCGCAGAATAGGAGCTTGAGTGAATCGCCTTTTCAACGTTTCAGAGGCTTGATCCGCTTCTAGGGTCCATTCAAAGGATACATTCTTTCTCAGTAATCTGGAAATGGGAGTGATAATACGGGAGAAATCCTTGATAAACCGTCTGTAGTAGTTAGCAAACCCAAGGAAACTCTGTACAGACTTAACATGTGTAGGGGCTGGCCACTGGGTTATTGCTTCTACCTTGCTCATATCCATTTGGAACCCCTGGGCGTTGATGACGTATCCCAAAAAGGCCACCTCCTCAACATGAAAAAGACACTTGTCTAGCTTGGCGAACAGGGAATGGACACGAAGGCGATCCAGTACTGTTTTCACGTGGCAGATATGTTCTGTGGTGTTACGAGAATAAATCAGGATATCATCGATATATACGATACAGATCGTTTCCAACAGCCCTCTTAATACTTCATCCATGAAGTATTGGAAAGCGGCAGGGGCGTTGCATAGCCCAAAAGGCATCACTTGGTACTCAAATAAACCGAACTTCGTCCGGAAGGCGGTTTTCCATTCATCACCGGTCTTCACTCGTACCAAGTGATAAGCCCCACGAAGATCCAGTTTGGTAAACACCTGAGCCCCTCGAAGCTGGTCCAAAAGAACGGGTATGAGGGGCAATGGGTATCTATTTTTTATGGTCACTTTGTTGATAGACCTATAATCTATACACGTTCGGAGTTCATCGCAGTCTTTTTTCGATATGAAGAAGAGAGGAGACGAAGCAGGGGAGGTAGAATGGCGAATAAACCCCGAAGCAAGGTGTTCCTCCAAGTACGTCTTCAAGTATCGTGTTTCAGGCTCGGTCAGAGCATACACTCGGCTGCAGGGTATATCTGCCCCGGGAACGAGATCGATACGACAATCGTAAGGTCTGTGTGGTGGTAGTCTTGTTGCTTTCCTTTTGTCGAAGACATCCAGGTACGAGGAGTATTCACAGGGAAGAGAGGTAGCACAGCAATATTTTCCTTCTATACATCCATGGGCAAGAAGCGCAGCCTGTGTTTCACTGTTGTCATCTGATACCCCTGGAGGGCAGCAATGTTCTCGACAGTACTGGGATGTCAAGGACACCGTACGAGCAGCCCATTTCACAACTGGATCATGTAATGTCAACCAGGGCATTCCGAGGATGAGGCGGAACTGGGGAGCGTCAATGATGTCGAAATGTATGGTCTCCTGATGATTCTCACCTACGTACATCGCTAGGGATACTGTGTGAAAACGAACAGGGCCAGAGGTCAGGGCCGTACCATCCACGGCTTTCACCATTTCAGGGATCTTTTTCTTCTCATTCGGAATGCCCATCCTCCGGGCATACTGTTGATCGATAAAATTCCCTGTGGCCCCCGAATCCAACAGGGCAGACACTGTAAACGAATTGTCCTCGGTTATTCTCAAAGACACAGTAATATTCATATGAGCCACTGAAGGCTGCATGGTATTTGCAAGGTATAAAGGGATCCTTTCTTCTTTTTCCAAACCCAAGACGGAGACCCCGTCCGTACTTGGGCTTTTCAGTTTTCCGACTCCTGTGTTACTGCAGCTTGTTTCCGGGGACCCGGACTAGGATTGGATGTTTTTCCTCTAGCCTGGCATTCTTTTATGAAGTGGCCACTTTTCCCACAATAGTGACACAGCTTTTGCAGGCGTCTTTTCTCTCTTTCTTCAGGAGTCAAAGGACCCCTCACCCCTCCGATTTTCATGGGTTCTACTCCCATCCCTGGTTTGGTATATTCTTCTGGTGGAGGGCGAGACTTCGGAAAATACGGACGAACTTCTCCTCTGTTCTTGTCCCCTTTTCTATCTTGCACTCTGTGGTCAAGCTGAACCGCAAGGTCTATCAATTCGTCACATGTCTTGGGTAGTTGTACCACTTGGGAGAGCACGTCTTTTAACTCCCCACGTAATCCTTGATAAAACAAAGAGGTGCGTTTTTCAGGGGGCCAGTCTGTTTCCACTATTAGCCGATTAAAGGTGGTGATGTATGTCAACAGATCTTGTGATCCTTGACGAAGTGTCATCAGTTCACGATCCAGAGACAGCATGTGTGTTTTCCTATCAAACAACTTTCTCATTTCGCTACAAAAATCCTGGAAGTTGTGTAGCACCGGGTCATTCCTTCCCATCAACGGAATAGTCCAACTGGCGGCATTTCCCCCCATGTATGACATCATGAACGATGTCTTGGAAGCATCATCCACAAAAATGGTTGGTTTACAGAGGAAATGGAGCCTACACTGGTTTAGAAATGTCTCAAATTTCTTAGTGTCCCCATAGAATCGTTCTGGAGGTGCTAATGGTATACCTGGGTTTTGAATGACATGAACTGTGGGACCAGGACTGAAAGGAGAGGGAGTAGAGGGTTGAGAAGCAAAGAACCCACCTCCCATAGCCGCCCCATCCGGATTCTGATTAGGGGGGGGAAGTGTTGCCTCCCTAATATAACTCCTCCCCTTTCGAGAAATGCCTGCCACCTCCCGTCTTAGCGAACTCACTTCTGTTCGGAGGTCCACATTCTCGTGTTGTGTGGCATGTACCTCCTGTTGGAGAGCAGTTACACTTTCCAACAAGGTAGCCAACACTGTATTAGTATCCATCGCTCAGGCTGACGAATTTCGTGGACTTGTCAATCTGTCACGCCGTCAATGGTATTTACCACTAACCTCTGAAAGATGTCAGCAGGAACGATGGATGGATGACTAGTCCCCCTCCTCTCCAGAGCGCACGATACACAGTGCAGGGGTAACACAACTATGTATGAATGCCTCCCGGAGAAAAAGGGGATTAAAACAAGACACGATGTCCCGAAGGGCTTCCTAGAAGTGTCTGGATGCCGTCCACCCACTCTCTTGCCAGTCTCTATGAACCCCCGGTGTTTACTGCAGGTAGGGAAAGAACAAGAACCAACAATTAGAAACCCAGTACTGCACAGGAATCACAGTAACAAATAATCTCTATACTATGGGTACTAACTGTGGAGTGGAACTGGAATGCTTGGAAAGCCCTCAGGAAAATAATACAGGACACAGTACTTCATCGAGTAGAACCAAGCCTTCTCAGGAGCAGTCTGGCACTTGGTGGTCAAGGTTTCAGATGAAGACAAAATCAGCAAGGAAGGTGCAAAAATAAAGAATAAACAAAATCAGCAAGGGTTTCTTCTTGTCGAGCGCACCGGTACCGGCACGCTAGGATGCACCAAAGGAATTCCCCAGGAAGTTGACAGTGACGGAGACGACAACGCGCTCCTGCGCGGGTCTCACAAACGCCACTCGCTAGAGCGAGGCCGCCCGTCTTATCAATGCGGGGACTCACTAAAATGTAGCAAGATCACAAAAACAATTGTATCGAGAAATGCTGGGAAGCAGAATCCGTTCTGCTCGAGACTATCAAAGTACCTGAATCTCCGCTCCGGCTAAACAGGCAAGGCTCCGTCCAGACTACACGCAAGGTCCTGATTGACAAGCCCCGAGCCGTTACCTCGGAAGGCTTTTGTAACTCCAACGCTTCCGTTTCCGTGTCTGATGGGTCTCTGGGGAATGTAGTCCCGCAATCGCCAGGCTCCCTCCAGTGGCGATATGCGGTAACCACATCGTCTAACTACCGCTATCTGTCCCTTCCAGACCCTACCACCCATGGTAAGCGCTACAGGTAAATACTTCGGTTCTGCCAGTATACTACAGACCACTCAGCTCACAGTTTTGGCGCACAATTTCATCCCAGAGTGTACCGGCACCTCACCTCAGCACCATCTCACAGAGGCAAAACAGCACTTTCACATTAGTAGGGGTAAATACTTCGCTTCACATTCCTATATAGCACCACTTAACCACTCTACAAACCTCACAGCACTCCTACCCTCCTCTTTCCCACTTTTTTCTCCCTTTTTTCCCCTTACTCGCTTCAACGAAATCACAAAATGGCGGCCAACACTTCCTAGTTGCAACCGCTCGAACTGCTGGCAGCTAATCAGCAGCAAGCTCATGCTCGTAACACGTCAGCCAATCAGATCGCATAATTTCCAAATATCGATATCTGTAAATTTCGCTATTTCTCAAAAACTACTAAAAGGATTTACACCAAATAAACAAAAGCGTGCTTTCTAGACCCTTCTCCCTGTCAAATTTGGGGTAATTCCGTTCACCTGTTCGGCCTGTTGCCTTGTCTAAAGTTTCCTATGGAAATTAACATTGAAAAAACGCGTTTTAGGACCCCCCTTTTTTCTCGGCCCCCCTTGACGAATCACCCCAACCTTCCAACATAGGAGCTGATCTCAACAAAGAATTTGTTTTGAAAATTTCGCGAAGATTCGTCAATCGGTGCCAAAGTTATTGGGAATAGAATGTTGCCATTTTCCTATGGTAACTATCTCCTAACTATAACTACCTACTGACAACCGCCACTAGGTAGTATATACACACTTATATTTTTGTAACAGCGTTTGTATGTACATTTTCAAACATATGCAATACTGTTATTAAAATAAAGATAAAGGTCCTCTTCTGTCAAACAAAAGAGGCTGACCTTAATTAAAGAGATGTTGCAGTAGAACTTGTCCAACCACTGCGTCATCTTGTTGCGTGGATTACAGACAGTAATGCATTTTAAACGCGTGGACATTCTTCCATGTCGCAGCACGGCATATTTTGTCTAGTTTCACTCCAGCAAACCAAGTTGTAGATGCAGAAATTGTTCTTGTGGAGTGTGCCTTAGCCCCTGCTGTCAGGGGATTGTTAGCCTAATTGTGGCAGAACTGAATAGTAGATGAGACACCTCTAGTGATCGTAGCCTTTTTTACAGCTGTTACTTGTTTTCCTTGTCCGTAAGCAACCAGGAGCTGATCTGTGTTTCTTGTCTCTTTTGTTTTGTGTAGGTAGAACTTCAAACATCTTTTGACATCGAAAGTATGCAGTACCCGTTCTGCCGGGCTGGATGGATTTGGAAAGGAAGATTGCAGTATCACCGGTTCGTTGAGATGGAATTGTGTTGGTGCCTTTGGTATAAATGTCTGAATTGTCCATAAAGTTACATAGTTTTCAGTGAAATGTCAAAAAGGTTCTTTCATTGCAAAGGCTTGCATTTCACTCACCCTCCTTGCAGAAGTAAGAGCTAGTAAGAGGGATGCCTTCCATGTGAGAAACTTAATCTCCACTTTGTGAATTGGTTCAAACAGTTGTCTCATCAACTGTGCCAGTACTACATTGAGCCTCCATTCCGGAGGAGGTGCACCCACAGGGGGAAAAGTGCAGAAAAGTCCTCTCATGATATGTTTCACAATACTAGCTGCACCGAGTGAAGGAGCTTGAGGAGATCTCCTATAATGGGAAATTGCAGCCAGATGAACCTTTACAGACAAGAAAGAGAGACCCGATCTAGCTGGTGAGAGAAGATATGGCAAGATGTGCTCAGCAGGGGCTTGTAGCGGGTGAATGTTATTTCTTTCACACCAGCAACAGAATCTTCTCCATTTCAGACAATATGTTTTACTAGTGCTTTCGGCACAGGACTTATCAATGATTTCTGTACACTCTTGCATCATATTTACTTTCCAAAACTCCTGGAATTCAAGAGCTATGCGTGCAAATGAAGAGAGTGCGGATCCGGATGATTGGCTTGGCTCCTGTTCCTCAATAACATCGTCGAGGACGGCTGTAGGCAAATGGGTTTCGACTATGACAGCAGGAGCAATTCCAGGAACCAGTATTGCCTGGGCCAACGTGGAGCTATCAGGATCAGACAACAACCTTCCTATTTCATCTTGCTCAGTACTCTGGGAATTAACTGGATGGGGGAAAGCTTAGGCGTATACCCCTGACCATCGCATCAAAAAGGCATTCCCCCCTGACCTTGGTAGAGGAAACCTGCTGGCATAGTACTGGCATTTGGAGTTCTCCTTCATTGCGATAAGGTCCAAAGTTGGTTTTCCCCATTTTGGGAATACATCCTCCAGCTGGATTTGTTCCAGCTCCAACTCATGGTAACTGGACTGAGACCTGCTCAACGTGTCTGCGAGGGTATTGTCCAGACCCTTGACATGCTCTGCTTTTAACGTGATCCTATGGTGTGTAATCCAGTCCCATAATTCCTGCGCCTCTTTAGAAAGGGTAATGGATATTGTTCCCCCTCTCTTGTTGATATAGTATATGCTGGTGGTATTGTCCATAAGCACCAACACTGAAGAACCTGCTATTTTCGGCAGGAAAGCTTGGAGAGATGGGAATATGGCATTTAACTATGAGCTGTTGATGTGCTGTGTTTTCTGCGCTGAAGACCATTTGCCTTGAAATTGCAAGTCCTGTAGATGACCTCCCCAGTTCCCCATGGAGGCGTCCGTTGTTAAAACAAAATCTGGGGTGCTCCGTAGGAAAGTAGGCCCTGAATGAGATTTGATGCCTGGAACCACCACTGCAGAGTTTTCACCATCCGTGGAATGATTCAAACTACATCTTCGAAGGATCCCAAAACCTGTTGCCACTGTTTCTGTAGCTCCTCTTGAAGAGGCCTCATTTTCATTATGGATAGAGGTACCAGATTTATTGCTGAGGAGCACACCCCAAAGAGCTATTTGTACATTCTGATGAAACTGACAATTTTTCTGATATTGTCTTTGCAAGCTTTTGCAGATGTATTCACCTCTCCTGAGACAATAGCTCTTTGCCCTGAATGGTGTCCAAGGATGCTCCCAGAAAAGATATTACTTGAGTTGTAAGCAGAATCGCTTTCTCCCTGTTTAGGGTAAGTCCCAATGTTTTGAATAGACGGAGGCAAGTTTTCGTTGCTCGATCAGCTTCCTGCACAGTTTCTGCTTTGAGCAGCCAATTGTTGAGGTACGGAAATACTTGAAACCCTTGAGAGCGCAGGGTCGCCGCTACTGGCGCCACCCACTTGCTAAAGATTTGTGCTGATTTGAATACAAATAGGAGCACTTTGAATTGATAGTGGGTACCAGCAACTGTGAGCCTTAAAAACTTTTGGTGCGTTGGGTGGATTGGGATATGAAAACATGCGTCTTCCATGTCGAGGGAAGCCATGAAATCTCCTTTGTTCAAGCAACACAGGATATCTGAGAGTGTTACCATCCTGAACGTCTGCTTCTTGAAAAACATGTTGAGATTTCTTAGGTCCAGAATCACCCTCCATTCTCCTGATTTCTTTTTTATTAGGTAAAAACAAGAATAAAAACCCTTCCCTTTCTGGGCGAATGGCACCTTCTCTCTAGCATCCTTGAGATGCATTGCCAAAACTTCCTTTCGTAGTAAGTGAAAACGAGGGGAGGGGGGACCCTTGGGTGGGGTGGTTGGTGGCCACAGAAGGAATTCTAGTGTGACCCTTGGTGACTAGGTCCAAAACCCAGGGATCTGATGTAATCTTGTGTCACCTTTGCACATAACCGCAAATCTTTGCACCCACATATGGGGAGGGAAGATGGACTGGTACCCTGCCGTGCTCATTGATTTCTGCCTAAGTCACAGCGTTGTTGGGGTGCTCTCACTCATCCCTGGTGAGAGAAACCAGATGTTGAAGATTGCCAATACGATGGAGGGTTATAAGATTGTCGATACTGGGATTGGTATGGTTGGCATTGTTGAGCCCTCTGGTATCCTCCTTTATAAGTGGCAAATCCTCGCCCTCTAGCACTTCTGAAAGGTACTCTCCTATACATTAGAGCTCCCAAAGACTTTGCGGTGTCCGTATCATTTTTGATCGCCAATAGAGCCTCATCAATGTGTTTACTGAAGAGTGGCTCACCATCAAAAGCCATGTCAAGAATCTCTGCTTGTACCTCTGGCCTAAAAGTTGTTTCTTTCATCAATACCTAGCGTCGAAGTGCGGCCGCTCCTGCTAACTGCCTAAAACCAGTGTTTACTACATCAAGGGCACAGTTGATTGTCTCTGAGGCTGCACGTTCATCCTCCAGCAGAATTGTGTGTGCATCCTGTCTATTTTCCTCCAGGTTGAGGTCTATTAGCCCTGCCATATCAGGCCACATTTGGCAGTCATAGCAGCCGCTAATGGCTAGGGCATTTGCTGCTCTGATTATCACCATTTCAAAAAATGGGGTTGGACCCAAAAATGGTCCTGGACCTGGGTATTCAATTGGTATCAAAGACAATGGTCCTAGAACCTCGTTCAAAAGAAGCTATGAGTCAATGGGACATTGCTACAATTAATTAGATCAAAGTCTAATGGAGTTTCTGTGCAAGGTTAAACTCTTTACGCCTAAGTCAACAGTTTAAACAACTAATGTGAAGTAAAAACAGCAACAGACCAAACAATATTAGTAATCACCAAATAATTTAATATGTTCAGTTTATGGTGAATAATTCAAGTATTATCCAAGTATATAAAAAAATTGAGAAAAGGTTGCTCCAGGGGGGAACGTGCGTAAAGGAGAAGTGCTCAGTGCGAGTCAGTGAAAAAGAAGGAAATTCAGTGACATGGAAGAAAGGAACTTTTATATTCTTTTTGAACAGTATGTACGGTTGTCAATCACCGTCATATACAGCCTAGCTCCATATATAATACAATACTAATAAGATTATTTGCACACATACAGGATTAGATTTCCATAATAGCACGATGGGGGTCACATAAGAAAGTCTAGGCCTAAAACAAGGGCGTCTACGTTTTGATCCGTCTTAGGGCACAAGGGAATTTCTGGGCCTTGGCCATGTGGATCTTCTTCAGGACTGGGATAGTGAATGGCAACCTGGGGTGAGGTGGGTAGGTCACCTAATGGGTAAAGAGAGTATCAATCAGGTCGGTTGCTGTAGGATTGATAAAGCACCACAAAAGGAGGGCGAAAAAAGTGGGCTTACCCTACATATGAGCGAGATTGGTAGCCGGTGGCTATTTCATGTCAGCCTGATTGGGACCGTTTCCTCCAATTAAGTATGCGGGAGCTGGAGAGCAATAAATTGGCCAGGATGCGTGGGCATAAAATTGGAAACATGATTAAATACTAACCGCTGTCTGAATAATTGCCTTCCAAAACATACCTCCATGTTGATAGTGAGGTAATATTTGCCCATCTAGATTGTGCTTTAATCACAGTGCGATCGGTGATTTAAAATGAAATAAACGGCATTAAGTTAGGGTTGCTGGCACAATGGGGCCAGGGAAGTGGCAAGGTTGGTATTTAAAACCGCATGGAGGCCACTGAGAGATTTACCTGCTTCTATCCAGAATTTCGGGACCTGTTCCATCTCGCTGCATGAACAGAATGCGAGCGGTTCCAACCAGCAGGTAGTTAAAGACCGGAGGCGTGCGAAACCGCGGGCGATATGCGGCGAAGGCCAGAGTTAAAAGGGGTCATACGCCGGCGATTAGAAGAAAATTATTACACTGCGAGCGGTGAAGGCTCGTGGATAAAAATGAAGGGGGTATTTACAGATAATATAGTCGATGATTTTTTTTTTTTTTTTTCCTCATATGCCATAAGGATATTCTCAGAGTCACCGATTCCTACCACCCTCTGCAGAAATACAGAGGGGCTCCTTCTTAAACTCTGACGATCTTTATGGATGCGCTTTCTGCAGATACCCAAGTGCATCCAACACAGAACTGCACAATGTCCATTCAATTAAGTTCTTCCGAGTATCCAGGCCCATGAACTGATCTTAGGGTAACTCCGTCTGCAAAAAGGCATAATCATTGGACGTAGTCGTTCACATCCTATCCAACCAATTAATACATGGGTTCCAGAAATGCTTTATTCTCTTCCAAACTACCTTATCTAAATTAAGTGTATGTCTGATTGCTCTAATCCAATCAATATACAAAGGTGATTTATCACTCACCCAAAGTTTATTTATTTCTCTACGAGCAAGAATTATTAAAGAAAGAGGCAGTTTGTTAGTATCTTGAGAGAGTTCCTCATAATTATCAAACAATCCAAAGAAAACTGATGATATACTAACCTGTATATCAAAATTGAAGAGTGTTTTCATACCTCCTTCAATCTCGGCCCAAAAGATCCTTAAATAAGGGCAAGTTAAAAACATATGGAGGACGTCCGCCTTCTCCAACTTACACTTTGAACAGCATGGGATACGGCCTTTAGAAAACTTGGCCAATCTGGCCGGTGACCAATAAATTCTATGGAGGGAAAAGAGATGATTTTGCTTTAAATTGGCAGGTGAGACTGTCACGTGAAGTAAGTCAAAGGATACTTGCCATATATTCTGCAAGTCGACATCTGGGAATAGATTTTTCCAAAGATTCTCCAGTAAGCAAAAATCCCCATCCTCTGCTTCTAAGATTGTCCAATAGAGCACCGATGTTTTAATTTTCCTTGCTTTATTCAATAAGAGTTCTTCCAAAGCCGACTTTATACCAATCTGAGCTAACTTATCCTGAGCCCAACTTTTGATTTGTAAATATTTAAACTTGGATAAGTTATTGTCTGTAAGCGTGAAGATCTCCTCCCAACTCAAAAGAACTCCTTCCGGAATTATCTGGCCCCATGCATTCAAGTTTTCTGCCCGTAGAGGCAATGCTAGAGAGTCTATAGTCCATTCTGGCGAACCCGGTGAATCCCATATTGGGGCCATCGCAGAGTAATATGGGATATTCAGCGCCCTTCTCATTCTAATCCAAACATATGCCATATCCCTAAGAACTTTTAACCAAACTTTTTTGAAGAAGCGAATATCTCCAAATTTAAACAAAAATCCATGAGCTCCATCCTGGAGCTCGGAAAGCATAATCTGGAACATAATATCTGTTTCTGTCATGGCTGAAGAGTCGAATAGCCTGATTCCTGCCTTAATTAGTAAAGTCCAGGCGTACAGTTTTAGATCCGGGGCACACAGCCCACCTTTACATTTCCGTCTGTGCAACTTCTACCATGCGATTCTTATGTCCTTTGAGGCCCAGATAAAGGTGTTCCATTTAGCTTGAATCTTATTAAGCCGGGCTTCTCTAAAGGCAAGTGGAATATTCTGGAAAATAAAAATTAATTTGGGTAACAACATCATTTTAATCATATTAACCCTACCAATTAAGGTCAAAGGAAGAAGTGCCCAACCCTTCAATGCCTTCTCACTTTCCCGCTCTACTTTAATAGGATTTTTTCTGCTATTAGGTTTATATTCTGCGTAATTTGGATTCCCAAATATCTTATTTCCTGCTTTAAAATTGGGATATTTGATAACGTTATAACATTCCAAATCATGCATTCTGTTTTGGCCTGATTGATCTGGTAGCCTGAAATTTGACCAAAATGAACTGCAGCACTATAAATAAGGGGAATAGCATTGATTGGATCTGCTGTATATACCTTACCATTCTCCCAAATGATGCGAGTCAAAAGAATAGTTTCGAATAACACACTAATTTATGATCGACTAGATGAAATGGGCAAAAGATTTATAGATAGAGGATATCCTAGCCATCTAATTGAACAAGCCAAAACACGAACATCCTTGATTCAGAGAGAACAACTTCTTGCTAGAACACATAAATCTAAAGAGCAAAGGATGGTCCTAGTATCGAAATTCTCCCCCATGAGTGCAACCTATAAGAAAATCATCCTGAAATATTGGCCAATTTTAAGTACGGAACCAGACTTTGGCACTATGTTTGAAAATCCACCGATATTTGCACACACCAGGAACGCTAACATCAAAGAAATCCTCATTAAGAAGACCACAAAACCAGAACAAACAAAGGGTACAAAACCTTGCTTGAACTGTAATAATTGTCACAACATCATCAGCGGTAATACTGTCACCCACCCTATGAAGGGTCACAACATCAAGTTGCAAGTAAATGCCACATGTGATACATCAAATGTGGTGTATCTCATAAAATGCCCATGTGGTAAGCCTTACATCGGTAAGACTGAGCGTAAGATTAAGACTCGTATAAATGAATATAAGTCAAATATACGCACTAAGAATACCAAATCCAACATTGCGAACCACTTCAATGAGGCACGTCATAACATTTCACAATTGAAATTTATGATTTTGGAAACTGTGAAAAAACAAGAAAACATGGACAATAACAAGTACTTATTGCAGCGAGAAATGGCATGGATTTTTAAATAACAAACCATGAAACCGTTTGGATTAAATGACCGCCTTGAATTTGCATGCTTTATTTGAAGATACACCCAAGGGGGTACATTGTGTCTGATACTGAGACCCCTGAGTACAATGGTTTTCGCACTTGACTGACATTAATATAACTGTTACATAGCTTTTTTGTATGCATATATATGTTATTTATATCACTGTTATTCATACCGCTGTGTATTCTAATCACACATTCTTTTAGTTTCCCCCTCATACATGGCAGCCGCACATTGGGATACACTAGTCCTTCTTTTATGACGCTTACTCACTAGTCATTTCCCCAGTCTAAGATGGCCAAACACAATGGAAACAATTAGTCCGCTTTTTGTGTTTATTCAATTGAACGCAGGCTTTACTAAATGTCGACATTACCCGGTTACTCGTACCTCCAAACATGACCGTTTTGATTATCACGTCATAGGACCATTTTCTTGATAAGTCACTATACGCTCAGCCGTTTGAACTGACACGCAAGCCTTTCTATAGCCCGTACCAAAAAAAAGGGGGGCACTGACAGCTTTTCTCGTGTTTTTTACAGAACACGCGTATACAGTTTGACCGACTTACTGTAAGCTTTATACTTCTTATCTTGATATACCGACCACACCATCTACCTTACCTTGACAGAATAATCGATTTGGGCGATGAATGTAATATTGTGCTTTACGATCCCGCATGCCGAGCATGTTAATGATACACATGTTTTATTCCACGTCGATAACTATCTTGCATGTGAACCTTGTTGTGATACATTTATGACACGCACAGATACTCATGATGTTACCACTATGCACATTATTTTGCACAATATTTTCCTATATGCCTCCTGTGCACTTTTAGTTTACCGCACAATTCAAAAGTTAGAGAATGTTGATTAGATAACTTTTTAAAATTTTGTATACTATGATGTTTGTGCCATATGGCTTACAGTTATATTTTGCATTTTAGAGCTCCCAGATGAAGGACTCTTAAGCCCGAAATACATTGGAGCACAATGGAATAATTATAAGTTGGATATGAGTGAATATAACTCTATGGATTGATGATAAAAATTACAATGAACTTTAAAATAAACTTCAAATTGATGAAACAATACAAGGAGTCTTGATTTTCAAGAACACAAAGGTGTGCCCAAGATCAGAGATGTTACCATCATTGATGATAACACTTTCTTGTCCTTGGCAACAAGAACATACAATACCATCAGCACAATCGTATGCTTCTCAAAATGACGGAGTTCTGCCTCTATAATAATATTTTTCTGTTTGCAGGTGTTATGTACCACCAGACCAGAGGGACCGCCATGGGCACGTGCTTCGCCCCCAGCTACGCGAACTTGTTCGTGGGCTAGTGGGAGAAGCACGTGGTCTGGGGGGGACCAACAAAAAATGGGTAGACCATATAATGATCTGGACAAGATATATTGACGACTTGTTTGTCATCTGGCGGGGCGACAGATCCTCGGCTGAGGAATATGTTGCGACGCTGAATGACAACAATCTCAATTTGAGATTCATGAGCACCATCAGTGATAAATCCGTACACTATCTCGACTTAGAGGTCTTTACAGCAGGGAGCTCTCTACAAACAAAACTTTATCGAAAGCCTACAGCGGGCAATATCGTATTACATGCGGCAAGTCACCATCCCAAATGTATGATAAGAAACATCCCTTTTGGTGAATTGCTCCGCTTGAAGAGGAACTGCTCAGATTCAAGTGATTTATCACAGGCACGAGATGCAGCTGTAACAAGATTCCAAGATAGAGGTTACTCGAGGGCATTACTGACAGACGCCTCAAGTAGAGTAGAGCTCACAGATAGAAAAGACCTCTTGAAGAACAAAAGTAAAACTACAGAATCTGAGACAGTGACGAGGATGATTACCACCTACAGTATGAGATCCAGGGAGTTGGTTCAAATATTTAACAAAAACTGGCATATCCGAAAAACGGATATAGTTCTGAAAAACAAGTTACCTCCTAGACCATCTGTGACCTATAGGCGATGCCAGTCCCTCAGCGACCATCTGACTAGGAGCCATTTTGAGGACCCCCAAAACCATCAAAAACGAAATCCATTCAAGGCTTTTTCCCTTGTATGCACTGCAAGGCATGCAAGCATAGTAAAAAGTGGGCAAAGTATGAGGGGAGACCTAATGACTCACGACTCACCAGAGTAATCACAAAATTTCTGAATTGCAATTCAGAATTTGTGATTTACTGCCTGGTTTGCCCGTGTTCTAAGAGATATACCAGGAGTACCGTCAACCTGGCGACAAAACGTATCTTAGAGCACATGCGTGCCATAACTAACAGAGATAAAAGCTACCCTGTGGCATGCCACTTTAAAACCCACCATAGTAGCAATAGGGACCTATTGACTTTCTTCCTCATAGATCAGTTAGAGAGGAAAGAACGAGGTGGAGACAAGATAAGATCATCGAGGGCATTAGAATCAAAATACATCATTGATCTCCAGAGCATGCAACCAAGGGGGTTAAACAACGACGAGGAACTTTGGGTACACTTGGAGTAGATCATTCGATTGGATATTCTGAATGACATTTAAATGAAAAATGTCCAATCCAAATGGGATTCGCTTGACAACACCCGAACAGAATACAGAAAGGCAGAAAATAAAACATCACCTTAACACACCTCACTCTCCAAACCACATCGGAATCAAATATATCAGCTACACTGATACATAGGCCCATAAAGGGTGTGACAAGAGGAGGAGGGAATATGTTATAATTGTGAATGCCCATTCAGGGTAGGATGAAAAACGCATATTAATACACATATAAAATAGAAGATGGGGAAATATATCGATATGATGTTGTTTGGAAAAATATTCAATCTAGAATGTGATTAATATTGAAATAACACTATGTACCCCGATATGAAATGTAATTACATGATCCTTGAAATGCAATAGATGCATGATCTGGGTGCTAAGGGATGTACATGGGTTGCTTTTTTGAAATCAAAAGAAATTAACGATTTATTTCCCCAAAATGAACTGTGTATTATATGCAACACAATGAAATGTGAATGGGATCTAGTATGGTTGGTACCATATTGTTTTTAATAGCACAAGCACTTTACTGACACCAATCTCCGTGTACATACATTTTTTAATGTTCTTTGCATTGTTACAAACAATGTAGTACACTGTAAGATGGCCGCGGAAAAGAATCTGGCATATTAGTCCTCTTTCTATGATTAGTGAGGGGTGGAGATAAATTGGTGTCTATTACGATACACTGGTTGACACTGAGGAAGCCTTAATGGTGAAACGCGTCTGTCAAGGGGGCAGGGGGGTCTGCCAATAAATCATCTTTTAAAATCAAGTTCAGAGTGCCGTCTACTTTTGTTTGAAGAAACAAGTGTGTGTTACTATATATATATATATATTCACAGAAAAAACCATAGGTTATAGACCATATATAGTTAGGAATTTGCATTTACAAAACCTTAAAAATTCAATGAAAAAACCATTGGTTATAGAACATATATAGTTAGGAATTTGCATTTACAAAACCTTATTTTACTCGCATAAAACCATTGAAATTCCATATATAGTTAGATGTGCTAACTATATATCGCGCACTCGCAATCCACTGCTGATGATGTCACATATTACATCATTCATGACATGGTTAGTGACATCACTGATGACATCACTGATGACATCTCAAATGACATCACTGATGACATCACTGATGACAACATCCAGTGACTGTATGTTTCTGTAAAGTTAAAATATGTCTTACATATTGAAGAATGAGTGGATGTATAAGTGTCTGGATGAAGGATTTAGTAGGTGCATGACTGACTGTATGAGTGAGTGATTAAATGTGTCTCACTGAGTGCATGGGTTAGTGACTAAACTGTTTTAATTTGTGCATCATTATATCTGTTGTTCTACAAACTGCTACATATGTTGATCAGTAGCTATATGAGTAACTGTATGGGTTATTCATTGGTTGTCCAAGTATTTGTATGGGAAACTGAGTGTGTGTGTATGGGTGGCTGGGAGGTGTGTGACTCTGTACATAGATGTGTGAGTAGTTGATTCACTATATGTATGGGTTCAAAAGTGCATGTGCAAACAACTGTATGGGCGGTTGACTGTGCATGAGTGTATTAGTGAGTGAATGGATATCTCAGTGCTACTTGTCAAAGTAAGTACATATGTAAAACACAGTACATGTGAGAGTTGACATATATAAATAACTGTGCATAAGAGCCAGTGAATGTGTGAGTGGCTGTATGGATCATTGTGAACATGTATCAGGGATTGTATAAGATAGTAAAGTAAATGTGTTAGTATATGTTTGAATAAGTAAGGTGTGTATAACTGTATAGTTGAGAAAATGGAGGTGTGATTGATTTTTTGCATAACTGACTAGGTGTGTGAGTAACTCCATGGATGAGTGACTGTCTGTGACTGTCTATTTACACTGATTGTATCTAAGGTTATATTAGAGTCTGAAGAGGTTCATGGTATTATCACATGAATGATATCATCAGTGATGTGATCAGTCATGTCAAATGAGATGTTATCAGTGATTTCATCAGTGATGTCATTTGAGATGTCATCAGTGATGTCATCAGTGATGTCACTAACCATGTCATGAATGATGTAATATGTGACATCATCAGCAGTGGATTGCGGGTGCGCGATATTTAGTTAGCACATCTAACTATATATGGAATTTCAATGGTTTTATGCGAGTAAAATAAGGTTTTGTAAATGCAAATTCCTAACTATATATGTTCTATAACCAATGGTTTTTTCATTGAATTTTTAAGGTTTTGTAAATGCAAATTCCTAACTATATATGGTCTATAACCTATGGTTTTTTCTGTGAATTTCATTGGTTTTTTAAAAGCTAACATCTGTAGCTGTAAAATGTATTCTTCTTTAAAACCCAAAATATATTTTAGATGTTTATTGATAATTTTTTTTAAAATATTTTTTTTCTTCGTTTTCGGTAAGCGAACCGGGAAGCTTTCCGTTAGCTCACCTTGATGCCGCGATCTAGTACGCGAACCGGTAAACGTTTCGTTAGCGGAACTGTGACGCGTCGCGGAAGCGCGATGTATCACGTTGACGCGTAATGCGTCTTATGACACGCCGCGTTAGCGCTCCAGAAAGTGCTCCGGACCGCGAACCGGAAACGATGCGGGACGCGGCACGCACCGCGTAACGTAAGCGGAACAGGTCATGTGACTTGTTTATGAAACTTTTCATTGGTTCATTTCACTTTTGGTTTCCAAATGATGTATGACTAGGTCATGTGACCTAAAAATAACACTTTTCATTGGTTCAGAACTTTTGCTTTTTCCAAATGATGAAAACCCCTCCTTCTTTCCTCACTCTGACTTTCATCTTGGTGAGAGAAAGACCAATTAACTATAATTGAGCAATGGCTTCTGTACTTGCTTCAGCTGGTGCACCCCCACCACCACCTTCACCTCCTCATGAGAAGAGAGGACCATCATCTCGGTTCATTGCCAACACAGAGGAGGAGGAAGAGGATGAACTTGAAGAAGAGGAGAGAGAAGAACAAGAGTTCATACAGGAGTTGCCCCGTGTTTTCTGTCGGAAAACTAGTTTTATCTGGCAGTTTTTTTCAATCCCTCGAGGGGAGAAGAAAGTCAACGCAAAATATGCCACCTGTCTTATCTGTAAAAAAAGGCTATCAAGAGGCACTGAAAAAAAATATAGCATGGGAAACTATACCATGCATCGCCATATGACCAGGTGGCATCCTCTCAACTACAGCCGTGCAGAGTTGCGTGACCTGCAGGATAATCCCTCAACAACTCCTGTGGCCAGGTCAACCTTGCATATCCCTCTGACTGGAGGAGAGGCACAGGAAACCTTGCCAAATATTCAAAAGAACTTCAAACACATGAAGCTAACCTGCTTGTATTGTGGGGCATTGCTTTCATGTGGGAACATGAGCGTAAACTTAATGAACATTGCTTACGAGAATCACAATTGCCCTAACCCACCCAAACAGTAATTTTTTTTTTGCTCCTGTTGGGCTTTTTTCAATGCCTGTTTTTTGTTGTTTCCCCTCCATCAAAAACAAAAAAATATATAAAACTGTGCAAAAATACAAAAAAAACAAAAAATGTTCAGAAAAACAAAAAAAAAATAAAACAACAAAAACATTAAAAAAAAGTTCTTTTCAGAACTACCTCCCCTTTCAAATAAAATTGCTAGAATGTTTAGCACTCTGGCAAGCTCTATTTCTTTTGGTTCGCTTTCCAGTTCGCTGCCCGGTTCGCGAACTTGAAGCGAACCAAAAAAATATTTTTTTTAAAAAAAGAAGAGTTAGTATAAGGGAAGTAAACAGAGAGTAATGTAAAAAGAAAGACAGCTATAGGGAGTAAACCAGAGATACTGTTTAATAGATCTATTTATTAATTCAGGATGACGATAAGGTGTGATGTCTCCTGAGGTTTGTTTAAGGTGAGACCTACTCAGGGTTACAGATCAATTTTACACTTGTTGAAGAATACAGAGCAGATAAAGCATGTGAAGGCCTACCAATGAAGTAAGTCATGTCCTCTTATTACATCATTCATGACATGGTCAGTGACATCATCAGCAGTGCATTGCGGGTAAAAAGAGTAGAAAACATTTACCTTATAATTCTTGTTACCTTTTTTAAATATTTTTTCATACTTTCAATCTGTAAAAGAGAGAACAAACATTTCCAAAAATATTACAACATGTATTTAAAAATTAGAAAAGAAAAGGGAAAAGGTTCAAGAAGAAACAGTTTTGCAACAACTTTGACATTTACAGAAGCCTCTGCTTCTCTACGTCCCCTACACAATCCTAAAGATATATATTTTAAACAAACAGTATCTTCATGCTGATGAACTGAGACCTATTTTGGAACATGGTACTACTTTTGCACTGCTGATGTCTCACAATAGTGATGCAATAGCAGCGCAAAAAAGATGTAAAGCCATCATAAAATTGTGTCTAATATTTTAAATGAGTGTTTCAGGATGCAAATAAGATGTGTGCTTTCAAGAGCTTTCTTTGAGGTGAGGCCTATTCCTTTTTTTAAAAAAAACAGTACCCAGAAGTACAGCACTGTTAGCATTAAAATTGACACTTACACAAGACTCAGTTTCTCCATATCTACCTCATATTTCTAAATGTATATCATAATTTCAAAAAGCAGAACATTAATTATACATGTTAAATGGTTTATTTTTGCTGTTCTCAGAATGTATCAAATTTCACTTAAATCAGTGACTTGAAGGTATTCATCATGTAACAGCGGGGAAAAAAAACCACAATCAAAATGATTGTGTTTAAAAAACCCATACAACCTAAGAAATCTGAATTCAAAACTCCTTAAAATAACTTACTTTCAATGACGTCGAAGGATCTCCTATGAACAGCGTCCACTCTGTTGTGCTATAAATATTTTCAGCCTGCCACTTTCTGAAAGAAAACCTCCATCGATTCGAAAAATAAGTTACATACAAGAAAAGACTTCTCTCATTCTATGACATGTTTCCACTAGGCCAAATCATGTTGCCGCGATTCGCAACTCTTGTAATTCTTCCAATCAAATCCCGACATTTTCTATTTTCGCAACTTTCAAAAAGAATACATTTAAGATTATTTTCACAATCCTGGACTACTAATATCTTACCCTTCTTTGTCACTCATGTTCTCCTTTTCCTATGACACTGATATGGCTTACTATGAAGCAGACTTACTTGCATCAGGTTTATATAGTTGGATTTTTAAAATGACATTATAATTAAAAGTTTTGGACCAATAATCTAGACAGCATTGCAGACTTACATTCCCTCTACTTCATGAACCTTTTGCAATTCTTCACAGGAAATCCCGAGATTCTTTCATTAAAATTTTGGTTTTAAAAACACCAGGTAAGAATTTTTAAGGTCAAACGGCAATTTTTTTTTGAAAGTTACAATGGAATCATTGCAGAATGACCAGCCGTTTCGAGACTTTAAATAAGCTGTATAATGTCCTGATGTTGTTGAAGGACCATCGTGATAGATAATTGCTACAGTTACAAAAGTCCTTCCTGATATTGAAAGCTGAGAAGCCACAATTTTTTTTATTAAAGTTGACAATTTTGATCCATCAGGCCTACATCGTTGGATCATTAAAATGACATACTGTCCATATCTACGTATAAGTAATGTTGACATCATTTCAGATTTACATTGGCTACACTCCATGTTGTGATCCGCTGCATTTACTAGCTTATTAAAGGAGACTGATTTACTGTCTGGCAAAGTTAAATATATAAATCTTTCTGAGTCTACACTAGTAGTACTTGATACCCTACAATTCTCGCAGTCATGCTGCCATTGATAAGAAAGCCCAAACAGGTGATCTACATCTACACCCTCATCTTGCAATACATCAAGCATATACATTAAAAACTCCTGACAATCTTGCTGATTATTTTCAGAGAAGTCTGTTTGACCTGAACATTCATCTAACAGATAACGAACTTCAGACACACTTTCTACTTTTGTTCGATCAGTGCTACATTTCTCGAAAACAGAATTCAACAAACAGCATAAAATTTGTTCTGAATTCAACAGAATCTGTTCTTTTAAACTCTCTAGTGAAAAGAGAACATTAACCACTACATTTGCATAGCAGTTGACACCAGAACTGTTTTCAAATTGAAAACCGACAACATCTTCAACAGAATCCACTTTCTTTCTGCTAACAATTTTCGGTTCATTGACTTTTAGTCTTTTTGCAACAACCTCCCTACTATTACTGATATTTCTACGTTTCCGGCCTACCACACGTTTCTCAAACAAAGGATATTGAGGCAAATGTGGCGCATACTCTCTTCTTAACCTATTGTATTCCTTAACACAATCTAGATCCGCACAAATGTTTGTGACATCACAGTCAATCAAGTACAATCCTGATAAAGTTCTAACTCGTGACAATGCCACATATGCCATACCCTCCTTGAACACAGAACTGCCAATATTCACCAATGCACTATCTACACTTAAACCTTGCGATTTATGGATTGTTACCGCATATGCCAAGCAAACAGGAAACTGTTTACGGCGAACATATAAGTCTTTAACAAGCAAAAACCTAGCAGAACAACGACCAATTAGCTGTACTTCCTCAATGCCATCAATTTTAATTTTTAAAAATTCTATTCCATCTCTATTTCTGTACTTCTCAAAATCAACAACATTACCCATTGATCCATTTACCAGACCTCTTTCAACATGTAAATTCCTTCTCAAAATGATTCGGCAATTTAAACACACATTCAAAGTCTTTTCAAAACCCGCTGTTTTAGATATAGTCTTCTCTAATGAATCCAATTTTGATTTCAAATTCTCAGACAAAATAATTGTTGATCCCATATGCTCTATTTTGTCAATAGCTTCAAGTTTCACAATCTCTTGCTTTTCTAAATTCAACATTTTGTTGTTGAAGATGGCACATTCTGCAAGAGTTGGCATCAAACATATTCCGGATTTCTTCTCAGTAATTTTCTGAAAAATATTCTCAGCCACAATCTCTTGTTCGGAATATAAATTTGAAAGTAATCGTGCATTTAAAGCTTCTTTTCCATACTCGGTCACTTTTCCAATTCTAATATCTTGTAGAATATTCTTGTAATCTTCATCTTTTGCCTGACGCATATTTTCATGCAGTTCAGCATAATTGAAGTTTAACCATATATTGACGTTGCCAATGCTCCCTAGGCACTTCCTGGTATCTTCATGCGTGAGTATTTTGAACACAGGTTGTCCTTTTACTGGTGTCAGCTGCAGAAGATCTCCGAAAACAATGATGTGTTTGCCACCAAATAACACATCATATTCAGTTTTAAGTACTTCTTGCATTCTCAAATGCACAAAGGCAAGCATGACATTGGAAACCATGCTTACTTCGTCAATGATAAGTAGTTTCATTTTCCTCAAGACTCTTGAAACTTCACAGCAAGCATCCCCAGATAACTTGTGGTATTGTAATTTGTTGTCATGCTCCACCGGCAGCATCAGTAGACGATGCAAAGTAATACCTTTAATGTTATGTGCTGCAAGTCCAGTAGGAGCGGTGACAACACAAGACAGCGATGACTCAGTCCTTTCCTGCAGATAGTATGAAATTGCTTTAATGAGGAAACTTTTTCCAGTTCCCGCTTCTCCACTCCCATACAGTCGGACAGGCTTCAACGATGTACATGAGCACTCTTTCTTCTCATGACTTAATCCATGCTCAATTTGCTTGGTAACTTCATCATATATTTTCCTCTGCTCAACGTTGAGTTGTTTTTCCAAGTCTTCTAAGTTAACTGAATCCTCATGAGCATGTGCCATGGCTCTTTCCACTTCATTCATAGCAGTGGCAGCTTCATTTTCGATAATAGGTCCTCCAAGTGGATCTTGACTCAATGAAACAGAACTCTGACTGTCCTGAGAACTGTCTCTGGCAATCTCGGCTGCAATCGTTGCTTCCTGCTCAATTTCCAAAGTTAGCATTTCTTGATATTTGGGAAAAGCAGGACATTCTATGGTCTCCTTAGCAGCAGTGAAAGAGTCTTCGTAACAGAGGAAATCTCCAAGCAGTTCCTCTTCTGCACGCCAAGGCTTGAAAAGTTGCAAAATTGCTAAATAGAAAAACTCCTTTTTTTCTGGAGATTCGCCACTCAATTTTCGATGGTTTACTAATTGGCATTTTCTTTGCTTGACCAGACATCCCTCACTTCCAATTACAGCATACACTCCTTTCTCAATATCTTCTTTGATGTTCCTCTTGAATATATAATTTTGTAGAACCTCATATAGACAAACATTCTCAAGGTGACTGCTTCGATTTGGATAATATGTATCCAACATATTGGTCTTCAAAATGTCGGTACTGTTTGGTTCCTTTTCTGCCAAATATTCATTTTCCCGGACAGGTTTTAGAACCCGATTTCGCGTTGCAGCAAGACCAAGACTCGCCCAAACAATACTCCTGGATTTGGCATAGAGACTTGCTGAAGACAATCGATCTGAACATTCGTAAGCTCCGATTTCTCGATGCGACAACATCTTCAGACTGAAACTGTACAACTTCTTGCTGAGGCTCTTTTCATGGGAAATGTCCTCCCACATATCCTTCAGTTCTGTCTTTTCTTTTTTGGTGATGTAAGATGTCACATACCGAGCCACAGCCATACAGTTGTCACCCACAAACTGTATATCCATGTTAGCATTCCACATGGACAAAATCACTGGGTTGTAGTCGTTGATGTACTTGGACTCTTCGTTCCTTTTCAAATTGTATGTATTTTTGGGTGATTTCCTTGTCACATTATGTCGCAGTGAAGACATCAAACTGTTCACTTTTCCTTTAGAAATCACCGGTCGTGGAAAGTTGAAACGACATTTGGTGTAGAACTTGTCCTTGTTTCTGAATTTACGACGACAGTACTTTCCACAACGATGGCTTTGGAAACGTAGAACTTGTTCTCTTAGGCTTTTCTTCTCCGTTGCATTTGGAACAGCACACGTAGAATACTGTTCTATGAAATTCATCACTAAGTCATCCGGATCTGTTCCAAATTTAGGTGCATCCTTGATCCACAACAACATATGTATATGAGGAGCACCTCTTGCTTGGTACTCCTTTCTCCAGAAGAAATCCAACACCTCTCCAAGAGGTGGATTCTTCTTATTTGTGATGAAAGACATCATAGCTTCAAATCTATGATTGAAGTACCTGCATACATTCACAGGATCCAAAGAACACAGTTCTCCAGGTGTCTTGAATTCAATGTTTTCAATATTTCCATTTGCCTTTCGTAGAAATTCAAGTAAGTCTTCCCAGCCATACTCGGCACAGCTCAGAGTGAGGAACCATGTCGGAGTTCCTAAGTTCCTCAGCATACATTTTAAATCACCATGACGACGGTACCAGTACTCATTAGTACCACGCTGACACGCCATGAGATTAATTAAGTGAGAATCCAAAATACTGTCTTGGACATTGACTTTATGCATAAAGTCCCTTGCCGAGATATTTCGCATCTGTATACCACTTTTTAAGATGTGGTTCACTGCATATGACAGTCCAGACAGATCGCTTTCAAACAGGAGATGAAACAAATAGGGAATGCATTGTCGAAACCTAGCATCTTCTGCATACAATCGTAAAGTCCGGTATTCTGAAGCAGGAATTTGAACAGGTCGCTCATCATATCGTCCTCCTCGACCTGTGGGAAATAGCTGTGGGAAACACCGAGCTTCCAAACTTTCCTCCCAAACACTAATGGGACTCCCTTTGGCTTGTTTCATCTGAAACACCTCAATAGCATTCCCCATGACTTCCTTGGAATGCAAAGGATGAACACTATAATGTTCATATATTTCTTCACTTTTAGAGGCCTCTACTTTCTCAATTTGGCCAGCACACAAATCGCTGTCCTCTTCTTCACTTACTTCCTCTTCTGCAACATATACATTCTTATAGTACTTATTATTTTTCTTCAAATACACTGTTGCCTTTTTGACTTTCCTAACATCCACTAAATCTTGCCATATTTTCTTATTCTTTGTCGGAACACCATTAACCAAGATAACCAGAGGTTCCTCTTCCACTTTTTCTACTCCAATTGTGTTAATGTTTTTGTTCAAATCTAGAGGCAAATAAACAACTCTTCCCTTTAATCCTCTCTGTAAATCTGCTGGAGGCAACTTCCCTGTCTTTGGCTCCATTCTTACAATAGCCTGAAAGGGATGGATACTTTGAATCAAAATAGATTCATAAGTATTTAAATCCTTCAATTCAGAAGGAATCTCAACCAATTCCAGATTATTATGAACTGCCCTAGCAGGCATCTGGTTTTGGTTTAATTTATTACAACAATAAATACACACACGTTGATCCGATCCCAAATCAAAATAATTTTCTACCATCAAGTATGTGGCAAAATCCTTCTATTCACTATTATTTTCCCTTTCACTTTTTGCATATAAATCCACTACCTTAGTCTGATTCTTATAATAAGTGCGTCGACAACATACATAAGTGAAATTAGGCCTCTCACTTGATTTGATCTGAAACGTGGCAATTTCCTTCTGAAAATTATCTGTACTGGAAACCTGTACATTATCTTCAACATTACCCTCTACTTCAGGGTCAATTTGAACATTCTCATCTTTACTACTAAAGTAACAAAACTCAATTTCTTCACAAATATTCTTCACATCTATTTCAGAACCATGCAAAAGAGCAGCACATAATTGTTTAAGCATAATTGCTGGACTCTTAGCAAAATACAACATCCTCACTAATTTTCTCACTTTATTATGATGCACTGCTAGCATCCTGAAATGATGAAAAACACTCTGGCATACTCTCCTGGAAAGACAAGCCAGTGAATGACCACGCAAACCTGTCATTTGTCTCACTCTGCAAGGATCTAAATCTTGCAACAACTTCATTTTCTGCTTCAAACTTTTCTTATTAAATGTCCGTATAAAATCACAAAGCAAATTGATGGAAACCTGTCGCACACTGCAAATAGAACTACACTTCCAAATGTACACAGGACCCTTAGGACGTCTTCCTAAAACCTCATCACTTACCGCCTCTTCTGTCTCTGTTGTCACAAGTTTTTCTTTTTCAACTGGACAACCATCCTTCACTTCATAAGCTCGACCACTGGTGTCAACTGCAAACACCAACTCATTATCCTGAAAATAACTCTCCTCATTAAAAAATGCCTCAGAACTTGAACTATGCATCCATTCTCCGGAAAAAACTTCACAAAAGTTACTACGATTTACTACTCTCTTCCATCTACTGTTTGTTTTGAAATCAGAAATGACCTTGCTTAGTTTCCTAATTCTATTGATTACCAAAATAAACAACTTTCGCTTAATTTCAAAAGCATGATCAATAATTTTCTCTACATTTTTCTTCTTCTTATAAAATGCCACTTTCTGTTTGCATTTTTTAATATTTTTTAATAAATTAACTATTATCCTGTTACGGAACATTCGTTTTCAAATGTCCCTAAACTGTTCTTTCCTTCTACTATCATGCACAGAGTAATCTCTTCCTCTACCAGTAACATTTTTGATGGGTCTTTCCTTTCCATTTAAATTACTCTTCTTTTTCTGAACTGAAACATTTTTGCGATAAATCCTTTTTTGACTAAAAATATTTTTTAAGAATGATTTTGTGCTCTTACCCGGAGCTTTCTTGGTGTTTTTATAAGTATTTGGGGAAGAGGACTGCTGCAATGAAACATCATCCTGCTGTCTTTGACGTTTTCTAGCCTTTCTAATTCTATTTTTCGTAGGCATTTTTCAAAATAGGAAAAAATCTGCAGTTGAATCTGTGGAAAAATATAATAAAAAATGTTAATAACCACTATTACCAAACAGTAAATGAATAACAGTCATCAAAAACTTAATGCCCTACTTATTATTTAACATAGCAAATCTTTTGCACCAGCACTGCATCACAAAAATGACACACAGTGCTACAAAACATGCATAAAACAATCATAAATCTCTCCCTAAGATTTTAAATGATTAATTCAGGATGACGATAAGGTGTGGCCTATCTAAATGTTTGTTTAGGCCCAGATCTTTGGACTGGGGTGAATGTGTGCAGGGCCGGACTGGCTACCGGGCAGTTTGGAATGCTGCTGAGCTGGGGACTGATTTTGCTGATGGGGGCCTCCGTGTACTAAACAAAATTCGTTTTGCTTTCATTATTTCGAAAGCACACGCAGGTTTCCATGAACGAAATCAACCCCCACCGCTGTGAAATGGGCCCCCAGCTCGGCAGCATTCCAAACTGCCCGGTAGTCAGTCCGGCCCTGAATGTGTGTCATTGATCCTCATTCAGTCCATCGCCTGTTTTGTTTATTTAAGGTGAGGCCAACACATGGTTGCAGATAAGATTTTCACTTAACAAAACAAAGGAGATAATACATGTGAAGGCCTACCAATGAAGTAAGTCATTATTTGAAATCAATTACATTTCTGGATATGTACTGCTAAAGCTTCTTAGGTTGTTTTGGGTCATATTTATAAGGCATATGAGTGTGTATGATGTTATTTTTCCTTTTTAAATGGAAAGCGTTCTTCATGGTGCAAGTTTCTTGTAAATACGCTCCCACCTGCGAAACGGAACTTTGCGATGCGAAGCTGATTGGCTCCCCGGTGTCTGTCAACATTGTAAACAGTCCGGAGCGGCCGCCATCTTATCTCTCGGTAGGATCGAGAGAGAAGAAGAGGTGAAAAACGAAGGGGGAATTTAATGAAAGGGGGCATGGTATACCCCTGTTGCCCCTCTAGGAATGTTGTTGGGGTTTTTAAAGGGTCCCGTGGGGAAAATAAAAAAAATATATTTTTCACGGTAGAAGCGCTTCCCAAACACCGAACTGGGCCGCAAACTGCTGGCGAAACGGGAATTCGCCATTTTGTGCTTCGTTTTAATTCAATTACTAGGTATAAGCGGGTACGGGAGACGTATCCTAATGCCTTATATTTTCTGAGGGTGGCTGAGGAGGCTCATATATGTTGATACATGTGTTCCAGCGGCTGTGCGTGAGCTTTTTTTTTTTTTTGCTGCGTGACGTCTGTTAACGTTCGATTCGAAGGAAATCAGGAAGTGTTGACCACCAATTTGTCAGTGCGATAAAATATTTTGTTATAAATGAATCCTTATTGATAAACATTGTCTGCGCCATCTTGCCTTTTTTACAATGCCACAATTTTGTTGTGCACGGCAGCCATTTTACATGCCAGGCCGGTCCCAGGCTATCACCTAGCCCTGCGGATGTAGTTTATGGCCCCAGCTGTAGAGAATCCAGACATGCCAACCCTCCCGATTGAGGCGTGAGACTACTGATTTCAGTGCTACTCTCCCACCTCCCGATTCCTGCAAACAAAAACCCGGGGGCATATTACCAACAACTAGCGATAACTTGTTTAGAGACAAAAATTATCGCCGCACATCGGCGATTTTTATCGCAGATAAACCTTGCTATTAGCAAGGTTTATCGCAAATGCGATAAAAAACGGCCGCAATGCATGAATATCGCTGAAAAGTCAGCGATATTCATGCATTATCCAGCAAATGCTCTTAGGCATGTTATCCACCTCCCATTGGATAACATGGCTAAGAACTGCTCAGGGCCCCATGAGGAACGCTTTCCATTTAAAAAGGAAAAAATAACATCATAGAAAAGAATCGTTTTTAAACACAACATATAAATCAATTGTATACCTGCATTCAAGAGGAAATGACTGAAAATGTCCTTGAGACACATGAAAGCGTTTTCTGGAATGCCCTAGCACCATTTTTTGGACATTATTAACATGGCTATGTAACTCCCATAATCAAAATCTAAATTTGCCAAGCGCAGGTGGGAGCGTATTTACAAGACACTTGCCCCATGAGGAACGCTTTCCATTTAAAAAGGAAAAAATAACATCAAAGACACTCAAATGCCTTATAAATATGACCCAAAACAACCTATGAAGCTCTACCAGTACATATCCAGAAATGTAATTGATTTCAAAAATGGTTTTTAAAAACAACATATCTGTTTCAGCTTACATAAGAGACCATGGAATGGGCTTCATATACAACAATAACTTGTGTTACTGCATGCCAGAATGCTACACCGAATATGCAATTACAATTTTTGAAAGTAACAAAATCTATTTCTATATCACTACAGACAAAGCCACAGTTTAAAAACACAGCTTTCTTCATCATTTTCTCCTTAGCAAGGTTTATCGCAAATGCCATAAAAAACGGCCGCAATGCATGAATATCATATCGCTGAAAAGTCAGCGATATTCATGCATTATCCAGCAAATGCTCTTAGCAATATTATCCACCTCCCATTGGATAACATGGCTAAGAACTGCTCGCAAATGCAAAAAAAACGGCCGCAATGCATGAATATCGCTGAAAAGTCAACGATATTCATGCATTATCCTGCAAATGCTCTTAGCCATGTTATCCACCTCCCATTAAATAACATGACTAAGAACTGCTCAGGGCCCCATGAGGAACGCTTTCCATTTAAAAAGGAAAAAAGAACATCATAGAAAAGAATTGTTTTTAAACACAGCATATAAATCAATTGTATACCTGTATTCAAGAGGAAAGGACTGAAAATGTCCTTGAGACACATGAAAGCGTTTTCTGGAATGCCCTAGCACCATTTTTTCGACATTATTAACATGGCTATGTAACTCCCATAATCAAAATCTAAATTTGCCAAGCGCAGGTGGGAGCGTATTTACAAGACACTTGCCCCATGAGGAATGCTTTCCATTTAAAAAGGAAAAAATAACATCAAAGACACTCAAATGCCTTATAAATATGACCCAAAACAACCTATGAAGCTCTAGCAGTACATATCCAGAAATGTAATTGATTTCAAAAATGGTTTTTAAAAACAACATATCTGTTTCAGCTTACATAAAAGACCATGGAATGGGCTTCATATACAACAATAACTTGTATTACTGTATTCCAGAATACTACACCGAATATGCAATTACAATTTCTCAAAGTAACAAAATCTATTTCTATATCACTACAGACAAAGCCACAGTTTAAAAACACAGCTTTCTTCATCATTTTCTCCTTAATTCATACTATTCTCTATCTAAAATAAATAAATCTTTTCTCACCTTAGCAAATACTTTTTGAGTTTTGAAAACAGTCTCAGAAATACACCAAATTGTCTTCAGCAGAAGAAAAAGGATGCACTCCAGAGGCTGCAGCTATTGAAAGCACAGAAATACAGATATTCATTTCACATATCTCTCATATTAGCCAATCATAACTCTTCCCTCACTTTTTTCAAATGAAAACCCTTCCCCCCTCTGCCCTCTCTGCCTTTTTTCCATAGCAACGACCTCCTGGAAGACCTCTCATGTTTGCAAATTCACACAACAATGTTTCAATTGAACTCTGAACTCTCAGTGCACCTGCGTATCCAGTGCAATCTTTCATTAAAAGTTTCTTCCTTGACCATTCAAATTACATCTTTCGAAGAACACATCCATGCACCCTAACTTTCTGTTTTCAGAAATGGAAATGCACCAATCACTGCTAATGAATCATTAGCATTGGAAATCCACAGTTTTTTTTCTTTACAAACTCCTACTGTTTCAACTGCCCTTTCATTACCACACTTCATCTGACTGCAGCCCAACCTTCTCCCACCATGTTTAATGTCTGGATTGTTGGACATAGTTACATCCACTGGGCTCAAAGGTATGCTGAGAACAGAAATTTACACAACCTCAATTTACAAGATGTGGAAATTAAGTGGTTGGGCCAAAGAGGATTAAAATGTCACCAATTGATACCAATGGTGAAAACCTTTATGCATTTGCCAAAACCTGACCTGTTAATAGTGCACTGTGGAGGTAATGATTTGGGCACTTTGACAGGGGTAGGTCTGGAAATGCTTTTAAAGGACACCTTTGAGCAATTAATGGCACTTTTTCCTCAAACTGCCTTGGTATATTCCAATATATGCCAAAGACAGAAATGGAGGTGGTCCAACCAATTTTCTCCACAAATTGAGAAAGCGAGGAAGCATGTAAACAAATCTGTTTCAGCTTTCATGAGAGACCATGGAATGGGCTCCCTATACAACAATAACTTGCGTTACTACATGCAAGATATCTACAGAGGAGATGGAGTTCACTTCTCAGATGAGGGCAACAGAATTTTCATTCTGAATTTAAGACTGTGCATTGGTACCTACTTATAAGTACCTAAATGTACCATAAACCCAAAAGCTCTTCTCAGAGCTACCCTTCATCTGATCACTCACAATTATTATTTTTTTCTAACTTTTTTCACTAATTTTCCACAAATTACGCTCCCCGGAGCGCTACCCGGTTCGCTAACCGAAAGCTAACCTCGCGGAATTTTTTTAAAAAATGTTTTTTTTCCGCACATATAAGCCTCCTCAGCCACCCTCGGAAAACCTAGGGGGTCAAGATAAGTCTACCATGACCCCTTCTACCCATTCTAAACATTATTTGCCCTCCATCTTGTATCTTAAACCGACCGAAACACAAAATGGTGGACTCCCGTGACGCTTAAGGTTCGCTAACCGGGCCGCTTTCCAGAAAGCGGTCCTAAAAAAAGGTGGGAAAGTAATTTACAGAAAAACGACTAGAGACACTCTCACCAAATATAGATTAGCTCATACTACATAACAATCCCTTTCATTCTCACAAATTTGATTGAAATTTCATTTAGCCATTTAGCCTGTAGACCTATCTAAATACCCTGAGGTAAATTACTTCACAAAACACATCTAAAGTATTGGAATTGACAACCAATGAGAATTTTACTTTCATTTTCAATTTTTATTACCTGACATTTGATTGGTTATATACCTGAATATATATAAAGGAAGAGAGGGAAACACAACCATTTTCACTGCTACTTCCTGAACTACATTTCAAGAGCCTTTTCACCTCCCTGTAAAGTAAATTGATAATTTGTAAGTGGCACTTTAAATTAATTTGTAAAAACGTTTTTTGATAATTATTTACTGTCCCCCTGCTATAGTTATAGATACAGATAAGCTCCTCTGTTATATTTATTGATTGACTTACACTTCTCTGCTATAATTATGAATTTACTTACTTTAACTTCACTGTTAAAAAAACAGAACTACATGTCTGAACTTAAACCCAACAGTGCCCTAACTCTTCTAATATAATTATTTTTTTAATGCAATTTACAGCAAAAAAATGGAAGGGGAGCACGAAAAAATCAATGTTTCCTTCGACATTACAACAGAAGAGATTTTACCTGAAGAAAATATGGATGAAGATTTTATGGATGAATCTTTTGATGAACAATTTATTGAAAGCTTACAAGACATAGAAACATGCATGTTTGAGGAGATTCCAGATGATGTAATGCTGGAAGTTTTAATGAACTATGAAAATTCTGACCCATAAATTTTTTTATAATCAAAAAAAATAAATAAATAAAAAAAAACGAACAAAAACAACATATAATTAACATACAGTATTAGAAAAGTCTATCATTCTTTTATCCTTATAGTACGCTGCCCAGAACGCTTTCCGGTTCGCGAACTTGGCGCTTATCACGCAAAAAAAAAAAAAAAATTTTTTTTTACCCTCCTGGGCCCTTTTAAAACCTCCACATAAAACCTAGAGGGTCAACGAGGATCTACTATGCCCCCTTATGGTAATTTCCCCCTTTGTTTTGGCCTCCTCTTGTCTCTCGATCCTACCGAGAGACAAGATGGCGGCCGCTCCGGACTGTTTAGAATGTTGACAGACACCGGAGGGCCAATCAGCTTCGCATCGCAAAATTCCGTTTCGCGAAAAGTAAGCGGACCGGAGCGCAGCCCGGAGCGCTGTTACAGATATATATCTTGTTTTGAACGTTAATTTCTCAAAAACTACTGGAGCACATATATTGAGACCTAGCAAAGGCACATCGGGCTAACAGTCCCTACAATTTTGCCAAGTTTCGTGCAAATCCATTCAGCCGTTCGAGCTAAAAGTGAGGCCAACCGCCCTATGGAAATTAACATGGGAAAAACGCGTTTTGGGACCCCCCTTTTATCTCAGCCCCCCCTTGCCGAAACCCCCCCAAATTTCCAGGAGCTGCTCAGAAACAAAATGTGCCATTTTCCAGAAGATTTCAGCCAATTCCGTCCACAAACGCCAAAGTTATTAGACATAGAATTTTCAGAAATCCCATAGGGAAAAAATCCTAACTATATATACCTACTGGCGACCGCCAGTAGGTAATATATATATATATATATATATATATATATATATATATATATATATATATATATATATATATATATATATATATGACTTACATGTTGATGCAGCAAAAAAATGCGATATGTTTCTATGGTCATTTGTGAAATCTTAACACATTTCAAGATGGCGCGCATTTTGTGTGTAACCACCTAAGTCCGTTCTTTGTGTCAATAAGGGTTGCAAACACAGATAATGGTGCCGCGCAGTGCATTCCGATGTTAACACTGACGAAGGGATTTCATTCCCGAAACACGTTTGTTCAAAGAATAAAACTTTTCTGCTGAAACTGCTGCTGCTGTTTTCGTGAGTGCTGGCTTTCCATCAAACCCGGCTGGGTATTTGTGAGGGAATTGGAGCTTGGATCTGTAAACGCGAACACCATCGCGTTACTGGCACCCGCTTTCAGAGTGACTCGTGTGTTTGGTGTTTCTGGAGCGATTATATATATATATTATATATATATATATATATATATATATATATATATATATATATATATTCACGAAGAACTCCAAACACGCCACTTCCAACCACACAGATCGGCGAAACGCAAAGCAGGAGACGGACCACCGGAATGGATAACAGGTCTTTAATCCAGGTAAGAAGTTAATGCAGGAAATGCATAACGCGTTTCGGGCTGCAAGCCCGTGTTCACATGCATAAAACTGTCTGTTAAAATGTTTTTACTTTTTATAATGCCAAGTGAGAACCAGTGCACGCCCCTCCCACACATCATGTGATCATAAACATAGTAGACATACTTCTTGCCGCGACATGTGCAAAACATGTAAAATAAATAGTATAAATACTGGTATTAAACATGTTGACATTGTTTGTTAAAAAGCAATAAAAACCATTACCGGATGAATCCGTTAATTGCTCAGTTCTTATATATTTTGTCACAAACAAACACCCATGTACATCATATATATTCCTAAAAAAAAACCATACGTTTTACATTTGTTATAGTTAGGAATTAGCATTTAAAAAAACTTAGAAATTCACTGAAAAAACTATAGGTTACTTGAACATTTGACTCATATAAAACCAGAGAAATTCACCTGTTATAGTTAGTTGAGCTAACTATAACTCGCGCGCCTGCAATGCACTGCTGATGATGTCACATATTACATCACTGATGATATGGTCAGTGACATCACTCAAGACATTATTATTATTATTTAAAATTGTATATATAGCGCGCAGTTACCCTTGGGCATCCCTGCGCTTTTCCAGACAACATCAGATGGTACAGACGGCAAGATTAACGCACTCAAGCGGGAAACAAAAAGGTTTTAAGACCTTTGCGAAAACGCAGTGTGCAAGTCTCGGCGCGTAATTTTAAAGGGAGCGAGTTCCACAGCTTTGCCGTGTTGAATGAGAATCTTCTCCCGCCCGTGTGGGCCTTTTTGACTCTGCGGACTAGCAAGAGATGTTTCCGATCAGATCGCAGCGTTCTGCTTGCTTTGTATGGGGTAACTAAGTTCTTTAAGGTGAGTGGGCCTTTCCCTAAGAGGATTTTATGGGCAGTACAAAGTGCCTTAAAAGTCACTCTCTCCCGTACTGGGAGCCAATGCAGCGCCTTCAATGCCGGTTTCGCTGATTGCGTCCTCGGAACATCCATAAGCAGCCTTGCCGCTGCATTTTGGACCTGCTGAAGAGTCTTGAAGGTGGAATCAGGGGCACCCAAAAAAATGGCGTTGCTTAATCCAGTCTTGATGTTATCAGACCCTGAATCAACAGCGTCCTCGATGTTACCGGTAGGAGAGGGAAGATTTTTCGAACCGACCGTAGCAGGGCGTAACACACTCCTGCGGTTTTCTTAGCTTGGGTGCGAAATGACAAGTCTGGTTCTAGCCAGACTCCCAAGCTCTTAATCACCTCTTTGGGGACCGGGAGGTCTCCCATGCAGCTCGGCCACTGACATCTCAAATTACATCACTGATGACATCATCCAGTGAATGTGTGTTTCTGTAAAGTTTACATATTTTATATATATATATATATGCCATGGTCTATTCAAGAATAAGTTGATGTAAAAGTGCCTGAATACATTATTTAGTTTATGCATGACTGACTCTATAAGTCACTTATTGAATGTATGTTACTGAATGCATGGATTAGTGACTAGACTGTGTGAATGTCTCTCTTAGTCTCTCTGTTGGTGTGTAAGCAGGTGCAAGGGTTGGTGGGTAGCTACATCAGTGTGTATATGTGTTTTTCATTGATTGTATGAGTATCTGTATTGGGGTCTGAGTGTCTATGTGGTAAGCATGGACGAATTTTGCGAATCTCGCGTTCGGGAATTTTGCGGATTTGCGAATTCGCAATCCGCAAAATCCGCGAATTCTTGCGAATTTGCGGATTTCTTTTTTTTTTTGTGTTCGCAAGTGTTTCTGACAGTATGCGAGGATTTGGTACTAGTTCGCAATTGCGAACTTACTTGTCGGCTCCCAACGGTCGCGACTATGTTGTTTCTACGTCTGATTCATCATCACAGCCTCCCAGCACCCTCTGTTTCACCACTGGCACCCTCTCTTTGACCCATGCCACCCTCTGTTACATCAATGCCACCCTCTGGTTCATCATCTCTGTAGAAGATGGGGGGGAAAAGCAAGCCCACCTGCCCTGCTTGAACTGACATTAATTAATTTGGGGTTAGTTTATTAACAACACCTGCCCTGCCCCAACTGACAATAATGAATTAGGGGCTAATTAATGTGTCACTGAAAGAATTTGAAGTTCCAGCCTGGCACCTGCGTGTCTGCTCCTTTAGCTGTAAATCAGGACCTTTGTGGCATACAGTTAAGGTCAGAGCAGGGTCACACAATAGTTGCAAGCAGGCAACCGAATTCTGGAGGGCCCCCTCAGGAAGCACTACAGGGAATCGTTACAAATCATGAGGTTGACCTTTTGCACCTGCTCATTGCTTTTGCTTTTGCAAAAATTGTTTTTCGGTTTTTTCGCGCTATTCGCGGGGCGCGGCGTCGTGCGAAACCGACCGCGGAAGCCGCCAATTCGTGCGAATGAGCTTTTTATTTTTTTGCGGCTTGTTGTTTCGCGAGTTTTTTTGCAGTATTCGCGAGCCGCTTGCAGCGCAACACGCGAATTTACCCCAAGGTCGAGTGCGGGCGCGGCAATTTTGTTTGCGTGACGTATTTCCGTTTCCGCCCGCTATGTATAATCTCGCACAGTAAGCGCATTGCGAGGAAAATCTCGCGCGAACTTACTTTCGCGCTCGTGAACGGGCGCCGGCCATCTTGTTTTTCATTCATTTCCTGTGTCTGGGCATGGTGTTTAATCCTCTTGCTATCTTTGCCATCCTTTGCTTGTTTTCAGTTTTTTTTTTACGATTTTGCTTCTTATCTATCCCTCTCTTTTCCTAGCTGTATATTTTTGTCTTTTCTGCTATTTTTCTTTACTTTTAAACTACTTTTTTAAACTCTTTTCTTTTCTTCTTCCCTATCCTATTCCTTCCTAATTTTCTACTTCCTACCTTACCTGCCCAGACCATGGTGAAGCCAGGCGCCGTGAAGCTGCCCAGGCACTTGAGGGCGGCAGCGGCGGCGGGGCGGAGGAGTCCTGGACCCCGTGCCAGGACACCATGCGGTCAATTGAGGGGGGAGCAGGTGAAGCGACAGGAGATCTTCAGCCCGGAGGAAGTGGGCGCGCTGGTCTACTTCGTCCAGCGCCGCCTGCCCAGGACCATCGCAGGAGGCGGCAGGATCGCGGCCGGCGGCTACAACATGCGGCAGCGCCGGAAGCGGTGGGAGAAGGTGTGCTGGGCCATATCCCACCTCTACGGGGTCCAGCGCACCTACAGCCAGGTCACCCATCGCTGGACGGACCTCCTGGACCGGGAGCGCAACCTGCTGGACCAGCTCGGCTTGGAGATCCCCGGGCTTGGTGAGTAGTAGTAGCCATTTCATCACTCACTACTATGATGTTTTCTCCTGCTCTGTGTTGTTGTATTGCAAATATTTGTTTTTTACATGGAGCAAGCCAATAATGCCGCTGATGACGATTACATTGTAGTTAAATTATATTTCAAAATCTTCTGTGCATTTCAGGTGCACTGCTCTCCTTCTCAGTGGCGTTGCTACTATGCTTATTTGTTTTCTATTTTGTGGTCTCATTGGCATGAGTAACTATTATGTATGAGTGTACTTTACAGAACTTCGTAATGCTAGACACTAGGGGGCAGATTACATTTACAAGCCCCTTGCGCCACGTTTACGTTGCCTTGCGTGACGCAACAGCGGCGTAAACGTGCCGCATCCCTGCGAGTCATTTACAGCATGACGCATCTAGGGAGATGCGTCACGTTATAAAGCCATGGGCCTGCACCACAATGGGTGCGTTCCTAGTACGCAGGGTGGGCGGTCCGGCGGCTGTGCGCCTCGCAAAATTGCCTGCGTGAAATCTACAAGATTTAACGCAGGCACTTCTGCGACGCTGCTACGTCAATTCAATTCCTTATGCCTGCTTGAAGCAGGCGAAAGGACTGACACAGCATGTTAAGTATTGGGTGGCCCTGAGCATTACTGGAGTTGCATTGCGTTGGCGACGTGACTCCAGCGATGCGCCGCTCTTACGTGACGAGATGCGTCACGCAAGTGCCTACCCTTGCGCCAGGGCGCGCCGCATTGTAAATGAGGCGCATCTGCCGTGTCGCAAGGGTAGTTTTGCGTGACGCATTTGATCTGGCGCATCTCTGGAGATGCGCCAGAACGCGTAAGTAAGTATGCCCCTAAGGGGCAGAATTGCAATTACCGTCGCATCCCTGCAAAGTAGCAGGGATGCGCCATTAATTGTGCGGCCCGCTACCACCACCAAACATGGTGCGCCGTATTTGCAATGCGGCGCACCATGGGCCCAAAACGTCACCGAAGCTTTACTGCTGGAATTGCGTCGCAATGATGGCGCAGCTCCAGCAATGCTCTGGGGTACCCTATCTCCCCAATGCTGGGTCAAGCCGTACGTCTGCTTCAAGCAGGTGCAGGGTTTGTGTGACGCATCATTGTCCTAAAGGTGACTGATTGAAATTTTGTAGATTTCCCTCAGCCACTTTTAGGATGTGTTCCAGCGCAGGAATGCCCTCCCTTGCGCCGGAACGCCCCCTGATGGCGCAGGGCTTTATAACGGGATGCATCTCCTAAATGCGTCACGTTGTTATAATATTATACGCCGCACCATGGCGCCCTTTTTTGTTTAGCTGCTGCGTCACAAAAGTCACGCAAGAACGGAGCAAAAGAGCCGCAAGGGGCTTAAATCTGCCCCTTCCTTTGTACCCCTGACAATAAGAAAAATAGTGGCGGTGGATTGATAGTTTGACTATTTAAATGACTGGTAATGTAGCAGGCAACTGTTAGTGTTGTCACTGATCTGACTGAAATCACAATGGAGTTTGTCTGTCACTTTGCGTCTTGCCTGCGGACTGCTGCCTGCCAGTCCTAGGTGAACCTTTCAGTACTTTGTTTAGTGAGTTACGTGACTTTTGAAGTCACAGGTCCGCAAATAAAGGAAAACTAACCCTAATCAATATAATTTCGCGGAAATATTTTGTTATTGTCCATTTGAAATGTTTGATTTGGTTGACATTGACAAGCAACAATCATCCATGTTTTCTGTTCTTTCTTTCATGTTGTACGTCAGCTCCCCTCAGGGGCGAGGGGAGGACACAGGAGCAGCAGGCGGCGGATGCTGTTGAACAGGGCCAGGATCGGGCAGGCGAGGGCTCCTTTGCTGGCCCCAGTAAGTTTTCATTTTAGACTAGTACCTATTTTTCCTAGCGTTCCTCATTTGATTTTTTCAAAATCGTCTTTGATCTTCTTGTAGACTGTATCTAAATTCTTATCCTGCCTCTACTATGACTCCCTGTGGTATTACTAGATTATTCTTACTAGTCTGTCTGTGTAGCTAACTAAGATTGCACGGTTGGCGAAACTCCCATTCTAGTCAGCAATAGCTCTATCAACTTAGTGCAGTCCTCTGGGATTGTCCATATAATCTTTTGAAGTGTTCTATCTGCTTTGAAAATTCCCAACTATAAAATGTGAATGACCACCAAGAAATAATAAGATACTACCTTTTGGTTTGGATAGGAGAACAATCCATACCACTACAGTGGCGCGGACAATTCTTCTGCAGAAACAGAACTATGGACAATAAATAGTGCATTGCTTATGAATTATAATAGGCGCTGTTAGAGTTTCCACATACCTCTGTGATAACAGACTTTGAACCCCCAATGTCCTTACTGACTGACTACTACATAGTGTGGCACAGTCATTTACCTCCCGAATTCATCGATCATTGATCCCCAATGATGATTATTATCCAACGTAGCTGAAGAGTACGGAGTCAGAGTCAAGAAGTGTCAGAGGCACGGACTCATGCTTGCAAAAATTGCAAAACCTTTCGCTCAGTCACTCTAGTCACTCTGGACCAAAAAACACAGAGTCTCTCTAAGTTTAAAAGCTTTATTAAAAGTAAACACATTTATTAAAATGAAGTCATAATAAAAAAACGAAACGTTTAACTGAGAATGTAAAAGTGGTTAGTGCTGACGATTAATTGAAGACATTTCTTGTGGTCGAGCCGAGCTCTCACCTTGTTTCAACTTGATCTTGTTGTTAGAAGTCCATCTTCTGTCTGTGTGGAAAAAAATGGTGCGTGTTAAAAAGCCAGCCTTCATCAGTTGTGCCAAAAAGTGCTGCATTACATTGTTTTCACATGCCTTCATTCCTTGACCAAATACTAGTGAGTGGTTTATTCTAACATTCTTAAATGTACTTTGTAGGTGGAACATCTGGTGGCAGGGCCAACGCGGAGGTGGTGGTGGTGCTCGACACGGAGGCGGAGGGCAATTCCTCAGGGGAGGATGCGGCGGTTCCAGTGCCGGCTGTGAGAGTTCAGACGGTGGTGGTGGCGGGCAGAGGTAAGCTCTTATATATTCCTTACTTATTGAGATTGAAGACGTGGCTGGGAAGGAAAGAATATGAGATGCATGGCTGGGTGAATGATGAAGCAATGATTGGTGGAAGGACAACAGCCTGGGTGGGTGACACAGAAACTGTATGTGTCCATATACCTGGATCATGCTACTATCTGACTCTTAGATAGCATATGTGTATCTAGAGCAGGGGTACTCATAGTACGGCCCGCGGGCCGGTGGCGGCCCGGCAAACCTTCCTTGGCGGTGTGCAGACCTTGCAGACAATCACTGCTCCCCCGGCCCCCACAGAGCAGAGTGGAGATGCAGGGCCACAAAGAGGTGAAATAGAACAAAGTCTCTGCTCTGTGGGGCCGGGCAAGCAGTGATTGTCAGGGTGGAGATGCAGGGATGCTACAACAAACAAAGCCTCAATAATATGTTAATGGTCTTTTAAAGACCTGTTAAGTACTTTGGTGTGGCTGTCTGTGTGTGCGCGTTGAGGAAGCTGTCTCAGCCCGGGCTGAAGGCTGACACAGACAGACACACACACAGTGAGATAACAGAGGGGGAGGGAGAGGGAGGGCAGGAGGGAGAGAGAGATGGAGAGGGAGGGATGTACCATGTTACTCCGCATACTTTTACTCCGCATACCGTTACAACGCGACTTTTACAACGCATACCATTACAACGCATAGCGCTTTGGGGTGCTGGATAGTGGTAAGTATAATTTACTATTCTAACTCCAGTCCCCGTGGACCCTAGGGAAGGTGTTGGATAGTAAATTATACTTATTCCCTATCCTAGAGCGCCCCCCAGCGCAATGCGTTGTAATGGTATGCGGAGTAAAAGTCGCGTTGTAATGGTAGTGCGGAGTAAAAGATGCGTTGTAACGGGTGTATACCAGAGGGAGGGCAGGAGGGAGAGCATGAGTGAGAGAGTTGTATGTAAATGCTGGGTCTGGTGGCTCAGTGGATGAAGGCATCTGCTGCAGGGACCTGTGTGCAACCTCATGGTCACAAGTTTTCGTTTAGCTTTAGCCCCGCCCCCTCTGACTCCGCCCCCACCAGTGCAGCCCTCGGCCACAAACTACACTGTAAATTTAGCCCCTGAGAGAAAGTTTGTGAGTACCCATGATCTAGAGAGAGTAGACGGTCAGTGGATGAACTAAGTGTAACTTTGAAGAGCATGTAACACTGCACCCGCACGTCCGTTCCAGTGTAGGAAAGGCAAGGAAAAGAAGTTTTAATTTTGTCCAAATACTACCATCAATAGTAGCAGTAGTTTGTATTGCAAGCACAGCATAGATCCGGTTATTAGGGTGGCCACTCCCTACCTCTCTTAATAAGTTTAGTAGTACTCAGTCATTCATGTGTGGATGTATCACTGGTCACTCAATAAAAAGCAAAGCACCTAAAGTCATCCCATATATAAGCAAAAACATCCCATGTGAAGTGATAGATAATCCGATTATTTATCTTCTTCAATTTTCCATTTCTAGTACTCATTTCCACTGTAGGGTGAAAGTTAAATTAATTAAGCAGTAGCCCTTGAGTTGTAACAGAGTATTCTCAGTGCCACCCGTAATAGAAAAGTAAGAGCTTCACCACCTGCATGTACTGGACGGGTACAGTAACGCATCGCAAGTCTAGGTCACTCCTCATGGCGTGCGTCTCTTTTTCTCGGGTGCAGGTTTACTGCGCTGGCATTATGCCGGCTTGCAGAAGATAACGTACCAATTTTCCTAAACAAGAGACAAGAAGAAGAATAAGACTGGTGTACTTTCATAGTCGACTCCAATGGAAGTCCATAGTGCTCGTAGAATTTGTTCCCTAAACTCCCACTAATGTTAGAGCAAGGATGAAGAAGTGTGAGGTTAGATAGATACTGGCCTCAATAGTTATGTAATGCGCTTGCAAGTTGCTAGTTGTAGTGCAACACAAATTTCTGCTGAATGATTGAGTTAATCTTAAAGAGCATTGGTTACAGACTATGTCTTTCTTTCTTCATATAGGTTCTCCTTCCAAATGAACAAGGAGGAAGGAGCTGGCTAGAGCGGCCCGGCAACGGAGGATCGATGCCACTGTGGCCGAATATCGGCGGCTGGTGGCCCTGGAGGACGAAGAAAGTGTGCAGTCGACCACAACAACTACGTCGTCTGCATCGGCCTCCGTGCCCCCACGGGCTGCCACCCAGCACAGTGGTCCACCCAGACTGAGCCGGGCTGCCAAAGCCAAACGCCACCGCCGAGTAGCAAGGACAACAGCTTCCTCTCACAGCCGTTGCACCTGCAAGGCATTGAAGGCACGCCTGCGCCGCAGTACCCTGATGGTGTCCCGCCTCCAGCAGGAGCTCCACCACTTTTCAAACGAGTTGGAGGGGCTCCGCGTAGAGCACGCCTTACTCCGCCAGGAGCATGATGCCCTGGCCCAAAAAGTAGACAGCATCCACCCATAGTGTCCCTTGCCCCTTTTTTAGAGACTTTTGGGGGGTGGGAATTGGGAGTTGGGTTTTTGGGGACTTTTGAAGGACAATCGTTGGGGTTAGGGAGGGTCTTGCGGGAGATTATTTTATTAGGGATATAAATATACTTTTTCAAACTTTATCTGAGCATACCCGTTTCTTACTGCTTGCCTGGTGAGTGGGGGTTTAACAGTGACTTTGTTTTCCTGAAAGTTTAGTTCCATTTTCTTCCTTTAAGTGTAAATGCCCAAATGTTTTCAACACTAAGTGCCTCTCACTGAGTAAGTGAAGTGAATCCAAGAGTCCTAGGACTTTAGTAGTACTACCGTCAGTCTCTCGTCTCTCCTACTAATACTCCATTATACCCCCAAACCACCAAACGCTTATCTTACCTGTAATTTGTGTTTGAAAGTAGGGCTAGACCCAGGGCTGGCTCCACGGGAAACAGCAAATAAGGTTGGCAATCTTGGTCGGATAAAATTTCCTCATAGCGGTGGTACTAGTGGTGTGACACAGTGGCAGTTGCATGCCTATGAAAAAAAAAAAATTAAATCTGGTTTGTCATCCTGAGCAATACAAAGGTACAATACAGAATATAGCAGGTGACAGAAGTACACTAGAACAGTGCCACATTGTAGCCTAACAAATGGTAAAGTATAACTACTAATACGGTTGAAGTTCTTTGACATTAGCCATGGGTCTTTGTCAAGCAGAGTAAGAATATATCCTCGGATTTCTTCACCAGCCAGTTACTATCACCTTATCCTCCCCAGCAAGTGTGTGGATTTATTGCTGTAATTTAGTCACACATCAATCAAAACCACACAGCCTGGGGGAAGAGGGTTAGGGTTTGAAAAATGGATGGGTACGGGGGTTTTTGGGAAAGGTTTTGGGAGACAAGAAAAAATAGCACAGCATAGACAAACAATTGAACATAAACAATTCTTTGGGTACAAACCTATCCATCAATCTTTGAAAGTGCATGCACTACTGCATGCATGTCAGTGAAAAGTAAGTAGTACTTTCGACAACTGTGGAAGAAAGAATGCGACAGTACAGGGCGTGTGTGGAATTATTGATAACGATATTCAACATAAGGTCTCTGTAGCCAGATACCTGAGAGCCTTGCTGGTCACTATAAATCCATTCACAACAACACTCAATGGGGTTGGTCTGGAAGGTATAGTAGATAGAAAAGGAGAAATTGCTTTTTTTCTAGGTGTCCCTCACTCACCAGGGTTGCCCCTTGGTGACATGCTTCATCATTGGGGCCATCCCAGTCCTCTACGGGCTGGGGCGTGCTGCGACTTGCGAATTACGTAGGAGCACTTACAAATGACTATGTGTGGTGCAGATGTGATAGTGGAGTGGACTAAGTGATGTGTTAAGGGATCAATTTAGAAGCAGAGAGAGATCCAAGAAATGCAGTCACAGTCAGAGAAAAAGGCAAGGGATACTGTATCTATGTTGTTGTAGTTGTCCTGTTGGAAGTGGTAAGTAAGTTGCCTGCAGAAAAAAAACCTCTTATTAGCGGCACTCCTCCATTGCAGCCGACGCTTCGTCCATCGATGTTGGTCACCAGAAGACACCCTGTCCACTGCCTACCTGATGCTGAATTGTGGCTCGCTAATGTGAAGCCTGACTCCATCCTTTTTTCCCCATTGCAGAGACTGAAACCCGGCCTGTAATTATTCAACGAAAAACAGGAAGTGATATAATATTACAACACCACTAATAAATAAATATAAGGTATGTTGGCTGTGGAGTGCAAAAAGTCACAATTTGATTTTCCTAGTAGACAGTACAATATTTTTGAAAGTGCCTACTCTGTCTGAGTCACCTTTTGAAGGATAAATAAGTAGGGGCAAATTAATGTAGCGGATCTTCCCCCTCAAGCTAGGTGTACTGTAAACTGTGTTTTAGAAAAAAATTAGATCTTCCTAGCAGTGCTCCCACCCAGACCCTTACTAAAGCCAGTCGCAAAAATGTAGAAGACCCCCAATCAAATCTCAAAAAACGAGGCCTAGCAGAAAACTGGTGACAAAACTTACTTTGAAAGTAAAAGTAGACCGAAGTACCCCCTTCCTAATTACCCCTTACCCACCGTGGATTGCATTCAAACCACTTGCAAGCAACCAAGCAAAAGTATCCATAGCCAGCATCGCTCCAAGACTCGAAATCCCCCCCACTCAAACACATGCAATAGAAATACTGCTAACCCTAACGAACCCTAAGTTAAGAATAGTGGCAAAGGCTTTCTTTAACTATGCCAAATCCCCCCTTTCCCACCATGGATTTTCTTCAAATGACTTGCAACCAAAATTACACATTCTCACGAGTGCTCTAAGACCCCAGAACTCAGTTGCAAAAATCTAGAACACCCCGAAACACATGCAATCCTGCTGCTAGGGCTAACCCTAACGAACCCTAAGTTACAAAAAGTGCCAAAAGGCTTTTCCGCGAGGATTTTGTCCCAACCACTTCTACCCGGTATTAGACCTTCCCAGGAATGCCCCAAGACCTGCCAACCCACCCGCCAAGAAGCATAACACCCCCAAACAGGCCAAAAGCAAAATCTCATACTTGCAATATTTCTCGGCCTTCGGTCCAAACGCGCTGCGTAGCTAGGCCATAAGTCGGGGTTGCCACAACGGATTTCCTGAAAAGCAAATGCAATCAAGATTAGAGTGTCCCAGCAGTGCTCCCAGACCACGAAACTCACCCACAAACAGACGGAACCCCCCTAAGAGCACCTCAAAGGCAAGCAAGTCATCAAAAACACAAAAAAATTTCTGCCTGGGATTTGGTCCAAACCACTTTTATCCGGTATTAGAGCTTCCCAGCAATGGCCCCAGAGCCGTCAACCCAGGAGAAAACGAGTAGAAGACCCCCAAACAGCCAAAGAGCAAAAGTACAAAAATGGGGACTTTGTCAATTTTTCACAAATTTCCCAAATCACTCCGCGCGCGCTCTGCAGCTAAGCCCTAACTCCCCTCTGCCACCATGGATTTGCTTCAAACCTCTTGCAAAGTAAAGTATATATAGCCAGCAGTGCGCCCAGACCCCGAAACCCACCCACAAACACCAGGAAGCCCCACAAACAGGCCCCCGAAAACGCTACATTGAGCAAAATGCCAGAAATAGCCAAAACAAATCGGCCTGGATTTTGTCCCAACCACTTCTACCCGGTATTAGACCTTCCCAGGAATGCCCCAAGACTCGCCAACCCACCCGCCAAGAAGCATAACACCCCCAAACAGGCCAAAAGCAAAATCTCATACTTGCAATATTTCTCGGCCTTCGGTCCAAACGCGCTGCGTAGCTAGGCCATAAGTCGGGGTTGCCACAACGGATTTCCTGAAAAGCAAATGCAATCAAGATTAGAGTGTCCCAGCAGTGCTCCCAGACCCCGAAACTCACCCACAAACACCAGGAAGCCCCCCAAACAGGCCCCCGAAAACGCTACATTGAGCAAAATGTCAGAAATAGCCAAAAAAAAATCGGCCTGGATTTTGTCCCAACCACTTCTACCCGGTATTAGACCTTTCCAGGAATGCCCCAAGACCCGCCAACCCACCCGCCAAGAAGCATAACACCCCCAAACAGGCCAAAAGCAAAATCTCATACTAGCAATATTTCTCGGCCTTCGGTCCAAACGCGCTGCGTAGCTAGGCCATAAGTCGGGGTTGCCACAACGGATTTCCTGAAAAGCAAATGCAATCAAGATTAGAGTGTCCCAGGAGTGCTCCCAGACCCCGAAACTCACCCACAAACACCAGGAAGCCCCCCAAACAGGCCCCCGAAAACGCTACATTGAGCAAAATGTCAGAAATAGCCCCAAAAAAATCGGCCTGGATTTTGTCCCAACCACTTCTACCCGGTATTAGACCTTCCCAGGAATGCCCCAAGACCCGCCAACCCACCCGCCAAGAAGCATAACACCCCCAAACAGGCCAAAAGCAAAATCTCATACTTGCAATATTTCCCGGCCTTCGGTCCAAACGCGCTGCGTAGCTAGGCCATAAGTCGGGGTTGCACAACGGATTTCCTGAAAAGCAAATGCAATCAAGATTAGAGTGTCCCAGCAGTGCTCCCAGACCACGAAACTCACCCACAAACAGACGGAACCTTCCCTAAGAGCACCTAAAAGGCAAGCAAGTCATCAAAAACACAAACAAATTTCCGCCTGGGATTTGGTCCAAACCACTTTTATCCGGTATTAGAGCTTCCCAACAATGGTCCCAGAGCCGTCAACTCACCTGCAAAGAGGTACAACAACACCCCCACAAGTGCTGAGTCTTTCTTCATTGGGCGTAAACCAGCCCTCTGGTTTGATGGAAATAGGAGTCTGGAGGAGGAGGATAGAGGAGCATGTTCTTCTGAACTTGTGAACCTGAGGAATGCAGACTGCGGCAACTTCAAATGAATTAGCAAACCAGTGAAGACAGTTCTGCTGATGGGCTTGATTTTGTGATTATCTGATTAAAGTTTGAAATATATTAACTGTGCACAACAAAGAAAGACAGACACACAGGAATAAAAGTGAATAAGGACGAAAAAGAAAGTTATTGATTCGTTGTCTCATTTTCAGGGCTCGGTATCACGGTCCAGGAATAAGAATAAGGCTTCGTCATCATACTCTGCGAATTCAGGCAGGGTGAGCTCAGTGTCACCTGACAGAGTAGAAATTCCCTCATCTATGTTGCTGGCCACCTCCTCTTCATCCGGCACGCTTTCTCGTACTCTGAAATCTGGTGGTATGAGGTGCTGATTCATCTTGATCATTGTTAACCTCTCCACATTTTTGGGCGAGAGGCGGCTCCGTTTGGGAGTTACAATGCCACCAGCAGCACTGAAAACCCGTTCAGAAGACACGCTTGCGAGTGGGCAAGACAAGTAGTTTAAAGCCAGGTTGGTGAGCTGTGGCCACAATTCTTTTTTCCCATGCCAATACGCCAATGGGTCAGAATTAACATAGACCTCTGTTGAGTCATTCAGATAGTCCTTCACCATCGACTCAAGGTCCTCATCCAAGGTTCCTCCACTTTGCTTAGCTCTTGCTGTGCCTCTGACCTTTTGAGAACCAAACCCACGCAGAGCTAGCCAATCCTCTTCAGCCTCCAATGTTTCTGTTGTGTCTCGTGCAGATGATCCGGTTGCCGGTGTCTTTAACGGCTGAGAGGTCACTTGTGCCACAGCCACAGGTGCAGAAGTGGATTGTTTTGACTGGGGATGGCCTGCTGATGTACTGCCATTTCCTTCAATTTTCAGCCGTTCTCTTTCAAACCTCTTGGCTGACAAGGCTAGCCAACGTTTGTACTTTGGAACATGTTCATCATCAAAAGGAAAGAATGCTTGGCCTGCCAGCGCCTTTTTGTAGCGTGGATCCAGAATAGTAGCACAAATGTAATGCTCTTCTGAGTGGATCTTTTTAAGACGTTCATCACCTTGTAGGAGCTCTAATAATTTCTCAGCCAGAAGCAAAGAGTCTTGGTTTTTGTCATCTTTTTCAAACACAGAACACACCTCCTTCAGTTGGTCCTCCAGCATGTACAACAATGGGATAGCTTTTCCCAAATTAGAGTCCTCCTTGCTGACTGCACGCGTGAAGAACTCAAAAGGACGAAGCATGCGTGTCAGGCTTTGAACTATGTTCCATTGCGCCGCACCCATCCTCAGCTCCTCTGTACCCTCTGTAAGGAAATATTGATCGAGTTCCTTATACTGCTCATACAGACGCTCAAGCATGTAGAAGGTTGAGTTCCAACGTGTTACCACCTCCTGGATGAGTGCTTTCACTGGCATTTGACGTTGATATAGCAGGCTCCTCAGCTGCTTCCGGGCCTTAAAAGAATGGCTGAAATGCTTGCACATTTTTCGGCAGGTGTCCAATACACTGTACGCTGCACTGCCTTTATTACCCAAGAATTTTTGGACAACCAGGTTTATACAGTGCGCCAAACACGGCACTCTGAATTAGTCACCGTCCCTCATGGCCTTAACTATATTGGCGCCATTGTCCGTGGAAACATAACCAACCTGGCGTTTTAGTGGGGACAGGCAGTTAAGGACCTTTGTGTTAAAGACATGCAAAATGTTTTCTGCTGTGTGACGTTTCTTCAAACCAAACATGGCTAGTGTTGCATGTTTCCGAGCAGCTTTAAAAACAATGTCCGTGTCAACACCTGTGTTTAGCTTTGCTTTAGCCCCTGAAAAAGAGACCCAGTGTGCAGTGATGCACATGTAATCAGCGCCTGCGCCACTGGTCCACATGTCTGTTGTCATATGTATAGTGTGAACAGCACTCTTCTGCAAAGCTGCCCCAATCACCTTCAGAACATCTTCATGTAGTGCTGGAACCGCAACTCGGGCAAAATAGAACCGGCTAGGAACCTTCCATTTAGGGCAGAGCGCTGCCACTAATTGTAGAAAACCAACCCCTTCTACAAAAGAAAACGGGAGAAGGTCCAGAGCTAGCATTTTAGCCAGGTTAGTGTTATACAGACGCGTCAGTGGGTGGTTGCGTTCATATTGCGCTTCTGTAAACAACATCTTTTTAAATGTTGCCCTGGACCAAAGATTTACGGGATGATGATGATATCTCCGACCCAGTTACGCTCGCTGATGAACTTTTTCGCAATGGTGTATCACTCTCTCCCACACTCTTAGTGTGGCTCACATGGGGTGTGCTGCTGACAGGGGTACTGGGTGTAAGTGAAGGGTTTGACACGTCTTCTTCCTCCTCGTCATCATCAGATGAAACAGCATTACGTGCAATTCGGGCTTCCTTGATCGCCTGTAGGTGCGCAAACCATTTGACAGCGTGCTTTCTTTCAAGATGACCTCTCTGGCCTCCGGTACCATAGTTGGAACCCAACTTACCACGACTAACTCGAAGCTTACACATGCTACAAATGGCTACGGTTTCATTTTTTAGGCAAACACTAAAGAAGTCCCAAACTGCAGACTTGAAATGTCTTTGGGGGCCGGAGGAGGCGGCGATACTGGTGGTGGTGGTCCTGCTGCTAATTCCAGATGAAGTGGAGGATGTGGATTGCCGAACTTCAGTACGTTTTGCACTTTCACCACCACGAATTGAGGTCGAGGTGGATGTAGGTCCCTTCTTGCGAGTTAGAAATATGGAAGCGGTAGGTGTTGGAGTACTACTTAACTCCAAATCTAATGATTGTTGTGTTTCCATTTCCATTGCCTCCTCGTCAACATCATCATCACGCTCAGCAGCTTCTCGGGATAGGGTCAAAATGTCTCTTTGCTGCATGCCCAGTGGGGCTGCAGTGACCTTTGTGATGACTGGCTCGTCGTCATCGTGAGAGGCTTCATCACGAGCAGTATCTGTCACTTCTTGTTGAGCCTCATCACACTCCATAGGCATGAGTTTTTCGACGACCTTCCTTTTACGCTTAGGTACCTTTGTCAGATCATGGTGTGCCTCACTCTCAGACCGCAGTGGTGGTTTCCAAGCTGGATCCGTATCATCAGAAGGAGGTGGGCTTGAAGAAGATGTAGACACCCCCCTTGATCTTTTCCTTGCTAGGGATGTGGAAGACAATGAATGATCATCAGGAGGAGTGGCTTCCAATGATACCTCGGCTTCATTGTCGATTTCCTGATGTGCCCCTACTTCGGGAGGAACAACTATTGTGGGCACTTGTGACCCTCCACGCACCTCTGCTTGCGCATCTCCTTTTGCTGCCTCTCCTTCCACATGTACTTGGGCGTGTACTTGCACATGGTGTTGTTGTTGCGGCTGTGGTTGTTCAACACTTGTCAGATGAGTTACAACAACCTGTGTTGATTCAGGGACATTGCTGCTACTTTCTTGCGATGAGCCAACATCACTGGTCGATGGTGATTGGAGAAGTGCACTGACTGCCTCTGAAGCACTCAAGGGCTTTGACTTAAGTTGGCGTGGTGGTGGAGGCACTGAATTCAATGGAGCAGGGGTGCTGCTCCCAGCTTGGTCCCCAGCAGATCCTGCTGTTGCTGCAGGCGTACTTTTTTTTTTGCTCCCAAAAAACGTGGCGGTTGGCACACCAGCCTCCTTGGTAACTTGCTTCTTCTGCTCCTTACTAGCAACTTTCTTGCTAGAGGAGCTACGGAGAACTTTTTTTGGGGCCATCTTCTTCAGAGCAGGTCAGACAGCAGGCCGCAGTTGCACGAATTGTAGAGTTGTCTGAGGCCAGACGTGACGTCGCGTGACGTTATGCTGCACACACACACCGCTGCAGGACTTCTTCCTGGCACTGGTGGTTCTCTGGAGTCTTGTGCACCTAAAAACAATGGAAGACAGAGGAACATCAGTTCAGTTATACACCACAAAAAAAATCGGAAAAAAAACTGAAAAATCAGCACAATCCCATTCCATCCATGCCCTCCATGATGTTTAAGTTCAAGACAGCCCACAGAAAGACTAGGCCCATGCTAGACTCAAATACCCCTGGTGAAAAGGCCACAAGTACAGCCCCAAAAAACGAAAATCACTGGAAAATCAGCACAATCCCAATCCATCCATGCCCTCCATCATGTTTAAATTCAAGACAACCCACAGAAAGACTAGGCCCATGCTAGACTCAAATACCCCTGGTGAAAAGGCCACAAGTACAGCCCCAAAAAACGAAAATCACTGAAAAATCAGCACAATCCCAATCCATCCATGCCCTCCATGATGTTTAAATTCAAGACAACCCACAGAAAGACTAGGCCCATGCAAGACTCACTACCCCTGGGCATAAAGGTTGAAAAGTAGGCAAAATGGTTGCAGGCCTAACAACAAAGCCTGCATTCAAAATGGCCACTTGCCTCCCAGCACATGGCCAGTGCCTGTAGCAGCACTCAAAATGGCCACCAGCCACATGGCCTGTCCCTCCCCATGAACACCCCCAAAAATCGAAAAACACTGCAAAATCAGCACAATCCCATTCCATTCATGCCCTCCATGATGTTTAAGTTCAAGACAGCCCACAGAAAGACTAGGCCTATGCTAGACTCAAATACCCCTGGTGAAAAGGCCACAAGTACAGCCCCAAAAAACGAAAATCACTGGAAAATCAGCACAATCCCAATCCATCCATGCCCTCCATGATGTTTAAATTCAAGACAACCCACAGAAAGACTAGGCCCATGCTAGACTCAAATACCCCTGGTGAAAAGGCCACAAGTACAGCCCCAAAAAACGAAAATCACTGAAAAATCAGCACAATCCCAATCCATCCATGCCCTCCATGATGTTTAAATTCAAGACAACCCACAGAAATACTAGGCCCATGCTAGACTCCAATACCCCTGGTGAAAAGGCCACAAGTACAGCCCCAAAAAACGAAAATCACTGAAAAATCAGCACAATCCCAATCCATCCATGCCCTCCATGATGTTTAAATTCAAGACAACCCACAGAAAGACTAGGCCCATGCAAGACTCACTACCCCTGGGCATAAAGGTTGAAAAGTAGGCAACATGGTTGCAGGCCTAACAACAAAGCCTGCATTCAAAATGGCCACTTGCCTCCCAGCACATGGCCAGTGCCTGTAGCAGCACTCAAAATGGCCACCAGCCACATAGCCTTTCCCTCCCCATGAACACCCCCAAAAATCGAAAAACACTGCAAAATCAGCACAATCCCATTCCATCCATGCCCTCCATGATGTTTAAGTTCAAGACAGCCCACAGAAAGACTAGGCCCATGCTAGACTCAAATACCCCTGGTGAAAAGGCCACAAGTACAGCCCCAAAAAACGAAAATCACTGGAAAATCAGCACAATCCCTATCCATCCATGCCCTCCATGATGTTTAAATTCAAGACAACCCACAGAAAGACTAGGCCCATGCTAGACTCAAATACCCCTGGTGAAAAGGCCACAAGTACAGCCCCAAAAGACGAAAATCGCTGAAAAATCAGCACAATCCCAATCCATCCATGCCCTCCATGATGTTTAAATTCAAGACAACACACAGAAAGACTAGGCCCATGCAAGACTCACTACCCCTGGGCATAAAGGTTGAAAAGTAGGCAAAATGGTTGCAGGCCTAACAACAAAGCCTGCATTCAAAATGGCCACTTGCCTGCCAGCACATGGCCAGTGCCTGTAGCAGCACTCAAAATGGCCACCAGCCACATGGCCTGTCCCTCCCCATGAACACCCCCAAAAATCGAAAAACACTGCAAAATCTGCACAATCCCATTCCATCCATGCCCTCCATGATGTTTAAGTTCAAGACAGCCCACAGAAAGACTAGGCCCATGCTAGACTCAAATACCCCTGGTGAAAAGGCCACAAGTACAGCCCCAAAAATCGAAAATCACTGAAAAATCAGCACAATCCCATTCCATCCATGGCCTCCATGATGTTTAAGTTTAAGACAGCCCACAGAAAGACTAGGCCCATGCTAGACTCAAATACCCCTGGTGAAAAGGCCACAAGTACAGCCCCAAAAAACGAAAATCACTGAAAAATCAGCACAATCCCAATCCATCCATGCCCTCCATGATGTTTAAGTTCAAGACAACCCACAGAAAGACTCAGTCCACCCACCACTGAGTACCCCTGGGCAAAAGGCCCCAAAACAGCCCAAAAATCGAAAATTCCAAAATTTTAGTTGCAGCAACTGTAATGCCCCAAACAAACTTACTTGTAAAATTTCTAATCCAACAGTGATCCAAAGAAAGTCAAAAAAGCCTCAAATCCAAAGATCCAGCAGCATCCACAGAAAGTAATCCTTCCAGCTCCAGATCCAAATGAAAAGTGACCAGGAGATGGACAAAGCACTGGGAGGAGCCTGCTGAACAGGAACAGGAAGTTGAAGACTGTGGGGCACTTCCTTCCTCCCACCCCCCTCCCCCCCTCCCCAAAATGGATTCCTCGCTAAAAAAGTGCAGGCAAATGTCAACCTAAGGAGTTATTCAGATAAAAATCATCATTTCAAGAAGGTTTATGCTGCTTGCTGGTGGATTTCTTGTGCAGAATCGCAAATTTTATATTTTCGCTTGTGCGAGATTCTTGCTGCTCGCCGCATCTCAAATCTCGCAATTGCGAAGTACCGCGAGACGTGATCTCGCCGTACTCGAGTTGACAAACTATCGCTGGCAAGCCGCGATGACGTAATCGCGCTCGCCAATTCCCGCGGGATCACACAGCAAGATCCAAAATGGCGCAGCACTCGCAAACTATCGAGAAAAACAACTCAGCAAACGATGATAAACGCCGCGCGCTGCAAAAATTGTATCACCAACGCCGCGCGCCGCAAAAAAAATCCGCTGCGTGCGAATTTGCGGATTTTGCGGGAAATTCGCAAATCTCGCGGATTGCGAATTTCCCGAAAATCCGCAAAATCCGCGAGCGTAACGGATTTTCCGCCCATGCTTACTATGTGGGTGTGTGGGTGGTGTCTGACTCTGTGCATACATGTCTAAATGGCTGATTCACTGGTTCTATAGACTCATCTCAGAAGGGCTGTATAATTAGCTGGCTGTGTGAACAGGTGTGTTGATAAGTGAATTGATGTCTCAGTTGTATATATGTGAGTAACTATATATGTTTTTACATAGTATATGTAAGTTTTGGGATGTATAATTGATTGCGTGAGAGACAGTGATTGCAAGAGTGTCTACATACACTAATGTGTACTTGTATTAGTGATTTTATAGGAGAGTAAGTATGTGATAGTATCTATATAAATAAGGAAAGTGATGTGTGTATCAATAAGGCAGGTGTTGTGTAAAAATCTGCATCTCTCTCTTGGTGTGTAAGCAGGTGCACGGGTTGGTGGGTAGCTACATCAGTGTGTATATGTGTTTTTCATTGATTGTATGAGTATCTGTATTGGGGTCTGAGTGTATATGTGGGTGTGTGGGTGGTGTCTGACTCTGTGCATACATGTCTAAATGGCTGATTCACTGGTTCTATAGACTCATCTCAGAAGGGCTGTATAGATAGCTGGCTGTGTGAACAGGTGTGTTGATAAGTGAATTGATGTCTCAGTTGTATATATGTGAGTAACTATATATGTTTTAACACAGTATATGTAAGCTTTGGGATGTATAATTGATTACGTGAGAGACAGTGATTGCAAGAGTGTCTACATACACTAATGTGTACTTGTATTAGTGATTTTATAGGAGAGCAAGTATGTGATAGTATCTATATAAATAAGGAAAGTGATGTGTGTATCAATAAGGCAGGTGTTGTGTATGTATCTGCATCTCTCTCTTGGTGTGTAAGCAGGTGCATGAGTTGGTGGGTAGCTACATCAGTGTGTATATGTGTTTTTCATTGATTGTATGAGTATCAGTATTGGGGTCTGAGTGTCTATGTGGGTGTGTGGGTGGTGTCTGACTCTGTGCATACATGTCTAAATGGCTGATTCACTGGTTCTATAGACTCATCTCAGAAGGGCTGTATAGATAGCTGGCTGTGTGAACAGGTGTGTTGATAAGTGAATTGATGTCTCAGTTGTATATATGTGAGTAACTATATATGTTTTTACACAGTATATGTAAGTGTTGGGGTGTATAATTGATTACGTGAGAGACAGTGATTGCAAGAGTGTCTACATACACTAATGTGTACTTGTATTAGTGATTTTATAAGAGAGTAAGTATGTGATAGTATCTATATAAATACGGAAAGTGATGTGTGTATAAATAAGGCAGGTGTTGTGTATATATATGCATAGGTGAGTACATGGGTGTATGATTGATTAGGGCATGACTGAATAGATGTGTGAGTAACTCTATGGATCAGTAGCACTGTGTAAATGTATATATAGGTGTATGGATATTATACTGATGTAATGTTGTATGAGTGACTGTATCAGTGTATATCTGGCTCACAATATATAGATAGGAATCATTAGATGGATATCTAGTACCTGGTATTGGTGTGTCTATGCTTCTCAAAACGGTACTCTGTATTTTAAAGTGCGTGTATCAAAGTTTATATTACGGTGTGAAGAGGTGTGTCAGACTATCATGTGGATGATGTCATCAGTGATGTCATTTGAGATGTCATGAGTGATGTCACTGACCATGTCATGAGTGATGTAATATGTGACGTCATCAGCAGTGCATTGCAGGTGCACAAGTTATAGTTAGCTCAACTAACTACAACAGCCATTTTTCTCTGGTTTTACATGAGTCAAATGTCCAACTAAATATAACGTGTTTGAAACCTATGGTTTTTCCAGTGAATATCTAAGGTTTTTTAAATCCTAATTCCTAACTATAATGTCTGTAAAACCTATGGTTTTTTCAGTGAATTTCGAAGGTTTTTTAAATGATAATTTCATCTTTTAATATTTATAAAACCTATATTTTTTCAATTTTTTTTATATTTTTCAACTCTATCATCCTTTTTTTAAACGTTACAAATATTGCAATCTTTTATATCTTCCCCACAAAATATATATATATATTTTTTTTTTGGGGGGGGGAGAAAACTACAGTCTCGTACCAGTAGTCTACCAAGCTCGATCAACACGTGAATCCTATCCACCACATTTAAATGATGCGCATTTTTATTCAACAGGTTTGTGACACCGCATCCAGCGTAACAACATGTACGTATGAGGTTGCACCAGCTGCTACTGTGGTATTCGAACGGTACGTACTACCAAGCGGCGTGTTACATCATATACGTATGGGATGGCACCCGCTGTACATTCCAAATGCAAGGAATGCACGCTGCCATGCCCTGTGTTACGCCATAGACGGACGATGTTGTGCCGCATACGACATTCCCTCTTTTTTTTGTCTCAAAACTACATCTAAAAACTTTAAAGTGTATATGAGAGCAAGCGATAATTAAAAATATTTTAAACAGTTATATATTTCTAACTGTAATAAACTTATATTATAGTAAATATATTGTCTCAAAATCACATTGGCTGCGGTCTCATTGGGCACTGGCTGCGCGATTGCTATGTGACCATAAAAAAAACATTTCATTAGTTCATAACATTTCTCATTGCAACAGTTCAAAAACGCCACTCATTTTAGTCAATATCTGTACTGCATTTTATGAGACACACCTCTTCTGCTTAGAGAGCTTTGTTCTAAACTTTTTCAATAGACACATATCTTACACTACACACAAAATACAACTATTATTTTCATCAATATTCATGCTCTGTAAAATAGCATTCCACCTATCATAGCCAGACACCTAAAAGTTACATTACCAAAATGTTCTCCAATACCACAGGTATTTATTTATTTATTTAAAGAGTTTTATATAGCGCTACTGGACCCGAGAGTATCAGAGCGCTTTACAGGGTCGGCATACATACACAAAATAGTTCACTGTGTGCATTAATCATGAAAGATCCAAAACATTACATTCACATGGATAGGAGGTAGCCATATAAGACGACATAAGCCGCGTGGAAATAATCAAGGAGGATAAAAGTGGGGAGGAGAGACAAGGAGATCAAAAAGAGGATGGAGAGCAAAGAGAATCGGAGAAATAGGGGGTTAGGGGCCAGGTGAGAGGGAAGAGGGTCTTTAGTGTGAGAGGATGGTTTGAGTTTCGAGATGATGTTGATGATAGCAGTTTCAGAGACAGGGAGAATTTGCTCCAGGAGGCATTGTTTTTAGTTTGGTGGTGTATGAGAGTAGAGACTGGGAGGGGGGAACTGAGAGTGGTAGGGAGTTGTCTTGAAACGGGGGAGAGGAGGGCGAGCTAGTACTATGAATGTTAGGGAGGGGGGTGATGTTTGAGGGGCGGTTGAGGTGAGAGGAGGGTGGCGGCGAAGGAAAGTTTGATCGTGTTGACTTTGTTGGAGAAGAAGCTTGCTATTTCTTCACATCTTTCAATAGTGACTAGTATTTTGGGAGGGCCAGAGAAGGTTTGTTTTTTAACAATGTTAAAGAGTTCTCTGGGGCGGTTTCTGGCATGATCTAGCTGCGCTCGAAGATAGGAGGCTTTTTCATTGAAGATGCGTTTTTTGTATTGTGCCCTAGCATTTCTCAGAAGCACCAAATTGTCAGTGGTGGGATGATTCCTCCAGGTACGTTCTGAATTCCTGAGTGCCCGTCTTTCCATGTTAAGGTCCGAGTTGAACCAGGATTTTGGTGGGATGTTTTGTTTTTGTTTGTATTATATAGGGCCAATTTGATCCAGGGCATCAAGAATAGAATTGTTGTAGTGTACAGTTAGGTTGTTGGTGCTATGGGAGAGAGGGGGGAGAAGTAAGCGAGATTTAATGGTGGATTCCAATTCACCCTGTGGAATAAGGTGAAGTTTACGAGTAGGTTTCAAAGGTAAACTGCCTATGGGGGTCGGTGTATAATGGAGCCATTAGGTTGAAGAGGATAAGGTGATGGTCGGACCAGTCTACTGGAAGGATCTTTGAGAGGGAGGCGAGATCCTTGCTAGTCAGGATAGCATTAAGGGTGGCACCTTTGGTGTGAGTTGGGGATTGGCAGAGTTGAATCAGGTCGGTAATGTCCATGATATTGTTAAACCGGGAGACAGCAGGGTCGTCATTTTTATTCCAGTGGATGTTGTAGTCCCCTAGAAAGATGTTTTTAGAGTGGGAGAGTGACGCTAGAGTAATAAGATCGGACATCTCTTCAGTAAAGGAGATAGAGTTTCCAGGGGGGTGGTAGATAATGTGAAGCCTAATGGCGGGGAAGTCTGGGGTATTGATATCTGCGCAGAGGTATTCAAATGTTGATGGGTCTTGCAGTTGGAAAAGCGAGAGATTAAGATTATCTCTGAAGAGAATGGCAAGGCCCCCTCCTATTTTTTCACTTCTATATTTTTTAACGATGAGGTAACCAGGGGGGATCAGCAGGTCTAGAATAGGAGAGGAATGGTTTAAGTAAGGAATACTATGTCTATGTTTTCACTGAGAATAGTTTCCGCAAATTCAGTTGCGTGGCAGGAGGCGGACCAGCAGTTAATCAGCATGCATGACAGGGGTGTGGGGTTGGGTAATTGGGATGGGGACAGGGGTGTAAGGGTTTTAGTTGTTGTGGGAGTCTAGGTGATGTAGGAAGAAGGGGTAGGCTGCGTGTACCCAGGAGAACAGGGATAGTGGACTGAAGGCTAGGGGGAGTAGAAGGGTAGGATTCTTGGGGAGATGCAAAAGAGCTATTAAGGGAGTCGATTTCAATGGATGGAGGGCATGTGTCATAAGGTAGAGGGGGGAAGTGTTGACACTAAAGACATGGGCGATTTTGGTGAGTATGGATGAGGTATTGAAGTTACGAGGGAGGGTAGGGCAAGGTGGAGTGCTGGTATAGGTGGTATCACAAGGAGACGTGTTGGTGTTGATAATAGCATTAGTGCAAGGAGGGCAGTTCTTGCAGGGATTAGGAGTAGAGGAGTTGGTGTGTGATGATAAGGGGATAGAGATTAGCGAAGGGACCAATGTGTGAGCCTGGTCATAGGGGTGGGCTTGAGTGAGGAGTGAGACATTAGTTCTGAGAGAGGCGAGATCAACGACAAGGGACATCAGGAGTAGTTCAACATTAAGGAGTGATTGTGTGAGAAGTGAGGAGTGAAGAGGATCGATAGTATTTGGGAGGATAGAGGAGTAGCGTAATCCGGGGACGGAGATTGATGAGCAGAAGGGGGGGATAGCCTGGAAGGGGGAGGGAACTTGAAGTAAGGTGTGCAGTGTGATCATTTTGGGGGATGGGGGGCAATGGCGGTCGATGTGGGAGGGGAATTCTTATTGGGCGGAGGATGGGGCGGGGAGACAATAGGGTTTGGTGTACCTGGAGTATTATGGCATATATGGGATAAAAGTGAGGCTGAGGGAGGGAGAGAGGGAGTGGCCAAAGTGGGAGGTGTGGGTGATAATGAGGGTAGGGGTGGGTCATTTGGAGAGGTGGGAGGGGAGAGAGTGCATCAGAGAGTGAGGTGAAATGGAAGTTAGAGGGCGAAAGGGGAATAGAGGCGAGTGGGCTAATGAGGAGTGATCGGGACAAGGACATTAAGTAGTGTAGGATAGTCGAGAGGGGGGGTGGGCAAGTCGATGGGTGCAGGGGATGTGAGGGGTGCAGTAACATTTGGGGCTTGGGAAACATGGGTTTCATAACAGATAAAACCGTTAGGCGTGAGGGATGTGAGTAGTGATAGCCAATAATCCTCAGGATTGGGGATAGGAGGGTGGAGTAATATGGGGAGTAAGGGGAGGGAGGGGGAGCTGAGAGCCAGTACAAAAGATAGAGTTAGAGACGGAGGCCAGGGAGGCCAATTTAGGCAGGGCAGGGGCAGTAGTGTTGGGTGTGGGAGTGGGTGATTCTGTGCAGGTGGAAGGAGGTGCAGGGGGAGTCGGGCATTAGAGATAGCGGTGAAGTTGGGGTTGTGGTAGTCAGTAGAGGTTGGCGATCAGGCGATATTGTGCAGGTAGAAGGGGGTACAGCGGTGGAGTTGAGGGCTGGGAAGTCGGTAGAGGCTGGGTATAGATATCGAAGATGGGGGTAGAGGGTAAGTTCTGGAGAAGCGGTGGGGGGGTGAGAGATACTGTGGTTCGTGAAGGATCCAGGAGTTGGGGTTGCATACGCTGTCCACAACACAAAGCAATATAGAACGGCCCGAGACAGTATCATGCGACATAATGAACACACAGACAAAGTTAGATAGTGGAAGTGGATACGGGCATGTACGCTCGACTCCTTTTTATTACCATGGTGACATATCCAGTGACGCCTGAGCTGGATGTGTGTGCGACAAGTGTAAACCAGCCTTCTGGGAGTGGTTGCTGCTAGCATCAACTACAGCAGTAATCATTGGATCACGCACAGAGATTCAATATTGAAAGAATCAATAATTTATGCTGCAGTAAGGTAGAGACAGTAGATGTGAAGTAATACAGAAATAATTCCAACGTAAAAGAACAACAACTTGTGGTATACTGACACACAATCAATAGATCTGCAATAATTAATAAAAAGATTATATCATAAATACTCCATCAGTTCTACTGCACTCGCATAACCTGAGGTTCCGTGACGATTTGAACCCGTGTTTTCAATGTTGTCGGAAATACATAATATTGGTATCAGCGAACCGCAAATGATCCATTTAGCATATCCTGGTGTTTTCGCTATGCTACGAGCAAGAGTACTCCTGTTATGAACACATTTCTGATCTACCCACGGCATCCATCTTAGATCATGGCAGCCATTTTGTGTTTCTTGCCCTCACATACGCAATAACCTCTGATCACTTCATTTCGATTAAGGACACGTAGCCTTAGCCGGAGATTCACCTCTTTCATGACACGTGCACCTTAAACCAGATCATGCTGTAGCTGCATGACTCGACAAAGGCTGCCTCCTCTGCCCGAGGCCAGTCCTGCTAAACTGGTCTCCGCGTCCATTGTCCCGATCATGATTAGGCGGCCGAAGCCGGTAGGCTTGCCCATTTACAACCTACAAACATCCCTTATCCCGCTTTTCTATCTTCCACACCTGGCTCCGTTCCTTTCTTTCTGAATCTTTATTAGGGGGAGGTAACGAAATTTACAATGAGGCGGTCCGGCTCTTGAATGCAATATTGACAAGGGATTGTGATGAACTAGTGGGAACCCCTCTTCGTAGATGTTTGGTATCAGATTTTATCGACGGTTCCTGTGTAACGCCAAATATTTATTGTTTAGGACACAAAGGTTTTGGGAATGTACCAACATGTGAAGAATTCGCCTGAAGGCCAAAATTTAGTATTTAAGGAGCAACCCTCTTTGTACAATTTGAACAGGCTCCTAGACACTGCCCATGCGTAGTTTCTGTGACTTCTGTGTCCCTGCAGTAATAAACCTTTGGTCTTTGACGCCACCATCGAGAAGCCCGTGTTTCTGTGCATTTGCGCACCAAGGCAGGTGGAACTCCGGGGTCTTTGGGTGTTGTTCCCTGACACCTCTGGACGGAACCAAAAAGTCCAGAACTCCAATTGGCGCCCAATGTGGGGCGACGTCATTCGGTACCGGTCCAAAAGCCTGAAGAGTTCGAGAAGCTTTGTGTGAAGATTCCTGAGGGAGGCGCCCCACTTCATCGATCCCGGCATATCGCAAAAGTGGCCCGAAGTTCTCTTCCACGAGGGTTCCCGTTCAGGACGGCTGCAGTGGGCCGTTGCCTTGACCGTCGCCCTGTCTTGGACCCAAGGTGCAGTCCTTAGTACGGCGAAACGTGACGGGTTTCTCCTTGGTGACGTCTTCAGTGCCTCAGTTAAGTATTTAGTGGTTGCTAGTTGGTTACTTCGTAAGGGTTGTTAAAATCCTTTTTGGTTCTTGGTCTGGTTTAGTTTCGTAAGATTATCATTGGTTGTTCTGGATACGATAATCTATTTGGTTCAGTTTGGGTATCGATACATCAGTTCGTTTTGGTAGGCCTAAAAGTTCTTGGTTCAGGTGCACATATCTGTTTCGTGTTTTGTTTGTTCTTGTGTTCCGGACTGAAAAATGGTAAGTCGGAGAAATTGTATGTTGTCGTGCTTTGGTTGCAACAGTGACTCACGATTGGAGGACTCATGTCTGGTTCCTCCGATTGGGACTCCCTTATATGACTTGTACTGTAAACATGGTGTGGGTCCTATATCTTATAATGAGGTGTGGGTCCGCTACACTGAGAAAGATGGTGTCCTTAGTTGGCCAATGCATGGTAGTTTTGAACCCGAAATTCTTGACAATTTAGAAGCGAAATTGTTTAGGAAGAAAGCCCGGCCGGCAATGTTTGATTCTTTCCGTTACTGGCGAAAAGAATCCAAACAGAGAGAAATGAAAAGGTTAAAGAAAGAACAGAAAGAGAAAGAAGAGTTGACTCTAGAGCAAGCAACTAAACGGTTGCAAGATAACGAGTGTGAGAAGGCCATAGAGGTGGCCATTAGAGAGCATAATTTAGCGATCGACAAGTGCTATCCTGCCTTGCCATCGAAAACAGCTAAGATACTAGAGGACCCCGAAAACGATCCTCTGTTGTCTTATCTGTTACGGTCACCTCCACCGTATGCACAAGGTGTTACGGCTCCACCTTTACCGAATGTTCAAATTCCGGTTGCTGGACAACCTGGTATTCCTGCTCCTGCCCCTCAGAATCAAGCTCCTGTACCTCCTGTGGTTAATGTGAATGTTCCTACGGCTCCTCCTCTTCCTGGGTTGCCGACTTCTATACCTGTATCTGTCTCGCTTACACCTACTGCTCCACAAACTATTTTTCTCGACACTCCTACTGTTCCGCTATCTGTTCCTACCTCTACTGTGTTCTCTACATCTGCAAGTGTGTTGACTCCACTTTCTGTTCGTCGAAGAATCACTGATTCTGTGTCTAATATTCTGTCTCCTTTCTATAAAACTTTAATCAAGACTCCTACTTCTGACTCTGTTCAAAGACGTAGTCAGCTTCCAAGTACTGAGGAACGGGGAATTTTAGATTCCACGGCTCTCAGATGGATTTCGAAGAGTAGGAGATATAGTACGAGAGATGTACTAGATACATTTATGCAGTGGAAGGAACCAACACAACGGTATGTCTTTGATGAGATGTGCTCGTTGTTACGTGAGGAGATAGAAGAAGATGATGTTGAATCAAATCTAGAAGACTTAATTAAGGTTCAGAAAGACTTTGCTGCAGGAATGATAGTAGGCCACAATATAGAAGAAGCGATGGAACTGATCTTAAGTTTTAGAAATGATCCATCTCTTCGTTCACCGAGAGATTTAGAGATAAGTAAGACGAAGCTGAGTCGCCAATATCCAATGAGGGAAGTTCCTCCAATTTGGCGCGAAGCTGTGCAAGCTGACAATGTTAATGGTATTGTAGCAGCTCCGGCCCAATTCCAGAGAGTATGGACACACATTCCGTGGAAGCGAGCCGAAGTGCTAGCAGTAAAACAGGCCTTGCCAGATCCGCGTAAGAATCCTGCTGGATATTACAAGGAATTAACACAGACAGTTGAGGCTTGTATAATGAACTTAGCGGACATTGATATGTTATTTGGCAATGTAGTTCCGCAACCAGTGTGGGCTAAAATTCGTAGAGAGGATCATCAAGTTGCCTTAGGTGGTGATTGGGCAGCTATCACTGCAGCGGATGGTCAGCAAACAGGTGGTGCAAAACCCGAACCCCTAATTGCTAATCTTCCAGGTAGGATAATAGACTTAATGAAGACTCTGATGCCCGCATTACGTGTTAATTGGGACAAGTTATCCGCATGCAGGCAGAAGAAAGACGAAAGTGTCTCCGACTTTTTCACGAGGTTCGAAGAGACTTTTGTAGATCATAGTGGTCAAGATATGAGCACAGAAGGAGGACAGAGACTGTTTGTCGATAAATTTGTGCATAATTTGTTACCTGAGTTATGCAATAAATTAAAGGATTCAGAGAGTGCGTGGGCTGTTTCTACAACTGCGCAAATACTTGCAACTGCACAATATTACGAAAATAGGGATAAAGAGGAAAAAGAAAAATCAGACAAAAAAACGAAAGATTTAAAAACTAAAGTTCTTTTGCAACAGGCGTATCCGCCTCGCACGAATCAGACTAATATGCAACAGAATTCGTATCAAAGAACAGATTATAGTTCACCGAGGCCTCAATATCAGTGGAACCAGTGTGCGTACTGTAAGAAAGAGGGTCACTACAAGAATGAGTGTCCGATCTTAGCGCAAAATAATGCAGCAGCAGCTCAGAGAGGTCGTGGTGGTTTTGTGCAGAATTCTAGAGGTCGAGGGCGAGGTGCTATGCCTCCACAGACGAATGATCGTCCTTCCAATCACTTTGATCAAAGAAATGGACAGTCAGCCCAGCAAAATAGATCTCAACAATATCTTGTTGAAGACTATTGTGAAGTGGATGAGGGATTTCAGCAAAATGGGTACTAGGACAGCCATGGACAGAGAGAGGGAGTAGTATCAGTTCCAGTGGATCAGAGTGGGCCTTATGTCGCAGTAGCAACATCAGGTGTAGTCGAACCGTTTCTGTTGGATACTGGTGCCGCAAAAAGTTCTATCATTCATGCGAAACTCCCTGGCGCACCTTTGTCCGGCTTAACAAATGTTTCTGTAGGTTTTTCAGGCGCCCCTGTTTACAACCCCATATCTGGTCCTTTGTCTATTTCTGTTGGACCGTGTCAACTGAAAGCACCTCTGATTTTGACAACAGGTTGTAATGAAAATCTGCTTGGTTTAGACTTGTTAAAACGACTATATGCGACATTGTACTGTTCTCCGGAAGGAGTACAGCTTAGATTGGGTAAAAGAATCACCTCTCCGATGTACTTGTCAATGGATGTACTCCCGCCAGAGCTGCGTTCACTCCCTGATTCTCTTTGGGCGACTGGTCCTAATGATGTAGGCCTTTTAGAAATACCACCATATGTAGTAACTTTGAAAGCAAATGTGAAGTTTCCAAGAATTCCTCAATACAAAATATCTAGTGAAGGTGAGCGTGCACTTTTATTGATTGTGCAAGATTTAATTAAGAAAGGTGTGGTTGAAGAAACTAGAGGAAATGTTTGTAATAGTCCTGTATTACCGATTTTGAAACGAACTGATCCTACAAAGCCTCCAGTGTATAGGTTTGTCATCGACCTCAGAGAAGTCAATAAGATTGTGGTCCCGCAGCTTCCTGTGGTTCCAGACATTACTGCCTTGTTAACATTGATTCCTGCTACAGCTACTTGGTTCTCAGTTATCGACTTAAAGAATGCCTTTTTCAGCATTCCAATAGCCGAAGAAAGCAGAGATATTTTTGGTTTCTGTCTAGGAGGTCGCAGTTTCAGATTTAAACGCGCTCCTCAGGGCTACTGTGAGAGCCCATCTATTTACAGTCAAGCATTAAAAAGCCAGTTAGATTCCTTTGTCCTTCCTCCAAGCTCTGCTCTAGTGCAGTATGTAGATGATCTTCTAGTGGCTGCCGATGACAAGGAAACTTGCAAAGCAGCTACGGTTTCGTTATTGCATCATCTGTCTAATTTGAATCACAAGGTATCACCTTCGAAAATGCAATACTGCTGCCAAGAAGTGACCTACCTAGGTCATCTCTTGTCAAAGGAGGGAAGGAAGTTGACCCCAGAGAGAATAAAAGCAATTACGCAGATGAGTGTTCCCCGCACACAGAGAGAAGTACGTGCCTTTCTAGGTATTACCTCTTACTGTAGGCAGTGGATCCCAAATTTTTCTCTTTTAGCGAAACCATTGGTAGCTTTGACTGGGAAAAATGTTCCGAGTCCGGTACCATGGTCTGATGAATGTCAAGAGAGCTTTTCTGAGTTACAAAATGCACTGTGTTCAGCTCCTGTATTGGGTACACCCGATTACAGTAAGCCATTCACGCTCTACGTTCACGAGAGAGAAGGTTGCGCGTTGAGTGTTCTGACACAGAAGTTTGGTGATAAACAACGCCCCTGTGCGTATTTCTCATCAACATTGGATCCGGTAGCTAGAGCGTTACCTAGTTGTTTGAGAGCTACAGCGGCAGCTGCAGCTTCCATTCGACAATCTGCTGGTTTGGTGATGAACAACATGCTAGTGGTCATGGTTCCTCATGCGGTGGATACACTCATGAACCGAACGAAGACACAACACCTTACCAGTGCGAGACTATCTGGTTACGAGCTGACATTACTAGCGAGTCATATTCAGATCAAAAGTTGTAATGTATTGAATCCAGCAACGCTGTTGCCGGCTAATCAAGAGTCGAGTGATTCCGAGCCACATGATTGTTGTTTTAAAACGGAGGAAGAGACAAAAGGACGAATTGACTTAAAGGACACTCCATTATCAGATCCAGATGGCACGCTGTATGTGGATGGGTCATGTTTTAAACTGGAGAATGGTGATGTGACTGCTGCTTACGCAGTAACGACTTTGAAGACGATTGTGGAGACTGCAAGAGTGAGTCAGAATTCTGCCCAAGCTGCAGAATTAATAGCTTTAACCAGAGCGTGTGTTTTAGCTAAGGGAAAGAGAGTGAATGTTTTTACAGATAGTCAGTACGCATTTGGCGTGGCCCATAGTTTTGGCCGGTTGTGGAGAGAAAGAGGTTTCATTACGTCCCATGGGACTAAGATTCAACATGGTCAGCTAGTTAACGATCTGTTGGAATCTCTAACCTTGCCGACTGAAGTTGCGATTGTAAAGTGCAGTGCTCATAAAGCAATCACGGATGATGTTGGTCGTGGGAATGCTTTTGCTGATGAGACCGCTAAACAGACAGCTAGAGACATGATGAGTAGAATGTATGTTGCTACATCCGCAAGGTGGATTGCTGAGTCTGGAATGTGTGAGGATACAATGGAAAGTGTGAAAGAGATTCAGAAAGAGGCAACTGAGGAGGAAAAACGTGTATGGAGAGAAAGTACGGGCAAGTTGGATTCGAATGGGTGTTGGATTGATTTGACAGAACAGCAGCGTTGGATGTTGCCTGATGCGTATGTGCTTGCAGTGGTGACGATGGCGCATGGAGTAGCGCATATAAGTTCTAAAGGAATCTGTAAGATGTTGGCTCCAGTCTGGAAGAATGATGGGATCAATAAGTGTGCAGAGAGAGTGGTGAAAAATTGTATGGTATGCCTGATGCATAATCCCGGCAAGGGAACTCCAACTCCTGCTGGTCACTTCGCTCCTCCTTCCTGCCCCTTTGAAGTGATTCAGTTAGACTTCATTCATATGGATCGCTGTAATAATTTGAAATATGTCCTGGTGGTAAGCATGAGCGGATTTTGCGGATTGGCAATCCGCGAATTTTGCGGATTTGCGGATTCGCAATCCGCAAAATCCGCGAATTCCCGCGAATTTGCGGATTTTTTTTTTTTTTGTGTTCGCCCGTGTTTCTGCCAGTTCGCGAGGGTTTTTACAATTTCGCAATTTGCGAACTTACCTGTCGGGTCGCAAGTTTTGCGAACTTGTTGTTTCTACGTGTCCAGCCTGTTTGGGACACTCTTCTTCATCACTGCCACTCTCTGTCACCACTGCCACTCTCTGACTACTCATGCCACCCTCTGGCCCACCCATGCCACCCTCTGTTTCATCACTACACCCTCTGGTTGTCCAGTGTACATTATTTTCGGCAAAGCAAAGCACACCTTCCCTGCCTCAAGTGACCTGAATTAATTTGGGGCTGATTAATGTGTCACAGAATATTTTTTTAGCTGGCACCTGCTTCCTTAGTGCGCCCTGATTAGTGATCTTTTGCACTTGCTAAGTGCTTTCATTGTTGCAAAATTAGTTACAACACCTGCCCTGCCCCAACTGACAATAATGAATTAGGGGCTGATTAATGGATTTTAACTTCCAGCCTGGCTCCTGCTTGTCTCCCTTAGCTGTAATTCAGGACCTTTGTGGCATATGTGTAACTATTCTGAGGTTCAGAGCAGGGTCACATAATAGTTTCAACTGGCAACTGAACTCTGGAGGGGCCCCTCAGGAAGCCCTACAGGAAATGGCTACTAATGATGTGCCTGAACTTTTGAACCTGGTAAGTAGTTACTTTCAGTTTTGCCAAGATCGTATTTCTGCAATTTCGCACTTATTCGCGGGGCGCGAACTCACGCTAACAGTGCGAGCAGCGCGAGCAAAATCCGCTGCTCGCGGATTTGCGGATTTTGCGGGAAATTCGCAAATCTCGCGGATTGCGGATTTCCCGAAAATCCGCAAAATCCGCGAGCGGAACGGATTTTCCGCCCACACCTACCTGGTGGTAGTCTGTGCTTTTTCCAGGTGGATCGAAGCATACCCACTAAAGGACAACACTGCCCTATCAACTGCCAAAATTCTTCTCAAAGAATATTTCCCTAGATTCGGTATGCCACGGATTGTATGGTCAGATAACGGAAGTGAGTTTATAGGGAAAGTTATGCAGAGTGTGTGTGCCGGCCTAGGTCTGAAACAAAAGTTCCACAGTGCGAACCATCCCCAGTCTGCTGGTTTAGTGGAGGGTTACAATGGCACCCTCAAACTAAAACTAGCTAAAATTCAAGCCTCCACAGGTTTACCGTGGCCAGATGCACTTCCTTTGGCTTTGTTATCAACGAGAGCAACCGTACATTCTAGAGTGGGGCTTAGCCCGTATGAGATCGTTTTTGGCCGCCCGGCAAATATTTGGGGTGTGCCGAGGCCTAAGGAGTTCTGTTCTCTAGAATATCCTATGTTGATAGACTACCTTTACGACTTGACTGCTAAATTGAGTCTTATTCACCAACAGGTTTTCGATGCTTTACCAAAGCCTCCGGAGAGTCCAGGGCATCAGCTGAAACCCGGCGATCAAGTGGTAATAAGGAACTTCGCGAGAACGAAGAATCTTCAGCCCAGATACATCGGCCCCTTCCAGGTCCTGCTTGCAACGAGAACAGCAGTTCGTGTAGCTGGTCGCAAGCATTGGGTGCACGCATCCCATGTTAAGCGTGTACCTTTGCCACTTCCTTACGACGACTGGGTGAAGAAGGGAATTGTTGCCTCCAAGTTTGAACGCACGCCAAAGTTCATCCCTTTCAGCGATGCCGAATTGATTACTGACACTCCGAAATCTGACTCTCCTCCTGAAAAGACTCCTTTGAACTCTGAACATTTGTCCCCTGCATCAGAAAAAACTCTGTCATCTGCGAACTTGAACACTGCAACAGCTACCAGTGATACGCTATTTGCCGATCAAACAGTACCTGCTAAGCAAAGATATAATTTACGACTTCGTAAAATGGACAAATAAAGCAGGCAACTGCATATTGTGATATTTTGAAATATTGAACTTTTGCCTTCAGCCAGGAAGTTTGCTATTGTTTTATTGTTTTTAAAATTGCCTTGCCGTCTGGGTAGCCGTAGGGTCGTGGCTGTGTGCCTAGTTGAATCTGCGGGGGTCTGACACAAGGTCGATCTTTCTGTTAGTTCTGGGAACTCCCAGGGCTGATAGAGGCATTTTCATCTACGTACACATCATCAGTGGTCGCGAGCGGATTGTAGAAGATGGAGCTTCCTGCGCTGCAACGAGAAAATGTGATTTATGTTCGCAGAAACAGACTTTACAGAATTCTTCACAGCAAATGCTTTTTGATGCAATGTGCCATTACATTTTTAATTGTTTTGATAACGTTGGTGGGTGGAATCGTTTTCGGTATGAGTTTGATTTTTGTGCCAGTTACTACAGTACCTCCCCTTGATCCTGTTACTTCTACTGTTTCCTCTATACACTCTTTTCACTCGTTTCCTGAACATGAGCAAGCTCGACGCTCAGAATTCATTAATAACACTTTTGTACAGCTCTTGCACCAACACCAACTGATAGTTAACACTACAGACTGCTGGGTGTGTGGCTTGATACCCCACACTATGGATAAAGGCATTCCCTATCTGGTTTTGCCTTTCAGCTACAATGGATCATTTCAGGCCCTTCAAACCATCTTTGCTTATGCCCTTGAAACCTATCCTCCACGTCCACCACGTTCCACTAAATATAACTCTGCCAACAAAGCTTTAGTCCAGGGAATTATTGACATGATCAAGGACGTCAATAATACTCCATCTTACCCTAGAGACGAATTGCGAGTATATTTGAGTTGGAATTCTTCAGAGTATCGCCTTAGTTTGGGAGAAAGCAAGCGTAAAAGCTCAACTCCAATCTGGGTCGTACCTCACCGAGGTCAGGTCTGTTTGCAAGGTAATGGGAGAAATCCGAGAGCTCAGCTAAGGAGGAGTGAGTGCGTAAAGACTTATGTGTTTCCGGCTAACTCTTCCTCTGCCTTCCTTACTGCTAGGGGTACCTACTTCATCTGTCGAGACCGAGCCTATACATGGTTACCTGCTGACTTTTCAGGTTCATGTTATATTGCTCGATTGTTGCCTCCAACATACACTGCTTCATCTGACTACCACAGGACTAGAGTAGCGAGAGGTGTCTTCAGCAAGGAAGATACCGCTGGTCAGGAAGCTGGAGACTTCTTCAAAGGCTTCCTTCCGTTCTGGGGGCCTATGGCCAATAGTAGAAACATACGTCAGCTAACACGGGTAGTTGAATCTACTATTACCGAAACTGCTGGTGCCCTTAGCAATTTGACAGCTGAGCTTCAGGCGGATAGACTCATGACGTTGCAGAACCGTATGGTTCTAGATGTTATACTTGCAGATCGAGGTGGGGTATGCAGAATGATCCAATCGAGCTGCTGTGTCTTTATTCCTAATAATGCTCCAACAGTCTACGAGGCGATCTCTAAGCTACACAAGATTTCAGACTCTATTCATGTAGACAAGGGAAACTGGTCCTTCATGGAGTGGTTTTGAACTCTGATCTCAGCGTGGGGATGGAAGGTTCTAATGGTCATTGGTGTCATCTTAGTATTCCTCTTCTCATGCTGCCTGATTATCCAGTGTGGTCCAGCCCTATGTAGCCTTTGTGCTGCAACCTGTTTTAGGAAACCACCTGCGTTTGGAGAAAAGGCACGAGAAAGGATGATGATACAACAGCATGTCACTGACCTGATGAGCATAGAATTAGATTCTGACATAGACTGAGTAATTGCCTATGTAAGGGCAAAAGGAGGGTCTGAGGTTCCGTGACGATTTGAACCCGTGTTTTCAATGTTGTCGGAAATACATAATATTGGTATCAGCGAACCGCAAATGATCCATTTAGCATATCCTGGTGTTTTCGCTATGCTACGAGCAAGAGTACTCCTGTTATGAACACATTTCTGATCTACCCACGGCATCCATCTTAGATCATGGCAGCCATTTTGTGTTTCTTGCCCTCACATACGCAATAACCTCTGATCACTTCATTTCGATTAAGGACACGTAGCCTTAGCCGGAGATTCACCTCTTTCATGACACGTGCACCTTAAACCAGATCATGCTGTAGCTGCATGACTCGACAAAGGCTGCCTCCTCTGCCCGAGGCCAGTCCTGCTAAACTGGTCTCCGCGTCCATTGTCCCGATCATGATTAGGCGGCCGAAGCCGGTAGCCTTGCCCATTTACAACCCACAAACATCCCTTATCCCGCTTTTCTATCTTCCACACCTGGCTCCGTTCCTTTCTTTCTGAATCTTTATTAGGGGGAGGTAACGAAATTTACAATGAGGCGGTCCGGCTCTTGAATGCAATATTGACAAGGGATTGTGATGAACTAGTGGGAACCCCTCTTCGTAGATGTTTGGTATCAGATTTTATCGACGGTTCCTGTGTAACGCCAAATATTTATTGTTTAGGACACAAAGGTTTTGGGAATGTACCAACATGTGAAGAATTCGCCTGAAGGCCAAAATTTAGTATTTAAGGAGCAACCCTCTTTGTACAATTTGAACAGGCTCCTAGACACTGCCCATGCGTAGTTTCTGTGACTTCTGTGTCCCTGCAGTAATAAACCTTTGGTCTTTGACGCCACCATCGAGAAGCCCGTGTTTCTGTTCATTTGCGCACCAAGGCAGGTGGAACTCCGGGGTCTTTGGGTGTTGTTCCCTGACACCTCTGGACGGAACCAAAAAGTCCAGAACTCCAAACCACATCAGAAGCATTCAGCATGTGCACGCCACAGACAACGCGTGCTGTAGACAGACCGTACTAGGAGCAATATCTGTTGCCACCAACTCTGCATCATCAGCAATAGCGACTCAATCTGAATTATGAACACTGCTGTCTGCAGTGTAGGCCACAGAGAGCGGTCAGCAAGGACCCCCAGTACGTAAGGTGACCTCACCTACCCAGTTTGTTGTCAGTGAAGCAACAGAAAAGCGTGTGCAAAGCCTGCAATGATACATATGCATGATGCAGACAGTACACACTGAAGCAATGTCTTTTCCTACAGGACTTCCTCATCTACAATAGCGACTCAATCTCAATTGTGAACACTTCTGTCTGCAGTGTCGGCCAGAGTGAGCGGTCAGCAAGGCCCCACAGCCACATGGCATTCACTTGAGCTATACAGTTTGCAATATGCATACTAAAAAAACATGTGCAGAGCCTGCAATGATGCAAATAAGTGGTGCAGACAGTACACACTGGAGCAATATCTTTTCCTACAGGACAACCTCATCTACAATAGCGACTCGATCTCTATTGTGAACACTGCTGTCTGCAGTGTAGGCCAGAGAGAGCAGTCAGCAAGCACCGACAGCTATGTGGCATGGACTTGAGCTCTACAGTTTGCAATACACAAAGCAAAGAAAACATGTGCAGAGCCTGCAATGATGCGTATGAGTGGTGCAGACAGAGCGCACTGGAGAAATGTCTTTATCTACAGGACTGCATCATCCACAATACTGACTCAATGTCAAATGTGAACACTGAAGTCTTCACTATAGGCCAGAGAGAGCATTCAGTAAGGGCCCACAGCCACATGGCATTGATTTAAGCTCTACAGTTTGCAATACGCAAAGCAACCAAAACGTGTGCAGAACCTGCAATGATACGTATGAGTGGTGCAGACAGTACACACTGGAGGAATGTCTTTTCCTACAGGACTACTTCATCTACAGTGGCGACTCAATCTCAATTGTGAACACTGCTGTCTGCAGTGTAGGCCAGAGAGAGCAGTCAGCAAGATCCCACAGCCACCTGGCATTTACTTGAGCTCTACAGTTTGCAATACACAAAGCAAATAAACGTGTGCGGAGCTACCAATGATGCATATGAGTGGTGCAGGCAGGGATTTTCTACATCAGAGGGTGATTCTTTGAGCTGTTTAAACTGTATTTACTGGAGCCTGTGCACTTCGTTTTTTAGCCAGCAGGGGGAGTAAAGCTTTATTCAAACAGTATTGTTAGATTTTGAGTTAGTGAACCCTTTACCCGCAGAAGCCCAAAGTTGTGGATTGAGCCTGTCTGTCTCCTAGGAGATTCTGAACAGGAGAAGCAGCTGCCCAGACCCCACCCCCAGGCCAGCAGACCTTGGCTAATCAGCTACCAGGCAAGTCTGAGCCCTTGTCACGATCGCGACATGAATGAACTACATTTCCCGGCATGCCCTGGGCCGGAACTACAATTCCCGTGATCCTTAGCGGCGGGCCGCGTTCTCACGAGACAACATATAAGGAGGATGGCGGCTGGGGATCGGTGTCGGGAATTCCATCGGAGAACTCGTTTCTGGTAACTGAGGAACTGGATTACTTGGTGTGGTAAGGGTGCTTTGCACCACAGCGCATTTTCAGCGGGATCGCTGATTTCTGGGTATGTGTTGTACTTTGGGATCCGCGGTAACGGCTGTTACTGTGGTACTGGTTTTGTGACCTGGAACATTTAGGATTTGGCTCGGTTGGCATTTTCGGCCTACGGTGAAAATACTGCTATGTACTAGCAGCGTTTAGGACACTCATAAACTATTGAGGTTGTTCTTTTAGTAACATTGGATTCTGCCCCCATACCCATCCAAGAGGCATTATTTGGGTGCTAGGAATTGCCAAGAGTTCCAGGGGTATTCTTCTGTTTGATTTCTTTTGAACTGGATATATCATCTATGAGTGGCAGCGTGCATTGTACTATACATAGGTGTTAACTGTGGTATTTACCTCTTCTATTTAACAGGGGTTCTGGAGGTGTATGGTTTACACTCTTCCCATGTGATGCTTAGTAGAGTGATACTTAGGTAGGTTTCTATATATATACGTAACACAGGCTATATATGATACACTGTAAGGTATTGACAATTATCATATCACGATTAAATGCCTTTTGTATTACTATAGTTACACCGCAACAACTCCTATGCTGCTGGATACCTCTACACATCTACACAGTGTTATATTTTCCTTTACAGGTATAACTCCTAGATAGTTGTTTCATATGTCTTGCTGGTTCTAATGAGTGCAAACATAGTCTTATGCGTGTGCTCTGTTTATGTCTTTCAGATCTCCCTCCCTGCTGTCCCCTTCCTTTCCTTCCCTGATCAGTTAATTTTTCCCCTCGCTTGATCTTCTCAATGCTCTGTGCCATTACGGCAATTCAGGCGTTGATTCGATCTAGAGGTGGGCATACCAATCAACAAACCGATCCTGAGGACTTTATCATAACAGAATTCCCGACCTACAAATCATAGTCCTCCCAGTTGGGTTGTGCTAGTATGGCCACATTGGAAGATGTGATAGAGGTGCTGGCTAACCTGCAGTTGGAAGTAGCCGCGTCTAGATTAGAGACCGCTGATCTAAGGTCCTGTTTGAATGGTGTACAGCGCAATCCTTTTGATGTAGGAGCCAACCCGCCGCTGCCCCCGGTGGTAGTGGAGATGCCTGTGTCTATTCCATTAGCGTCACCTGAGCGTTTTCATGGAGATTCCGATAAAGTTCAGGTTTTCCTCACTCAGGTAGCTTTACATTTTTCATGTAAACCAAAATCGTTCCCTAAAAATCAGGCCAAGGGGGCTTTTTTGGTTTCATATTTAGCAGGCAACGCCGCACAATGGGCGGTCCCGTTGGTTAATCGTAATGATCCGTTATTGCATGATTGGGAAGCCTTTAAAACGGAATTCCTTAGAGTATTCGATAGAAGGGCAGATTCATATACAGCCGATAGAGAATTGTTGGAATTACGGCAGGGCAAGAAAGACTTGGTTAGATATTTGAATGCCTTTAGGCGTTTAGTGGCAGAAACCACCTGGCCAGAAAACAAACAGGCTTCTTTGTTCCATCAGGGGTTGAATGACGAACTTAAGGATGTCATAGCACAGATTGATCCTCAACCAGTGTCATGTGAGGATTTGATTAATCTGGCCCTGCGGTTAGATCATCGACTAGGCGAAAGGAAAGGTGAGAATCGTAGGAAACCAGTGGTTGAGACGCATGTCACCAAGGAAGGGAATCAGTCCTCCTCTTCTGAACCTATGGAGATAGGGGCTGTGCGAACGGCTTTAACACCTGCTGAGAGAGAATCACGGCGTAAACAAGGGCTTTGTTTATATTGTGGAAAAAAGGGCCACTATGTGAGAGAATGCCCAGTAAAGCCGAAAACTAACTGTTTTCAGGGTAATCCAGTGACTTCCGCAGATACAGAAAAGGTGGCGGAAAACTAAATGACTCTGGGAAACAGGAAGGGGTTTCTTGGAGTCCTATGTATGTCCCTTCTCTCCATAGTGGACTGATTAGGGTAACAAATCATTTGTTTGTATCCATAGTGCTAATGCTGGCCGGCGAATCAGTGGTCACGTCAGCTATGAATGATTCAGGGGCAACGGGTATGTTTGTTGACATGCAGGAAGCCCAACGTATGAGTATTACTCTAGTGCAGAAGGAGAGGCCTGAAGAAGTGTATGCTGTGGATGGGAGGAGGCTCAGTATGGGTCCTATAGGCTATGATACAGAAGAAATAGAGGTGTTATTAGGGGACACACACTCAGAGTTTCTTATGTTCAGTGTTATCAGGGCTCCTCAATACGTTATAATCTTTGGTTTACCTTGGTTGGAGAAACACAACCCTAGCATAAATTGGGACACCAGAACTGTTCACATGGGATCCGAGTTTTGCAGGAAACAATGTCATCAGGGGGTCATTCTACCTGCTCAAGCCTTGTCTGGTGGGTCATGTATTGCCACGGCCGCAGAAAAATATGTTATGCTCCCTGCAGTGTTTCAGTCCTTTGGCAAGGTGTTTAACGAGGTACAGGCTGAGGAGCTCCCCCCTCATAGGCAGTACGACTGCCAGATCGATCTGGTCCCGGGTGCTGGTATACCGTGTGGGCGGATCTATGCTCTAACGGAGCCAGAGAACCTACACCTTCGCGTGTATTTGGACAAACTGTTAGGCCTGGGTTTTATACGTCCATCTAAATCCCCAGCTTTCTCGCCTCTTTTCTTCATACCAAAAGCGAATGGCGAGCTACGCGCAAGTGTAGACTTTAGGGCGCTAAATGCCATCACAGTAAAAAACAGGTATCCTCTACCCTTGATCAGTGTTTTGTTGGAGCAGGTGAAAAAGGCTACTGTGTTCACAAAACTTGATTTGAAGGGGGCATACCATCTGGTCCGCATGCGTAGCGGGGATGAATGGAAGAGCGCATTCAAGACTAGATACGGACTCTTTGAGTACAGAGTGATGCCCTTCGGTCTCTGTAACGCCCCTGCGGCCTTTCAATTCTTTTTAAATGATGTGTTTCGTGACATCTTGGACCGGTATGTGATCGTCTACATAGACGATATCCTGGTTTACTCAGACTCGGAGGATCTGCACAGTCAGCATGTGGCAAACATGCTTACCATTCTGCAGGCAAACAATCTTTACTGCAAACTCAGTAAATGTGACTTTCATGTTCGTACTGTAGAGTTTCTGGGGGTAATGCTGAGTCCAGAAGGCCAAGAGATGGCGGAACGGAAGGTAGCGGCTGTAAAAAATTGGCCTGTTCCATGTAATGTCCGTGATGTACAATGTTTCATCGGATTTGCCAATTTTTATAGGCGTTTCATCAATCAGTTCTCTCGGTTGGTGGCGCCTATAACTCAGCTACTGAGGAAAGCGAGAGTGTTTGAATGGTCTGAGGACGCTCAAGCAGCTTTCACATCTCTCAAAGACGCTTTTGTATCGGCTCCGGTGTTGGCCCACCCGGATCCCGGCAAGCCATGTGTTGTGGAGGCGGATGCCTTGGATGTGGCAATCGGGGCTATCCTATCTCAGCGCCATGCGGATACGGGTCAGTTAAACCCGGTGGCATACATGTCACGTAAGCTGAATCCGGCCGAAAAGAATTACCACATCGCAGAAAAAGAGCTATTGGCCATTCGGGACTCTTTTCAGGAATGGCGGCATTTCCTAATGGGAGCCCGTCACGTGGTCACGGTCTACTCCGACCACAGAAATTTACAGTTCATGTCTGCCGCTCGTCATCTCACGCCTAGGCAGCTCAGGTGGATGATGTTTTTCTCTGGTTTCAATTTTGTCATCACGTTCCGCCCAGGTACGGACAATCGGAAGGCGGATGCACTCACTCGCCAGTCAACGGTTGTTCCATTTGAGGAGAGGGCAGAGGCTAGCATTGTGGTTCCGGACAGAGTGGTGTGTGCTTTGCAGCCTGATACATTCCTGAGGGATGTCAAGAAGGGGGTGGACTCCTTCGTTTGGAGGACCTGGCTTGGTGGTCACCCAGAATGGAGGTTGTATGAGGGCCTACCGATGTTTCGCAACAGGTTACTGGTGCCTACATTGGCTTTGAGGAAACGGGTCTACGTCTGGTGCCATGGGTCGCCGTGTGCGGGTCACCTTGGATTTGCCAAGACCCTGGAGCGTGTACTGCGGCAGTTCTGGTGGCCTTCTGTGAGACCTGATGTTGGGCGATGGATGTCCGCCTGTGCTCAATGTGCAAGGATGAAGTCCGACCACTCTCGTCCGCAGGGATTGCTGCAGCCTCTCCCTACTCCATCGATCCCTTGGGATCAGATATCGGTGGATTTCATTGTGGGTCTTCCTGCTGACCGGGGATGTATGGCAATAATGGTGGTGGTCGACTACCTGTCTAAGATGGGGCATTTTGTGGCCTGTAAACAGGTGCCTTCGGCGGGTCAGTTGGTGGTACTGCTCATGGCCAATGTGGTTAGGTTACATTGATTGCCAAGTACCATTGTCTCAGACCGCGGCTCTCAGTTTACTGCCCAGTTCTGGAAGAAATGGTGTTCTTCGCTACATATTGACTCGGCCATTTCTACAAGTTTCCACCCGCAGACCTATGGCCAGACTGAACGGTTAAATCAGACTCTTAAGCAGTATTTGAGGTGCTACCTGGATAATAGTAAAGAGAACTGGGTGGACTAGTTGTGGTTAGCGGATGTGGCTTATAATAACGCCATGCACAGTTCCACCAAGAACACTCCTTTCTATTGTATGTATGGCAGACACCCCCAGTTTCTTCCCTTTGTGCACCCGAAAGCTGACTCGCTCCTTCCGTAGGTGACTCACAGAGTGGCGCATATCAAAGAGACGCTGTCCAAAGCGCAGGACCAGCTGCAGGCTGTGAAACTCAAGTACAAGGCAGCTGCTGATAAGCACCGGAGACAAGGTCCGTTGTACTGCAAGTGTGATGAGGTGTGGTTGTCTACAAGGAATCTGCGTTTCAGAAAACACAGTGTTTTCAACCCTAGGTACATTGGGCCGTATACTGTGTTGAAACGCGTGGACCCGGTGGTGGTGAAGCTGAAGCTCCCTTCTCATCTACGCATCCATCCGGTGTTTCATCATGTCTCATTGTTGAAACCTTCTTTATCCAAGGGCCAGCATCGTCCTCCTCCCTTGATGGTACGGGGAGAGTTGGAGTATGAGGTCAGACGAATATTGGATTCCAAGTATCGGAGGAGTAAGTTGTGGTATCTGGTGTCATGGAAGGAGTGTGGGCCAGAGGAAAACTCATGGGAGCCTGCTCAGGGGATTCATGCCCCGGTTTTGGTATCTGCCTTCCATCGGAGATGCCCCACTAAGCCTGGTCCTTGATCCCCTCTGATGAGGGGGGGATGTACTGTCACGATCGCGGCATGAATGAACTACGTTTCCTGGCATGCCCTGGGCCGGAACTACAATTCCCGTGATCCTTAGCGGCGGGCCCCGTTCTCACAAGACAACATATAACGAGGATGGCGGCTGGGGATCAGTGTCCGGAATTCCATCAGAGAACTCGTTTCTGGTAACTGAGGAACTGGATTACTTGGTACGGTAAGGGTGCTTTGCACCACAGCGCATTTTCAGCGGGATCGCTGATTTCTGGGTGTTTGTTGTACTTTGGGATCCGCGGTAATGGCTGTTACCGTGGTACTGGTTTTGTGACCTGGAACATTTAGGATTTGGCTCGGTTGGCATTTTTGGCCAACGGTGAAAATACTCCTATGTACTAGCAGCGTTTAGGACACTCATAAACTATTGAGGTTGTTCTTTAGTAACATTGGATGCTGCCCCCATACCCATCTAAGAGGCATTATTTGGGTGCTAGGAATTGCCAAGAGTTCCAGGGGTATTCTTCTGTTTGATTTCTTTTGAACTGGATATATCATCTATGAGTGGCAGCGTGCATTGTACTATACATAGGTGTTAACTGTGGTATTTACCTCTTCTATTTAACAGGGGTTCTGGAGGTGTATGGTTTACACTCTTCCCCTGTGATGCTTAGTAGAGTGATACTTAGGTTCCTATATATCTACGTGACACAGGCTACATATGATCCACTGTAAGGTATTGACAATTATCATATCACGGTTACATGCCTTTTGTATCACTATAAATACACCGCAACAACTCCTATGCTGCCAGATACCTCTACACATCTACAAAGTGTTATATTTTCCTTTACAGGAATAACTCCTAGATGGTTGTTTCATATATATTGTTGGTTCTAATGAGTGCAAACATAGTCTTATGCGTGTGCTCTGTTTATGTCTTTCAGATCTCCCTCCCTGCTGTCCCCTTCCTTTCCTTCCCTGATCAGATCATTTTTCCCCTCGCTTGATCTTCTCAATGCTCTGGGCCATTACGGCAATTCTGGCGTTGATTCGATCTAGAGGTGGGCATGCCAATCAACAAACTGATCCTGAGGACTTTATCATAACAGCCCTCCTCTCACACCTGCCCAGGCCCCTTAAGGCCTTTCTGTGTGCACCCGAAATCATTCTCCTCCATCTTATTAGTTGCAGCCTACATGTGCCCCAGATTGCAGTGAGCAGAGTCCAGGAAGTGGTAAGGAGACAGACTAGTGCTGTCTCTTCCCAATACAAAAAGTTGTTTAAAAAGCAATTTCCACTTTCTGTGTTTACTGGCTATGCCTGTGGTTGTTACAGTTAGAAATTGTAGTTTTAGCCTGCCTGTAATTGCATATTTTATCACCTGTGTTGTGTTTTAAATTTGTGGTTTTCCTGGCCCAAGATTGCCTCAATTTAGTGTGTTGAATTGTGGGATTTGCAGTCCAACCTCTGTAGTTTGTCCCTCACATTCCTTGGTGACAAATCTGTTTTCCCTTTTTCCCTCCAAATTTCTCCTTTGCTCTGTGCTTAGACCTGTGTGCTAAAACAGTGCAACCCAGCAACCATTTTGTGTTCACAGCCAGTGAGGCCAGCCCCCCCCCCCTCCCCCCCCCCCCCCCAGCAACAGGGATTTTCTACATCAGAGGGTGCTTCTGTGAGCTGTTTAAACTGTATTTACTGGGGCCTGTGTACTTCGTTTTTTCGCCAGAAGGGGGAGTAAAGCTTTATTCAAACAGTATTTTTAGATTTCGAGTTAGTGAAGCCTTTACCTGCAGAAGTCCAAAGTTGTGGATTGAGCCTGTCTGTCTCCTAGGAGATTCTGAACAGGAGAAGCAGCCTCCAACTCCCTCGCCAGCAAACCTTGTCTGAGGTCGCTGGGACCTTATATGGTCTGCTAGTGGTTGGCACATGTGTACACTGATTGGTGTTGTATCTGGTGTTTCTATTGGGTTAGGGTTAATGTCCTCATTGGTTGGGTATTTGAGGGTTCTGATTGGTTTTTTGGTCTGTGATTCAATCATTGTAGGGTTGGGACTAGGGCTAGGGTTAGGATTTCTATTGGAAGTAGGGACTAGGGCTTCCTATGTTATTGGCTGTTGGGAGTAGGGTGGGGCTAGGGCTAGGGTTAGACCTTTAATTGGAAGTAGCTATTTAGGGCTTCTGGTGTGATTGGTTGCTGGACCAGTTGTGGGACTAAGAGTAGGGTTAGGCTTTCTATTGGAAGTAGGGACTAGGGATACCTGTACCATTGGCTGCCTGGACTTGGGTTGGGACTAGTGGTAGGACTAAGGCCTTTATTGGACGTAGAGATCAGGGTTTTTGAACTGATTGGGTGCTTGGACTAGGGCTAAGATTGACTGCAAGCTCCTGGTCTCCTATTGGTTTTAGATGTTAGGGCTAACGTTGTGATTGGATAGTGTTAGGGCTAGGGTTCCCATTGGCTGACGGGTTCACCTGATACCTAGGCCTACAAAAAATGCCAGGCTTAGGGCTTCTCTGCCCGGTCGTCGAGGCTAAGGGCGGAGAGGCCATGGGTAGTTGGCTGTTTGAGCCTGTGCGAGACTGGTCGGGACTAGGGCCAGAAATGCTGCCCTTTTTCTCATTTAACAATACCCAGCCCACACCATCCACAACCACAAACAGAGCAACACACTCACACCAAATATACACCACGCACAACACTGTGCACAGATTAATGTACCAGCATGCATCATTAACCCAACCAAACCACATCAACACACCCTAATATCCCAACGACCACACATATCCATCGCCCACAAAGTGTACACAACTCTATCGTATACCACTAACCAATACACTCATCACTAACACAACGCCAATCAACACCATACATAATTACATCCCACTCAGATACACTCTCCCTGCTGTAATTACACCTAACAGTCCACCTTTTATCACTAACAAACATATAATGATCCTTCCATCAGTTGTCCAACAAACAACCTCCTCTGCCTTCTACCATAATAACACTAACACACAACACACACACTGCACACCACCACACTTTGTAACTCTTGAAACAAACTAGTCTAGGATAAACACTCTCACCTCTACTTCATTCCCTCCTACACACAACATACACTCTACTCATAAACACATCACCACCCCCTCTATGTCACAACCTCCTCTCACAAACAATACTACACAACCAAATCAAGTGCATGAAACATATACATCAACACCCCTTTTCACCACACCTCAAAAGCAAAACATATCACACACACCAGCACAACAAGATCTTCAAAGCACAACACCTCATAATACTTACCATCACAAAATACATACATATACCCACCTTTCAAAGCACACAAAGGAACACACTCCAATGCCAAGCTTGCACTCTTCCACCACACCTAACACAGAATCAGCAATACAGCACCTCTCTTCTAACCGCCTCTCATCCATTGGACAATTTAGAACATTGAGACATGACCCACATGCTGCACCACCTCCCTTGACTCATACACCTTCCGCCTTTAACACACGCAAAAAATATAAGCAACATGCCACACCTCACAACTTTGCTTCTCCAAGTCTACCTCACAACAATGTTACACCACAAAAGCAACACAGCACTCCAACTCATTCTCAAACACCATCTCCAACATATACACATGCAGACCCATCAAAATGTCTTCTTAGCATGCTGGATGAGGAACACGATAAAGAACAGCTTCACGATTGCTATCCTAATATAGCTAATACCAGCACTAAAAACACACCTGCTACATACCCACACAATACTGATCACTCTTCTACAAAACAAAGTCCCACTGTCACCAAAGGCTACTCTCTACACTGTCTACTAATAAATGCTCGATCCCTCTCTAAAAACAAGCATCACATCTACGACCTTCTCACCGATGCAAAACCAGACATACTATTCATAACCGAATCATGGTTGGGAGAGGATATGGCTCCAGTCCTGCATGAAGCCATTCCTCTAGGTTATCAAACAATCACCCAAAATCGTATAGCTAAAAAATGGAGGTGGTCTAGCTGTTGTATTCAGGCAAACAATACATATCACTAAAGTTGACAACATCTCCATAAAGAATTGTGAGGCTCTTCTAACAAGTTGCAATCCTACACCGTCTTCCACCTGTAACTTCCTGCTCCTTTACAGACCTCCACCTAGCAAGGCAACATTCTCAGATGCACTTCTAGACACAGCTTCAAACCTGATAACAATACACTCCAACCTATGCGTTCTGGGTGACCTTAACATTTGGTTTGATAAAACCAATATGACCCATCCAAAAACAATAATCACCGGCCTAGACGCATTGAACCTGCATCAGATTGTCCCCAGTCGCTGGACCTATCCTATATGTCATTTTTGCTAATACTGAACTAGTTACCTTTCAAACTATAACTCCAGTCACATGGTCAGACCACCACTTGCTTGCAATCCAACATAAAACAACGCTAAGCGACTCACCTAAAACTACCTTACATTCATCCACCTATCGGCCTTGGAACAAACTCAATTTGGAACACTTGGAAACACAACAAACATCTAGTATAAATCTGGAAACCATAAATTCTATTCAGAATCTACATGAGTGGCTGCAGGAAGCTTTTGACATCCTGATACCACTCAAAACCACACAACAGAACAAAAGAAAAAAAGCGCCTTGGAGAAACATAGAAATAAAAGACATAAAACAACAAATTAGAAAGCTGCAACGTACCTGGCTCAAAACAAACGCCATACAAGACAAACTTCACCTACAAAAAATTAACAGATTATATAAGTCGGCTATCAAAAAAGCTAAGAAAAGGTACTATTCAGACAGAATTCAAAATGCTAAATGTGCAAATAAAGAATTCTATAAAATACTCAATGAATTTTAAAAACCAAATTGCCTAGAAGGAACTCATCCTGTTACTCAAGATTTCACAGACAAACTGGCAAATTATTACACGGACAAAGCAGACACGTTGGACTCAGCTAAAATTAAATCGGGCTCCCCTAATGACCCTGCGCCTGCTAAAATATTGAGGGAAAGCGTGGAGACCTTGGAACTCCACATTCGTCATCTGTTAGAACTTTCCTTTGGTTCAGGCAGGGTACCGAAAGCGTGGAAAGAGGCTGTGGTGCGTTCCCTTAAAAAAAGCCTGATATCAGCGCAGAGCAACTTGATAACTTGCGTCCCATCTCACTTCTCCCCTACTTTGCTAAGATCGCGGGGAAAGTTGTCAATATACAACTGACAGACCATATTGAGACTCATAAACTGCTACACCCCACCCAATCAGGTTTTCGGTCATCCTATTCCACTGAGTCAGCCTTGCTTCTGTCCACTGAGATCGTACGGGAGTTGGTGGATGAAGGTCAGACAGCAGCACTTATCCTTCTGGATCTAAGTGCTGTCTTTGACGCTGTAGCACATCACACCTTGCTGCGGTGTCTAAAAAAGGGTGGTGTGGCAGGTAAAGCATTGGAATGGCTGGAGTCATTCCTACACAATCGCAGTTTCCAAGTAGCTCAGGGGCCATATCGGTCCAAAGACATCAGTCTGAAACAGGGAGTGCCACAAGGGTCCTGCTTGAGCCCTACTCTTTTTAATCTTTACATGGCGCCAGTTGCAGAGATCACTGAAAGATTTGGGGAGCAAGTTGCGTCCTACGCTGACGATACCGAACTTGTCGTGTCTCTCGCACAATCAGATGAGTAAGCACCCAGCAATTTTTCTGCCTGTTTGCAGGAAGTAGCTGCCTGGATGGCTAATAACTGCTTGAAATTAAACCGAAGCAAGACTGAGGTGCAGATTGTGGGGAAAGCATCTTCGGTGTGGACATCGGCGTGGTGGGCGCAAGCGCTGGGACCTCAACCTTCTCCCAGCGAACAAGTCAGAAACTTGGGAATCTGGCCATACAGTAAAATCTCCTTTGAGTACCATTCCAGGCGAGTGGCAGGCCTGTGTTTTGTATCTTGAGGAGTAAAAGGAAGACTCTTGATCTTCTTACCACCACAGCCAAGAAAACCCTTGTACATGCTCTCATTACATCCAGGCTGGACTATGGGAATGCCCTATGTCTGGGAGCTAATGTCAAGTGTATTACTAGACTACAGCGTATACAGAATGCAGCGTCCCATCTGGTTTTGATGCTGCCTAAGAGAGCATCATCCAAGAAAGCACTAGAAACACTGCACTGGCTACCGATTAAGGAACGGGTGTTGTTCAAAACCCTATCGATCAGTCATCGCATTATGCAAGGGAAAGGGCCTACCTATCTTCTTAACCCCTTCGCTGCGGCGGCTATTCCGCCGCAGCGCTAAAGGGGCGGCCGCCGCATGCTGGTGACAGAACCGCTCCGTCACCAGCTACAGTTGAGCTGTGCTGGTGACGGAGCGGTTCCGTCATGACCCGCCCCGCTCTTTAGAACGCCCGCGCAGGCGCGAAATCAGCGCCGCGCAGGCGCGGCGGCCGGGCCATGACGGAACCGCTCCGTCATCAGCACAGCTCAACTGTAGCTGATGACGGAGCGATTCCGTCATCAGCATGGAAGGGGTTAACCTGCTGACCCCCTATACTCCTTCACGTCACTTGAGATCCAGTGGCATGGGGCTGGTCAAGGTTCCCAAGATCAGAAGAGCTCGGATGGGAGGGCGCTCTTTCCGTGTTCAGGCAGCCCAACACTTGAACAGACTCCCACCTAGCTTGCGGCTGGAGACCTTAGAATTGGTGTTCCGTAAACAACTGAAAACATACCTCTTCCCTTCTGGGTAGAGGGGGGGTGGGCTTCTCTGTGGGGATAGAGTTAGAGATACTTGGTACTCTTAACTATTGCTAGCCGTATCATAGCGCGGGGACACACTGGCCTTAGTGTAACCAGGCACTTTAAAACGTTCTTCTTATTATTAATACTTACAACAGAAACAAAGCACCAGCACTAACCCTTGTACAACACAACTATCCAAGAATGCTCCAATCAAGCCTCTCTGTTCCTTCCAACACATCTCACACGATGAATTTATAGGCATGGTCAAAGCAAGCAGGCCTGCCGGCAGCCCTTCTGATCCCTGTCTGCCACAAACTTTCAAGACAATTTGTTTAACAACCTCTGCTTCCATTCCAGTAAGAATGGAAGCATACATAAAGTCATACATACGCCCTTTACTGAAGAAAACAAACTTGGACCCGCTGAACCCTGACAACTACAGACCCATCACAAATGGACCTTTCCTGGGCAAACTGATAGAAAGAGCAGCGTTTGCCCAGATGTCACAATTCATTGAAGAGAATGACATACTTTCAGATTTCCAAACAGGAATCCATCCGGGAAGAGGCACTGAATATGCCCTCCTTGCCCTAGGGATGACCTAAAGAATACAGTTGACCGCACTGGGGTTGCTGCACTACTCCTCTTGGACCTCTTAGCTGCGTTTGACACGGTTGACCATGACACTCTGAAACAAAGACTTTATGAAGCCGGCATAGAGGGAACTGCTCTAGACTGGATCAAGTCCTACCTTTTAAACAGACCTAATGTCATCCACACCCCACCTTTCTCGTCCAAACCGAACTCCACAAAAGCAGGGGTCCCTCAAGGTTCTATCATCTCGCCCATGCTTTTCAACATCTACATGAAGTCTTTACCAGTACTGATCAATAAATTTCACCTCACGTGTACAACTATGCAGATGAAACACAAATACTCCTTCAACGGGAATGCCTCAAAGATATTGGAAAATCGCGAATTTTCAGCTGTCTCAGAGCTGTGGATCAGTGGATGACTTGGAGGCATCTCAAATTGAATGCTTCAATAACTGAAATACTCACGTGTGGCGATTGGAAAAATTACAACCGGCTTGCCGCTTTGCCTGATGAACTGGGATCACTGCCTGAAGTATCTAAGGAAGTAAGAATCTCTGAATGACCATGGACTCCAAGCTGTCGATGAATGTCCAAGTGGATAAACTAGCAAGATCAAGCTTTGCTACTATAAAAACGCTGCGACGAATTGTCCCTCATTTGGGATTTCCACACAATGTCCAAGCTACCATCTCCCTTGTTCTATCCAAACTCGATTACGCCAATAGCCTCTACTACGGATCATCTTAAATGACCATGAAAAGACTACAACGGATTCAGAACTTGGCTGCCAGACTACTCTTGCATATCAAACCACGAGACCACCTCTCCCCTGCCTTGAAAGCCCTGCATTGGTTACCGGTTGCCAGAAGATCCACATTCAAGCTGCTTTGTATTACGCACAAAGCAATACATGGAATAGGACCACTCTTCATCAGGAATAAAAACACCAAACGCATTCAACAAAGGAACCTCCGCTCTGAAGGAGCATCTTCCCTCAAAATCCCACCATACAAGAAAAAAACATGGGTGGCACATCCTTCTATGTTCAAGCAGCCAAACTATGGAACTCTTTACCCCCCAACATAAGATTCACCGACAAACACCCTATCTTCAGAAAACTACTCAAGATCTGGCTCTTCCCCACATAAGCACCATACGGAAAAATACATTTATAGCATATCCCTCTGTATATATGCATTTGCTTTCACTATAGACATGTACCTTTGAGTATTACTTTATAAAACATGTAAAATAATTATGTTGTTAAGAGAAAATAAAAAATAAAATAATAATAATAATAATAATAATGTTCATCAATAAATAAAAATGATCTTTTGTCTACATGTACATACTTCCATTGTGCATCTATGTATCTTCAATGTACTTGGATCTGTGTGTCTGTTACGTTTCTCCTGAAAAAGCATATCCAGTGCACTACCCTATTTCTCATCCAGTGCCACTATCAATATATTTAATCTAAACATACTTCCTTCCTTTATGTATCTATATACTTTCAATGTACTTGTGGATCTATATATTTATCACTTTCTTCTAATTTAGCATTTCCAATGCACTAGCCTATTTCTCAGCCTATACTTCGCTCTATATATCTTCTAGCCCAACCTTCTAAACTTATTTCTACTACTCCTTCTAATGCACTACCCTATCTCTCATCCTATACATCTATCAACATATCCTCTACATCCACTCTCTCATTTATCCCAAACCCCATACCATTTCTATGATCGCCAAAATAACCATTTCTAGACTCTTTCCTGCTCTACCCCTCCTTGCATCATCTGACACCTCTTTTTACTACACCGATCCTCTAAAACAAACCTTTCTAAACTCTCCCCTCTGACTCCTTCCCTCCAAAACAAATTTTTACTCATCCAAAAGCTTTTCCTACTGCTAAGACCTTAAAAAAAGAACTCCTTCACTCTTTTATGCCTCCACTATCCCTTTCAATCAAAATTAACAGACTAACATGTTCACTTCTCAAATCCATATTCCATATTCAACAATACCAATATACTGCCCAAATAACTGAATAACATATCTACTACTCAAATTACCTCATATTTATACTATACTAATTTTCAACACTAATCCTTTATGGGTTCCGGAGTGGCGTGCTACCCTCCGAAAAAGAGCTTCAACGCCTCGTCAGGGGTTGTAAGCGCTATATAAATGCAATTACAATACAATACAATGTTCAATACTGACTCAATGTCAAATGTGGACATTGAAGACTGCAGAATAGGCCACAGAGAGCATTCAGCAAGAACCCACAACCATGTGGCATTGATTTGAGCTGTAGGGTTTGAACTATATGAAGCAAAAAAAAAACGTGTGCAGAGCCTACAATAATGCGACTGAGTAGTGCAGACAGAGCACACTGGAACAAGTCTTTTCCTACAGAACTACCTCATCTACAATAGTGACTCGATCTGAATTGTGAACACTGCTGTCTGCAGTGTAGGCAAGAGAAAGCAGTCAGCAAGAACTCACAGTCACCTGGCATTCACTTGAGCTCTACAGTTTGCAATACATAAAGAAAACAAAACGTGTGCAGAGCCCGCAATGATGAGTATGAGTGGTGCAGACAGAGCACACTGGAGCAATGTCTTTTCCTACAGGACTGCATCATCTATAATACCGACTCAATATCAAATGTGGACACTGAAGTCTGCAGTATAGGCCAGAGAGAGCGTTCAGCAAGGGCTCACAGCCCTGTGGCATTGACTTGAGCTCTACGGTTTGCAATACACGAAGCAAAGAAATGTGTGCAGAGCCCACAATGATGCGTTTGAGTGGTGCAGACATTGCACACTGGAGCAATGTCTTTTCCTACAGAACTGCATCATCTACAATACCGACTCAATGTCAAATGTGAACACTGAAGTCTGCAGTATAGGCTAGAGAGAGCGTTCAGCATGGGCCCACAGTCACATAGCATTCACTTGAGCTATACAGTTTGCAAAACGCGAAGCAAAGAAAACATATGCGGAGCCTGCAATGATGCGTATAAGTGGTGCAGACAGAGCACACTACAGCAATCTCTTCTCTTACAGGTCTACTTCATCTACAATAGCGACTCAATCTCAATTGTGAACACTACTGTCTGCAGTGTAGGCCAGAGAGAGCAGTCAGCAAGTGCCCACAGCCACCTGGCATTCACTTGAGCTCCACAGTTTGCAATACCCGAAGCAAATAAACGTGTGCAGAGCCTCCAATGATGCATATGAGTGGTGCAGACAGAGCGCACTGAAGCAATGTCTTTTCCTACAGGACTTCATCATCTACAATACCGACTCAATGTCAAATGTGGACACGGAAATCTGCAGTATAGGCCACAGAGAGCGTTCAGCAAGGGCCCACAGCCATGTGGCATTGATTTGAGCTCTACATTTTGCAATACACGAAGCAAAATAAAACGTGTGCAGAGCCTACAATGATGCGAATGAGTGGTGCAGACAGAGCACACTGGAACAATGTCTTTTCCTACAGAACTACCTCATCTACAATAGCGACTCGATCTGAATTGTGAACACGGCTGTCTGCAGTGTAGGCCAGAGAGAGCAGTCAGCAAGAGCTCACAGCCACCTGGCATTCACTTGAGCTCCACAGTTTGCAATACACGTAGCAAAAAAAACATGTGCAGAGCCTGAAATGTTGCATATGAGTGGTGCAGACAGAGCACACTGGAGCAATGTCTTTTCCTACAGGACTGCATCATCTATAATACCGACTCAATGTCAATTGTGAACACTAAAGTCTACAGTATAGGCCAGAGAGAGCGTTCAGCAAGGGCCCAGTCACGTAGCATTCACTTGAGCTCTACAGTTTGCAATACGCGTAGCAAAGAAAACGTGTGCGGAGCCTGCAATGATGCGCATAAGGGGTGCAGACAGAGCACTCTACAGCAATCTCTCCTCTTACAGGATTGCATCATCTACAATAGCAACTCTATCTGATTTGTGAACACTATTGTCTGCATTGTTAATTGAAGGCAGTACTCACAAACACGACCATCAATACTTTTTCTCACTCCAATAAAACAACATAAATTACAGAGAACTCTACAATGAATTAATCAAAACAATTCGAATTGGGATTTAATCTCTCCACAGTCTAATCTATTCACTGTTCCTTTGGACTTGCAAGATGAATTTGGTCATTTTACTAAACCTATACCTCATATAAAAAAAACTTCTTGAAGCAAGTATACCAAAACAGCATTGTGTATGTGTCAATAGACGTTCTAATTACTTAACTACTGTATTATGTAATAAAAAAATTACCACTCAACTACATTGTGAACCTTGCAGACCGCAGTCTAGACCAAATACAGTTGTCATTCACAACTCACAGCCACAAACCTTTGGATTCGAAAGCACTTAGTTGGTTGCACCTGATCAGACGGGGTACACAGAAATCACAGACTTTAACTTAGGACATCCTCAATTATAGAATCAAGACCCCATTTCACTGTTCGCACCTGCTGTACCACACTATACTCCACCGACTAGTGTCAACCAAGTCCAATAATCATGTGCAGCAGTTAGCTATGGAAGCACAGACTGTGATGCACCTCAACACACAAACTTCTGAGAAAAGCAAGCAGCAGGTAATATCAGACATCATCCATTGTGGGATCAAGACACTGTTTCACAATTGGGACCTAGAGTTGAATGCACCTGATAGAAGAGAGTACTTTCATCTCCACTCTCAAATGCAGTTCCAACATCGTCCATTGTGCTGTCGACAAACCGTTCTACTTTTCGAACCTAGAGTTGATTGCAGCTGGTAGAAGGGAATACCTCCATCTCCACTCTCAGATACAGTTCTAACATCGTCCATTGAGGGATCAAGAAATCCTTCCACTGTTGAGACCTAGAGTTGCTTGCACCTCATCGGAGGGGGTGTACAGAAATCATCACAGACTTTAACTTCTAACATCCTTACTCATATAAATAGGACCCCAATTCACTGTTTGGACCTGCTGTACCACAATGTATTCCAGCGATACCTGTCAACTAAGCCCAATAACCATGTGCAGCACTTAACTACAGAAGCACAGAATCTCATGCACCTCAACAGAGGGAGTTCTGTGAAAAACCAGCAACAGGTAATATCGAACATCGTCCATTGTGTGATCAAGACACAGTTCCACTGTTGGGACCTAGAGTTTCTTACACCTACTCGAAGAGAGTACCTTCATCTCCACTCTCAGATCCACTTCTAGCATCGTCCATTGAGGGATCAAGATGATCATTACACTCTTGGTACCTAGAGTTGGTTGCGCCTCATCAGAAGCTATACACTAAAATCATCACACTCTTTAACTTCTGATAATAGAATTAAGACCTTGTTTTACTGCTCGAACCTGCTGTACTGCTGTGTACTCCAGCAACTCTAGTAAACCATGCCTAATAATCATGTGCAGCAGTTACCTACAAAAGCACAGAGTCTAATCCACCTCAACAGAAGGAGTTTGGTAAAAAAACAAGCAGAATGTAATATCGGACATCTTCCTTTAAGGAACCAAGACACCGTTCCACTGTTGGAACCTAGAGTTGGTTCCACCTATTCAAAGGGAGTACCTTCATCTCCACTCTCAGATGCAGTTCTAACATAGTACACTGTGGGATCAATACACGTTCCACTGTTCGGATCTAGAGTTGGTTGCACCTGGTCGAAGGGAGTACCTTCATCTCCACTATCAGATGCAATTCTAACATCATCCATTATGGGATCAAGACATCATTCCACTGTTGGGACCCAGAGTTGGTTGCAGCTGGTCAAATGGAGTACCTCCATCTCCACTCTCAGATGCAGTTCTAACATAGTCCACTGTGGGATCAATACACCGTTCCACTGTTCGGACCTAAAGTTGGTTGCACCTGATCGGAGGGGGTACACAGAAATCATCACAGACTTTAACTTCTGACATACTCAATCATAGAATCAAGACCCTGTTTCATTGTTCGGACCTGCTGTACTGTACAGTCAACAAAGCCCAATAATCCTGTACTAAGTACACAGATTGCCAGCCACACACTTACTTAAATCCTCTATTTTTGAGGGAACAAACCATAAGAGACTTCCTGGTTCGTACGGGTATATCACTCAAACCCTTTTATTATTTATTTGTTTTGTGTCTTTTTTTAAAGTATTGATGTATGAAAGGGACACCTTATCGTTTTGTACACCTTATATACAATTATTTACAATTCGCAATTATTTACAACACAAACACATACACATAACTAGTTGTAATATACAAAGTGAATTGCTCTGATATATATACACTCAAATATTCATACTACGAAGAAAAAATCATCCGTAATTCCATAAAGACCAGAGTCAAAAGTATAAACTTGATGACAATCATAAATCAATGAACTACAGTTGAATGTAGGCAGTTCAAAAAAGGAAAAATAGACTTCAAATTAATTCATTCAGTCCATTCAACCAATAAATGGCTAATCTCTTTACGCCTCTTTTTACGCCAACGCGTTTCGAATCCGGTATGTCAACTCTACGGATTCTCATCAGGGCTCTGTCTTAATACGGGATATCTGTTGAACCAGCAGCCGCCGGTCAAGGGTAGGGTATTAGTTCTGACTGAGTTTCTTTTCTTTTCGGGATCTTACTGGATCATGCTCGTGATCCTACGTTTCCACCAAATGGGAGTTAATTTTCAGTCTTGTATTACAGCCTGCTCTCAGGGATTCCTCGCTTGGGCTGTTCGTGTTCTAATCGGTTGCAGCGGTAAACGCTTTCTAACCATGTGGGCACCGCTTTCCTCAGTCCTTATTATTTGCGCTCGCTTTCCTTGAACAAGCTGTGACTCGGCATCTAGCTCTCATTCACTTAGTTTGGCAGCCACCGCTGCAACTGCTGCAAGCCATTTATTGGTTGAATGGACTGAATGAATTATTTGAAGTCTATTTTTCCTTTTTTGAACTGCCTACATTCAACTGTAGTTCATTGATTTATGATTGTCATCAAGTTTATACTTTTGACTCTGGTCTTTATGGAATTACGGATGATTTTTTCTTCGTAGTATGAATATTTGAGTGTATATATATCAGAGCAATTCACTTTGTATAATACAACTAGTTATGTGTATGTGTTTGTGTTGTAAATAATCGCGAATTGTAAATAATTGTATATAAGGTGTACAAAACGATAAGGTGTCCCTTTCATACATCAATACTTTAAAAAAAGACAAAAAACAAATAAATAATAAAAGGGTTTGAGTGATATACCCGTACGAACCAGGAAGTCTCTTATGGTTTGTTCCCTCAAAAATAGAGGATTTAAGTAAGTGTGTGGCTGGCAATCTGTGTACTTAGTTATATTAATGGTCCAGCTAGCCTCACGTCCCAGGACCTGACTCCCCCATTCTTCAAACAATAATCCTGTACAGCATTTAGCTATGAAAGCACAGAGTCTGACGCACCTCAACAAAAGGAGTTCAGAGAAAACCAAGCAGAAGGTAATATCGGACATCGTCCATTGTGGGATCAAGACACAGTTCCACTGTTGAGACCCAGACTTGGTTGCAGCTAGTCAAAGGGAGTACCTTCATCTTCACTCTCAGATACAGTTCTAGCAACGCCGACTATGGTATAGAAAAAACACCGTTCCACTGTTGGTACCTGTCGGACTACTGTGTTAGTAGTATACAGAGCACTCTACGGTTGTGGGCCTCAGGCTGGACGCTGTGTACCTGGGTCGCAGTAGCCAGCGTTAATCTCAGGAGCCTTCCGAACTCGCAGACCTCGGCCCAGGAGCTTTCGCTGGCACGTGGTTGGCCCTCTTTCACATACAGCCGTGTCGGAAGGTGAACTGTGGGGCATGTATGCGTCACAGCGGCCATGGCGGTTTCTGAGTACCAGCAGGCTGAGAGTATCATTCATGCACCCACCTTCGCTCACAGCGTCAGTCTTGTGGCGGTGAAAGCTGCGCAGACCTGTCAGACACGTTCGCCAATCCGGAAGAGAACAACACCCATACAAATGTGCCTTTTATTCATATCCCTATGCTAGCCTTGCGTACGCCGAGCCAGCCTACTTCTTTAAACATTTGGGGGGGGAGGCACATACGTGCTACCATTCTGGAATCCTCCCTACTGACTGTACTATTGTGGTTGCGTCCACTGTCCACATCACTCAATAGACCATCAGTGTATGTTGACATGTACATGTCTGTGCTCGGCACACTCAACTCTGTCTGGCACATCCCCTCAAGACTTTGCATTATATGCTTTTATAATCGAGTATTACTTACCACCTACGCACATACATTGCTCCAATCTCTCCCCGCATTCTGCATCGTGAGGCAGAGGTGCCATGCCATGTTTAGTTTGTATACATGGCTAGCCACGGTTTCCACAGTATGTAGTGTCATTCTGTCTGCTACGTGCACATGTTGTTTGTTATGTTGAATGTCATTACATAAGGTAGCGCGTTTATTCACGAGCAGTGGTTTATCCTATTTACATATCGTCTGTCTTAAAAAGCATACAGAAGTTTTTCTCACAGATGAATAGTGCAACCACAATGGCAGTCGTTTATTACTATCCAAGAATGTCCAACTACACAGCACTTCCAAGCTTACAGCCCCTTATCTTGTGTCCTTTCTTAAAAAGACGCCAACTCCCACAATCACACCAACATACACACAGCTTTCTAACAACAGTTATCTGCTTCTCAATAACATGCACTCAAATGGAATGTGAGCTGGCATACCGCATGTCCTTACTGTTTCAAACACAGTAACTTTCTGTGGCAATATCTATTCCCACCCACACAACCTAACTCCCAAACTTCAATTTGGCCTTCAATTCCTAGTTTGAAAACACATTTCAAGAAACAAACCAAACTTAAAGCACCTTTGTTCAGAACAGAAGTCTCCGTCACTTCTGCAAAAGAAATTTATCGACTGCAGGTACCACAAACTTCAAATAAAATACACTCCCTTTTAAATGTGAACTGCCAATTACACTTTGTGAATTATTACATAAGTTTCAACACATATCACACTCAAAGTCTGGCACACTTTTTTAACACGGTCTCCTACAACCTTCTAACACGCTTTCAAACTGTTCTTCTTTTAATAGCAGACTACATTCAGACATTCATTCAATCATCTCTGGAATATCAGAAACAGTGCCCATAATTCACATATGCACAAATGCCACTGATCTAATGATTGGCACTCCAACTACATTTACTTGGACAGACCATAAATGAATCCTCTTCAAATTTGCCTACACCAATATTCAAACAAACAATAATCCCACTAAATCAGGCCCCACACGGAAATGGAATAGCATGCTATCCAACCTCAATCTACAGAGCATGGCAGAAACCACCAGACCTACCCTGACAGGAGATCCAGAAATTGACAATAATCTCTTCAATGAATGGATGCTCACATTAGTCAATACTTTAGGCCCGCTAAAGAAAACTGTCAGCAAAAAACAATCAGTACCCTGGTTCACCCCTCATCTGAAAGCATTGAAGGGACTCTGCCGGCAAGCGGAAAAAAATTGAGGAAACAATACGAGGCAGAAGACATGAAACTCTATAAATCAGCACTCAGTGCATATAAACAACAAGTTAAAATGGAGAAAAAAATGCACTATGCGAATCTGATAAACAGGGCAGAGGACAACCAAAAAACTATCTTCAATATTGTGAAATCTTTTACTAACCCCACAATCCTAGAACAGGAAATCCCTCCTTCACAAGATTTATGTGATAACATTTCTGAGTATTTCGACAAAAAAATTCAAATATCTAACTAAGAATTTTACAAACATATCCCCCAAGCCAAATAAAGCTCAAGCAGTAAGAACAGAAAAGGACCTCACATGTTTCAAAGTTATAAACCTAGAACAGTCCAGGAAGGCCAACTTTTCCTGTAAGTCAGGTTCACCATTTGATCCATGTCCACCAAAAAATCAACACGCACTTGTGGACACAGTAAATCCTGTCATAAACCTAATCATCAAAGCTTCCTTTCGGTTAGCAAAAATCCCAGACGTCTGGAAAATTGCTGCAGTAAAACTGCTCCAAAAAAAGAAGTTTCTCGATCCTACTATTTTATCAAACCTCAGACCCATCTCACTTCTGCCATGCCTCAGCAAAATTGTGGAGAAACTAGTGAATACCCAACTTAATGACTTCCTGCAAAAAACTAACACCCTGCATCCGAGGCAATCTGGTTTCAGACCTGGCCATTCAACCGAATCAGTGCTGTTCCATACCATAGACACAATAATGTTTGCCCTTGATCAAGGCAAGGAGGCAGTGCTGATTCTGTTAGACCTGTCGGCGGCGTTCTACACTGTATCACACAATATCCTGGGAGACAGATTAGAATGCAGCGGAATAAAAGATAAGACCTTGGCCTGGATCACATCTATTCTAGATAAAAGGCATCAGATTGTCACACTGGGCAGCTACAAATCAGGAGAGAAATGTTTGGCATCAGGGGTCCCCCAGGACTCTTCCCTGAGCCCTACCCTGTTTAACCTTTATATGACACCACTCCTTACCTTGAAACCCCGCTTCGACATTGAGTCAATTGCTTATGCCGATGACACCCAACTTATTCTCACGCTGGACAAAAACTCCACAGCGGCGGAGGAAAAGTTCCATCACTGCCTTACGGCAGTCCAACTCCAAGATGGTCACCTGGTAGGAGCTACTAGCGTGAACTCCAGGGTTGGGGATAATCAAAACGGTCAATATCCCCGTTAATCCCTGCAGCAACCATCCACCCACCAAGCACCAGACTTCGGAATTGAAGAGGGCGTAGAAAACTGTGAAGAGGCTTACCTATTTTGACGAGAGCCCACCAGTATGGAGAGACTGGCAGTACCAGCAATTTGTCCAGGCAAGATCAATGCGACGGAGGACAGATCCTTAAAAAGAACGAAAGAGGAGAGGCGGAAAAGCGGACCTGCTTGCGATCCTGAATGCCGCGCCGGTATTTTTGGAGACTGGAGGATACTCTCAGCTGAGCACACACTGCTGCGAAATCACCCCGTGAATGTGATCGGCTTCGCTGCACAGAGACAAAGGACCGGACAGCGGCAACAGCAGGAAGAGGAAGTACGGGTGTGCCGCGCTGTGAAGAAGCGAAGGTGAGGGACAAAGGCAGTAGCAGTGCAGCGCTACACGGAAATAACGAAGCATCACAATTCAGATCTACGCAGAGCCTTCGGAACCGAACCCACGAACCGGCGTGGCTGACCTTAAAATGGCGGCCGCTAAAGACTTCTGGAGGATCAAACTAATGTACCTCCATGCTGCCTATGATGCCCATTTGCACACAAAGGTTCTACATCCATGGCCAAAAATCTCTCAACCATATGAACCATTTTTACTGCAATGCTACTAATAAGTTAGGAAAATATATCAGCAATTGAACCTCAAAAAGGGCTGAAAGTAATAGGGAAACTGAAGTAAACATGGAGAAAGGACCCGAACTCAAGAACTGAAACAAACAAAGGCAAGTGAAAGAGGACATGTAAAACAATAGAAAGAGAAAAAAGGCTTAAGTTCTTATAGTGAAAGAGGTCATGTAAAACAATAGAAAGAGAAAAAGGCTGAAGTTCACAGAATTAACTAACAGGGCGGACATCTTGAAAAGACAACACAATGTAATTTAAAAACATAATATTTATAGTATAGCTACCTATGTTAGAGAGAGTATCTTTTCACCATCAAAAGAAATTGCAAGGCTGTGGAACTAACATAGTATTCTAAGCTATAATATAGTTACTTACTTATGTGGAGAGATTAATTAGACCCCCAGTCATAAGAAATTACCAGGAAAAAGGCAACCCAAATATTACGCAACTGCATATCACAAATACTACTCAATTGAATACCACAAATATGGAAGACAACTACCGTGAACCAATAAGTAGGAACGCCTATATCATAAAATACCCAAACTATCTTTCCAAAAATGCATTCAAAACATTCAAGCACAACCTCATGAGGAAAAACCCTAACACACTGATTTCTGACACTTTGTTCTGCATGGATAAAGGAATTATCGCCAAAGACATGATATTCTATACCAGAAAAACGGCGAAATGGTGCAATACCATTACAAAGATGCTTAACATAAAATCCACAACTAATATCCCACATGGTACTAAAATTATGACCAGAGCATCACCAAGAATCAGAGCGGACCTCTGCATAACGATCTTCAAGACTGGAATAGTGATGATCCAAGCTTCTAATAACGATTTGGAAACATTTGACAACATATTCTCATCCTTAAAAAGATCTGTAGAGAACCCAAATCCACTGCAACAACAGAATCTTATAGAAGACAACCATGGCCCAACTAACAATATCTCCACAACTAGCACAACAACTAGAGACCTCCAGGAACCTGAACAATTTACGCAATTAAGAGAAACAAGACCTACACAACATCAGAGTCCTTTAGAAGACATCCCAGTCTCATCGGTCACTATCTCCACAATTAACACCCCAATTAAATACCTCCAGGAACCCGAACAAACTAATCACCCAGGACTCACAAAAGAAACAGAACTCAGGTTGTTGGAGAAGGAAGCAGAGGGAACACGTAATTCTAACAGCAACAACATCATTGGAACACAAAGCTTGGATAGAACTTCCGAAACAATTAACACCCCAACTAGAGACCTCCAGGAACCTGAACTAATTATACCACCAGGAATCATAAGTGGAACAGTAAATACGAGGGTTGGGAATGTCACAGAGAGAACTCGAAAGGCGAACAGAAACAACAGCCTTGGAATGCAAAGCTTAGATAGAACTTCCAACAGTACAAACAATGGCAGAAGTGACAACCAATCTAAGGGAAACCTTAAGAAATCCCAGATGAAATGCTCTGAACGAAAAGGCGGGAACAAAAATGCGACCATCGTAATAGACAGATAAGTATGCACAATAACTCAACCAAGGTAACGAGAAAATTCATAGAGATACAAACACAAATAAGCAACATGTTGCAGGAATTACTAAACACCCTGAAAGGCATAGAAAAACTTAGAGATATTACGGAAAACACTCATTCCGAAGTAGAGCACATCCGAGAAATACTTCTTTTGAATACATCCAAAGTCAAGAGCAACAAGAGGGCGATGCCACTATCAAATAGACAAAACCGACCGGGTAGGACTCAGAATTATTTAACGGAAGAAGAAATACTATTCCTACTGCAGGATTATGAACCTACAGACAACATTAGGGGGGAGGAAATCAAAAGAGTACCGATAGACGCCAACAGAATACCCAAGAGAAATGAGAGGAAGCACGATATCATCAACTTAAAACAAATCCAACTAATCACTGATTCGCTAAACGAGAAGACAGACAGAACAGACAATTTATTAAAATGCTTACTGCTCAACTGTCGATCTGCAGCTAAACATGCCTCTGACATAGCCGATACCATCATCAACCAGGAAATAGACATAGCAATACTTACCGAAACTTGGCTATCTGAATCCTTGTCCCCAGTCTTGGACCTTCTGGTGCCCCAGCATTATAACATAATAAGACTTGATAGACCCAAAAAAACAGGAGGGGGTATAGCCTGTATCCACAGATCGGACATACAAGTTGGACAATTCCAATCTGACCCTCTTGAATCATGTGAATACCTAGGGCTCAATATAAGATCGGCTAATAAACAGAAATGCAACTTACATGCCTTGTATCATCCTCAGGGAAATAATATAAACTTCATTGACCAGCTAATGGAGATCATCACAGCTAAAGCTAACACCAACACTAACAATATATTTTAGGTGATTTCAATCTACACTGGAACAACATCAATGACAAACAAGTCAACGCGTTTAAAGACTTATCAATCCTCGCAATAGAGCCATGCGACTGGTCAGATCACCATGCCATAACTTTCCTAATACCCACACAGGAGAATATAAAAACTACTCATCCTAGCAAAATCAAAAGATGGATGCGAGATACCAGAGACTCTAATATGGAACTACTAATTAAAAGTTGCAAGAAAGACCTAAAACTACCTGACAACATGCAAAATGCGTATGATCTAACGAACCACTACACTACCTCAGTAACGAAAATTGTCAACACCACTATTCCGCTTAAATTGAAAAGAGTTACTGAGAAGATTAAAAACCCATGGTTCAATGGATTTTTGAATGAAGAAAGGCGAAAACTGAGACGCGCGGAAAGAAAATGGAGACAACACCCAAAATCCCCTGAGCTGATTTTGCTCAGAAAAATCAGAAATGAATATAACAAAAAGATCCTCAACTCAAAAAAGGAATTTATTAGAAAAGAACTGGATAATGCCAAAAACAGACCAAGGAAACTGTTTGAGATCATAAAACAACAATCAAACAAGCTAGCAAAAACTACCCAAGAAGTCACCAAAACGCAACTAAGCTGCGAAGAATTCTCTACCTTTTTCTCCAACAAAGTCAACAAGCTAGAAGGTGAACTCAGAAGCGCAGCAGACAACCCTGACTACATTACACCATCTTCACAACATACTTCGAATTTTGCAAATAAGGCGATAAAAAATAAGGCACATTGGGACACATTCAAATTATTGGACCAGAACGAGATTGCTAAAACGCTATCTGACACCAAACCCAACAATCACTATAACGACCCATTACCATCAAAATGCCTGAAAGAAATCAGCCATATCGTGATTCCAATATTGACAGAAATCATAAACGCCTCTCTTTCCCAGGGGATCCTTCCAGAATGCCTTAAGACAGGACAAGTAGTCCCAGTCATCAAAAAACCTACTGCTGACCCAGCAGATCAAAATAACTATCGCCCAGTGACCAACATCCCTTTCCTTGCCAAATTAATAGAAAAATGTGTACAGAATCAGTTGAGCCTGCACATCGAAAATTTCTCACTGCTGGATGATACTTCACATTGTCGATGATGCACTTCAGGCACTAGACCACAATCAATCCTGTCTACTCATCCTCCTGGACCTGTCTTCCGAATTTGATACAGTTAACCACGAAAAATTACTGAACAGACTTCACAACAGAATGGGAATATCTGGTATTGTATTGAAATGGTTTGAATCATTCTTACAAAACAGAACTCAGAGATTCCTGGTAAACCATTCACTCTCATCTTCATGCCCAAACACTATTGGAGTTCCCCAAGGATCTACTTTATCTCCCTCACTATTTAACCTGTACATCGAACCCCTTACAGAAATTCTACGAAATTCCAAAATTTCTTATCACATGTACGCGGACGACACGCAGATATATATCAAAATCTCGTCCCTGAAAGACATCACCTTAATTCATGAGGCCCTCAAAATGTCTCTAAAATGGCTAACCATCAATCATCTCAAGCTTAACGCAAATAAAACAGAATTCTTACTTATCTCTCCTAAAAAGAATCAATCAGAAGTGAAAGAATGGTCCAAAATAATCACAGTGTTAAATTGCACCCCCACACTAGTAGACTCGGTGAAATCACTGGGAATCACACTAGATGAGAACCTAGACATGAAATACCACATTAAATTAATGGCAAAAAATGCGCCCGTTTTCATCTGAACTACCTAAGAAAAATGAAATCATTTTTAATGGAGACGGATCTAAAACTAGCAGTGCAATCATTGGTTATCTCGAGGAGTGAATATGGGTGTACAACGCTAGCAGGACTACCAAAAATCTCCACAGCACCATTAAAAGCATGCCTCAATTCAGCGGCAAGACTTATTACAGGAACGAGGAAATTTGATCATATCTCCCCTCACCTGAAAGCTTTAAACTGGCTACCTTACGAAGCCAGAATACAGCTAAAAATGGCATGTATCACCCATAAAGCGATTCACTACAACACACTGAGATACCTCGCCCAGAAAATAGAAATTTCAGGAGGACACAGACCTGCCCGGAGTGCCAAAGATCTGGTGCTGAGACCACCTATCTTCCGAAAGAAAAAAACCTATGAGAGAGTGTTCCCAGGAGCGGCCCCCAAAATCTGGAACTCTCTTCCCCTGAGCATCAGAAAAATTACTAACATGGCAACATTTAAGAGGGAAGCTAAGATCTTTCTTATGAGTAAGTTCCTACCACAGACATGACAAACCACCAGCTAAAACCTGACATTGAGCTGACTGTTAGATAATAACTCAGGAAAAATCAAAGAAAATCACCAACGATATGATAACACCGGCGGTTGAGATGATGCCAACCATGGGACTGGAGAATATAGAGACCTAAAGAAATATAATTAGTCCCCAACCTACCTCAGTGCACTATATACTAATGTTTAAACAGATACCGGTCCTTACATATTTTTTTTTTTACATTATCTTCCTAAATCGTCCGGTATGGAATTATTCCTAACTAATTACCTTTTAGTCTTATTGTATATTATATATGTTTGTGCTGTCATATTGTATAGGTTTGTGTTTTAACATATTACATATGTTGTTAAGCGCTCTGATACCCATGGGTCATGTTCGTGCTATAGAAAACTGTACAATAATGACATAAATAAACAATAAATGAATTGGATGAAACAAAATCACCTAAAATGCAAAAGCTCCAAAACCGAAATCATGCTGTTTGGAAAATCTAATATTTTCATACCTCATCGATGGTGGCCCGCAGACTTCGATGCCCCACCCACAACAGCAGATACAGCCAAAAACCTAGGTTTAAAATTCGATCCCACACTTTCCTTTCATAAGCATGCGTTTGCAACTGCAGGGATGTGTTTCCAAATCAACAAGACCCTCTGAAAATTCTTCGACCTACTTCCACTAGCTGCTAGGAAGACTGTTGCAGTGTCCCTAATCCTGTCTCACTTGGACTACTGCAACAGTCTATATGCAGGAACAAAAAAGTCAGTTGTGAAAAGACTACAAGTTGCCCAGAATTCTGCGGCAAGACTGGTACTGAAGCTCCCCAGGGATTCCTCCTCAGCTGCAGCACTCAAAAAACTCCACTGGCTACCGGTTCACAAAAGGATTCTCTTTAAGGTCCTAAACAAAGCCATAAACGAAACTAGGCCAGAATATCTAAGATCGAACATCAAGCCTTACACAACCAAACACACCCTGCGGTCAACATCAGAAAATCTACTAACTGTCCCTAACTTCAAACTGACCACACGGGGAGGGGAGACTATGGCGGTACTAGGGACAAAAGCATGGAATGCCCTACCCTCTTAATTGAGGCACACACAAACAGAATTAACTTTTAGAAGCCTCCTCAAAACATGGATCTTCGCTTTCCCAGATCACTTAGCACTATCTATGATTTAAAGTTATCCTCTTCATCGCCACGCCCTCAGTAATGTATCACCAGTTGTCTCTTTTCTTTCCGCTATGCACCAAGATGCTCCCTGGAGTGAACGTTGCGCTATATAAAAAACCCTTTCATTCATTCATTCATTCATTCATTCTCGCCCTCTTTGCGGCCATCCTACTACTAATTCTACTTCTAGAAATGTCTACGCTCTCTATGGTAACAACTATGTCCAACAGAATAAGCGCGTACGCCAAGCTACATCAATACTGTGAAAAAACAGAATATGTTTTCTGCTACCTGCCTCTATTTGTTATCAGAGCTAGCTACAACATAACAGTAGTAGTAGTAGCATAGCAGTATGCTTACAACCATCATTTGATTGCAAAACTTGCCCATTCGGCTAGCGAATGGATGTATGCCTTGCCAACATCTCAACAATCGCTCACAATATCCAGCTGGTAACAGAGTATCTTAAAAACCATGAACGAGATTGTTCTGGCAGCGGAGCAATGGCGAATGCAATGCAAAAAGGAATCGCAGCGGAATGAGATTCCTGCGCAGCCGCAAAAGATCTCCTACAACGTGGGACCTTTCACAACATCGCAGATTGCCTGCCCCTTCAAATTACCACTCCAACATTCGAGGAACATTATTGTCCCTTTGAGGATATGAATTGGATCGCTTCGCTTTTCTCACACGATGGCAACAATAGCCTCTTGGAACATTACGCATATCAAGGCGCTGAAGAACTTCTGGACTGGAATCTCCAAGACTTGTAAGAAACTCACATTATTCTTGAATTGATTTTTTTTCCATCTTTTTTGACTTTTTCCTTTAAATATTTTATAATACACTTCAATCCTACTACTTTGATATAATAGCTTTCTAAGTATACTCAGACATTTGAACTCTATCTTCATTATTGCCCATTACGTTTCCACTCTAACCAGGAATCAGTGATGTAAAGCCTATGCAAATACACTATTTACTTCCAAAATTACTAAACCGGACACCCATTTAGAAACCACGTCTATTCTTTGTGCACACACCTCTCCGCCTGCCTGTTATTCACAAAGCCCTTTCACACAATTTTACTCAAAGTCAGCCTCAGAAGCGGAATGTTTGTATTCATCCTCAAAGTTCCAATGTGGGTAGAACTAGTACCACTTCTGACGCGCACCACATTGAATCTACTGTACAACAGGTTGCTAACTATTCTACTGTTGATAATTTTCTGTTACAAAAAAGCACTGCCAAGGTACCTAAAAAGCTTGATGTCTACATTTTGCAATTTCTTTTTTATTTCTTTTTTTTCTTAAAGGATACATGTGGTATCCTACCTTTATTTTCCTTATAGAATGTAGAGTCATTCAAGTGTAATAATAGCTATTGTTTATTTCACATGCAACTGTAACATGTAACATACAATTCACAGATGCCGGAGATTGTGTTTGAATATAGCAGAAGTGGTTCAACTTTGCATCAGCTGGATACCCTAGCTCTTGCACCAATGGGTCCATTTATGTCATTTAAATAAAGACATTTTCTATATAATTTTCAAACTCCATCCTTTTATAACACTCAACCACTTTCTTAGACACAACTCATTTTACCATTTTCCTTCTCTGGCATTGCAACATTCTGCATTATATTCTTCATGATTATTCCTTTATTCCTGCTTCCTTAAACACTACATTCTTCAGACCAATAGGGATGAGTAGTTAGTTTCCCACTCCCTGCATAGAATAAATGCACACTAACACTACTTATACAGGTATGCTACAGCGGCCAGTATCCTACAGCACCCACAGCACATCACTTCACAGCAATAAACTCACAACTTACACTCACAGTTTAATATCCGAGTCTTCATACCGGTACCACTTTGCTTCCCACTCCCACTATACTCTAAACGCATACTAACACCACCTGCACAGATATGCTACAGCGCCCACTATGCTACAGCTTCCAGAGCACATCAGTTTACAGCACTCAGCTCACAGTTTACAGCACGGTTTCATCCCAGAGTTTAGCGGTACCTCACCTCTGCACCATCTCACTCTAGACAAAACAGCACTTTCACACCGGAAAGGGTAAATACTTTGCTTCTGCCAGTATAGTACAGAGCACTCAACTCACAGCTTAGGCACATGCTTTCATCCCCGAGTGTACCGGCACCTCACCTCCGCACCACCTCACAGTGGGCAGAACAGCACTTTCACACTGGTAGGGGTAAATACTTCACTTCGGCCAGTATGCTACACCGCCCAGAGCACATCAGTTTACAGCACCTAGCTCACAGTTTAGGTGCACAGTTTCACCCCGAGTTTCGCAGTACCTCACCTCTGTACCATTTCACTCTAGTCAAAACAGCACTTTCACAACGGTAAGGGTAAATACTTTGGTTCTGCCAGTATACTACAGACCACTCAGCTCACAGCTTTGGTGCACGATTTCATCCCTGAGTGTACCGGCACCACACCTCAGCACCATCTCACAGTGGCAAAACAGCACTTTCACACTAGTAGGGGGTAAATACTTTGCTTCACACTCCGTCTGTAGCACACCCTAACCACCCTACAAACCTCACAGCTCTCCTACCCTCCTCTTTCCTACTTTTTTCTCCCTTTTTTCCCCTTACTCGCTTCAATGGAATCACAAAATGGCGGCCAACACTTCCGAGTTGCAACCGCTCGCAGCCAATCAGCAGCAAGCTCGTGCTCGTAACACCTCAGCCAATCAGATGGCATAATTTCCAAATATCGATATCTGTAAATTTCGATATTTCTCAAAAACTACTGCATGGATTTAAACAAAAGCGTCCTTTCTAGACCCTTCTACCTGCCAAATTTGGGGAAATTCCATTCACCCGTTCGACCTGTAGCCTTGTCTAAAGTTTCCTATGGAAATTAACATTGAAAAAACGCGTTTTAGGACCCCCCTTTTTTCTCGGCCCACCGTGACGAATCACCCCCAACCTTCCAACATAGGAGCTGATCTCAACAAAGAATTAGTTTTGAAAATTTTGCGAAGATTCGTCAATCAGCGCCATAGTTATTGGGAATAGAATGTTGCCATTTTCCTATGGTAACTAGCTCCTAACTATAACTACCTACTGACAACCAGCAGAAGGTAATATATACACACATATATTTTTGTATCAGCGTTTGCATGTACATTTTCAGACATATGCAATACTGTTATTAAAATAAAGAAAAAGCTCCTCTTCTGTCAAACAAAAGAGGCTAACCTCAATTAAAGAGATGTTGCAGTAGCGCTTGTCCAACCGCTGCATCTTCTTGTTGCGTGGATTGCAGACAGTAATGCATTGTTAACGCGTGGACATTCTTCCATGTCACAGCACAGCATATTTTGTCTAATTTTACTCCAACAATCCAAGCTGTAGATGCAGAAATTGTTCTTGTGGAGTGTGCCTTAGCCCTTGTTGTCAGGGGCTTGTTAGCCTAATTGTGGCAGAACTGAATCGTAGATAAGACACCTCTAGTGATCGTAGCCTTTGTTACAGCTGTTCCTTGTTTTCCTTGTCTGTAGGCAACCCGGAGCTGATCTGTGTTTCTTGTCTCTTTTGTTTTGTGTAGGTAGAACTTCAAACATCTCTTGACATCGAAAGTATGCAGTACCCATTCTGCCGGGCAGGATGGATTTGGAAAGAAAGATTGCAGTATCACTAGTTCGTTGAGATGGAATTGTGTTGGTACCTTTGGTATAAATGTCTGGTTTGTCCATAAAGTTACATAGTTTTCAGTGAAATGTCGAAAAGGTTCTTTGATTGTAAAGGCTTGCATTTCACTCACCCTCTTTGCAGAAGTGAGAGCTAGTAAGAGGGATGCCTTCCATGTGAGAAACTTAAGCTCCACTTTGTGAATTGGTTCAAACAGTTGTCTCATCAACTGCGCCAGTACTACATTGAGCCTTCATTCCGAAGGAGGCGCACCTACAGGGGGAAAAGTGCAGAAAAGTCCTCTCATGAATTGTTTTACAATACTAGATGCACAGAGTGAAGGAGCTTGAGGAGATCTCCTATAATCGGAAATTGCAGCCAGGTGAACCTTTAGAGACAAGAAAGAGACCCGATCTAGCTGGTGAGAGAAGATATGGCAAGATGTGCCCAGCAGGGGCTTGTAGCATGTGAATGTTATTTTTTTCCCACCAGAAACAGAATCTTCTCCATTTCAGACAATATGTTTTACTAGTGCTTTTGGCATGGGACTTAACAATGATTTATCTACACTCTTGCATCATATTTACTTTCCTAAACTCTAGGAATTCAAGAGGCATGCGTGCAAATGAAGAGAGTGTGGGTCCGGATGATTGGCTTGGCCCCTCTTCCTCGATAACATCGTCGAGGACGGCTGTAGGCAAATAGGTTTCGACTCTGACAGCAGGAGCAGTTCCAGGAACCAGTATTGCCTGTGCCAACGTGGAGCTATCAGGATCAGATGACAACCTTCCTATTTCATCTTGCTCAGTACTCTGGGAATTAACTGGATGGGGCAATAGCTTAGGCGTATATCCCTGGCCATCGCATCAAAAAGCCATTCCCCCCTGACCCCGATAGAGGGAACCTGCTGGTTTTCCCCATTTTTTTAATACATCCTCCAGCTGGAATTGTTCCAGCTCCAACTCGTGGTAACTGGACTGAGACCTGCTCGACGTGTCTGTGAGGGTTTTGTGCAGACCCCTGACATGCTCTGCTTTTAACGTGATCCCATGGTGTGTAATCCAGTCCCATAATTCCTGCGCCTCTTGAGAAAGGGTAATGGATATTGTTCCCCCTTGCTTGTTGATATAGTACATGCTGGTGGTATTGTCCGTAAGCACCAACACTGAAGAACCTGCTATTTTCGCCAGGAAAGCTTGCAGAGATAGGAATATGGGATTTAACTCTGAGCTGTTGATGTGCTGTATTTTCTGTGCTGAAGATCATTTGCCTTGAAATTGCAAGTCCTGGAGATGACCTCCCCAGCCCTCCATGGAGGAGTCCGTTGTTAAAATGAAATCTGGGATGATCCATAGGAAAGTAGGCCTTGAATGAGATTTGATGCCTGGAACCACCACTGCAGAGTTTTCAACATCCGTGGAATGTTTCAAACTACATCTTCAAAGGTTCCCAAAACCTGAAGCCACTGTTTTTGTAGCTCCTCTTGAAGAGGCCTTATTTTCAGTCTGGATAGAGGTACCAGATTTATTTCTGAGGAGCACATCCCAAAGAGCGATTTGTAGATTCTCACCGAAACAGACCATTTTTCTGATATTGTCTTTGTAAGCTTTTGCAGATGTATTCACCTCTCCTGAGACAATAGCTCTTTGCCCTGAATGGTGTCCAAGGATGCTCCCAGAAAAGATATTACTTGAGTTGGAAGTAGAATCGATTTCTCCCTGGTTAGGGTGTCCCAACGTTTCGAATAGACAGAGGCAAGTTTTCGTTGCTCGATCAGCTTCCTGCACAGTTGCTGCTTTGAGCAGCCATCGTCGAGGTACGGAAATACTTGAAACCCTTGAGAGTGCAGGGTCGCCACTACTGCTGGTGCCACCCACTTGCTAAAGATTTGTGCTGATTTTAATACAAATAGGAGCACTTTGAATTGATAGTGGGTACCAGCAACTGTGAGCCTTAAAAACTTTTGGTGCTTTGGGTAGATTGGGATATGGAAATATGCGTCTTCCATGTCGAGGGAAGTCATGAAATCTCCTTTGTTCAAGCAACCCAGGATATCTGAGAGTGTTACCATCCTGAACGTCTGCTTCTTGAGAAACTTGTTGAGATTTCTTAGGTCCAGAATCGGCCTCCTTTCTCTTGATTTCTTTTTTATTAGGAAAAAACGAGAATAAAAATCCTTCCCTTTCTGGACGAATGGCACCTTCTCTCTAGCATCCTTGAGATGCATTGCCAAAACTTCCTTTTGTAGTAAGTGAAGACGAGGGGAGGGGGGACCCTTGGGTGGGGTGGTTGGTGGCCACTGAAGGAATTCTAGAGTGTGACCCTTGGTGAATAGGTCCAAAACTCAGGGATCTGATGTAATCTTGTGTCACCTTTGCACATAACCGCAAATGTTTGCACCCACATGTAGGAAGGGAAGATGGACTGGTACCCTGACGTGCTCATTGATTTCTGCCAGAGTCACGGCTTTGTTGGGGTGCTCGCTTGCGGCCTCCCTGGTGAGAGAAACCAGATGTTGAAGATTGCCAATACGATGGAGGGTTATAAGATTGTCAATACTGGGATTGGTATGGTTGACATTGTTGAGCTCTCTGGTATCCTCCTTTACAAGTGGCAAATCCTCGCCCTCCAGCACCTATGAAAGGTACTCTCCTATACATTAGAGCTCCCAAAGACTTGGAGGTGCCGGTATCATTTTTGATTGCCAATAGAGCCTCATCAATGTGTTTACTGAAGAGTGGCTCATCGTCAAAAGCCATGTCAAGAATCTCTGCTTGTACCTCTGGCCTAAAAGTTGTTGCTTTTACCCATCCCTAGCGTCGAAGTACGGCCGCTCCTGCTAACTGCCTAAAACCAGTGTTTGCTACATCAAGGGCACAGTTGATTGTCTCTGAGGCTGCACCTTCACCATCCAGCAGAATTTTGTGAGCATCCTGTCTATTTTCCTCCAGGATTAGGTCTATTAGCCCTGCCATATCAGGCCACATTTGGCGGTCATAGCGGCCGATAATGGCTAGGGCATTTTCTGCTCTGATTATCACAGCTGCCATTGAAGAGAACCTTTTTTCCAAGGATGTCCATTCTACGCCCTTCCTTATCTGGGGGGTGGTATTCAGGGTAGCTGGATTCTTAGACTGCATTTGTGCAGCCTGGGAGATGACTAAGTCTGGCTTCGGATCTCAAATAAGGCACGATGAGTCATCGGAGACCTATATTTATTTTCAACACAAGGCAGCACCGGTGGTATGGATGCAGGCGTTTCATGATTCTGATACCCTCCTGCCAAATATGGTCGATGATAGGAGTTGAGCACACCACTTTTCTTGTGTCCTCTTTGAAATCGTAAAGGAAACATTCTGTCGGTTTTACTGTCATAGGTAGATGGAACCTGTTGGCTGCTCTTTGCATCAAGTTGTGAAACCCCCCTATAACCTACGGAGGAGAGTCTGAAGGAAGGTGCAGAGGAGGAGATGGTGTCAGAATAACATAATCATCCCAAGGATCGGGAGCAGATGTTGGATCGGGCAGTTCACCTTCCTCGACCTCTTCTTCTGAAAAGGAAGTGTTTTGTGCTCCTGGGTCGATTGTCCCAGAGCCTAGTAAAATCCCAGGACTTCTAGATAACTTAGGGCCTGCGGTATCTGTAGATTCTTCCGCTTGAGGAACTTGGTATACAGATGGATTTGGTTGAGGAAGGAACCTTTGCCTATAATCCGCCAACATGGCTTGCAGGTCACCAATTAACGAAGGCGGCAGGTGGGCCATATCCCTAGGGCAGGGTTCTTGATGGAAGTCAAACTGATAGCTATGCCATGGAGTCATAAGCCCCTGTTGGTAATAATGTGAATCACCTTGATAACCGTCCTCCTCCTCATCATCTTCCTGGCACTTTACATAGAGCTCAGATTGACTGTGAGCTATCCCATAGAGGTCATTGTCATCATCATCATCATCATCTTCCTCAACGTACCCTTCCAACAGATGCGATGGAAGCAAAGGTGACACCTTGCTATAATCTTACATAGACGGTTGTAAAAATGTCTTTGTTACTCTGGTAACCTGAGTAATTCTCGCTGACGGGGGCATTGATGGTGCTGAAACCATGGGCATAGGAATTTCCTTTGTCGACAGTGTCGTCGTCGCTGGTGTCAGCGTTGACGGTATCTTCGTCGATGGTGTCTTCGTTGTTGATGGAACCTTCATCGTCGACAGTACCTTCGTCGCCGATGGTGTCTTCGTCATCAACGGTGTCTTCGTCGACGGAATGGTAGTCGATGGAGGAGCGTCGACAGTCTTCAACCACCATGGAGCTTTCATCGAGATGGAGACTCTTGTAGAGAGAATAGGAGACTGAATCGCCGTTATCATAACTGTAACCGTTTCCCAACAGGGTCGTAAGTTTCTATGCACCCGGAGAAGGCAGATAGTGTCCATCGTCGTGCCTGTTCCAAGATGGCGCCTGTTTACATCGGGTTGGAAAAAAAAACTGTATTTCAATTTTTATTTTATTTTTTCATTCTCTGCTGCTTGGTCGTGTTAATATCTAATTTTTGGGCCCACTGCCACTTTTTTAGTCATTGCCTATAGTACTCAACCTATTTCTTCTCGGCCCCGAGACCGTCTATGCATCGTATACTCCGAACATGGCGCCCATGTTTATGTGTCTCACTGGTTCAGATCGGCCCTCTAGTCTTTAGCGCATGAATGAGCCCAGGTGCATTTTTATGTGTGTGCCGCGCCAGGTTATATATGGGCTTGCTGCCACATTTACCAGTAGCGGTCCGTTAGCAAATGTTGATTGGACATTTCTTGCCCGAGGATAAGGTAAGCCTGCAGGGAAGGGGTTTGTTAGATGTATAGGGCGCGTGGGGATTGAAGGAGCCCACTTTTCTCCTAGCCTCTTTTCCTCTTTGATTTACCTCTTGATGCTATAGGAGCCATGGGCCTTGTTAAACTTTGAGTGTGCATATACCCAGATTTGCAGCCCGGGGCCCTGCACCCCGCACCATTCATCAACTTGGTTGCAGTAAGTACACTTAATTAGCATACTCCTAGTGGCCCCTGTAGTATCCTTCATGAAGGGGCTCTGATATCCCTCTCTCCTTCCCCTTTCGGTTTTAGGCTATCAGGACTGTTGGGGCTGCGCATTGTATAGCCTGGCGTACCCAGTTCAGGGTTATTGAATAGTCATCCAAAGCTTACTATCTGTAGATGAAGACAGGGTAAGTGGGCCCAGACTCATCATTTTTTATCCACTGAGGACTCCCCTTGCCATAGTTTAGTGCTACGTCTATGCCTCGTGTTCATAACTTATTGAATTGTCATTAGTTCCATTTTAAAGTATGAGCTACTGGCTAGTAGATCCTCATTCAGTATCCTACTTTGTGTAGATTTAGATTCACCTTCTTGTTCTAGGCGTTCGTGACTAACCATACATTTAGAATGTCTGTCTTTTGTTCTCAGACCAGACTGTATATTACTGACAGTGTCTGCACCGTGGTCACGGTGTCAAGCCAGATGTTTCATAACTGTGGGACCATGTACTCTCTACCTCCGACAGTATTTTCCTGGACTTCGGTATGGAGTTTTTTGATATTTTGGGCACAATTTCTGGTCTATCATATCTCCTTTTTCGTTTCTCAGCGACTGGGTATCCACTTTCATAATCATTTTGGCAGACTTAATGTATAAATATCAACTGCCTCACTGTGACAATTCTTTTGACCATTTCTTTAGCACCCTTTCCTTAAGCTTGATTGTTTGAGCTCTCTGGATTTCTAAACATCTCCCCTGGTGTCGGTTTCTCCCCAACAGCCTAGTTTTTAATTTTCAGATTTGTACATAAAACTTCATGTAATGATGTATGTCATGTTATATTGTCTCCGATTGGCTTCATTTTTAGTGAATTATGTATTTGAGCCCCTGCTTTGCTGCATCATTGATACTGGTAAAAATGTTGAGAGGATTCCCTTATTGCAAATAATACTGCATCTTCTGCGCCCTGACGAAGGATATTTGGACCTCTGTCCGAATCCGAAACGCGTGTTGGCACCTCCCTTTTCTTTGTTTATTGTTGTTGTTTTATTGTCTGTATATTTTTTGTACTATTGTCAAATCGTGAGTGTCCTGTTGAGTGGAGTATGATAATACTTTTGGTGTGACTGATACGTGTGAGTAAGTGCGGTGCTATGAGGGGATGAGTGATTTTTATGATTATTTCTCTGGTGTTTGGGGCTCTGTGTAAATATTAACTGTACATAATGAAGTATTTTGTACATATATTTTCCAGTCTGATGAAATTGCCTTACCAGCTTTGGTTTTTCTTGTAATGCAGTAAAAGAAATCTTGTTTGTATAATTCTGTTTTAGAACAATATGTATGTTTATTAATGAATGAGGTAATACCCATGTATTAAATTGCTGCTTGGGAGAGGTTACTGTTTTTTGTCCTTAGTTGTTCCCTGCCTCCCTCTCCCGGCATTCCAGAGTTCAGGGACCCCCTCTTGTCTTCTGGGTGCTGAAACCATAGGCATAGGAACTTCCTTTGTCGACAGTGTCGTCGTCGATGGCGTCAGCATTGACGGTATCTTCGTCGACTGTGTCTTCATTGTTGACGGAACCTTCGTCGTAGACAGTGCCTTCGTCGTAGACAGTGCCTTCGCCGTCGACGGTGTCTTCGTTGACAGAATGGCAGTCAACGGAGGAGCGTCGACAGTATTCAACGACGATGGAGCTTTCATCGAGATGATGACTCTTGTCGAGAGGATAGGAGACTGAATCGCCGTTAGCATAACTGTAACTGTCGACGATGGTGTCGACGATGTTACACAAATCGTCATCAGTGAGAGAGAGAGATTGACGTCGACAATGCCTTCTTCAGAGATTTTTGCCTTTCAGGATCAGAAGATGAAGTTCTAGGGCGATCTTTATCCTTCCTTACAGTTGTAGAGGGCACAGACAACTGTGGTTCAAAAGATTGTTTGGCAGACTTCTCCTTACTTTAAGCCCTTTCCTGGGAAGATTTAAAATGTTTCTTTCCGTCACCTGAGGATCTGTCCTGAGATCTAGCCCTCTTGTGGGATGTTGAAGCTCGTCTTCTTCATCAGAAGAACGAGACTGTTGTTTTGTGGTTTGGAGCCACAATAACGATCTCCCTCTCTGTCATTGAGGGTCTTGTTAGAGAAGGTGCGACAGATCTTACAGTCTTTTACATTATACCTGGGATGTAGGCAATAAATACATTCTTTGTGTGGATTATCCACATGTACTCTTTTCCTCCCACAGGAATTACAAAGGTGGAGAATGCTATTTTTGTCTGACATGATGTCTAGAATTGTTGAGCAGAAGAAATAACTGAGTAGCACTCAGGGAGACTCCCTTCCACACGAGCTGAAGAGAACTGGCTCTTGCTGGGAGTGTTCTAGAGGGTGCTAACAGCTGATTGGCTGTATTCTAACATTTGGTCCTTTTTTAAAAAGGACATGGATAGGGTACTAATGAGATGGCCTAGGGCCATTATAGTCTATTAAGGATTTGAGGCACTGCTTGAATATTTTATAGTTGGACTTCCATCTCGATGATGGGGAATGAGTCAGGTATGTGAATCTATGAAAGATACCCCAATACTGGATAATAAATATTCACTGAAACACTAGCACGCATTATCATTTGTGTGCATTATAGTTTTATCAGTAAAACTGTATGCATGTTAAATTTAGTGGCCAATTCAAATGAAAATGTAAATTACAGTGCACTACCACACAATGTTTCTATTATATTGAAAAACACCACCTCATGTCCGTTAAAGCTAGATGGGCTGCCAATATTGGCTTTCTAAAAATTGTGTTGTGGTTCTAAAAAGTTTGGAAAGCACTGCTATATAACATTAAAATTATTAATTTAAGGGAAAGACAAAGTAAGTAATCCTCTTCACTCAACTTGTATCCATGGGCAGTACAAAAATGAGTGCCATTCAGTGGTGTAAAAATAAAATATATTCTATAAGTCAAAAAAATCCCCAGGTAGATGTGCACTTTACAAACACACAAGTTATTTAACACGCACAATACCATGTGCTGGAGCGATAGAATGTGTGGCAGCTCAACAATGCATGAGAACACAGAGTACTTGATGGTTTAACGAAGATCTTCTCAATGCAGATTTTGTTGACTTATTTTAGGACTTCCTTCATTGAAATTTTCAGCACAACAAACACAACTCAAGGCAATGGAATCAGACAGTTGTAAATAATAACAACACAGGTGGTAGGCGTAAAACGTACAGATGTTCAGAGCAGCACAGATAAAGCACCAACAATATCAAGTCAAACAAGCTTTATTTGACTGTTGTCATAAAAGCATATAAAATAATACAATGCATCACAAGATAAGACAATAGATATAATTAAAATAAGTTCACATAGTAATTTCATTCAAGTATTTACATATACAATATATTTCAGGGGAACTAAAGTGCACACACTGGGCCCAGACTATAAAAGGGTGGAGTATATTTACAGCAATTTACTTCTTATTACCCAGGCCCAGCCTAAATATTTTGCCACAGCAATGGCCACAAATTGATCAGGGCAAGTACAAATTAGTCTTACAGCCACCAACCAACTCCTGGTACCCAAGGTTTTGCACATAGGAGTTAGCCACACCCTGCGAGTTGTAGCATATACGGGGCAAACAAACAATAAGTGGTCAACAGTTTCCTTAGGGTACAAACAACCAGGGCACTCCACTTTGCTCTAGCCAGTATACTACCAATTCTAAGTTGGAAGTAGAGCTTGCGGTCTAGGGGTCGTGTAATGAAATCCCAAAAATCTTCGAATCTGGGCCGATCCTTGATCACCAAAAAAGTACCAGTCAATGAAAGTGGAGCAGTTTTCCTAAAAGTTTTCGAGGCAACAGCCTCCCAGTACATGGTTTTTAAAGCCTGTTTGGAGGGGAACCTGGCGTTTGTGGGGTCTTTCCATATTTCATTCAGGCCTAAGTTTACTAATGTCTCTCCAATCTTGCACAACCACTTAATCTTGTGGAAAGTGTCAGATTTGATGATATCCACAAGCCCATTTGCAAATATTTTCAATGCAGGTGTTGTCCATAGTCGTCTCCAGTATAAAACTGGGCGTAAATAAGCAAGTAAAGCAATAGGGTTTAAACCCAAGTCAAGTAGTAGGGGACATATTGGTGTGCTCTGGGGAAGCTTGGTAAGGTTTCTTAAAAACAGATTTTCTGAAGATGACAATTTCTGTAGATTCTCAAAACACCAGATTTCGACACCATATAAAACAGAGCTAACAACTTTTCCATTGTACACTGTTAATGCCAGTGCTATTGGCTTGGTGAGAGACCTAGAATGCTCCTGTCTCAGAGCTCCAGCAAGCTGTATATCTTGTTCAGGGAAGTACAGTTTGTTCCACAGCTATGGCGGTTTGACCAGGATTTGAGAGTGAAACAAACCCTCTCGTGCTTGGAGGGGGGGGGCGCCCCGGGCCACCAGCTGCGAGCCAAGAAGAAGGACATCTATTTTATTGCTATTCCTCTTAAATTACTCCCGTCTCGGACAGGCTTTGTTTCTGATATGTACAAACTTATTTCCTGTGACCCAGTTTAAACAACATGTTTACCCCCCTACACCCTGCTATGAACGGGCCCATGACAGAAACAGCTCCCAAATGTCTTTACGCCCAGATGCAGTTGGCATTAGACACGCGCATTGACTGAGTGTTGATTGATGTGGAGGGTGCAGGGCGCTACCTCTCTTCCGGGTTCCCTCCCGGTGCCGGGCAGCGATTGGTCGAGAGTGTAGGGAGGCGGTGCTGATCGATAGCACGGCCCCTACAAAGCCCCAGGGAACTAGGCATTCTACCTAAAGACACGCGCATTGACTGAGTGCTGCGCGAACCTGGCTAAAACCTAACGTTTTTGTGTATGTGATTGATGATTTGCACAGAGAGCACGACCACGAGATTTTAACCCATTGTTTGTGTATTTGTGTGTTTTAACTGCACGGATGCACTTTAATTTTTAAAATTGTACTTAACTCCTCTCGCAGACTTCTCTGTGGCGATCCTTGCCGCCCCTGCCACCCCGGTCCACCGCAAGCACTCGGCTTGATTGATGTGGAGGGTGCAGGGTGCTACCTCTCTTCCGGGTTCCCTCCCGGTGCCGGGCAGCGATTGGTCGAGAGTGTAGGGAGGCGGTGCTGATCGATAGCAGGGCCCCTACAAAACACTGATGTCATCTAAGACGCGCAGCAATGACGCGCAGCAAAAGCGCCGTACCCGCGCCGAGGACACGCCAAAGACTAGCCCGTCTGGGCCCGTCCGGGCCAGGACGGGGCTCGGGCTGAGGGCTATGTCTCACTTCAAAAGGTTCCACAAAGTTGGACTTCTACTCAGCTTAAAGCACTACGACCTAGGAAGTATGTCGGCTGTACTGTACTAGAAATTCCACACACTGGTAAGGCCGTCTGCCCTAACTGCAGTCTGTCACTATCTTCCTTTCAACCATATCCTCCGCGTAGATCCAGAGTTAGGAAGGATCAAAAACAGTGCTCCCCCACTGATGAAGTATTTACATTTTACTACATAAATTGCCGATCCTTGCCCAAACATAAGCTGGACATTTTTAACCTGCTGCTAGAGGACAAACCTAGCGCATTGTTCCTCACTGAGACCTGGCTACATGAGGGCTCTGGTCCGGATGTGGCCATCGCCCTTCCAGCTACATATGCGATTCTCAGAAAGGATAGAACCCGGAAAACCGGGGGTGGACTTGCAGTTATTTATGATAAAACACTCACATGTTCAATTGAGATGCTACAGATCTCAGACTGTGAATTAACACTTTTTAAACTCTGTTTGAATCCTAATTTTACATTTTCAGGCTCCTTAATTTACTGGCCTCCTGGGAATGGCACCAAATGGGCTTCCGAATTAGCAGACCATATCACCCCTCCTTTATTGGCCTGCAAAAACTTCTCTATTATTGGAGATTTAAATCTACACCTAGAGGATCCTTCTAATACTGCCTGTGTGAATTTGCTAGAAGATCTGTCAGCATTAGGTATTAATCTCATTAATTCTGGACCCACTCATAAGGCTGGCTATCTGCTCGACCCAATACTTTCTAATCTTCCAGAACTTATCTGGCAAGACAATACCCCGGTATGCTGGTCCGACCATTATTTAATTAAATTTAATCTGAAACCAACTGCCACTTCCTTCTCTCATTCTATACCCCAGGTCTCATTCAGAAAAAATTGGAAAAACCTAGACATCTCTAAACTTAACACAGCACTCATTACGAATGTACCTATTAATATTCAAGGCTTGGAAGGCATTGCAACTGCTACTCAACAATGGCTCACCAAAGCAGTTGAGTCTTGTCTGCCTATCTCAAACACTAAGAGAAACAGACATCGCCCTCCGGTCCCTTGGATTAATGACTCACTTAAAGAGGAAAAAAACAAATGCAAGGTACTAGAAAGATTGTGGCGAAAAGACTTTGCTCCCGACAAGAAAAAACAATTTAAAATTGCCAGAAATTTATATCATACTGCATGTAAGAAAGCACTCGCCGTGTATGTTTCTAATACCATCACGGAAGCTGTGAATAAACCTAAAACTTTATTCAATACGGTTAAAGATCTAGCGGGAGCTCAAACTATAGCCCCGGCCCGCCCACTGAATAAAAAGCAATGTCAGGACCTCGCCCAATTCTTTTCTGATAAAATAGAGAAATAAATCATTGGAATAGACAGGAACAACGCTGATGCTACCACAAAACAAGACCTGGAGAACACCCCCACTGTTAATCTAACTTTACAACACTGGCCGCCTATTACAATTGATACCCTTCAAACCATCATGAAGACTATCAAATCCGGCTCTCCGCAGGATCCTATTCCTATGAATATCATGAAAGAGCTAGACTCCTCCTCTCTTGAAATTATTGTTGATACCTTGAATTCATCTTTGGAGCTCGCTGAAGTACCCAGCCTCTGGAAACATGCTATAGTAACCCCACTCCTAAAAAAACCAACAGCAGACCCCGATATATTAGCTAACTACAGACCCATCTCTCTTCTCCCAGCTTTCTCTAAATGTCTGGAGAGACATGTACATTCTGCCCTTACCATATTTGCGGAAGAAAATTCCCTTCTACATCCAACCCAATCGGGCTTCCGAGCGGGTTTCTCTACAGAAACCGCTCTGCTGGGAGTCTCAGAAACTATCCGGAAACATCTTGACGACGGTCAAACGGTTGCGCTTATTCTACTAGACTTAAGCGCAGCCTTTGATACTGTGTCACACAAAAAGCTGCTCATCACGCTAGAAAAAAATGGAGTTCAAGGCAATGCCTTGAAATGGCTCAAATCCTTCCTGGACCAACGGACCTTCCAGATAGCTTCATCTTTGGCGTGCTCTGAATCTTTCAATTCCCCTCATGGAGTACCGCAGGGATCAATCCTGAGCCCTCTTTTCTTCAATCTTTACTTAAAACCCCTGGCGGATTTAGCGTAAAAATCTGGGCTGACATTCATGACGTACGCAGACAATTCTCAGATCATCTTCAGGCTATCAGAAACTCCCCCATCATCTCCGTCCCTGCTCAAACAAGGTCTCCAGAACATCTCCAACTGGATGAATGTGAACCAGCTGAAATTAAACGGAGATAAGACGGAGATTCTTTTAATGGGAAAACAGCCCGATCTATGGAATGCCTCACATTGGCCTTCTCAGATGGGAAATCTTCCAACACCAGTTTCTCATGCTAGGAATCTGGGGGTAATCCTGGACAACTCTTTGTCCATGAATCAACAGGTCAGCAAAGTGGCTGGACTCTGCTTCACCATCCTAAGATGTCTCCGAAAGATATTATGGTTGCTGCCCATCTCTATGCAGAAAACAGTAGTCAATGCCTTAGTTACATCTCGGCTTGACTACGGGAACATCTTATATCTAGGTGCCAACACTGGAAACCACATACATATGAGACATATGTCGGGTAGGGTGGTGAACAACCACTGATCCTTTTTCTTCATACTCAATTATTATTGTTCGTTTTGATACAAATTGATACACTTGCAGTAGCACATAAGATCTTTTTAGGTCCTGAAGAAAGCCAGGTCAGGTACCCTCTCGGCTGAAACATGTTGACCTCACTCCTAGCCAAATGATAGTAAAAAAAAATTCAAAAACTATCAGGCGGTTTTTAATACATGGCAGGTGGACAATCCCCAATAAACATATATTTTGTCCCTCTAGTCATTTTTAACACACCTGCACCCTGCACTTGCACTGCATTCCACCAGTCCTTACACCTTGGATAAACCTAGAGGCTGAGTCATCTAGCGAATAAGAGGTCCAGTACCTTCGTACATGTAGTCCGTGTACTATCTTGGCTACATGTGACCCTTCTCTCTCGGTTTTCCAAATGACGAAGCTCCGCCAAATGGGTGGGCTGATGGAAACCTGACTTCAGCCTGTGATGGGACAAGCAATGTATAACTGGTGAACTGCACTTGCTCTAACATAGGCATTTTCTGTCACACTTCTTCAGACCGTTGTTCTTCCTTTAGTTGAGAAGGTTCTGATTTAGGGGTAAGAAGTACAACTGCTCTCTAAACATTGCCCCCTAGACCCTCCCCCACCTTTCCTGTTTTTTGTTGCAAGGAGGCTCTCACATCAAAGAAAGAGGAGGCTGCATTTGTAAGAGTCCAGCTGCAATGGGCACTAGCCATCGGGCAGCCTCAAGGGCCCAGGCCACATGCCGCACATCCCGTTCTGGGGAGCTGGCGCAGGGGGCTGCCGCGGGATGCCACACAGTGGGAAACAGCCACAAGTCCAGCCACTCACCAACAGAGCCCAGAGCCGCAGACACCACCAACTCCACGACCAGGTGGCAGCCGCTTCAATGTACCCAACTCTGGTCAGGCACAGAGGTCAGGGATCGGCGTACTGGGTCATTAGGTACACCCCCGCGCTGCTGCCTCAGTGATTGCTGTCTCAGCGGCTCTGGGCACAGCGATCATCCCCAGGCCGCATTTGGGGCAAACCAGGCTAAGCAGCAAATAAGAGCTCTAAGCACCGTACGTGGCTCAGCAGGTCCGGTGCACCTCTCTCTCGGGCACCCATACACAGGGAGGCGGGGGAAGGGGCACCGCAATGGTGCTGCAGCAGCAAGGTAGGCCGTCCCCCAATCTCTGGATATCAGCCACTTCCCACGAACTGACCTGCTCCAAATGTGCCTCCGAGGTCACACAGGACCAGGTCGCCACCTCTGCAGCTGTCCCTCCGGCGAGAAAGGTGATCAGTGGGCGCGGCAAGCCTCTCCGCTCACAGCCCCGCATGCGGCTCCCACAGGTCAGGCTCAGATCGGGGCCTTCCCTGCCTCCCGTCACTGCTGGATCTTGTCAGCAGGGTCGCATTGCGTTCTGCGGCAGGTGACCCACTGTGGCAGTCCATGGGGTCCAGGATTCTGCAGGATATTGGCCCTGAGAAGGAGCGAACTGTGGAGCTCTACGAAACGCGTCCACCATGTTCAGCTCCTAAGCCACTGTTCGCGAGAGTCTTACCTGATCTATCCCCTTCCCCATACCGTCTGGCCTGTGTATATTGACCCATAACCTTCACCTGTCCATGTGTCTCTTCCTCAAACTCCAGCAGACTTTATTTTAGTTGGACAAGCAAATCAGGGTTGTTTGTAGTGTAAAGTTGTGTCTCAAGGTCCCTGATGCACACCTTGAGGGATTCGAGTACATTTCTGATTGCCTTCAAAACCCTTGCCTGGCGAGCAATACAGTTGCCTCTAATGACTACCTTAAACGCTTCCCAGAGGGTCACGTATTAAAAGTAAAATATTTGTCAATGTACCCACAAATCTCCTCTTTGAAAGCCTTGTCTAGTAAAGCATTTTGGGGGAGCCTCCAGCTGAACAGTCTGTTGGGCGTATTAGGCATGGATATACATATGAGGCACAAGGCGTGGTCTGACAGGTACCTGGGAAGGTGGCAAACCTCCTGCATCCATGTCACTACGTCTCTAGAGAGCAGCCAGAAGTCTAGCCTGGACCAGGCCCTGTGGTGGTCTGATATGCATGTGCCTTCCATTATGTTGGGGTTTGAACTTTTCCAGGCATCAGTCAGATGGCCATCTGATATAATGGCATTAAGCATGTTACTGGAGTTGGGATGTAGAGAGCGGGACAGGAACTTCCAAACTAGCGCATTATCAAGTACAACATTGAAATCCCCACCCCAGATGACAATGTAGCAACTTGTGGATTTCATTTTCGCCCATATAGTCTGGTAACACTCTGGTGTGTCCATATTTGGACCATATATTGCTGCTAAAGTGATCAACATTCCCCCTAGTGAGCCCAGCAGAATGCCATACCTCCCTTCAGGATCAATAAGTGAATTGCATAATTTCCAGTCAAGGCCCTGCCTTATCAGCACAGCCACCCCTGCACATAGTTTGAATAGACGGCTGACTATATATGTCCCCAGCTTTTATGTTTTAGCCTAGTGGATAGGGTGCAGTTCAGGTGAGTCTCCTGTAAAAAGAAGATGTCTATGTGATGTCTGAGTAGATAAGTGTGGACCAGTCTGGCCTTCCTATGGTCATTTAAACCCCGGATGTTCCATGCCCATAGGTTCAGTGTCATCATGGCACATCTATTAGTGGCTGTGAGGAGATCCCACACCCCACAGCCAGTGTCATATCTCCAAGGGTGTCCATGGGTGGTTGATTGGTATTTTCACATGTCCCCATTTCCCTCTGCAATCAGCATGCATCTCTCATTGGATTTGCCTTACCTTTGCCTACGAGTGTGTTGTAAGTCCGCGTCCAGACAGTGAAACAATAACTTTACCCTCCACCTTCCACCCACACCAACCCCCAAACAGATTGTGCAATACCAACCCACCCAAAAGACAAAAACAACATTGAACACAAAATACAAATTTAGAAACGGCCTTTGGGAGCTCTCCCTGTGGGGCGTGGGTTCTCCAGCATACTACCCTGCTTAGGGCGGGTTGGCCGTACTTATAATGAAGAGCTACCACATCGAAGTACATGGTAGGACCTTTATGCGCATCCATGCATCAAACCTGAGAGTAGCATTCCATAACAGCATCTAGGATGAGCAGTCCCCCCTCTTGCCAGATCAAAGTCCAAATGGTGAGATATAAAAGTACAATTCTAATTCAACAATTAGAAAAAAATGAAATGAGAAGTTAATCGTTGTCGCTTAACCCAGCTTCAGAGAGGTGACCAGCTAGTGACTTTTTTGCAATTTTCTTTCCTCCCACATGTTTAGTGAACTTCAACGCCGATTTTGCATCTGTGAACAGAACCTTCGTGAGTCACCTTGAGTTCTGCAGGGTAAAGTAGGGTATAGGGGATCTTAGCCTGCATCTGAATATGCTTCACGGGTAGGAATTCCCTGTGGGCCATAAAGTCTGGGTAGAAGGAAATGAAATTTCCTTTGTAGTCGATCGTTCCCTACTCCATTGTTTGTCTCAATATCGAGTCGCGGTCTTGATAGTTTAACAACTTAGCTAAGATTGGCCTGGGCATTGCTCCAATCGGTGGCCTAGGGCCCAGCGCGCAGTGTGCGCTCTCAACCGCAAACACAGCAGACAGAGATCATGCAGAAGTTCAGCAACGTAGATCTCAATTTTGACAATGGCAGTTGTCTCGGGAATTCTGGTTATACGGCGGTTGTTCTGCCAAGACCTGGCCTCCAAATCATCATTCTTAGCCCTAATAAGAGTGAGAACCTTGTCCATCTGCAACAATTGCTCTCTGGTTTCCACTTGAAACTCATGTTTTCGGAGCTACGATTCTCAAGCATGTCTAGCCAGGTCTCATGCGTGTCCACTTGTTTTTTAACCGCATCAATTTGGGATGTGAGGACATCCAGCTTGGTATCTATTGTTTTCAGGCTAGAACTCATTTCTAAAAGTAACATGTGCGATCAGCATCCACCTCACCGCTCAGCCTCCGTTAGCCTTGTGTGCCTTTTATTTTTGAATGTGAGTTTGGGCTGTTTTGAATCCTGTTTACCCATAGTGCCAAGTGAAGCGTATAGTCAACACCTATGCTGGACCTATGTGTTGCAGTTCCAGGAGATTACACACCCTGAGAGCCAGTCACCCAGAGCCTATTGTGACTAGACCAAAGCTACTTTGTGCACAGTTGAGACACAATGAGCAGATATGCTATTTGACTGTCCGGCGACCAACTGGTGCAGGTCCTGTGGCCGGTGTGCTTATAGTGCAACAAGTGTCCGCCAACCTCAGTGCCCCTCCTGCCTATCCGGGCACCAGTGCGTGTGTTGTAAGGTTGGGCTGCAGACCGGCAGTGTTTGCCCCATCTGGGACACCACAGCTCCTGGGCTCGCCCCCCCCGAGGGAGCCTGCTGCAGACAAAGAGCTCCAGGTGCGGCACTCCCCCTACTGTGGGCAGCACCACAAGGACTTCCTGAGACTGCACTCTGGGATCATCTCATTGTGCACCCTGAAGCATGCACGAGAAAGGTACGGGCAAAGTGAAGGGCCGCTTACCTGGATACTTCCACCGAGCCTCGAGCCACCACAGTGTCCCTCGCATACATTGCAGATCAGACCGTGTCTGACTCCAAAATGGCGGCTCAGCTTTCGTGTCGCCCGGAGGCCCGGTTGCAGTCCGCCAGAGGCAGTAGATTTGTGGCTAGAATTGAACCTCCAGGCGGTTCTGTCACCCCTCGAATTTGGCACAAAGACGCCAAGGCCTGACACCGACCTGGATATCACCCGGGATCTCAGAGCGCTCTGCTCATCAGGGACAGGGTGTGCAGCGTGGCGGGCAGGATTCCCACCCGGACGCCTCAAAGTTGGTCGCTCTGCCTGTTGCAGCCCCGGGATGCAGGTCAGCCATGTTGTTGTCTCGTCGGCATTGCCCAGAGGCTCTATGTCACAGCAATGGCTCTTGGGATGGTAGGATTATAGAAGGATTATAACACGGCCGGCGGAGCTCGCTTATCATCTCACAACTCAGTTAGGCCAAGCCCTCCCAGCTTTTGTTGACTTTAATATATACACTGAGAAACCTTTTTGGATTACCTAAAATCTTATAAAAACCCCAGTGAAAAGGTATGCCATGCAGTGCAGATGTTATGTTATGTTATGTTAATTGTATTTTTAAAGCACAGCAGTTACCCGTGGGTGTTCTGGCGCTAATCACTTATCCTGACGCCAGATTATGGAGGCAATGAGGTTTATTCAGCAAAAAGCCAGGTCTTTAAGCCCTTCCTGAAGGCTAGAAGATCCTTGGCATTCAATAGGTGGAACGGAATGGCATTCCATGCTTTCGCTACAAGAACGGCAAAGCTTCAGCCACCCCATAGAATTTTTTTGTGTGTGGCACTGAGATCAGCTTGGACCCTAGTGAGTGAAATGATCTTTTCGGTGTATACCACTGGAACTGCAGTTATAAAAAGTCTGGGCCCGTACCTTGAAGAGCCTTAAAAACCACACAGGGCGATTTAAAACACATACGACTCCTTACAGGGAGCCAGTGCAGTTTCTTTATTTCCTTGGAGATGGGAGCAAATTTGGAGGTACAAGTGAGGAGTCTAGCAGCAGCATTTTTTAGCAATTGCAATTTATTCATAAAATGTTGTTGGATATTCAAATACTAGCTATTGCAATAGTCCAGCCTCAACAGTACCAGTGCTGTGACCACTGTTTTCCGGATACCCGAGGGTAGGAATGGCAATACTTTCTTGACAGCTCTGAGCACATAGGCTGTTGTTGACATTTACTCGCTCCTCAAAGGTAAGTCTCTCATTGACTTTTACTCCCAAGTTTTTTATCTTCCTAGAAGGTTGCGGGAGAGAGCCCATCTAATCAGGCCACCAACTCGGTGTCCAAAAATTGGTCTCTTTTCCAAACAATAAAACTTCAGTTTTACATGAATAAAGCTTTAGACAATTCTCTGTCATCCATCTACCAATTGATTCTAGGCAGGCTTGGAAGCATTTATTCCTACCCATCTCCTGGCCAGGTAACAGCGACTTCACAATTGGGTGTCATCAACATACAAGGTGAGACCAAACCCAAATGCTCTGATAATGGGGACCAGGGATGAGACGTACACATTAAAAAGGGTCAGACTCAAGGAGGACCCCTGAGGAACCCCACAAGGTAATGACAGCGGTTTGGACTGGTAGGCACCAAGAGCAACCATTTGTCTTCTGTTGAGCAGAAAGGATCTAAACAGATCCCAGACTTTGGCATGGATCCCACATTCCTTTAAACGGTCCATCAAGATGTCATGATGGACCGTGTCAAAGGCCGAGAACAGATCCAGTAAGATCAGGGCATCCCTTCCGACATGATCCACGACATCTCTGATCTCCTCCCTGGCCTTAATGAGAGCGTACTCAGTACTTTGTCCCCCCCTAAAGCCACACTGGGAGGGGTCCAGGGCTTGTGTTTCAGCTAAGAAGATACTGAGTTGTGTGTTCATGATTTTTTCAACCAGTTTAGCTGGAAGCGGAAGATGCAAAATCTAGTGAAAGTCATTAGGGTCCTTAGGGTCTAGGCTTGACTTCTTTAGAAGGGGCAAAATGGAGGCCAATTTCCAGCATATCAGAAAATGCACTGTTTCAAACATGTTGGTAAAAATGGACGCCAATTGACAACAATAGTGGAGTGGATGCTTTGGTCAACTGGAAACTGTTCACACATATGACACAGAATAATAACGTAGAAGAGAGCGTGCTTTGAGTACTGGATATGCCATTAACCAAATTTGCAGATCATTTCTCACATGGGTTCTTGACTGCAAATACCTGAGAATTTGTGAGTATTAATCGGAATTTCATAACAAGGTGAATTCTATGATCTTAAAAAGCTATCTTGGCATTCTTTAAAATGTAGTGATGACATTGGTTGGTGATATTAAACTACTAGAACATCAGACCCTCTTTTAGTATTTATGAGATGGTATTAAATGTTGTCTACTATGTGCACTTTCTCCAAATATTTATGCAACCAGAACTTAATGTGACATTCATTCAAATTTACCTGGAAAAATCATACTTTTTATAATGTACATTATTAGTCGAGTTAATAAATGAACCATCGAAGCAATGGTTTTGCCTTGCCTAGCCAATGTCCTGTCCAAGTGGTCAGCAGTCTGGAATAAAAAGAAAAGGGAGAAACGGAAAACACAGATTTATTGTTTTGGACTATAATGGTTTATGTTCATTTCCTCTGTTATACCCAAATATGTACACAAGTTCTTTAATGGTACTATTCTCACCATAGAACAGATTTTTGCAAACTGTGGTTCGTGATCCACTGATGGGTCGACAACCGAAGTTTGGTGGGTCAAGCAATAAAAAGGCCTTTAAATTCTGTATTCATTTTGTCATATTTTCTGTGCATCAAAGACAGGGGTCAAATATTTGGCTATGTCTTCTGACAAATTGCTGCTTATTTTGTTAACATGAGGATTAGGGTTTACAAAGTCCTCTCAAATTCACATCAAAGGGAGAAAAGTAAAATTAATTATTTGACAATCTTGTTGGGTTACAGGGAGTATGACAGAAGAGGCTATAGTAAGATAACTACTTGTAATACACAAAAAAATGTAAACCTGTAAATTAACTGTATACATTCAGGAGTTAGGAAAGCAAAACTGAAGTAAATTGTTTGTAATTCGGAAGTGTGACCGAAACACATATTTCAATAGGATAAAAACAAATCAAGAAGCTTTTACTTTGTGATGCACAAATAATAAATATGCACTGAAACACAAGCACACATTATCATTTGTGTGCAATATAGTCTTATCAGTAAAACTGCATGCATGTGAAATTTAGTGGCCATTTCAAAGAAAAATGTGCTTGCTATAAATGACAGTGCACTACCACACAATGCCTCTATTATATTGAAAAACACCAACTCATGTCCTGTAAAGCTAGGTGGGGTGCCAATATTGACTGTCTAAAAATTAGGTTGTGGTTCTAAAAAGATTGGAAAGCAGTGGTATATAACATTAAAGTTATTAACTTAAAGGAAAGACAAAGTAAGTAATCCTCTTCGCATTATACTTTCTGGCTTTAGACTAACTTATCTTCTGCAGTGATCTCTCCTTAATTAGCATACCATTCATAGACAAATATCCTCACTGGTGCGCTCACTTTTCATCCATGGGCAGTGCAAAAATGAGTGCCATTCAGTTGAGTAAAAAAAAAAATATATATTCTATAAGTCCCAAAAATCCCCAGGTAGATATGCGCTTTACAAACACACAAGTGACACCCAAACTACCATGTACTGGAGAGAGAGAATGTGTGGCAGTTCAACAATGCGAAATGCTTGATGCATTAACTAGACCCTTCTCCATGCAGCTTTTGTTGACTTTAATTATACATGTGTGCTTGTATACATCATAGGTAGTGACAAATGTCCATTTTGTGTAGATCAGGTTGAAACGATTGATCACTTCCTTTTTGTCTGTCCGGAGTACCAACAGCCTAGGCGGTGGTGGTTAAGACCTGTCTGCCGAGCACTGGGTACCACATCTGCACTGGCTGCAAGTAGAATCTTGAAATCGGATACCTCCACTTTGGTGGTAGTAGGTGGAGCCAAATTTATGAGCTGGGCATGGATACTCCAGATGCGTAAGATTAGCCCCTAATTTAGTCGTGGATGTAATATAATCGATTGGCTTTGGCGTTGGAGGTAACACCTGTGGAGCTTGGGTCTGATTGGAGTATACCCCTTTTTTTTGTCTCTTCTTTTAATTATTATCGTGATGTCTAAGTCGTTTGCCTTTTTGCACATTTAATACCTTTTTAATCCTGGTTTTAGCATTTCTATTTATTTCTATTTTATTATACTGTGATACCAGCTTTTCTACGTATGAATTGGATGTAATGCTGGATTTTTGTATAGTATTTCTTTTATGATGAAAATTCGAAATAAAGACTTATTGACTTGACTTGACTGGAATTATACACTGCAAAACCTTTCTGAATTACCTAAAATCTTACATAAACCCTTGTGCAAAGGTGTGCAACGCAGTGCAGATTATCAAACTAGTTTTGTGAATCTGAGTCTGTAGTTGTTTGACATTGACACTGAGTGAAAAGAGATTTAATTCATAGTGAAAATTAATCAAGATATTCAATCACATAAGATGTAATAAAATCGGACTTTTAATCAATTTTTCTAATTCATTCAGCACATTATCCCATTTGAGTGCCTTATACTTCAGAGGAGTCGTAGTCCCAAGTATTGTCCTTGGAGAAAGTTCAGATTCAGTACATTATTGTATTAACAGTTGAGGGAGCCTGAGGAAGACTTATTGTGTGCTGCAGAAACAGTTTTAGATTTAAATGAGTGATTCCTTAAAACTATACTTAACTCAAGTTGGGTATTAGCAAGAGCTTGAGGTTGAAGGCTATGACTGTGTTCTAGAGTCGTACAATGGTTCATCCCTTACATTACAGTTATAATTCACTGCAGAGAATATACGATCCTTCAGTGTGTTTTTCGAGAAAACTACACTTTCTGATGGAAAACAATGGCGGAGTGGATTCTTTGGTCAACTGGAAACTGTTCACACATATTAATATTTTTATTATTATGTATCTTGTAAAGCGCGTGGCTACCCCAACAGGAGTGTCCCGGCGCTGCACGAGGAAGATAGAGTAAGTGAGTCAGCTCTGTGGGGCCCACAATAGTCAACAGTAGACTGAAGAGCCATGTTTTCCGTAACATACGGAAGCTAGGCCCGATGGAGCCTTCCTGATTTGTAGGGGTAGGGAATTCCAGAGGAATGCTGCTTTGGCTGCAAAAGAGCGTCCACCCAATCTGGCCTTGGCAAAACAAGGGGTGACAAGAAGTTCTTGGTAATTTGACCTTAAGTTTCTTGTGTGATGTGATTTTTGAATTTGTTTCCTTAGGTAATGGGAGCGGGTGCCTTTTATTGCTTTGTAAGTAAGCGTGAGTGCCTTGAATTCTGTTCACTTCCTTACTGGAAGCTAATGAAGGCTGTGAAGATGTGGTGAGATGTGATGTCTTAGAGCAGGGGTCTTCAAACTATGGGGCGCGACCCACCAGGGCGGCCGTGGAGCGACGCAAAGGGGATCGCGCCTTCACAGTGTCACTTCTGCCCTGGCCTCCAGGGCTTCAGCCCCCCTCCTCCCCCATCCTGTGTCAGCCCAGGCTGCTGCAGTGCAGCTCGCGCTCCTGGGGCCTCGGCTGGGCAGTGTCTGGAGTCTTATCTCCGGCCCGAGTTTTTCATAGGTCTTTAAAGACCATTAGCATATTTATATGCCTTTATTAACTGATTACCAAAGCTTCGTTTTTTTATGGTTCCAGTACCCCCTGGGCCCCCACTCTGCCTATTCCTTACATTTGTATTTTTACACTTACTGCTGTAGTGTGAGAATGCATTTAATGAAAAGAAATATAAAGTTGGGTTGCCAAAATAAACATGCCTGCTATGTGTTGTTTAAAGATCCTGCAGAGACCTGCTCTTGACACTAAATTGAGTTCTAAATAAAAAAGTATGTATTAATTAGTTATGTGACTTTTCTGTCTTTATTCTCTTTAATTATTAGTCATGGATCATTGAGGCATCCCTAGAACACAATTAAAAGTGCTTTCGATTTATATTTGCTGTTCTAAGTATTCACAGATAAGTGCATAAAATACAGCTGTAGGTGACTGCTTATTTCTGGGCCATCAAAATAATGAGCTGGTAACCCTAATCATTAGACTGAAAGTTTGTTGCAGGATCAGCAGATTATTTATTTCCTCCACCCTCGAACCCTGATTAATGCCATTATACCAATAGTTTAACTCATATCTGAAACCCTACGCTTCAAGTTTCGGGGAATGCACCCTGCTTTCAGACTACTCACTTCTCATTCTCGCCTTCACTTTCACGTTCACCCTGCACTCCCAGCGATCACAATGCACTCATAGCGATCACCATGCACTCATAGCAATCACCATGCACTCACAGCAATCAACATGCACTCGCAGCAATCACCATGCACCCGCAGAAATCACCATGCACTCACATCAATCACCATGCACTCACAGCAATCACAATGCACTCACACTGATCACCATGCACTCACAGCAATCATAATGCACTCACAGCAATCACAATGCACTCACACTATTCACCCGCTCACCCTGCACTGACACTGATCACCATGCACTCACACTGATCACCATGCACTCAAACTGATCACCATGCACTCAAACTGTTCACCATGCACTCACACTGATCACCATGCACTCACACTGATCACCATGCACTCACACTGATCACCATGCACTCACACTGATCACCATGCACTCACACCAATCCCCATGCACTCACACCAATCACCATGCACTCACACCATTCACCCGCTCACCCTGCACTCACAGTGATCACAATGCACTCACACTGATCACAGTGCACACACTGATCGCCATGCACTCACAACATTCACCCACTCACCCTGCACTCACACTGATCACAATGCACTCACACTGATCACCGTGCACTCACACTGATCACCATGCACTCAAACTGATCACCATGCACTCAAACTGATCACCATGCACTCACACTGATCACCATGCACTCACACTGATCACCATGCACTCACACTGATCACCATGCAATCACACCAATCACCATACACTCACACCAATCACCATGCACTCACACCATTCACCCGCTCACCCTGCACTCACAGTGATCACAATGCACTCACACTGATCACAGTGCACACACTGATCGCCATGCACTCACAACATTCACCCACTCACCCTGCACTCACACTGATCACAATGCACTTACACTGATCACCATGCACTCAAACTGATCACCATGCACTCAAACTGATCACCATGCACTCAAACTGATCACCATGCACTCACACTGATCACCATGCACTCACACTGATCACCATGCACTCACACCAATCACCATGCACTCACACCATTCACCCGCTCACCCTGCACTCACAGTGATCACAATACACTCACACTGATCACAGTGCACACACTGATCGCCATGCACTCACAACATTCACCCACTCACCCTGCACTCACACTGATCACCATGCACTCACACCATTCACCCGCTCACCCTACACTTACCGTAATCACAATTCACTCACACTGATCACCATGCACTCACACCATTAACCTGCTCACTCTGCACTCAGTGATCATAATGCAGTCACACAGATCAAACTGCACTCACACTGATCACATTGCACTCACACTGATCACAATGCACTCATACTGATCACCATGCACTCACAACATTCACCCACTCACCCTGCTCTCAGTGATCATTCTGCACTAAAAATTTGCTTGCATTGTTCACTCTGTACCTCACCCTGCAGTCACACGAGCACACTTCTCACCCTGCACTCATGTGACACTCCACTCACCTGTCCCCCCCTTACTGCTCAATCTGTAGCTCCCTCAAACAAGACCATCACTAACCATGCACTAATTCGTCCCACTCTGTACTTACAGCCGAACCCAAATTCATATGGTTACCTCACTCACCCTGCAGTCACTCCTTTTACCCTACTCTCACACTGTTGCATTGCTCACCGTGCAGTCACATGGGCACTTTTGTCACCCACACAGTGCAGAAGGTTAAAGTGCCTGGTACAAAGAAGATGTACCATGCACATCACAGAACTGAGTGTGAGTAAACTATGAGTAGCGCTATAAAAATGAAATGTTTGTCAGACAGGTGCTATAGAGAGATGAGGTGTATTGTTGGTGAGTGGTAGTAAGGGAATTCATGGAGAAGGTGGAAAGACTGTTGCACCGTGTGCGACCAGTGCTTGGACAAGCCCTTGCTGGGAGTGTTAACCCCCTCCCCCCAAAGTTCGGGTTTAGTGGATCCCCTGCTTCTGCCTATTATTTACATTTGTAGTGCGCTACTGTTACCAAAAGGTGTCTTGGGGCTAATAACCATATGCTTGCAATGTGAGAGAGGGATCCGGGGTTGGGAGAGGAGATAAGAGAGGGATGGAAGGAAGGGGGTGAGAGGAAAGGGGCTTAACTCTGCACAAGACCGCCACGGTTTGAATGCACCCTTGCTGCTCCCGGCCATGGCCAGGTGAGCGTCTAATGTGGCAGCGCGTATTCCTGCGGATTGGGAGGCCCTCACAGAGTTTGACTAGACATCTTTCTAATGTTAATTGCTGTATTTTGGTAATAAACTGGTACTGATGGGGTGAAATCTTTCCTCAGTATTACTGTGTTTAAATAAATTCTAAATAATAAAGCAATGCAACCCCAAAATACGCAGCATCACAGAACATTATTTACATTTTCTACTCACACAATTTAGTCAAGCCAGTTGCATAATGTGGTCCTCACCTCCCCATAACCTAGAGGTTTAGAATTTTTTGTCGGGAGGGGGTCCTTACGCTTGAAAATGTTGACAGGGGGTCTCGACATCCAAAAGTTTGAAGACCTCTGTCTTAGGGGGATATTTCTTATGAGCCTTGCAGCTGCGTTCTGTATTGTTTGCAGCTTTCTGTAAAGATAGGCTGGTAGGCCCAAATATAGACTATTAGCATAGTCTAGTTGGGATGTCACTAGAGCGTGAACAATAGTTTTTGTGCACTCTATAGGTAAATGGTGAAGGAATTTATGCAGAGCCTTTAGTTTCCAGAAACATGTAGAGGAAACATGTCCTATCTGGGTTTTGCATGACAAAGTATTGTTGATTTTAAAACCCAGATTCCTAGCTGATGAGACAGGGCAAGGGTGTGGGTTGAGCACTGAAGGCCACCAATGGTCAGATCTAGGGGGTGAAGGTTGATTAAAAAATAATACTTCAGTTTTATCTGCATTAAGCTGTAGGTAGTTGGTAGTCATCCAGGTGGATATATCTGTCAGACTATGCGGAAATTTGGTAAAAGTTGCCTCTGAATGGTCTTTAAAGGAGAACATCAACTGAGTGTCATCAGCATATGAAATGACACTGACATCATGTTGCTCAATAAGTGGGGACAGGGGAGCAAGGTAGATATTAAAAAGAGTGGGGCTGAGGGCCGAACCCTGGGGGACTACGTAGATCAAAGGGCAGGGCGATGAAACGGACAGTTGCAACCTTATTCTTTGGACTCAGCCCTCAAGGAAGGAGTGAAACCAAGCCATCACTGTCCCTGAAATCCCCAGTTGCCTGAGTCTGTCGAGAAGAATCTTGTGGAACACCGTGTCAAATGCTGCTGCCAGGGCAAGCAGCACCAGCATAGCACAGCAGCCTTTGTTCTGGGTCTCTCGGATAGTTTCTGTAACTTTTAAAAGTACTGTCTCCGTGTTGTAACCAGCTCTGAATCTGGACTGTGCATCATGCAGAAGCTTGTTGGTTTCCAGGAAATTAGATAGCTGTTTTTGTACCTCCTTTTCAAGAACCTTGGCTGGGGCTGGCAAAAGGGAGATGGGTCAAAGTTTTTTAGAATGGCTGGATCTGCATTTTCTTTTTTGAGGATGGGTTGGATGAGGGCTGCTTTCCACACAGACGGATACATGCCGGTTTTCAATGAAGAATTCCATAGCACATTTAATGAGGGGTTGATCAGGTGGGCCAGTATTTTAAAGAGTCTAGCCGGGAGGTGGTCCAAGGGGGAGCCGGATTAATTTTTTTGCAGTATATTAAGCGAGTTTTCAGAGTTGAATGGGCTGAAATCCGACCAAATTCCTATGTGTGAGGACCAAGGTGATATCGGGATCTCATTCTCAGTGAATGAGGTGTAGATATCTTCGATCTTTTCTTGAAAAAAGCTTGATAGGTTCTCACAGAAAATCTCCGAAGGGGTAATATTACTTTCCATAGTCTCCGGTTTCATAAAGCTTTGGACAATTGAAAAAACATCTTTAGTAGTGTTATTTGATGCTTTGATTTGATTAGCTATATGATTTTTTATAGCTGTATGTTTTAATTTATAACATATAACACAGAATAACGTAGAAGAGAAAGTACTGTGAGTACTGGATATCATCTTAACCACATTTGGAGATAATTTCTCACATGGGTTCTTGACTACAACTACCTGAACATTTGCGAGCATTAATCAGACTTTAATAACAAGGTAAATGCTGTAATCTTAAAATGTTATCTTGGCATTCCTTAAAACGCAGTGATGACTTTGTCTGGAGTTATTAAAGCAGTAGAAGATCCGACCCTCTTTTAGTATTTTGAGATGGTATTAAATGATATCTACTATGTGCACTATCTCTAAATAGTTATGCAACTTGAAAGTTGCTGTTGATTTTAATGTGACATTCATTCAAAATTACCTGGAAAAATCATTCTTTTGATGATGTGCTTTATTTATTACAGTTAATAAATGTACCATTGAAGCAATGGTTTTGCCTTGCATAATCAATGTCCTTTCCCAGTCTGGAAAAAAAAGGGAGAAACAGAAAACACAGATTTATTGTTTTGGGCTATAACGGTTTATATTCATTTCATCTGCCATACTCAAATATGTACACAGATTTTTTGGTGGTACCATTCTCACCATAGAAAAGTGTTTTGCAAACTGTGGTTCGTGACCCACTGGTTGGTCACCAGCCGATGTTAGTGAGTCATAAAACTACAAGCAATAAAAAGGTCTTTAAATTCTGTTTTCATTTTGTCACATTTGCTGTGCATTAAAGACAGAGGTCAAATATTTGGCTATGTCTTTTGACAAATTACTGCTTATTTTGTGAACATGAGGATTGGGGTTTACAAAGTCCTCTCAATATCATGTCAGAGAGAGAAAAGTAAAATTAATTATTTGACAATCTTAGTGGGGTACAGGGAGTATGAAAGAAGAAACTATAGTGAGATAATTACTTGTAATACACAAAAAATATGTTAACCTGTAAATTAACTGTATAAATTCAGCACTTAGGAAAGCAAAAATGAAGTACATTTTTGGTAATTCTGAAGTGTGACAGAAACAAATATTTCAATTGGATAAAAAAATCAAGAAACTTTTACTTTGTGATGCACAAATAATAAATATTCACTGAAACACGAGCACACATATCATTTGTGTACAATATAGTCATCAGTAAAACTGTATGCATGTGAAATTTATTGGCCACTTCAAAGGAAAATATGCATTATATAGATGACAGTGCACTACCACAAAATGCTTCTATTATATTGAAAAACACCAACTCATGTCCATTAAAGATAGGCGGGGTGCCAATTTTGACTTTCTAAAAATTAGGTTGTGGGTCTAAAAAGTTTCTAAAGCAGTGGTATATACCATTAAAATTAGTAACTTAAAGTAAAGACAAAGTAGGTAATCCACTTTGCATTGTACTTCCACGCTTAGATTAACTTATCTTCTGCGGTGATCTCTCCTTAATTAGCCCACCATTCAAAGACAAATCTCCTCACTGGTGCGCTCAACTTTTCATCAAGGGCAGTGTAAAAATGGGTGCCATTCAGTTGAGTAAAAAAAAATACATATATTCTATAAGTCCAAAAAATCCCCAGGTAGATGTGCACTTTACAAACACAAGTTATTTAACACCCAAAGTGCCATGTGCTGGGGGAGAGAATGTGTGGCAGCTCAACAATGCAGAATGATTGATGCTTTAACTAGGCCCTTCTCCATGCAGCTTTTGTTGACTTTAATTATACACTGCAAAACCTTTCTGACTTACCTAAAATCTTTCATAAACCCCCGAGCAAAGGTGTGCAACGCAGTTTAGATTATCAAACTAATTTTGTGAATCTGAGTCTGTAGTTGTTTGATATTGACACTGTGTGAAAAGAGATATAATTCCTAGTCATCATTAATCAAGATATTCAATGACACAAGATGTATTAAAATCAGGGGCCTCATTTATGAGGCCTTGCGTCAGTTTTGCGCTGCTGGTGCGTCACTTTTTGTGACGCATCGGCGGCGTAAAACATGCGCCTTGTTGCGCCATATTTAAAAATTGACGCATCTTGGTAGATGCGTCACTTTTTAAACCCCTGCGCCACATTATACCTGCGTCAGGTATAATGTATGCAGAGGGGGCGTTCCCCCGCAAAAAGCCTCGTAATAGTGACGCAGTGAAATCTATGAGATTTCACTGCATCACTTTTAGGACGCTGTTGCGTCAAAATCTTGCGCCTGCCTCACAGCAGGCGTAAGACTGACGCAAGCCCTTTCACATGAGGCTTTCCCCATGTGAAAGGACGCATTGCTGGAGCTGCGTCACTTTTGTGACACACTCCAGCAATGCGTCACTTTTGCGCTTACAGATACGTCAGAAATACTGACGTATCTGTAACTCCTTGCGACATGATGCGTCATACATTAAATATGACGCATCATTGGTGTCGCAAGGAGTGCGCAGTGAAAAGTGACGCATCGCTGTTTTCACGCAGCGATGCGTCACTTTTCATAAATAAGGCCCCAGACTTTTAAGCAAGTTTCGTTATTCATTCAGCACATTATCCCAACCTGAGTGCCTTATACTCCAGAAGAGTTGTAGTCCCAAGTATTGTCCTTGGAGAAAGTTCAGATTCAGTACATTATTGTATTAACAGTTGAGGGAGCCTGATAAAGTGTTGTTGTGTGCTGTCAGAAACAGTTTTAGATTTAAGTTAGTGATTCCTTAAAACTGTACTTAACTTAAGTGGGGTATAAGCAAGAGCTTGAGGTTGAAGGCAATGACTGTGTTCTAGAGTTGTACAATAGTTCATCCTTACATTACAGTTATAATTCACTGCAGAGAATATGCCATCCTTCGGTGTGTTTTTCGAGGAAGGTACACTTTCTAATTGAAAACAATAGTGGAGTGGATGTTTTGGTCAACTGGAAATTGTTCACACGTATATCACAGAATAACGTAGAAGAGAATGTACTTTGAGTACTGGATATGCCGTTAACCACATTTGGAGATAATTTCTCACATGGGTTCTTGACTACAAGTACCTGAGATTTTGTGAGCATTAATCAGACTTTACTAACAAGGTAAATTCTATAATCTTAAAATGCTATCATGGCATTCTTTAAAACGTAGTGATGACTTTGTCCACTAGAACATCAGACCCTCTTTTAGTATTTATGAGATGGTGTTAAATGTTATCTACTACGTGCACTAGCTCCAAATAGTTATGCGACTAGAAAGTTGCTGTTGATTTTAATGTGACATTTTTTAAAAATTACCTGGAAAAATCACTTTTTTGCCGATGGTCTTTGATTAGTAGAGGTGATAAATGAATCAAAATGGTTTTGCTTTGTCTCGTCAATGTCCTGTCCAAGTCGTCAGCAGTCTGGAATAAAACATAAGGGAGAAACAGAAAACACAGATTTCTTGTTTTGGATTTTAATGGTTTATATTTTCATTTCCTCTGTTATACTGAAATCTGTACACAAGCTCTTTAGTGGTACGAAGGGCGTGGCTTGGACGCCGATCGGGATGGCGGCGTGAGCTCGCAGCTCCGCGCGGAATCCCGCTAATTCTCCTGCTTTTTGCACCCTGGGCGACCCGAGGTCGACACTCCTGCCCTCTGAAGTGTGGGGGACCGCTGGGCACGGACGGAAAGTTGCTGGGGGACTGCTGGCCCCGAGGAGACCGAGTTGGGCGACGGCCGAGGTGTTGCCGAGAGTGAGAAGAAAATGGCGGCGATGAGGTCGGGCAGCTCCGGACATCAACTTTGAGCCGAGTTGTCGCCGACTGGCGGGAGGCCCTGCAGCCGATAGATCGAGGCATTGGGGACAGAGGCGACAGTTCCGGAGGTCAGGGGACAGTGATTCGCCCCGCCCGGACTTTGGGGACCCTCGCTGGCCGCCATCTCTATCTCCTTCCTTCCCCCCTCAGGCTTTCGAGGGGGTCGGCCGAACGGTGCTCGCCACGTTGGCCATTGGACCTGAGGGCATCGGCGGTGGTGCTTGATCCTGCTCAGTATCGGAGAGTTGGCACCAAATCACGAGTGTAGAAGCTGGACGGGCTTTTTGGCCTGTGACGCAGTACCCTGAAATGGCGGCGGCCGGAGGGCTGGTGGCCGCGGAGCGCGGTGAGGGGGACCTAGCGGCATCGTCTCAGATGGGTGAGACTTCCCCGCCGGAGTTGGACCAGGAGCAGCGGCTGAACCGACGTCTAGACGCCATACTCGATGCGATCACCTCGACCAAGGAGGCGTTGCACCAGGACATCGCACAAGTGGCCACGGGACTGGGGCTATTGCGAGCGGACCACGCGAAGCTGGCGGATAGGGTCAAGGACCATGATCAGCTGTTATTGGACCTGAAACCGTCGGTGGTGACCGCGGAACACAAGATCACAGACATACTGGCCCGGTTGGACTCGCTGGAACGACGGGCGGAGGATGCCGAAGGCCGCAATAGACGAAACAGCGTGCGGGTCGTAGGCCTGCCGGAACGAATTGAGGGGGAGGATGGAGATGGAGGCCTACATGGAGAACTGGTTTCGCACAGTGGTGGCACCGGAGGGGCTTACTCCTTTCTTTACTCTGGAGCGAGCCCACAGGGTGCCTGCTCGCCCACCAGGGCTTGGCCGCCCCCCCCCCCGACCGATGGTGGTGCGGCTCCTCCACTATAAGGACCGGGACCTCCTCATCCAGAGGGCTAGGATGTCGGGCCCGTTTGAGGTGGAAAACAGCAAGGTCACGATCTTCCCGGACTACACTCAGGCGGTCCAGAAGAACAGGGCATCGTTCCTAGCGGTGAAGAAGGAGCTACGGGAGGAGGGCATTCAATATTCCTTGCTCTTCCCGGCCAAGCTGCGGGTTATACTGGATGAGACCACGCACTTCTTCCAGACTCCGGACGAAGCATGGCAGTGGCTGGAGTCGTATAGAGCGGGGACAGACAGGTCGCATAAAAGTAGGCGAGATCAGCCTAATCAACCCCGGATCAGACAATCGCAGCGCATCCGGTCCCGCAACAGGCGCCAGCGGGAGAAACGGGAGGCTCAAATGGCTGCGGAAAAGAGAGATGCGCTCGCAGCGACGGCGGCCATCACGGGGTCGCAACAGAACAGTGATCTGGTGGAAACGGACTCTGGCGGGGAAGGCAGCAGGACAGGAGAGGACCTCTCAGAAGCGGAAAGCTCGAAGGGGCCGGTGGTGACCCCCCAGACCTCTGATGGAATATTTTACGGTTGAGACTGTGTTGGGACTTGGACGAGACCTAATGGTAGGGCGGTATCCTTTTGGCGATGAGTGGGTTGCCGGGAGGGGGGCTGAGTGCGCAGAGTGGGATGAGGGCGCGGGGTGTGGGCTCCGCTAGCTGGGGTCGGCGATAACTCACCCCCCTTGGGCCCTTAAGGCCTTCTGTGGTGGAGACCACAGGGTAGGAGAATGGGTAGTTGGTTCGAGGTTTGGATTGGGGCTGACATTGGGTTCGTAGGCTCTGTCCTGGGGAGTGGGGTTTGGGGTGTTTTTCTGTTCAGGGTGTGTTCTGGGGGGGGCAACTGCTTTGGGGGGGATGTGAACTCTCGTTATTTGACTCGGACTGATCGATGTTGGTATGGGGGCGTTATCTAACTTGAAATGCCTAACGTGGAATGTCCGGGGGCTGCGAACTATGGTTAAACGCCACAAAGTACACGCATACCTGGTGCGAAGGGGGGTCCAGATTGCTATGCTACAAGAAACCCATCTGACCAAAAAAGAGTGCGCTGCGTTGCAAAAAAGATGGCGGGCCAGGTGTTCGGCACCACTTACTCAGCATATGCCAGGGGGGTATTGATTTGGGTGAGGGCGGGGATACCGTTCCAGGTGTTGAATCAAGTAGTGGACCCTGGTGGTAGGTTCGTAGCAGTGGAGGGAAGGCTGTATGGAAGGGATGTGGTTCTCTGCTGTGTGTATGCACCAAATACTGATCAGGCTCGATATTTTGATGGCCTCTCTGGGTCCTTGGCCTCTTTCCTGGCGGGCCCGATAGTGTTAGGGGGGGACTTCAACTCGATCACGGATGTGGCTCTGGATAGGTCCCACCCTCCCCTTGTAGACTCCCCGGTGCGCAAGTTAGCCATGTACAGGAAGGACTGGGAGGACAGATGGGGGTTGCTGGATGTTTGGCGGGAGCAGCACAGAGACACCAGGGATTATTCCTTTTACTCAGCTCTCCACGCACTACATGTGAGGATAGACTCAGTGCTCTGTAGTGGGTCCCTAGCCCCATTGATTTCCCATACGGAGTACCTGGCTAGAACCATCTCGGATCATAACCCCCTATTGGTACACATCCAGTGGCAGCGGGAGCGCTCAGCGATACCAACATGGCGGCTCCGGCCAGACACACTGGAGGACTCAGTATTTAGTGACGCTGTCCAGCAAGGCATCGACCGTTACTTTGGCGAGAACGAGGGTACGGCCACGAGTAGGTCCACTGAATGGGATGCAATGAAAGTGGTGGTGAGAGGGGTGTGTCTGGGTAGGTTTTCGAATGCTCGTACGACTGTGTTGAATGCACTTATGAAAGCGGAAGAGACTTTGAGAGATTTGGAGCGCCGCAGGCCGGCCAGGCCGGACTTACAGACCCAGTTATTGGAAGCGAAGGAAGTGGTCGCCACCGAGACGGAACGGTTGAGGTGTTACGACTACAGGCAATACGCCATCAGAGCGCATGCAGAACGGGACAAGGTGGGCACGCTCTTGGCCAGACTTGCTAACCCGGAACTTAGGGGCTGCCCGATCCTTAGCATTAGCAACGCACGGGGGAAGATGGTGTATTCCCAGGCAGCGGTGTTGGAGTGCTTTCGGGTGTATTATCAGGAATTGTATCAGAGTCAGTTGGGAGTGGAGGTCCAGGAAATTGCGGAGTACCTAGGGGCGAGGCAGCTTCCGGTCCTAGACGAGGAGGACGAGAAAGAGTTGGGCGGCCCGATCACGGTCACTGAAATACGGGTGGCCATTAAACATATGGCTCGTAATAAAACGCCCGGGGTGGACGGGTTACCAATAGAATTTTATCAGCAGTATGTCGACAGCCTGGCCCCCAGGCTACTGGTGGTGTACACGGAAGCTTATGAGACAGGGGGTTTGCCTGGGTCCATGCGTGAGGCCTTGATTGTGCCGCTCCTAAAGCCTGGCAGGGATGCAACAGATGTGAGGTCCTATCGCCCGCTGTCCATGTTGACGGTGGACTGCAAGATCCTGAGCCGAATTCTAGCCACCAGACTGGCCCCACACATGACGGGCCTGGTGCACAGGGATCAGGCTGGGTTTATCCCCACGAGGAGCACGGCGCTGAATATTCGCCGCCTGGTGGGGATAATGGACGCCATCTTGGATGGGGACGGGGCCCAAGCGGTCCTGTCCGTGGACATTGAGAAGGCCTTTGATAGTTTGGAATGGACTTTCCTGGATGGAGTGCTGGAGAGGTTTGGCATAGGTGAGGCGTTTGGGTGGTCTGGTGTCTGCGGCATACCCGGTGGGTAGGGGCACGAGACAGGGGTGCTCCCTTTCCCCCCTATTGTTTGCTCTGGCGATGGAGCCTTTGGCGGTCCATGCGAGGTCGGGTGACAAATACACGGGGATAGCCAGCGGCGGGCAGCAGCATCACATATCGCTGTATGCGGACGATCTACTCCTGTACCTCGACGATACGGAGCGGGCCCTGGAAGGAGCGATGGACCTGTTATCAGAGTTTGGCCGGCTGTCGGGCCTTAAGGTCAACTGGGCGAAGACCTGTGTGTTTCCGCTGAGAGCGGAGTCGCCCAACCCTGCTCGCGACCTGGGGGTAGTCTGGGAGCCATCTTGCTTCACTTATCTGGGAGTCCGTATTTACCACGCGACCGCGGACCTATTAGAGGGCAACATTGGTCGGTGCGTTCGGGCACTGAGGGGCAGCATATCCTTCTGGTCGACCCTCCTGCTGACAGTTCTGGGTAGGATTGCTCTCTTGAAAATGGTGGCGCTCCCCCGCTTCCCGTACTACTTCCGGACGTTGCCTATCTGGATTCCTCAGGGGATCTTTAGAGACCTGAGGACGATGATTATTGGTTTCCTATGGGGACATGGCCGCCGTAGAGTGGCTCTGAGCACGCTGCTTCGCCCCAAGATTGAGGGGGGTATGGCTGTACCTGACTTTGAACTATATTATTTGGCGGCGCAACTGCAGGTCCTCACGCAACATGTGGCCAGGGTGTTTAGGGGACCGGAGGAGGACCGAGTGCTGGGGATACAGCGCCATGTGCTGTCCTATATCGTCATGCAGCAGAGGCTTGAGTTGCGGGGCCTCACTATGGAGGAACGGACACTCAGGCTGTGATGGCAGAGGAGCCTTAGGAGAGCGAAGGCGACGCGGCCTTATGCGCCGGAAATTCCGATCGGTATGCTGACGGCCCTGCCGCACGGGGGCGATTGGTCCCCATTGCTGGATTGGGAGGAGGCGGGCCTACAGGTGGTAGGTGACTTGTACATCGATGGGGCTCTGGTACCCTTCGAAGTGCTTCGGGAACAGTTCGGGCTGCCTGACGGGGGGTTCCTCCTGCATGCGGCGGTGGTGGCGGCTATACAGAAGCACTGGAAAGGAGGGCTCATGGAACCGACCACGACTATGGCGTGCCAGTATGTGGTGATGGCAGCGGGCACATTCAAGGCTGTGACATGCCTCCATAACAGGATGCTGAACGAGGGACTGGAACCGCTCCAGGGGCTCAAGGCTAAATGGGAGGAGAGTGTGGGCAGGCCCATCCCAGACACGGCGTGGGGTCACATTTTACGGCGCACGTGGAAAGGCACGAGAAATGCGCGCTTCCAGCAAGTGCATTTCTATGTGCTCCATAGGGCCTACCTGACCCCCGAAAAAATACGGCGGTACTTCCAGGTACAAGACGCTCGGTGCCCGCGGTGTTCGTCTCCAGGAGCGGACATGGATCATTTGTTCTGGGGTTGCCCGCATTTGGAGGCCTATTGGGCGGAGGTGGGGGACCTCCTAAACGATGTGACCGATAGGGAGGTGGATTTCGATATGGCGGCGTGTTTGTTGCTCTGGTTCCCGCACACCAAACACACCAAGGTGACGAGCAAATTTATTGATCTGGGTCTGATACTGGCGCAAAGAGAAATATCATGGCATTGGAAGTCTAAGGGCGGGCCGTCAATACGGAGGTGGAAGAATGAATTGCTGCGGTGGTCTGAATGCAAAAGTGTGCTCCGGATGAAGCAGGCTGTCAAGCTTGGTAATGAGAAGGCCTTGGATGCAGCGCGTGCGTGGGAGTTGGTGGTGCAGGCTTTGCGTGACTCTTTGGTGGAGGATGAGGACTGAGGGAATGGGGCCAGTGGACACTGCGGGGCATACGAACACAGAGTTGTCATTAACACTGTAGCGGGATCCATCCAACCCATCAGGACGAAGCACACACCATTAGCAGTTGCCGGGGTGGGGACATCGGGGGGTTGTTCAGTGGGAGTTTGGGGTGGGTCGGAAGCCAAGAGGCTGGTTGTCTGCGATGGAGACTTCGAGTTAAGTAGGGCCAGTGGGGCACTGCGCGGAGTGAGAGATGGCTGGGGGGAGTGGCCAGGCATGATAGGCTCTACAGCGCTCGGGGTGGGTCCGGAAGCGGATAGTAGCATTGATCGCACAAGTGGAATGGCTGACGGAGGTATTGTTGAGGGTGGGGGGGTAAAATACAGATACGTAAAACGATCTTTCGACCATGGTCCCTAAGGGACACTCACCGTGATGTTTTCCTACTATGTAGAGTACTATGCCGCCCGGCCTCCGGGATGCGGGCTGAATGGCTGTGTATGGTATACGTTTTACTGTTGATCGGGGGGGACGTCACGAGTGGACTGGTTGACTAATTGTATTCTGTGGTTTCTAACTCTGCAATAAAAACAAATTAAAAAAAAAAAAAAAGTTCTTTAGTGGTACCATTCTCACAATAGAACGGTGTTTTGCAAACTGTGGTTCATGACCCACTGGTGGATCACCAGCCAAAGTTTGGTGGGTCATAAAAGTACATGCAACAAAAAGGCCTTTAAATTCTGTATTCATTTTGTCACATTTGCTGGCCATCAAAGACAGACGTCAAATATTTGGCTATGTCTTCTGACAAATTGCTGCTTATTTTGTTAACATGAGGATTGGGGTTTACAAACTCATCACAATATCACGTCTGAGAGAGAAAATTAAATGAATTATTTGACAATCTTGCTGGGGTACAGGGAGTTTGAATGAAAAGGCTGTAGTAAGATATTTAATTTTTATACACTACCAAAATGTAATTACCTGTAAATTAACTGTACACTTTCAGCAGTTAGGAAAGCAGAAATTAAGCACGTTTTTTGTAATTCTGTAGTGTGACGGAAACAAACATTTCAATTTCAAAAATCTTTATTTCGATCATAAAAGATCATAAAAGATATATACAAAATAAATTGATTGTTAAAATGCCTGTAAGACACAATAAAAGCAGTGTACAAATATACTATATAGAGTACAGTTCTAGAAGGATAGCTATGCCAAATACAAGGGAGGTGGAAGAGGTGTTTCAGAAATTGTAGTGTCCTTGATTATTCATGCACGTGCCCGCCACATTGCAGTCAGGAATTTTGCCATAGCAAACACTGTTGGCGAAGATAGATCCGTCTTTAGGACTCTATAAGCCGGAGCATATGTTCTGAAGCCCAAGTTTTTTAGATGTGGAACCAGCCAATGTCTCCTAATTCTGGTATAGGCTCCACAAAACAGAACCACATGCAAGTCGCTCTCCAATTTATATGCACAAGCCGGGCACGCCCCTGTCTCTGATCCACCTACCCAAGCCTTTGTAAAGGACCTTAGGGGGAGAGACCCATACCTCCATTGCAGGAAGATCTTCCGTGTGAACACCGGTGTCATGCCATCCAGAACACATTCATGACTGTATGAGTCTTTGATTTTAATGAAGAGATCAGTTAGGGACCCTTCCCGGGTGGTATCCAGTGTTTTTTGAAGCATAAAGTTGTAAAACAAAGTGGACAGTGCTTTTCAAGCGATCCTTGCGGACGCACTTTCCGGATCTGACCATAACTCAGGCACGCCGAGAGTCACACACATTCTCCTTATGTACATTAGCCAAGGAATTTTAGTGGCGTTGGGTAACTTGAGAAATTCCTGAAGCTCCACTCTATAGTTGACGAGGTCCTGGCTACTCCACAGGCGACGCCAGTAGGTCAGGGGTTTGAGGCCCAGTTCTTCCGTAATAGGTCTCAGAGCCAGGTCTAGTCTTAATGGGAGAAGTGGAGTACTTGGAGGGAGGGCAGCCAGCTGTCTAATGAATTTGTTTTCTGTGGTTTGAATAGTGTGTGTCGAGGTGTGACCCCACAGCTCGCTACCATAGATGATTCCCCCCGAGCCTGAGCTTTGTAAATATGGATTGCAGGTGCCAACGGGCGAAGTGGGGATTTCCTAGCAATTCTCGTGATGCCTCCCGCCCTCTGAGCTAATTTCGTGCTAGCTTTTGTTATGTGGGCCAACCATGTTAAATTCTGGTTTAGGGTTATTCCAAGATATTCTATTGTATAAACCCTTTCCAGACATGTTCTGCCCAGGCGGGGATTTGGGCGATTGGTGGCCTTAGGGTTAAGAATCATACATTTTGTCTTTACAGGGTTGATTTCAAGCCCCCTTTCATTACAGAAGCCTAAAATGCCATCTAGGACCCTCTGTAACCCCATTGGCGATTTGGACAGCAGCAGGGTGTCGTCCGCAAACATAATCGCGGGCACCCTGCTGCTGTTCAATTTTGGTGCATCTATGTTGGCAATACTCCTCAGATGTTCTATCACCCCGTTCACAAAGAGGCAAAACAGGGTCGGGCTAGAACACAACCCTGCCGTACCCCTCTGCGAACGGGAAACCTGTCAGTTAGCTTGCCACCTTTTCCGGCTCTCACTCGGGCGTAGTTATCTTTGTGGAGTCTAATTAGGATTTCAAGGATGTCTCCCGGGACGCCCAGCTCGGTCATTACCTCCCACAGTTTTGCCCTGGGGACCAAATCAAAGGCAGCCCATAGGTCCACGAAGACCGCGTAGAGAGTGCCGCCCTCGATCAGTGCTGTCTTCCAATAAATGATATTTAATCGAAATATTTGGTCGACTGTGGAGACTCCTTTTCTAAATCCTGCTTGTAGTGGACTAAGGGTGTCTGTCTCGTCCAGCCAGGTCTTTGTAGCCTATTCAGTATTAGCCTGCCAAATAGCTTCTGCGATACATCAATGAGACTTATTGGGCGGTAGTTGGCTGGAAGCAGGGGAGATCCCTTTTTAAAAATCGGGACCACCTCCGCCCCCAGCCAAGTGTCAGGTAGTTCCATCCCCTCAAGAACTGCATTGAACATCAACAGAAGGTAGGGCGCCCAGATGCCTGGTTCCTGTTTAAATAAATCTCCCGGCACCCCATCCAGCCCCGGTGCCTTTCCAGAGGATAACCCTGCAATTGCCACCCTTACCTCTTTTTTAGTGAAAGAATCCGATGGCTGATTACTTTGCATGATATGGGGTGGGGATTCCAACATTCCAACCTCCGGGGCGTATAAAGACTGGTAGTGGTTTTGCCACACGCTCGGGTCAATGTTTGGTTCGATTGCAGATGGAAAATTTTCAGAACCATGATTAACTACACGCCAAAATTTGCGGTAGTCCCTAATTGCTAGTTGCTCAGAGAGGTTCTCCCAGTGTTGGAGATCCCACTCTATCTTGGCGTTTGCCACGAGTGTCTTGTACGCCCGTCTTCTAGCACGAATCTCCTCCCGCGATCCTCCCACTTTGATAGTAAGCACAAGGTCGCGTTTGGCGTTTCGGCATGAGTTGTTAAACCAGGTATCTTTATGTGTTCCCCTGGTCCTAGAGGGTCCACAACTGAACAGATCCATCTCTAAAGTTTTAATTAATTGTTCATGTAAGCTCCGGAGGTGCTCTCTATTTTCCTGCGTTCTCAATGGCGTCCACGAGGCGAATGCCTCTGCTAAAATCGGTGTGATCCTAGCGTAGAGGATAGCTAGCTTATCGTCTCTAATAGACAGCTTCTCCCATCTTATTCTTCTTCTGTTATTTTCTAGGAGTTGTCCTTCCCTGGGGTTTTGATCGTTTGATACCCTGTCCTCAGTACGGGGGATGACGTATTCCAGTTCTAGGGCATTGTGGTCGCTGTCTTCTCTGGGTATTACTCTGAAGTCTATAACCCTTTTCCAAGCGGATAGTTGTACCAGGAGATAATCTAATCTTGATTCTCTCCCTGTTTTGTTGTATGTACATTTACTCGGGATATCGGATTTGACGCGGCCATTGCAAGCCCCGAGGCCATAGGTAAGGGTGAGCGCATTTATCTGCACGGCTAGTGGTGTCCATGCTCTCGGAGGGGGGGCCTCTGTTGGAGGAACCTGCCAACTTGAATCCTCCACTAGGGAGGGTCCATCAAGTAGGCCCGTGTGACCAGGGCCCTCCGCAGCGCCCCGAAGCAGAGCGCGACCTAACCATTTGTGACCCCCCTCTCTTATCTCCACAGCCTCCGCAACACCCTGGATGGTCCGGAATGGAGAAATACAGTTGCGATGAGGAGGAGGAGTGTGGGCCCTTTAACTGGACTGAAGGACCGATGGAGGAGGAGGAGCCGCGGGCTCTGATAAGAGGCGGCGTTGATAGCCCCCAGGTGTGTTACTACACCGGAGGAGCGGACAGAGTGAAGCAGAGTGGAGAGGCGGAAAGCAGCGTGGAGGAGTGGAGCAGCGGAGTGAGGTGGATCGGCGAAGAGAGCGTAGTGGAGACGGACGGACCGGAGAACAGGGAACCGACTACAGCACCGTCATCCCGAGAACCAGCTGGGACAGAGGAGCCGTCGGGAGGAGGAGAAGAGAATAGATCGGACGAAGAGGAGGAGCCCGGAGGCCAACACCACGAGCCGCCCAGCCGTACACCAGGAGGGGTACGGCTATCAGAGGTGCGTAATCGCTTACTGGGGTGGTGGAGAAAGAAAGGCAGACGCCTGACCTAGAGAAACGTAGTCTCCCTTATCGGCCTGGGATCCCTGCACTACAAACCCCCCCCCTCACGTATTGCTTGTACTTGCACTGGGTGATTCCCTCACTTCCCCTACCCTGGGTATTGATGCTTAATCAGCAGGAACACTGATACGTGCCTCTCTGCTGTTTCTTTTGGTGTCGGGCGAGCGCGGACATAACGGAGCCTCCGGAGCCCAGCAGAAGGAGGAGCCCCGTCCGGAGAAGGGAGGAGGGAGTACTCCGGAAAGCCCGGCAGGAACGCAGCCGATCACCACGAAGAGGAGCGGCGAGAAAAACCTGTACCGATACCTTGCTGGAGAAAATAAAACCTAGTGTAACCAAGACACGTCTCCTGCCCATTCTTAGCCCCGCGGTTACAGTGGTGGAGAATGCGGGCATAGACTCCGTCTGTACAACAAAGATGGAGGAAGTGGTGCAGGTGCTTCTACAAGGACAAGAAAGACTGGAAAGGCTGGCCGAGCAACAACTACGCGCAGCAGAGGAAGACAGGGAGCTGATATAAGCGGACAAGGTGGCCCGTGCTCTCGATCCCCCCCTAGCGACTGGACCGGTGGTCGCAAGCAGAATACGCCATAGTATTGGAGGGGGTCTCATTGCAGAAAAATCAACCCGGTGAGGATCCGGATGCCTTTTTTGCTGAATTTCGAGAGGGCTGCCAGAGCCTGTGGATGGCCAGGCGCCAAATGGCCGTTCTTTCTGGCCCCGTTGTTAGTAGGGGAAGCTCAAGCGGCCTACCAGGTGGCAAACCCCCGTGGTGACACCTCTTATACAGACATTAAAAGGATTATATTAGACCACCTTGGACTGGATAAAGAGGCATACCGCCTTCGGTTTAGGAGAGAGAGAGGTGTACCGGGGGAGACGCCTAAATCTTTATTTGTCCGCTTAAAGATGGACACGGATAAATGGCTCAACCCCACCGAGAGCACAAAAGAAGAGATAATGGACCGCATTTATCTCGAACAGTTTCTAGAGGCCCTGCCGTTCGCTACCCAACGGTGGCTAAAACAGCACCACGATCTAACCACCAGCCAGGCAGTGGAGATGGCGAATACCTTTTCAAGAGTACAGCAGAGACCACTATTGATGGGGGAGTCCGCAAAAACAGAAAACCCCCTTTAAAAACGAGAAGAGACCCTTGAAGGTCCTGGAGCCAATGAAACCCCGGACTTGGAGAACGGAGCCCCTGCCTCATAGTGGGCCGCAATTTTTTGAATGCGGTACCTGGGGCCACATAGCACGTCTATGCCCCCGAAGGAAACCAGCTGAGGAGCCCATGGAGTTGGGGTACTTACCCCAGACAGTGTTATATTCAGCAGAAATGGGACACGCTTATCGTGTAAGTATGGATATAAACGGTAACCCCGTACAAGCCCTACTTGATTCAGGATGCTGCCAATCCGTAGTTCAGGCCCACCACGTGCATCCCCACCAGGTCATACCCAAAGAAAGGGTGTACATTAGGTGTGTCCACGGGGATGTGAGACCGTACCCCGTGGCAGTCCTTCCCTTGATTCCCCAGACAGGCATCCCTTACCAAGTAAGAATGGGAGTGTTATCATCTCTTCCTGAGGACCTAATTATTGGAACGGACAATCCGGCTTTTCTGGAAATGTTTAGGCAGAGTATTGAACCTGAAAAAAAGACAAGAACAACTACAGGGATCAAGAAGACTTTACCAGCATTGGTCTCTCCGGAACCATGGGTACTGGACAGGAGTTTTCAGTTCGCACAGGCTAATGATGTGACGTTGTTCAACGCCTGGGAGAGCGTGCACCAAACCCAAGGACTAGTCCCAGTCAAGTATCCACGCCTGTTCATCAAAAATGACTTGCTATATAGACAGTGGAAAGAAGACGACCCAGAGCAGCTGCTTGTCCCGGTACCATTTCGAGAGCAAGTGCTGTTTTATTCCCACTCACATTTAGTGGCTGGCCATACCGGAGCTGAAAAAATGACTCAAAACCTACTGAAATGCTTCTATTGGCCGGGGATCTATAAGGACGCCATAACCTATTGTCAAGAATGTGATATTTGCCAAAAGAGGAATATGACCAAACCCCCAGCAGTTCCCTTACAACCGCTTCCCATCATAGGAGTCCCATTTGAAAGAGTGGGGATGGACCTTATTGGCCCTCTCCCCAAGACCAGGAAAGGACACCAATACGTGCTAGTCGTGGTTGACTACTCAACCAGATTCCCAGAAGCCTTTCCACTCACTTCGGCGACCACAAAGAACGTAGAAGACAAAATGCTGGAACTATTTTCCCGAGTGGGATTCCCAAAGGAAATATTGACGGACCAAGAAACCCCCTTCGTGTCACGCCTCATGAGAGAGGTCTGTACGCTGTTACACATACATCAAATCCGCACCGCGGTGTACCACCCACAAACAGATGGACTAGTGGAGCGGTACAACCACACCTTGAAGACCACACTAAGAAAGATGTTAGAGGTAAACAGTGCGGAGTGGGATCAAGTCCTCCCGTTAGCATTATACGTCATCAGAGGACAGAAACAAAGCAGCATGGGTTTTTCATCGTTCGAGCTACTGTACGGTCGCCAGCCACGTTCATTATTGGATATGACCAAAGAGGCATGGGAGAAGGAGACCCCAGAAGAGACTTATAAGACACTGGAGTATGGCCGCAACCTCCGTTCTAAACCGGGCAAATTAAGAGACTTGGCGTTTGCCAACCTGGAGAAAAACCAGGTAACACAGAAGACTATGTACGATAAGGGAAAAAAATGGTGAAGGCTAATAAAGGGTGACTGGGCTCTGGTCCTTTTGCCCTCCTCGACCCAGAAGTTCAAAGCTGAATGGGGCGGACCATACAAAGTGGTCGAGACGGTTGGAAACACCAGTTACCGGTTACAGATACGGCTGCGGAAAAAACAGGTGTACCACATAAACATGTTAAAAATGTGGCTTGGTACCCCCCCGGCAGCGATACATCTGGTGGAACATAAAAACCCAGACCCGTCAACTACCATAGACCAACTCATGATCAACGAGGACTTGAGGGAAACAGAGAAACAGGAGCTAATGGAAACCTTACAAACCCATGCTCCTGTATTTTCAGATATACCCGGCAAAACCAGCATGGCGGAACATCACATCAGTACCATACCTGGGAAAATTGTCAAAATTCGCCCCTATCGGATACCGGAAGCCAGACGGAAGGGGATACGACAAGAAGTCGAAGACATGCTGAAACTCAGGGTATCCGACCCTCACACAGCGACTGGTCCAGTCCGATCGTTCTGATCCCTAAACCGGATGGGACACAACGGTTTTGTATGGACTTTCGGGCGCTGAATGAAATATCCACTTTCGATGACTATCCCATCCCGAGAATAGACGAACTAATAGAAAAACTGGGGGAAACCAAGTACATCAGTACAATAGACCTCACCAAAGGATATTGGCAGGTCCCCCTTAAGGAGGAAGACCGACACAAAACAGCGTTCACAACTGAAGATGGACACTACGAGTTCACTGTGCTCCCGTTTGGATTGCACGGCGCTCCAGCCACCTTTCAACGGCTGATGAACAATGTGTTAAAAAACATCTCAGCTTTCACGTCCGCCTACCTGGACGACATAGTTGTATTCAGCCCGGACTGGGAAACCCATCTGCTACACCTGCAACAGGTGTTAGAAACCCTTGCCAAAGGGGGATTGAAGATAAACACGAAGAAGTCCCGGATTGCGTTTCAAAAAGTGAAATATCTGGGCTACGTCCTTGGTCACGGCCTTATCGAGCCACAAATGGAGAAAGTGAGGGCCATAGCCGAGATTCAATTTCCAAAAACAAAAAAAGAACTGCGTGCGTTCCTGGGCCTCATCGCTATTATAGACGTTGTATACCACAATTTGCTCAGTTAGCCGCCCCCCTCACGGATGCACTCCAGACAAAATTGAAACAAACGGACTTGATGTCTCCCACCCTGGCCCTGTCGGATGCTTTTTCCTCCCTTAAAAGAATGATCACCTCGACCCCAATCCTCACCTCACCAGACTTCTCACGTCCCTTTTCGCTGCGTACAGATGCCTCTGATTATGGAATAGGTGCGGTACTGTCTCAGATGGGAGGGGATGGAATGGACCATCCGATTCTGTTCATTAGCAGGAAGTTGTTTCCTAGGGAACTCAAATATCCGACAGTGGAAAAGGAATGTCTCGCTATCAGGTGGGCTGTGGAGAAACTGACCTATTACTTGGAGGGGCGCCCGTTCACGCTCTATACTGACCATGCACCCCTTTTCTGGATGGCCCGCAACAAATCCAACAATGCGAGAGTCATGCGGTGGTTCCTGGCACTATAGCCCTATGCCTTTAGGGTATGCCACAAGAAAGGGGTTAACAACAAGGGGGCTGATTACATGTCCAGGAATCCACTTCCCGAACGGAAGTGTTCAGGGGGGATGGTGTGTGACCAGGGCCCTCCGCAGCGCCCCGAAGCAGAGCGCGACCTAACCATTTGTGACCCCCCCTCTTATCTCCACAGCCTCCGCAACACCCTGGATGGTCCGGAATGGAGAAATACAGTTGCGATGAGGAGGAGGAGTGTGGGCCCTTTAACTGGACTGAAGGACCGATGGAGGAGGAGGAGGAGCCGCGGGCTCTGATAAGAGGAGGTGTCGATAGCCCCCAGGTGTGTTACTACACCGGAGGAGCGGACAGAGTGAAGCAGAATGGAGAGGCGGGAAGCAGCGTGGAGGAGTGGAGCAGCGGAGTGAGGTGGATCAGCGAGGAGAGCGTAGTGGAGACGGATGGACCGGAGAACAGGGAACCGTCTACAGCACCGTCATCCCGAGAACCAGCTGGGACAGAGGAGACATCGGGAGGAGGAGAAGAGAATAGATTGGACGAAGAGGAGAAGCCCGGAGGCCAACACTACGAGCCGCCCAGCCGTACACCAGGACGGGTACGGCTATCAGAGGTGCGTAATAGCTTCCTGGGGTGGTGTAGAAAGAAAGGCAGACGCCTGACCTAGAGAAAAGTAGTCTTCCTTATCAGCCTGGGATCCCTGCACTACAAACCCCTCCCCCTCACATATTGCTTGTACTTGCACTGGGTGATTCCCTCCCTTCCCCTACCCTGAGTATTGATGCTTAATCAGCAGGAACACTGATATGTGCCTCTCTTCTGTTTCTTTTGGTGTCAGGCAAGCGTGGACATAACGGAGCCTCCGGAGCCCAGCAGAAGGAGGAGCCCCGTCCGGAGAAGGGAGGAGGGAGTACTCCGGAAAGCCCGGCAGGAACGCAGCCGATCACCACGAAGAGGAGCGGCAAGAAAAACCTGTACCGATACCTTGATGGAGAAAATAAAACCTAGTGTAACCAAGACACGTCTCCTGCCCATTCTTAGCCCCGCGGTTACAGTGGTGGAGAATGCGGGCATAGACTCCGTCTGTACAACAAAGATGGAGGAAGTGGTGCAGGTGCTTCTACAAGGACAAGAAAGACTGGAAAGGCTGGCCGAGCAACAACTACGCGCAGCAGAGGCAGACAGGGAGCTGATATAAGTGGCCATGGTGGCCCGTGCTCTCGATCCCCCCCTAGCGACTGGACCGGTGGTCGCAAGCGGAATACCCCATAGTATTGGAGGGGTCTCATTGCAGAAAAATCAACCCAGTGAGGATCCGGATGCCTTTTTGCTTAATTTCGAGAGGGCTGCCAGAGCCTGTGGATGGCCAGGCACCAAATGGTCGTTCTTTCTGGCCCCGTTGTTAGTAGGGGAAGCTCAAGCGGCCTACCAGGTGGCAAACCCCCGTGGTGAAACCTCTTATACAGACATTAAAAGGATTATATTAGACCACCTTGGACTGGATAAAGGGGCATACCGCCTTCGGTTTAGGAGAGAGAGAGGTGTACCGGGGGAGACGCCTAAAACTTTATTTGTCCGCTTAAAGATGGACGCGGATAAATGGCTCAACCCCACCAAGAGCACAAAAGAAGAGATAATGGACCGCATTTATCTCGAACAGTATCTAGAGGCCCTGCCGTTCGCTACCCAACGGTTGCTAAAACAGCACCACGATCTAACCACCAGCCAGGCAGTGGAGATGGCGAATACCTTTTCAAGAGTACAGCAGAGACCACTATTGATGGGGGAGTCCGCAAAAACAGAAAACCCCCTTTAAAAACGAGAAGAGACCCTTGAAGGTCCTGGAGCCAATGAAACCCCGGACTTGGAGAACGGAGCCCCTGCCTCATAGTGGGCCGCAATTTTTTGAATGCGGTACCTGGGGCCACATAGCACGTCTATGCCCCCGAAGGAAACCAGCTGAGGAGCCCATGGAGGTGGGGTACTTACCCCAGACAGTGTTATATTCAGCAGAATTGGGACACGCTTATCGTGTAAGTATGGATATAAACGGTAACCCCGTACAAGCCCTACTTGATTCAGGATGCCGCCAATCCGTAGTTCAGGCCCACCACGTGCGTCCCCACCAGGTCATACCCAAAGAAAGGGTGTACATTAGGTGTGTCCACGGGGATGTGAGACCGTACCCCGTGGCAGTCCTTCCCTTGATTCCCCAGACAGGCATCCCTTACCAAGTAAGAATGGGAGTGTTATCATCTCTTCCTGAGGACCTAATTATTGGAACGGACAATCCGGCTTTTCTGGAAATGTTTAGGCAGAGTATTGAACCCGAAAAAAAGACAAGAACAACTACAGGGATCAAGAAGACTTTACCAGCATTGGTCTCTCCAGAACCATGGGTACTGGACAGGAGTTTTCAGTTCGCACAGGCTAATGATGCGACGTTGTTCAACGCCTGGTAGAGCGCGCACCAAACCCAAGGACTAGTCCCAGTCAAGTATCCACGCCTGTTCATCAAAAATGACTTGCTATATAGACAGGGGAAAGAAGACGACCCAGAGCAGCTGCTTGTCCCGGTACCATTTCGAGAGCAAGTGCTGTTTTATTCCCACTCACATTTAGTGGCTGGCCATACCGGAGCTGAAAAAATGACTCAAAACCTACTGAAATGCTTCTATTGGCCGGGGATCTATAAGGACGCCATGACCTATTGTCAAGAATGTGATATTTGCCAAAAGAGGAATATGACCAAACCCCCAGCAGTTCCCTTACAACCGCTTCCCATCATAGGAGTCCCATTTGAAAGAGTGGGGATGGACCTTATTGGCCCTCTCCCCAAGACCAGGAAAGGACACCAATACGTGCTAGTCGTGGTTGACTACTCAACCAGATTCCCAGAAGCCTTTCCACTCACTTTGGCGACCACAAAGAACGTAGAATACAAAATGCTGGAACTATTTTCCCGAGTGGGATTCCCAAAGGAAATATTGACGGACCAAGAAACCCCCTTCGTGTCACGCCTCATGAGAGAGGTCTGTACGCTGTTACACATACATCAAATCCGCACTGCGGTGTACCACCCACAAACAGATGGACTAGTGGAGCGGTACAACTACACCTTGAAGACCACACTAAGAAAGATGTTAGAGGTAAACAGTGCGGAGTGGGATCAGGTCCTCCCGTTAGCATTATACGTCATCAGAGGACAGAAACAAAGCAGCATGGGTTTTTCATCGTTCGAGCTACTGTACGGTCGCCAGCCACGTTCATTATTGGATATGACCAAAGTGGCATGGGAGAAGGAGACCCCGGAAGAGACTTATAAGACATTGGAGTATGGCCGCAACCTCCGTTCTAAACCGGGCAAATTAAGAGACTTGGCGTTTGCCAACCTGGAGAAAAACCAGGTAAAACAGAAGACTATGTACGATAAGGGAAAAAAATGGTGAAGGCTAATAAAGGGTGACTGGGCTCTGGTCCTTTTGCCCTCCTCGACCCAGAAGTTCAAAGCTGAATGGGGCGGACCATACAAAGTGGAAAAGACGGTTGGAAACACCAGTTACCGGTTACAGATACGGCCGCGGAAAAAACAGGTGTACCACATAAACATGTTGAAAAAGTGGCTTGGTACCCCCCCGGCAGCGATACATCTGGTGGAACATAAAAACCCAGACCCGTCAACTACCATAGACCAACTCGTGATCAACGAGGACTTGAGGGAAACAGAGAAACAGGAGCTAATGGAAACCTTACAAACCCATGCTCCTGTATTTTCAGATATACCCGGCAAAACCAGCATGGCGGAACATCACATCACTACCATACCTGGGAAAATTGTCAAAATTCGCCCCTATCGGATACCGGAAGCCAGACGGAAGGGGATACGACAAGAAGTCAAAGACATGCTGAAACTCGGGGTTATCCGACCCTCACACAGCGACTGGTCCAGTCCGATCGTTCTGATCCCTAAACCGGATGGGACACGACGGTTTTGTATGGACTTTCGGGCGCTGAATGAAATATCCACTTTCGATGCCTATCCCATCCCGAGAATAGACGAACTAATAGAAAAACTGGGGGAAGCCAAGTACATCAGTACAATAGACCTCACCAAAGGATATTGGCAGGTCCCCCTTAAGGAGGAAGACCGACACAAAACAGCGTTCACAACTGAAGATGGACACTACGAGTTCACTGTGCTCCCGTTTGGAATGCACGGCGCTCCAGCCACCGTTCAACGGCTGATGAACAATGTGTTAAAAAACATCTCAGCTTTCACGTCCGCACACCTGGACGACATAGTTGTATTCAGCCCGGACTGGGAAACCCATCTGCTACACCTGCAACAGGTGTTAGAAACCCTTGCCAAAGCGGGATTGAAGATAAACGCGAAGAAGTCCCGGATTGCGTTTCAAAAAGTGAAATATCTGGGCTACGTCCTTGGTCACGGCCTTATCGAGCCACAAATGGAGAAAGTGAGGGCCATAGCCGAGACTCAATTTCCAAAAACAAAAAAAGAACTGCGTGCGTTCCTGGGCCTCATCGCTATTATAGACGTTGTATACCACAATTTGCTCAGTTAGCCGCCCCCCTCACGGATGCACTCCAGACAAAATTGAAACAAACGGACTTGATGTCTCCCACCCTGGCCATGTCGGATGCTTTTTCCTCCCTTAAAAGAATGATCACCTCGACCCCAATCCTCACCTCACCAGACTTCTCACGTCCCTTTTCGCTGCGTACAGATGCCTCTGATTATGGAATAGGTGCGGTACTGTCTCAGATGGGAGGGGATGGAATGGACCATCCGATTCTGTTCATTAGCAGGAAGTTGTTTCCTAGGGAACTCAAATATCCGACAGTGGAAAAGGAATGTCTCACTATCAGGTGGGCTGTGGAGAAACTGACCTATTACTTGGAGGGGCGCCCGTTCACGCTCTATACTGACCATGCACCCCTTCTCTGGATGGCCCGCAACAAATCCAACAATGCGAGAGTCATGCAGTGGTTCCTGGCGCTATAGCCCTATGCCTTTAGGGTATGCCACAAGAAAGGGGTTGACAACAAGGGGGCTGATTACCTGTCCAGGAATCCACTTCCCGAACGGAAGTGTCCAGGGGGGTTGGTGTGTGACCAGGGCCCTCCGCAGCGCCCCGAAGCAGAGCACGACCTAACCATTTGTGACCCCCCCCTCTTATCTCCACAGCCTCCGCAACACCCTGGATGGTCCGGAATGGAGGAATACAGTTGCAATGAGGAGGAGGAGTGTGGGCCCTTTAACTGGACTGAAGGACCGATGGAGGAGGAGGAGGAGCCGCAGGCTCTGATAAGAGGAGGTGTTGATAGCCCCCAGGTGTGTTACTACACCGGAGGAGCGGACAGAGTGAAGCAGAGTGGAGAGGCGGGAAGCAGCGTGGAGGAGTGGAGCAGCGGAGTGAGGTGGATCAGCGAGGAGAGCGTAGTGGAGACGGACGGACCGGAGAACAGGGAACCGTCTACAGCACCGTCATCCCGAGAACCAGCTGGGACAGAGGAGCCGTCGGGAGGAGGAGAAGAGAATAGATCGGACGAAGAGGAGAAGCCCGGAGGCCAACACTACGAGCCGCCCAGCCGTACACCAGGACGGGTACGGCTATCAGAGGTGCGTAATCGCTTCCTGGGGTGGTGTAGAAAGAAAGGCAGATGCCTGACCTAGAGAAAAGTAGTCTCCTTTATCGGCCTGGGATCCCTGCACTACAAACCCCTCCCCCTCACATATTGCTTGTACTTGCACTGGGTGATTCCCTCACTTCCCCTACCCTGAGTATTGATGCTTAATCAGCAGGAACACTGATACGTGCCTCTCTGCTGTTTCTTTTGGTGTCGGGCGAGCGCGGACATAACGGAGCCTCCGGAGCCCAGCAGAAGGAGGAGCCCCGTCCGGAGAAGGGAGGAGGGAGTACTCCGGAAAGCCCGGCAGGAACGCAGCCGATCACCACGAAGAGGAGCGGCGAGAAAAACCTGTACCGATACCTTGCTGGAGAAAATAAAACCTAGTGTAACCAAGACACGTCTCCTGCCCATTCTTAGCCCCGCGGTTACAGTGGTGGAGAATGCGGGCATAGACTCCGTCTGTACAACAAAGATGGAGGAAGTGGTGCAGGTGCTTGTACAAGGACAAGAAAGACTGGAAAGGCTGGCCGAGCAACAACTACGCGCAGCAGAGGCAGACAGGGAGCTGATATAAGCGGCCATGGTGGCCCGTGCTCTCGATCCCCCCCTAGCGACTGGACCGGTGGTCGCAAGCGGAATACCCCATAGTATTGGAGGGGTCTCATTGCAGAAAAATCAACCCGGTGAGGATCCGGATGCCTGTTTGCTTAATTTTGAGAGGGCTGCCAGAGCCTGTGGATGACCAGGCGCCAAATGGCCGTTCTTTCTGGCCCCGTTGTTAGTAGGGGAAGCTCAAGCGGCCTACCAGGTGGCAAACCCCCGTGGTGACATCTCTTATACAGACATTAAAAGGATTATATTAGACCACCTTGGACTGGATAAAGAGGCATACCGCTTTCGGTTTAGGAGAGAGAGAGGTGTACCGGGGGAGACGCCTAAAACTTTATTTGTCCGTTTAAAGATGGACGCGGATAAATGGCTGAACCCCACCGAGAGCACAAAAGAAGAGATAATGGACCGCATTTATCTCGAACAGTTTCTAGAGGCCCTGCCGTTCGCTACCCAACGGTGGCTAAAACAGCACCACGATCTAACCACCAGCCAGGCAGTGGAGATGGCGAATACCTTTTCAAGAGTACAGCAGAGACCACTATTGATGGGGGAGTCCGCAAAAACAGAAACCCCCATTAAAAACGAGAAGAGACCCTTGAAGGTCCTGGAGCCAATGAAACCCCGGACTTGGAGAACGGAGCCCCTGCCTCATAGTGGGCCGCAATTTTTTGAATGCGGTACCTGGGGCCACATAGCACGTCTATGCCCCCGAAGGAACCCAGCTGAGGAGCCCATGGAGGTGGGGTACTTACCCCGGACAGTGTTATATTCAGCAGAAATGGGACACGCTTATCGTGTAAGTATGGATATAAACGGTAACCCCGTACAAGCCCTACTTGATTCAGGATGCCGCCAATCCGTAGTTCAGGCCCACCACGTGCGTCCCCACCAGGTCATACCCAAAGAAAGGGTGTACATTAGGTGTGTCCACGGGGATGTGAGACCGTACCCCGTGGCAGTCCTTCCCTTGATTCCACAGACAGGCATCCCTTACCAAGTAAGAGTGGGAGTGTTATCATCTCTTCCTGAGGACCTAATTATTGGAACGGACAATCCGGCTTTTCTGGAAATGTTTAGGCAGAGTATTGAACCCGAAAAAAAGACAAGAACAACTACAGGGATCAAGAAGACTTTACCAGCATTGGTCTCTCCGGACCATGGGTACTGGACAGGAGTTTTCAGTTTGCACAGGCTAATGATGCGACGTTGTTCAACGCCTGGGAGAGCGCGCACCAAACCCAAGGACTAGTCCCAGTCAAGTATCCACGCCTGTTCATCAAAAATGACTTGCTATATAGACAGGGGAAAGAAGACGACCCAGAGCAGCTGCTTGTCCCGGTACCATTTCGAGAGCAAGTGCTGTTTTATTCCCACTCACATTTAGTGGCTGGCCATACCGGAGCTGAAAAAATGACTCAAAACCTACTGAAATGCTTCTATTGGCCGGGGATCTATAAGGACGCCATGACCTATTGTCAAGAATGTGATATTTGCCAAAAGAGGAATATGACCAAACCCCCAGCAGGTCCCTTACAACCGCTTCCCATCATAGGAGTCCCATTTGAAGGAGTGGGGATGGACCTTATTGGCCCTCTCCCCAAGACCAGGAAAGGACACCAATACGTGCTAGTCGTGGTTGACTACTCAACCAGATTCCCAGAAGCCTTTCCACTCACTTCGGCGACCACAAAGAATGTAGCAGACAAAATGCTGGAACTATTTTCCCGAGTGGGATTCCCAAAGGAAATATTGACGGACCAAGAAACCCCCTTCGTGTCACGCCTCATGAGAGAGGTCTGTACGCTGTTACACATACATCAAATCCGCACCGCGGTGTACAACCCACAAACAGATGGACTAGTGGAGCGGTACAACCACACCTTGAAGACCACACTAAGAAAGATGTTAGAGGTAAACAGTGCGGAGTGGGATCAGGTCCTCCCGTTAGCATTATACGTCATCAGAGGACAGAAACAAAGCAGCATGGGTTTTTCATCATTCGAGCTTCTGTACGGTCGCCAGCCACGTTCATTATTGGATATGACCAAAGAGGCATGGGAGAAGGAGACCCCGGAAGAGACTTATAAGACACTGGAGTATGGCCGCAACCTCCGTTCTAAACTGGGCAAATTAAGAGACTTGGCGTTTGCCAACCAGGAGAAAAACCAGGTAAAACAGAAGACTATGTACGATAAGGGAAAAAAATGGTGAAGGCTAATAAAGGGTGACTGGGCTCTGGTCCTTTTTACCCTCCTCGACCCAGAAGTTCAAAGCTGAATGGGGCGGACCATACAAAGTGGTCGAGACGGTTGGAAACACCAGTTACCGGTTACAGATACGGCCGCGGAAAAAACAGGTGTACCACATAAACATGTTGAAAAAGTGGCTTGGTACCCCCCGGCAGCAATACATCTGGTGGAACATAAAAACACAGACCCGTCAACTACCATAGACCAACTCGTGATCAACGAGGACTTGAGGGAAACAGAGAAACAGGAGCTAATGGAAACCTTACAAACCCATGCTCCTGTATTTTCAGATATACCCGGCAAAACCAGCATGGCGGAACATCACATCACTACAATTCCTGGGAAAATTGTCAAAATCCGCCCCTATCAGATACCGGAAGCCAGACGGAAGGGGATACGACAAGAAGTCAAAGACATGCTGAAACTCGGGGTTATCCGACCCTCACACAGCGACTGGTCCAGTCCGATCGTTCTGATCCCTAAACCGGATGGGACACGACGGTTTTGTATGGACTTTCAGGCGCTGAATGAAATATCCACTTTCGATGCCTATCCCATCCCGAGAATAGACAAACTCATAGAAAAACTGGGGGAAGCCAAGTACATCAGTACAATAGACCTCACCAAAGGATATTGGCAGGTCCCCCTTAAGGAGGAAGACCGACACAAAACAGAGTTCACAACTGAAGATGGACACTACGAGTTCTCTGTGCTCCCGTTTGGATTGCACGGCGCTCCAGCCACCTTTCAACGGCTGATGAACAATGTGTTAAAAAACATCTCAGCTTTCACGTCCGCCTACCTGGACGACATAGTTGTATTCAGCCCGGACTGGGAAACCCATCTGCTACACCTGCAACAGGTGTTAGAAACCCTTGCCAAAGCGGGATTGAAGATAAACGCGAAGAAGTCCCGGATTGCGTTTCAAAAAGTGAAATATCTGGGCTACGTCCTTGGTCACGGCCTTATCGAGCCACAAATGGAGAAAGTGAGGGCCATAGCCGAGACTCAATTTCCAAAAACAAAAAAAGAACTGCCTGCGTTCCTGGGCCTCATCGCTATTATAGACGTTGTATAGCACAATTTGCTCAGTTAGCCGCCCCCCTCACGGATGCACTCCAGACAAAATTGAAACAAACGGACTTGATGTCTCCCACCCTGGCCATGTCGGATGCTTTTTCCTCCCTTAAAAGAATGATCACCTCAACCCCAATCCTCACCTCACCAGACTTCTCACGTCCCTTTTCGCTGCGTACAGATGCCTCTGATTATGGAATAGGTGCGGTACTGTCTCAGATGGGAGGGGATGGAATGGACCATCCGATTCTCTTCATTAGCAGGAAGTTGTTTCCTAGGGAACTCAAATATCCGACAGTGGAAAAGGAATGTCTCGCTATCAGGTGGGCTGTGGAGAAACTGACCTATTACTTGGATGGGCGCCCGTTCACGCTCTATACTGACCATGCACCCCTTCTCTGGATGGCCCGCAACAAATCCAACAATGCGAGAGTCATGCGGTGGTTCCTGGCACTATAGCCCTATGCCTTTAGGGTATGCCACAAGAAAGGGGTTGACAACAAGGGGGCTGATTACCTGTCCAGGAATCCACTTCCCGAACGGAAGTGTTCAGGGGGGATGGTGTGTGACCAGGGCCCTCCGCAGCGCCCCGAAGCAGAGCGCGACCTAACCATTTGTGACCCCCCCCCTCTTATCTCCACAGCCTCCGCAACACCCTGGATGGTCCAGAATGGAGAAATACAGTTGCGATGAGGAGGAGGAGTGTGGGCCCTTTAACTGGACTGAAGGACCGATGGAGGAGGAGGAGCCGCGGGCTCTGATAAGAGGAGGCGTCGATAGCCCCCAGGTGTGTTACTACACCGGAGGAGCGGACAGTGTGAAGCAGAGTGGAGAGGCGGGAAGCAGCGTGGAGGAGTGGAGCAGCGGAGTGAGGTGGATCAGCGAGGAGAGCGTAGTGGAGACGGACGGACCGGAGAACAGGGAACCGTCTACAGCACCGTCATCCCGAGAACCAGCTGGGACAGAGGAGCCGTCGGGAGGAGGAGAAGAGAATAGATCGGACGAAGAGGAGAAGCCCGGAGGCCAACACTACGAGCCGCCCAGCCGTACACCAGGAGGGGTACGGCTATCAGAGGTGCGTAATCGCTTCCTGTGGTGGTGTAGAAAGAAAGGCAGACGCCTGACCTAGAGAAAAGTAGTCTCCCTTATCGGCCTGGGATCCCTGCACTACAAACCCCTCCCCCTCACATATTCCTTGTACTTGCACTGGGTGATTCCCTCACTTCCCCTACCCTGAGTATTGATGCTTAATCAGCAGGAACACTGATATGTGCCTCTCTTCTGTTTCTTTTGGTGTCAGGCGAGCGCGGACATAACGGAGCCTCCGGAGCCCAGCAGAAGGAGGAGCCCCATCCGGAGAAGGGAGGAGGGAGTACTCTGGAAAGCCCGGCAGGAACGCAGCCGATCACCACGAAGAGGAGCGGCAAGAAAAACCTGTACCGATACCTTGCTGGATAAAATAAAACCTAGTGTAACCAAGACACGTCTCCTGCCCATTCTTAGCCCCGCGGTTAAAGCCCGGTAATGGCTCGAAATGGTGAGCTTCTATGGGACTGAGCAATGACCTGAACAAGTTTCCTATATCTACAAGTGTGATGTCCTCTCCAACTGCCTCCAAGGTGTCCTCTGTTGTGAGAGGTGGAGGTTCGAAGGAAGCGTTAGCTAGTGGAGGAGTTTCAGTTCTGTCTAATATAGGAGTCTCCGCTCTAGTGTTATCAGGGCTGCCCTTATCTTGTGTGGTGCCTAATCTCGGTATTTTGGCCTTCCTTTCTCTATTGCATGGTCCCCCCATCTTCCTTTTTTGTATAGCCCCTTCCCTTACTCCCCTAGCTCTACTTGGTGAATCTGCTGTGTCTAAGATGTGCGTTACCAGCGGGAGTTCCTCCCTGGGTGAGTTAAGGATTTGTTGAGGGGCTTCCTCAATAATAATAGAGGTTGAGGGTTGTGCGGTTTGGGTCAATGGGAGGTTCAGTAGGCTCATGTCTTCGAGGTCGCTTAAGGTTTCCTCGGAGAGATCCAAGTTAGCTAGAGGCTGGTCGCCCCCACAAGCTCCAGCCAGTGATCCATAAATATTCAACCTTTCCTCAGGGGTCTTAGCTAACACTAATATGCCCATAGATGACCTCCTGACCCTCTCGATTTCCTGGGAGATGCGTCTTTCTAGGACAGTAATATCGTCGATCAACTAGGATCCCGCGTTAAGGAAGTAATTGTCTATTTTACCTTGTGCGGTTCCAGCCGTGACAGGTCCAGTCGCAGCCAAGTTTGTTTTGCTCCTGGTCTCCATTTTACTCATTGTGGAGGGGCTATTTATGCAGGCTGGGTAAATCCTAATGGCAGTACGCGGGCAAAGAGAGACTGGCCTCAAGGGGGGGGGGGCCCGGTCCGGTCTCTGCCGTCCTCGAACGGCCTCAAACGGCCCGCTCTTTGCCCGGTCTTCGCCCTGTGCTTTGGCCCGCGTCCAATATCCCTCTGGTATTGGTGGAGAGGAGGTGTGGCACCCAGGGGGCGGTAGGCGTGGTCAGGCGGAAGAGCCCCAGGTGCGGCTCCAAGAACGCCACGGCTCCTGGGACATGCAGTCCGCCTGTAGTTCTGCACGCCTGATGGTGATTAGCCCCAGCTACTCCGTTGGTGTGAAGGGTGTTCCGTATCCCGTAATGGCAGGCAGCAGTTCTGTATGTCCTCTAACAGCGACTCCGAGCGGCTCCCGCGAAGCGGGGGCCGTGAGTCGTGAAGTAGCACCCAGGGGGCGGTAGGCGTGGTCAGGCAGAAGAGCCCCAGGTGCGGCTCCAAGAAAACCGCGGCTCTTGGGACTCGCAGTCCGCCTGTAGTTCTGCACGCCCGATGGTGATTAGCCCCAGCTACTCCGTTGGTGTGAAGGGTGTTCCGTATCCCGTAATGGCAGGCAGCAGTTCTGTATGTCCTCTAACAGCGACTCCGAGCGTCTCCCGCGAAGCGTGGGCCGCGAGTCGTGAAGTAGCACCCAGGGGGCGGTAGGCGTGGTCAGGCAGAAGAGCCCTAGGTGCGGCTCCAAGAATGCCGCGGCTCCTGGGACTCACAGTTCGCCTGTAGTTCTGCACGCCCGATTGTGATTAGCCCCAGCTACTCCATTGGTGTGAAGGGTGTTCCGTATCCCGTAATGGCAGGCAGCAGTTCTGTATGTCCTCTAACAGCGACTCCGAGCAGCTCCCGCGAAGCGGGGGCCGCGAGTCGTGAAGTAGCACCCAGGGGGCGGTAGGCGTGGTCAGGCGGAAGAGCCCCAGGTGCGGCTCCAAGAACGCCGCGGCTCCTGGGACTCGCTGTCTGCCTGTAGTTCTGAACACCCGATGGTGATTAGCCCCAGCTACTCCGTTGGTGTGAAGGGTGTTCCGTATCCCGTAATGGCAGGCAGCAGTTCTGTATGTCCTCTAACAGCGACTCCGAGCGGCTCCCGCGAAGCGGGGGCCGTGAGTCGTGAAGTAGCACCCAGGGGGCGGTAGGCGTGGTCAGGCAGAAGAGCCCCAGGTGCGGCTCCAAGAACGCCGCGGCTCTTGGGACTCGCAGTCCGCCTGTAGTTCTGCACGCCCGATGGTGATTAGCCCCAGCTACTCCGTTGGTGTGAAGGGTGTTCCGAATCCCGTAATGGCAGGCAGCAGTTCTGTATGTCCTCTAACAGCGACTCCGAGCGGCTCCCGCGAAGCGGGGGCCGCGAGTCGTGAAGTAGCACCCAGGGGGCGGTAGACGTGGTCAGGCAGAAGAGCCCTAGGTGCGGCTCCAAGAATGCCGCGGCTCCTGGGACTCACAGTTCGCCTGTAGTTCTGCACGCCCGATGGTGATTAGCCCCAGCTACTCCGTTGGTGTGAAGGGTGTTCCGTATCCCGTAATGGCAGGCAGCAGTTCTGTATGTCCTCTAACAGCGACTCCGAGCAGCACAAGTCTAGAATAAAACATAAGGGAGAAACAGAAAACACAGATGTATTGTTTTGGATTTTAATGGTTTATATTTTCATTTCCTCTGTTATACTGAAATCTGTACACAAGTTCTTTAGTGGTACCATTCTCACAATAGAACGGTGTTTTGCAAACTGTGGTTCATGACCCACTGGTGGATCACCAGCCAAAGTTTGGTGGGTCATAAAAGTACATGCAACAAAAAGGCCTTTAAATTCTGTATTCATTTTGTCACATTTGCTGGCCATCAAAGACAGACGTCAAATATTTGGCTATGTCTTCTGACAAATTGCTGCTTATTTTGTTAACATGAGGATTGGGGTTTACAAACTCATCACAATTTCACGTCTGAGAGAGAAAATTAAATGGGATACAGGGAGTTTGAATGAAAAGGCTGTAGTAAGATATTTAATTTGTATACACTACCAAAATGTAATTACCTGTAAATTAACTGTACACTTTCAGCAGTTAGGAAAGCAGAAATTAAGCAAGTTTTTTGTAATTCTGTAGTGTGACGGAAACAAATATATCTGAAGGAAACAGTTAATTATATATTCCTTAACTTAGAATTACCCCCAGGAGTCTGACTGGATCCGGAAAGTTTTTCATCAGCAGCACCCCTCTGTGCCAAAATTTGACGTCAGCCGACTCTGCCTTCGTCATCGGCGTCGTGGTCGCTCGGATAAAGTTGCGGTAGCTACATAGACATCGCTCTTGCTTGCTGACGTCTGTTCTTTCTTTTTCCACGCCAGCAAGCGCAGATCCAGAGAGAGCGGTACCCCCAGTAATTTTTTGGACAGAGCTTTTTTCGCGACTTTGGTGTTTTTTTAGTCTATCGACTCCTGGTGCATGAGGGATGCTCGGCTTTAAGGCTTGTGGTTCCTGTAACCGACTGATATCGGTGATGGATCCGCACCGCGTGTGCCTCTACTGCCTGGAGTACGACCAAGACCCCAAGTCGAACTCTGACTGCTGGACGATGGCGTGAAGCCTTTGCGGGAGCAGTAATGAAAACTCCTCGAGTGTCGGCAGTCAGCTCCGCTTTGCTCAAGGTCCTGGTCATGTAGGAGGCCAAGGGACTGCTCGTAGAGCCAGCACCATTCTTCGTCGAAGTCTTCACACTCTGGGTCAGTTAAGTCGAGGCACAAAAAGAAGTTGAATAAGTATTGTTGCTCTTTGACTTCTCCTTGTCGTGCGGTCAATGCGATGAGGGATGCGGGCGGTGCCCTTCTCACGGCTCAGCGTGCGGAGCCCTTAGGGTCGACTCCGAGATCCCCCCTTCCTGGGACCAGGAACAACCCCTGCCTAGCTTTGTCAGTTCTACGAAGCGATGCATGCCATACTTGGGTAGTCTGACACCGCCAGCACGCCTTTAGGCCCCGCGGACTTGGCTAGGGGCCCTGTGCCTGTTGCTTCGGCGGTTTTAGCCTCAGTGCCTCAGGGTCCCCCTGGATCCAGGCCTGGATCCGCATTGGCACTGGTCAACCTCATTACGCCTCCCATGGTGCCGATTCTACCGGCACAATGCCCACCACTGGCGTTGGCTGTGTCCCCAGCCGATGTCGACCCCGGCCTCCACTTCGAGGTAGACACTGAGTCGGACTGGCTTTCTTTTAATGAAGCCCTCACGGACATCCTTTTGGGCACGTGGTGCAGGATCAACACAGGGGCTCCTGTGGGCAGGATGATTGTCCAACGCCATTGCCCAGCCCTGGGCGACCCCACTTTCCTCTCCCATCACCCCACCCCTGAGCCAAGACTCCACTTCAAAAGGCTCCTTCCCTACCGTACCACCGGACAGGTAATCCAAAAAGCTGGACCTCCTTGGGAAGAAAATGTTTTCTTCTGCCAGCTTGGTACAGCAGTAGGTAAATACAGCATGTCTGTTGGGCCATTACACCCACGCTGTGTGGTATACGGTGGCACAGGTGCTGCCCCAGTGCCTGTTGGAGGCCCAGGCCTTACTCTCCAGTGCAGTTGCCAAGGGGAGAGAAGCATCAAAATTGCCATCCTATGTGAGCTGGATACCGCTGATGCACTTGGCAGGATGATTTCCACATCAGTAGCCTTTCAACGCTACGTCTGCTTGTGTTCGACTGGTTTTTCCATGGATGTTCAATCCAGCTTTATGGGCATGCCCTTTGATGGCCGTCACCTGTTCACAGACAAAGCAGACAACGCACTTGAGCGCTTTAAGGACTCTCAGGCTACGGGCAGGTCATTGTGACTCTCAACCACCTGCGCTGCGCAGTCTGCTTTTCGCCCCTTTCGTGGCTACGGAGGGGGTGCCTGCGACGTCCTGCCCAGATCCACAGGCCAGCGCAAGGTGTTCAGCCCCAGTGCGGCCGGGGACATGGGAACCACCACTGTGGTCTTGGGGTCAAGCGGATGGGCCAGTCCACCACAGTCTTTTCTGTAGCAATCTCCAAACCCTCCTAGTCTCACCTTTCAGGACACCAAACGCCCTCCCCCACTGGTGCACCATCACGTCAGACAGGAGGGATTTGCAAATATTCCAAAGAGGCTACTCCCTCCCCTTCGAGACTAACCCTCCCTCCATGCTACCTCAATACCATTGCATGATGGAGGATCACCTGGCCCTTCTCCAACAGGAAGTTTTGACACTCATGGCCAAGGGTGCCATCAAGCGCGTTCCTGCCCCAGAAGTAGGTTGTGGTTGCTATTCACATTACTTTCTGATGCCCAAGAAGGACAAAGGCCTGCGTCCTATCTTGGATCTCAGGAACGTCAACCGCTTCCTCCAGAAGGAGAAGTTAAAAATGTTGATGCTCGCTTAGGTCCTGTCTGCCCTCGACCCTGGATACTGAATGCTAGTGCTGGACTTTCAGGTCACTTACTTTCACATCTCCTGAGTTTCACGGTAGGCCTCGAGCACGTTCAGATTACCGTGCTCCCCTTTGGTCTTACCAGCGACCCTCAGGTGTTCACAAAAGTGATGGCAGTAGTCACAGATCATCTGTGCAGATCAGGGGTTCCAGTCTTCCCCTATCTTGATGACTGCCTATTGAAGGCGGGCTCACCCCAGGCTGTCATCTCCCACCTTCAGACTACGGCGACCTCCTCCATTCACGGGGGTTCTCCATCAACGTGCCAAAGTCACACCTGACCCCCTCTCAGAAGCTCCTCTGCATGAGAGCAGTTCTTGAGTGGGTTCATCCTCCCGAACAGCGAGTCCGGGATATTTAGGCTATGATTCTGAGCTTAAAGCCTCTATCCCGGGTTTCTTTCAGGATGACCCTGAGGCTGCTGGGCCTGCTGGTAGATCATGCCAGGTGTCGTATGCGGGCTCTGCAGTGGGACCTGAAGTTCCAGTGGGCGGAGCATCAGGGAAATCTGTCCGATTGCGTCCAGATCTCGGAGGGCACTGCGCACCAATTGCAGTGGTGGCTAACGACCATGATTAGGTCGACTGCAGATCCCTCTCCCTTCCTCAACCAGAGTTCACAGTGGTGACCAACGCATCACTTCTGTGATGGGGCGTCCACATGGGGGAGGTGGGGATCAGAGGCCTCTGGTCTCCGGTGGAGTCTGGGCTACACATCCATCTTCTGGAGCTTTGGGCTATTAATTTTGCACTCAAGGCATTCCTTCCCTCTGTCTGGGGAGAAGTAGTACAGGTGTTCATGGACAACACCACCGCCATGTGTTACTGCAACAAACAAGGCGGGTGGGGTTGTGGATCCTATGTCAGGAGAGCCTCCGGCCCTGGACATGGCTGCAACATCAGGGCATTTCCCTGGTGGTTCCTTGAATGCCAGAGCGGACCAACTCAGCTGCAGGTGCATGATGGATCACAAATTGCGTCTTTACTTGTAGGTGGTGCAAGGTCTCATCAAAGCAGTGGGGTGACCCTTGGTTAGATCTATTCACCACCCAAGAGAACTCGCAATGTCAGCAGTTCTGCACTTTGGAATTTCTAAGGCAGCACTCACTAGGCAACACTTTTCGTTGCAAGTGGATTGCGGTCTTCTATACGCCTTTCCGCCTATACCATTTCTACCCAGAATGCTTAAGAAAATCAAGCATGATGAGGCCCAAGTCATTCTTGTGGCTCCAGATTGGGCACAAAGAGCCTGGTATCCTGAGCTGCTCAAAATGGCAATCGTTCGTCCAATCCGACTGCCTCTTCAAGAGGATCTACTGTCGCAGCAGCAGGGGACGGTCCTCCACCCGAACCTGTCCAGCCTCCACCGCCTTGTGTGAAGATTCAGCGGTGGTAGTTGAAGTGGTTTAACCTGCCTCCCAAAGTCTGTGATGTTATCTTGGCAGCCAGGCCTCCCTCCACTAAGACGGTATAAGCCTGCAGATGGAACACATTTGTGGCATGGTGCACAGCAAAGGCTGTGGATCCCCTTTCCGCCCCACTTTCTGAGGTCCTCTTGTTCCTCCTTTCTTTGGCCCAGCATTGCTCTGCTCTGGGCACCATCAAGGGTTACCTCTCGGCCATTTAAGCCTTTCTTAGGCTTCCTGGTCAGCTTTCTCTTTTCAAGTCCCCTGTTGTAATTAGGTTCCTTAAGGGCATTACTCATCTTTTTCCTCCTCTTCCCTTCGTAATGCCCCAGTGGGACTTGAACTTGGTTCATACCTACCTTATGTGCGCTCCCTTTGGGCCACTAATCCTCCTCTATCCTTTTTCAATCGAAATTAACAGACTAATATGTTCACTTCTCAAATTCCATATTAAACTATACTAATATACTACCCAAACAACTGAATAACATATCCACTACTCAAATTGCCTCATATTTTTTTACTATACTAATTTTCATCAGTAATCCTTTATGGGTTCCTTAGTGGCGTGCCACTCACCAGAAAAGCGATTCAACACCCATCAGGGATAACAAGTGCTATATGAATGCAAATCTTTCTTCCCCTTTTATCCCTCCGCTATCCATCTCACTCTAAGTAACTGACTAATATCCACCACTGAAATTACTTCATATTTCACCATATTAATTCACCACTATTCCTTTGTAGGCTTCCTGAATAGCGTGCGTCAAGAAGCGCTATATAAATACAAACCTTTGTCCTCCTCTATCCTTCTGCTATCATTCCAAATCCAAATAACTGACTAACCTATCCACCACTTAAAATGTACTTGCATGTTTCTTTATACTAATTCAACACTTATCCTCTATGGGTCCCGGAGTAGCGTGCTACTCGCCAAAAAAACGATTCGCTCATCAGGGGTAGTAAACGCTATATAAATGCAAGTCCAATACAATACAATACATAACTGTCCTCTCAGTCTTCTCACTTTCAAAACTGCCTTTCTGATGGCCTTCACCTCTGCTTGCAAGGTGAGTGAGCTCCAAGCCCTTTCCTCCAAGCCTCCTTTTCTGGCTGTTCATCTGGACAAGGTCATCTGAAGAACTAGACCTTCCTTTCTTCCCAAGGTGGTTACCTCTTTCCACATTGGCCAAACCATCACTTTGCCCACTTCTTTCCGCATCCTTCAAAAGACGAAGAGAGGCTCCACCGTCTGGATCCAAAACGTGCATTTTCCTTCTATTTGGATTGCACAAAACAGTGCCGGGTGGATGACCAACTCTTTGTTGGTTACGTTGGCGCTAAGAAAGGTCAAACTGTGCACAAACGGGCCATCTCCAGGCGGGCCTTTCTGTGCACCAAAGCCTGCTATTCTTAGGCAAAGAAGGAGCCTCCAGTGGGGCTGTGCGTCCATTCCACCAGGGTGAAGGAAACTACCACTGCTTTGGGACAAGGAGTCCCCCTCAATGACATCTGTCAGGCAGCTACATGAGCATCGTTGCACACGTTTACCAAACACTACTGCCTGGACAGCCAAGTCCAGAGAGACGGCTTCTTTTGCCGTTCGGTTCTCCAGGACTTTATGGTGTGAACTGGAGTATCCATTCTAAGGTACGGAACCTATAACTAACTGTTTCTTTCAGATGAACAAGTTAGTTCCCTTCGGTAATGATATTTCTATAAGAAACATAGGTTAGTTATAGATTCCTTACCATCCCACCAATCCTCCCCTTTCTGCGAACTGACTTCTAGGGTTAAAGACACCCTTTCAGGGCCCTAGTTATGTGCACCAGTGGTCAGTGTCTTGCATGGCTCTGCGCTTCTGGCGTGGAAAGTCGTGTACAGGCTGATGTCAGCGCATGAGGGCGGCGTCTATGTAGCTACCGCAACGTCATCCCGGTGACCATGACGCCAGCGACAAATGCGGAGCTGACCGATGCCACCTTCAGATGCGCCGGGGTACTGGTGAAGAAAAAATTTCCGGATCCAATCTGTCGCGTGGGAATAATTCTAAGGTAAGGAATCTATACCTAACCTATGTTTCTTACAGATATATTGTTACCAAAGTTAAGTAATTTGTTCTTCAATAGGAGAAAAATGAATCAAGAGCTTTTACTTGGTGACACACAAATAATAAATATTCACAGAAACACGGGCACACATTATCATTTGTGTGCAATATAGTTGTATCATTAAAACTGCATGCATGTGAAATTTAGTGGGCACTTCAAAGGAAACTGTGCCTTATGTAAATGACAGTGTGCTACCCCACAATGCTTCTAGTATATTGAAAAACACCACCTCATGTTTATTAAAGCTCGGTGGGTTGCCAATATTGACTTTCTAAAAATTGGGTTGTAATTCCAAAAAGTTTGGAAAGCACTGCTATGTAACATTAAAATCATTAACTTAAGGGAAAGACAAAGTGAGTAATCCTCTTCGCATTGTATTTACAGGCTTTAAACTAACTTGTCTATTGCAGTGATCTGTCCTTACTTAGCACGCCATTCATAGACAAATATCCTACCTGGTGCGCTCAACTTTTCATCCAAGAGCAGTGCAAAAATAAGTGTCACTCAGTTGAGTAAAAAAAAATATCTTCTATAAATTCAAAAGATCCCCAGGTAGATGTGTGCTTACAAAGACACAAGTTATTTAACTCCTAAACTACCATGTGCTGGAGAGAGAGAATGAGTGGCAGCTCAACAATGTAGAAGGCTTGATGCTTTAACTAGGCCTTTCTCCATGCAGCTTTTGTTGACTTTATTTATACACTGAGAAACCTTTCTGAATTGCCTAAAATCTTACATAAATGCTCATGCAAAGTTGTGCTCTGCAAGTGCAGATTTACAAACTTGTTTGGTGAATCTGAGACTGTGGTTGTTTGTCATTGACTCTGAGTAAAAAGAAACATCATTTCTCAGTGTTCATTAATAAAGATATTCATTCACATGAAATGTATTAAAATCGGACTTCTAATCAATTCTCCTTATTATTTGTAGCACATAATCCCAATCTGAGTCCTTCTATTTCAGAGAAGTTATAGTCCCACGTATTGTCCGCGGAGAAAGGTCAGAATCAGTACATTATTGTATTAACAGTTCATTGAGCCTCAGCAAGTCTTATTGTGTGCTACCATAAAGAGTTTTAGATGTGAGTTAGTGATTCCTTAAAACTACATTCAAGTGAGTATTAGCAAGAGCTTGAGGTTGATGGCAATGACTGGGTTCTAGAGCCATACAATGGTTCATCCTTACAGTAGAGTTATAATTCACTGCATAGAATATGATATCCTACAGCGTGTTTTCCTTGGAAGATACACTTTTGTATTGACAACAAAGGTGAAATTGATCCTTCGATCAACTAGAAACTGTTCACACATATGACACAGAATAACGTAGACGAGAAGGTACTTTGAGTACTGGATTAAACCATTAACCAGATTTGGAGATAATTTCTCACTTGGGCTCTTGACTAAAACTAATTGAGAATTTGTGAGTTTTATGTTTATGTTTAGGCAACTTGTATAGCACGCAAATACCCTGGGGTGTCTCAGCGCTTGTTAATCAGATTTTCATTATTAGGTAAACACTATAATCTTAAAATGATATTTTTGTATTCTTTATAATTTATTGATGACATTCACTGGTGTTTTTATACTAGAACATCAGACCCTCATTTAGTAATTGTTAGATGGTATTAAATATTATCTACTATGTGCACTATCTCCAAGTGGTTATACAACTAGAATGTTGCTGTTGATGTTAATGTGATATTCATTCAAAGGTACCTGGAAAAATCACCATTTTGCTGCTGTCCCTTTATTAGTAGAGTTATTAAATGAACCAACCAAGCAATGGTTTGCCTTACCTAGTCAATTTCCATGTCAGTCTGGAATAAAAAATAATGGAGAAACAGAAAACACAGATTTATTGTTCTGCCCTATGATGGATTAAGATAATTGCATTCTCTCAGTTATACTCAAATATGCACACAGGTTCTTCGGTGGTACCATTCTCACAATAGAATGGTGTTTCACAAACTTTGGTCCGTGACCTACTGGTTGGGTGCCAGCCAATGTATGGTGGGTCATAAAAGTACAAGCAATAAAAATGCCTTTAAATGCTGTATTCATTTAGTCACATTTGCTGTGCGTCAAAGCAGAGGTCAAATATTTAGATATGTCTCCTGACAAATTGTTGCTTATTTTGCTAACATCAGGAATTTCCCGTCAAAGAGAGAAAAGTAAAATAAATTATTTGACAATCTTGCTGGGGTACGGGGAGTTTGGAAGAAAAGGCTGTAGTATTTCATTAATTTATATACAACAAAATGTAAATACCTGTAAATGAACTGTACACGTTCAACAGTTAACAAAACAAAAACAAAGCATATTTGTTGTAATTCTGCAGTGCGATGGAAACAAATATTTTAGTAGGATAAAAGTAAATCCAGAGCCTTTACTCTGTGATGCAGAAATGATAAATAATCAGTGAAACCAGACCACACATTACCAATTGGGCGATTTAGTTTTATCAGTAAATTTGTATGCATATGTAATTTAGTGGCCATTTTAAAGGAAAATGCGCTTTATTTAAATAAGAGTGTGTTACTACACAATGCTTCTATTATAATTATAAACACCATCTTATATCCATTAAAGCTAGGTGGGTTGCCAATATTTGCTTTATAAAAATTGGGTTGTGGTTCTAAAAAGTTGGGAATCCACTGCTATAAAACATTAAAAAATGTTAACTTAAAGAAAAGATGAATGTGAGAAGCTGGCTTGGTATATGATGCACACTTCTGTAAGTGGGCACCCTGCACCAATGCAGATAACCATTATGGTTATTTTAGTGGTCTTAGGCAACTTTAGAAAGCTCTCAAAGTGGTAGCTGTGGAGAGCAGCCTTCAGGCTTAGTCTAGGCGTAGTGTAAAGCAGCTTGTTTTACCAGAACATAATCTTATAGGCGGGGCACTTGCCGTATTTCGCGCCGTGAGGGGAACGGCTCTGAGGCAGCACCAGGGACACCATCATCTCCCCTACCTATCCGCGCCGTGAGGGCAACGGCTATTTGCATCAACTACACGGCGGTCGGCACTGGAGCAGCGGGAACTACATCCCCCAGCTGCTCCGGCCGGCGCAAGACCAGTGACGCTACACCAGCGCCCGGAGGCGCTACAAGGGAGAGGGGAGCCTCCCGCCCCGCGGGACGGGCGCGGGCGGCGCCGGGCTGAGCCCGGGCAGAGGGCGGGCCGTCTGTGGCCGTCCGGGGCAGGGCAGGTCAGTCACTCTGTCCAGTGCAATGGGGAAACGCAAGCTTGCAACAAAGGGCAGCGAAGGTAAGAATGCCAAAGTCCCACGTAAATCGGAGTCAATCATTTCCTACCTTACCTCTGCGGTGGGGGCCTTGAACAATGAAATCGCCATTGCAGAGAAAGAACTGGGACTTGTACAGGTTGAGGGGGCAACTAGGGTCTCCCTTGATGAATCTGCTTCACAGTCACAACCTCAGTTACAACCAGAACTGGCTCGTCACATCCCACTTGAACCAAACATCATTGTGGCGGCCCGTCAATCCCCTTGCACGGTAAACCAGCTACCTTCCCAAAATGACAGTAAGGCGGCATCACCGGAGCCACAGCAATCCTTCATGCAAAAAAACAAAAAATCCCGAGGAAATAAACTGCGTAAATTGCCTACATCTAAAGTAGATAATACAAAAACCCAGTGCTCCCACGCTAATTTGACAGTCATGATTGAAGAACTGTTTGAATCCAGGTTGGAACCACTATTGGTTAACATTGCAAAGGACATAGTGGATACTTTGAAACAATGTGTAGAAAACATCTTGCACAAATGTGAACGCATTGACAATTGTCTAAAAGTCCCACAGTGAGAAGCGATCCCACGAAAACCCGAATCTGACTGGTGGTCAGGAGGTGGTCATGGGCTCAGCAACGCAGGCCAATACCATAGCCATATAACCCCCATAATTCCACCCAAAGGGATCACAATACCTCAAGGGGAGACACACACAAACTTAGTCTCAGGGGGTAGGCCGGAGGACAGGACAGACAAGCCAATAGACAATGAGCGAAGACATAGTGGGTGGCATACTAGACAGAGCAATACAGTGGATCTCCCCCCAGACGCAGCACCACTAGTTGTAATCCTAACTGGGATCCCATGCCTTAACACTAACCAGAGGGAATCAGAACAGGATCTACTAAACAGAACCAGAAGATGGTGTACACAGTTTAGTAGTGGGAGTTTGGATGTGGGGAAAAACATCATAGCTGCCAGAAGGGTGGATTGGGTGGGGCGAAGGGAGAAATGTATTATTGGTGACTGTGTGATTGTCAACTTTGACAGACCCAATCTGGCACCTACTCTACTTTGGGATGGATCTGAGCTAGATGGCGCAGGTATTAGACCCCTGCCATTAGGCTATTTCTATCCTCCACCACCCCACCGACCGGCCAAACCCCGACTGAGGCACACTCCGTTACTACCAGGATATACAGGAAGGGCAGGGGATGCGAAACATTATTCCTATCAAGCACAACAGGCATGTTTGCGGGTGGGGGATAAGTCTGCCACAATTACACACAATGTCCCTGCCCACACAGCTGAAAGTCAGGCGGAACCCGTTGCTCTAAGTAATCGGTTCTCATCACTTGTTAACCTCTCTACCCTGGACCTAGTGGACTGACTATCACCCACCCACTTGAATGGTCAGGAGATTCCCAAGCTAGATATCCATTGCCACAAACCAACGGTACTTAGCTGGAACATAGCAGGGCTAAGTAAGAAAGCCTCGGACGAAAGATGGGTTCATTTTGTAACTCACCATGACATCATGTGTTTCCAGGAGACATGGGATAAAAATGGAAATTTTTATTTAAATGGTTATCGTAGCTTTTCTGTTAATGCGACCGCAGGATTGGGAGGGAGACCCAAAGGAGGCTTATATACAATCATCTCTATCAAACTGGCCGGCTCCATGAAGAAAATAGAATCATCAGCAGATAACATCTTATGTGCAGAATGGGCTAGGCCAAACCTCCCAATAATTTTAATTGTCAATTTTTATAATGCACCGGACAAGGTATCATATAACACACATCTAAGGTCCTTATCCTTTTTTCTTTTTCACTACAAGTCTCATCAAACAGCTTTATTCGAAATTTGCTTATGGGAGATTTTAACATTCACCCCTGTGGTTGGGATTGTCTTTCTAAACAACAACTGGCACCCCCGGGTGCCATAAGTCCCCACTTTGAACATACACCACAGGGGATGGAGTTGGAAGAATTACTTGCAGACGTAAATCTGTTTGAAGTTGCCGGGCCCGAGGGGGAGAACAGGGCAGCGACGTTCATAGGACGAGATACAAACACTGTTATAGACTTCATCTTTATTTCAGCAGGACTAGTTGATGCGGTTTCCTCCCTGGAAGTCAAGGTTTCCGCCTTTAGTGACCATAATCCCTTGATTCTGACTCTAAATACTGGGAACAACAACACAACTCAGGTTGAGCGTCTGGGTGGTTGTTGTGATTCCATCGTTCCCAAGGACCGGAGAAGAAGGTTAAACTGGTCCAAGGTGGTCCCGGACACATTTATCCAGCATCTTAAAGCAAATGTTCATGCAGACTTGCTAACATGCACAGACAGTTCGGCAGCGGACATTGATATTATTAATTCTTTTTCTAACATTTGTACACAAGTGAATTGTGATCTAACACTCAGGAAGAAGCGAGTTGATAATAACCGCCCAAGGTGGTTCGATAGGGAATGCTCTAAGGCTCACAAGGGGCTTATGGCGGCCCTCAAACAGCAGCCAAGAAATCAAGAGCGGGTGACTGAGTGCAGGAAACTCTACAGACTAACTATCAATAATCGGAAAAAGTTCATAAAAAATGAGGCTTGGGACAATCTTACATCAATCAATATTTTGAAAGATAGTTCCAAATTTTGGGCAGTGATCAATCACTCCTACTTCTCCGAGGAGGAAAACTCTATTATGGATTGTGTGATCCCAGAGGAAGACTGGGTGCCCATTTTAGTCAGATATATAACAGCGAAGAGTCACTAGCACTAGACAGTCACCACTGGCTCATGGTCCCTGTTGTCCCCCTGCAATTTAGCGAGCATGAGGTTACCAGGGCCATCTTGGAAATGACAAAATGTAAGACTCCTGGCCCAGATGGTGTTCCAGCAGATCTTTACAGGTCACCCCTGAATATGTGGGCTAAAATACTCACCAATGTTTTTAACTCCTCTTGTACAGCTGGGTTCCCCAAATCATGGTCCTCCTCCACCATCATTCCCATTTACAAAAAAGGTCCTCGAACAGACCCGGCCTGTTATAGGCCGATATCACTGATTGACTCTGCCGTCAAGATCCTGGGCAGGGTCATATTACATAAACTGGGGGATTACATAAAGGAGAAGGGGGTTCTTTCAGACCTGCAGTACGGGTTTAGGGCCAGGAGAGGAACCATGGATCAGTGCCTAAACCTCCTTATGCTAATAGGCAAATACACCAAGGCCAAAGAGGGAAATCTATATATGGCTTTCATGGACCTCTCCTCTGCCTTTGACTTGGTCAATCGATCAAAGCTATGGGCCATACTGGCCAGCCTGGGTATTGATCCCCCGCAGGTTAACTTCCTAGCGTCACTCCACACTGACTTGTCAGCTTCCATAAGAACCGACCGGGAGGGCAGCTGTACCCGGCCTTTCCATTCTAGAAGGGGCGTCAGGCAGGGCTGCATTCTGGCCCCACTTCTATTCACCCTTTACATTAATTCACTGGGTAAAGAACTGGTGGTTTCAACACCTGACATTCCACGAGTGGGGGACTCCCTGGTGCCCGTATTATTATACGCGGACGACGCAGTGCTTTTAGCCAGTACAGGGGTAGGATAGCAGAAACTTCTTGATGCATTTGGAGAGTTCATGGTATCACTTGACCTGGAAATCAACAATAAAAAATCACATATAATGGTGGCAGGGAAACGCATGAAAACTCAAAAGCTAAAGACGTTTACCTGCACTGGTGAGGGGGCTCCTGGACCGCCCAATTAAATGCGAAAAGCCTTGCAGTTAAGAGATCAACCTCAGCTCTAATGAGCTTTGCAAAGCGATTGGGTTCGCGTCCAATGGATGCACTCTTGAAAGTGTATAAAACAAAATGTCTGTCTATAGCCATGTACGGTGCCCCCTTGTGGGGCTTTGCGCCACAAGGTAAAATACAAATTGCGGAAAATAATTTCCTCAGAACATTGTTAGGAGTTCCACAATCAAGTCCAGTCTTCTCCCTGCATACTGAGGTAGGCATAGGCTATGTCACCGATAAGTTACAACTGGCCCCTCTGGTCTATTGGGCAAAAACTTGGTTAAACATTGATATTCCTTTGAACCACTGCATCCTTAAAGACTGCATGACGCTAGACAAGGTGTCTAAAATTCCCTGGCTAGCATACATTAGGAACACACTGAATAAAATGGGTAGGCCAGATCTTTATAACCACCCGAACACCATAGTAAAAGGAGATGTAAAATGGATTAAAGAAAACTTTTTGCTCAGGGCTAATCATGCTAGGGAAGAAGAGGAACTAATTAAGCCAAAAGTAAGAGTGAATTTTTTGCTCTTAACTACTCCCTCTCTAGAACCCTATTTGAAAATTGTCAGCAAACCATTCCACCGTCACCTCCTTATTAGATTCAGGTTCAACATCATACAATACTCCCTAGGTGACTTCCCAGTGTGGGGGGTACCTGACACACTGAACCCATGTAGTTGTGACAATTTCTCAGAGCAGTCTCTTATGCACTTTGTAATGTTCTGTGATCACTTCAAGGAGGGCAGAAGACGGTTTTTAGCCCCAATTCTAAGAGATGCAGGCTTTTTACAAGTACGCCCTGTTCTCCTCCACCTACAACTACTAGGATCTACAAGGGTAATTTTCGGGGTTGCTAGCTTCCTGGTAGCTGCTATGCGTGTTAAGACCAGGAAGCTATCCCCGAATAATCTGGCGGGGTGATCGTATACTTGGTGTTCTTTTTACTGTTTTTAAACTGTTCTTTTAACATGCCCATTTTTAATAACTTTTGTATGTATTGATATTATCATAAAAGTTTAATGTCTTTTTAAATTGATGAAATGTGACACTGTATTTTTATTGCCTGATTGTGCTTTTATGATTTTAACAATCGAATAAAGCTTGTTTTGACTTGACTTGACTTATAGGTATGATTAAGTGAAAAAAGAACCACACAGTATATTTATAAAAATATATATTTATTATAAGACACTCACTAACACACACAGATATCTCATAACCGGAGACATACACAATGCACACAATATTTTTCAATAGAATCAGGTAAGCAGCCCGAAATACACAGAGGCCACCAGGGGGAGACCAAACTATATACTAAAATATTGGTATGCGAACCCCATGACTCATGTTAGGACTATACCCAGATGACGTAGCAGTGCTGGGGACCCAAGGAACTACCCAAGGTAAATAACCAGAAACCCCGCGTAGGCCGTGCGCAGAGTGGGAATACGACGGCTGGATCAATGCAATTCAATGGGTAAGTCGCGGTTGAAAGTTTAAAGAAGGACCCTTTCCAGTGGACCCTGAAGAAACCCCATGGAAGACAGAAGGTTGGAGAGCCACCCCATCCCACCCCGTGGATACCCTAGGAACAAGGATACCTACACCAGGGAAGCCGGGTGCATAGGTGTGAAATGGCGTCGGAAACTGCTGTCAAACTCAATGTAAGAAGATGCCACTGCTGGAGAAAGGGAAAGTGTCCAGTGGAACCCAAAGGTGGATTTAGGAAGTGTTGCAGCGAGGCTGATGTTCACTTTGAAACTACAGCTGTGCAGATCAGGCACTGCTGGGGACAACCAGGAGCTGGGTACCAGCTTTCCCACTTCAGATGTCAAGAGTTAAGGGGTCAGTATCTGTTGGGAACACCAACAAGCCTTGACAACTGCAACCAATGTAGAAGTCGAAGAAATTACAATGTCGGAACCATAAAGGTCCAGGAGACTCACTACAAGCAGGGGAGTCAGGGCAGGCCCAAAACAATCAGGGGAGCTCAAAGAATTCAAATATGCCTGTCAAAAGGACCCACAGGCCAGAGGCACTGGAGTTGCATGAGGAACTCGAGCAGCTCACTAAAGATGCAGGACCAAGGTGCAAGTGATGTGGTAAGGACAAAGAACTTGGTCCATGGATATGCTTGAGGTTGGGGCTACTTGGAGCCTGAACATCTTGGTGGAAGGAAGCAAACAAGCCTTTGCAACTGCAAGTCGACGAAGTGCACAGGGTTCGGTTCCTGTGGCTCGAACGAGAGATACTGAACTCCAACTTGGTGAGAGGACAGGGCAGGCCTTGAGGGATGTGGAGAACCACCACCTGTGTTGCTGAGCCTTTCAGAGTCCATGGGAATCCAGGATCACAAGACCAATCAGCTTAGTTGCACTGCCTGTGGATGCATGGGAGTGACTTTATCATTTGAAGGGAGATTCCTTTAGGTATCTTGGATGCCCACAGGCTTTGGAAGGTTACTGTATGATGCACAGGCATGGACGTTGTAGCAGACGAGCAGGGTGAGGAGATCAGAAGCAGCAGGAGTCTTCCTTGTTGCAGCCTTGATGACAGGGTGAAGTCCAGCAAAGGCCAGAGTGCCAGATGGTTGAAGAAAAAGTGGTGTTTGAAATTAATCTTGTCGCACAACAAATCTAGGGACCCACCCTCAGGTAAGCCCTTACGTATCCTTAGGAAAGGGTTGGGATGATTCAGGGTTCCCTCCCAAGGGAGGGGTTGGATAGTGGGGAGGATACTATCATGTCCTTTGTCCAGTTTCACGCCAGAGTGGGGTCCAACAGCTCTCTGAGCTGGTGTGAACCGAACTATGCAAGGAGGGCACCAACTGTGCCCTTCAAATAGACTAAGTGGTGCTCTGCCTTTACCTGCTCGAGATTGGTTCAGCGCAGGAGGGCAGAATCTTGTCTCTTGTTTGCAGCAGCCATGTTGTGCTGTCCAGATCAAGAAGACTAGTACTGGGAGCACTGATGTCATCCGGAGGTGCTTTACGGTGTATGGAATCACACCTCCCACACCGTTTATGGTTGTGGGGGTATGATTTCAACATGTTGGATACCAAACATGATAGGGTACATTACAGCCAGTTTTGAGGTGGTCATCGAATAATGACACGTTGCCCCTCTATATGTTATATGGCTGTCTAACTTACAACCTGGGAGAATGAACCTCGTAGGCTGTAGGGGTGTCCTCCTCATGCAGGGCCATCGTCACACTTAGAACCGAGCACCCTGCCTTCAGGATTGAAAGGTCTGTTGTAGGGGTAACTTATAGGTTTTAAGTGCATTGAGGTAAGATAGAGGTAAAATATATCTTTTGTAATTGGTGCTAGCACTAGCTTACACAGGATGCAATGGCTGGCCTATAGTTACAGTTTGAGTGGTCTCTCATGGGTGGCATAATACATGTTTTAACCCACGGAAAACCCCTGGGTACCTTAGTACCATATACTGGGGACTGATAAGTGTACACCAGTGTCCAATCTAGGATGTACATAACACTTACCATACCAATTGATGGGTCCTGATTAGCAGGGTCCCAGTCAGACTAGTCAGAAACCGCATTACATCAAGCAAAAATTAGGGGTAACCATAACAGCAGATCCTACTTTCCTACAACGAAGTAGGTGATCCTCTTTGCATTGTACTTATGGGCTTTAGACTAACGTAGCCCCTGCAGTGATCTCTTCTTACTTAGCACCCCATTCATAGGCTTATATCCTCACTGGTGCACTCAACCTTTCATCCACGTGCAGTGCAAAACTGAGTGCCACTGAGTTGAGTAACAAAAAAATTCTCCTATAAGTCAAAGAAATCTCCAGATAGATGTGCGCTTTACAAACACACATGTTATTTAACAACCAAACTACCATGTGCTGGAGAGAGAGAATGTGTTGCAGCGCAGCAGTACATGAGAGCACAGAATGTTTGATGCTTTAAGTGTTTGATGCTTTACCTTGGCCCTTCTCCATGCAACTTTTGTTGACTTCAATATATATACTGACAAACCTTTCTGAATTACCTAAAATCTTACGTAAACCCCGTGGAAAGGTATGCCCTGCAAGTGCAGATTTACAAACTAGTTTTGTGAATCTGGGTCTGTAGTTGTTTCACATTGAAACTGAGTGAAAAGAGACATAACTTCTCAGTGTTCATTAATCAAGATATTCATTCACATAAGATGTATTGAAATAGATCTTTTATTCAATTATCCTTATTCATGCAGCACATTATCCCTATCTGAGTGCTTTATACTTCAGAGGAGTCGTAGTCCGAAGTATTCTCCTGAGAGAAATGTAAAAATCAGTACATTATTGTATTAACAGTACAGTGAGCTTCAGCAAGTCTCATTGTGTTCTGCCAGAAGCAGTTTTAGATTTGAGGAGTAAAAACCTTAAACTACATTTCAGTCAACGCAAGAACAAGAGTTTGAGTTGATGGCAATGACTACCTTCTGGAGACATACAATGCTCCAGCCTCACATTAATGTTATAGATATGACTTCCTTCAATGTGTTTTCTTGGAAGATAAACTTTCTTATTGACAACAATACTGGAATGGGTGCTTTGTAACCCTGGGTGGTGAACTCCACTCCGCTAGCGGAGTTTGCAGTATTTCCCGAACTGCGCACTACACTCCGCTCGCGGAGATACCATCGTGGAGCGGAGTTTTTTCCTCGCTCACTTACGTCAACGTCGTGTTGGTGACCGCGAGCGAGGACAATCAACCTCCCGGCAAGAATTTTTCTTGTTCACAATCGTCAACATCAAGTTGAAGAGCGCGAGCGTGGAAAATAAACATCCCGGTGAGATTTCTCAACGCGGTTGGGTCAGGTTTCTCATTGCAAGTGGTCGCGTATGCTCGCGAACACTTCCAATGAGAAACAACCCGCGATGAGAAATTGTGTATGGTCCGTTTCTGTGAAGCCCGCGTAGCGCTGCACAGTTTTTGTACCACTTTGCGGAACTACGCATAGCGCAGCTCCGCAAACTCCACCCAGGGTTAGTGCTTTGTCAACTGGAAATTGTTCACACATATAACAAAGAATAAAGTAAAAGTAAATATACCATTATCAATATCTGGAGATCATTTCTCACATTGGTTCTTGACTAAAACTAATTGAGATTTTGTGTGTATTAATCAGACTCTCATAACAAGGTAAATGCTTTAATCTTAAAACGCTATCTTAACATTATTTTAAATGTAGTGAAGTCTTGTGTTACTAAACCACTAGAATATCAGACCCTCTTTTTGTCATTATGAGATGGCATTAAATGTTTTCTACTGTGTGCACGATCTCCAAATAGTTATACAACTAGAATGGTGTTGCTTATTTTAATGTGACATTCATTCAAAATGACTCTTTTGCTGATATGCTTGGAGTAGTAGAGATAATAAATGAGCAGTCCAAGTAATGTTTTTTCTTTACCTCATCGCTTTCCATATCCCAGTCCTCATACTCTTTCTAGAATAAAAAATTATGAAGAAACAGGAAAAATTGATTTATTGCTTTGGCCTTTTTAAGCTTTATGATAATTTAATTTTCCTCCGATACACTAAAACATGTACACAGGTTCTTCAGTGGTAGAATTTTCAATATAGAACGGTTATTCTCAAACTGTGGTTCATGACCCACTATTGGGTCACCAGCCAATGTTTGGTGGGTCATAAAAGTACAAGCAATAAATATGTATTTTAATTCTGTATTAATTTTGTCACATTTGATGTCCATCAAAGACAGAGATCAAATATTTGGCTATGTTTTCTGACAAATTGCTACCTATTTTGTTTACATGGGGGTTTACAAACTCCTCTCAATTTCTCATAAGAGAAAGAAAAAGAAAATGTATTATTTGTAAATCTTGCTGTGGTATAGGGTGTTTGAAAAAAAGCTGTAGTATGTCATTTATTTGTAATACACAACAAAATGTAAATAACTGTAAATTACCTGTGCACATTCAGCAGTTAGGAAAGCAAAAATAAAGCAATTTCTTTGTCATTCTGAAGTGCAACGGAAACAAATATTTTATAGGATAAAAAAAAATCAATAGCCTTTTTTCTTGGTGATGCACAAATGATAAAAATATTCCCTGAAACCTGACCACACATTATTATTGGTGTGGGACATAGTTTTATCAGTAAAACTGTATGCATGTGTAAGTTAGTGGGCACTTCAGAGGAAACTTTGGTCTATGGAAATGAAAGTGCACTACCACATGATGCATACATTATAATAAAACCTCATGTCCATTAAAGCTTGTGGATTGCAAATACTTGCCTTCTAAAAATTGGGTTGTGGTTCTAAAAAGTTTGGAAAGCACTGCTATATATCATTAACATGACTAACTTAAAGGTAAGAGAAAGTAAGGAATACTCTTCGCATTGTGCTTACAGGTTTTAGACTAACTTATCTACGGCAGTGATCTGTCCTTACTTAGCACCCCATTCATAGGCAAATATCCTCACTGGCCTCCTCAACCTTTCATCCTAGGGCAGTGCAAATATGAGTGCCACTGAGTTTAGTAACAAAAACATCTCCTATAAGTCTAAGAAATCCCCAGGTTGATGAGCACTTTACAAACACACATGGTATTTAATTCCCAACTGCCATGTACTGGAGAGAGAGAACGCATGGCTGCTCAACAATGCATGAGAACACAGATTAATTGATGCTTTAAGTAGGCCCTTCACCATGCAGCTTTGATTGACTACAAAATATACACTGAGAAACCTTTGTGAATTACCTGAACTCTTACATTGACCCCAGTGAAAAGGTGCGCCCTGCAACTGCAGATTTACAAACTAGTTTCGTGAATCTGGGTCTGTAGTTGCTTGACACTGGCACTGAGAGAAAAGAGACATAGTTTCTCAGTGTTCATTAATCAAGATATTCTTTCACCAAAGATGTATATTAGAATAGGATGTTTAACCAAATTACCCTTACTCGTGCAGCACATTATCCCCATCTGAGTGCCTTATATTTTAGAGGAGATGTGGTCCCAAAATTCGTCCTTGGAGAAATGTCAGAATCAGTACCTTATTGTATTAAAATTTCAGTGAGTTCAGAAAGTCTCATTGCCTGCTTCCAGAAGCAGTTTTAGATCGAGATAGTAAACCCTTAAAGCTACATTCACTCAAGTAGGATATTGGCAAGAGCTTAAGGTTGATGGCAATGGACGACTTTTAAAGTCATATATAAAATGCTCCATCCTTACTCTAGTTATAAACCACTGTGTAGATTATCACATCATTTCAGTTTGTTTTTCTTAAAAGGTACACTTTGTTTTTGACAGTAATAGTGGAATGGATACTTGGGTCGAGTGGGAACTGTTCACACATAACACACGAAATAAAGTAAAAGAGAATGTACTTTGTGTACTGAAATAAATCATTAACCACATTTGGAGATCATTTCTCTCATGGAAAATGTGTAAGTATTAATCAGACTTTCATAACATGGTAAATGCTATAATCATAAAATGCTATCTTGGGATTCTTTAAAATGTAGTGATGACATTGTCTTGTGTTATATCACTAGAACATTAGACCATCTTTTTATATTTATGAGAAGGTATTAAATGTTATCTATTGCCTTGAGCAATATTCAATCCACTAAGAAGAGAGGTGTATTCCCTGAGCTTCTGATAAACTGCTACCTGTGTTTTATTAATGGTCCCACCCCCTCAGATAGTACTGCTAGATTAACCGTTAACAATGGGAGAAGCGCTTCTATAATAGATTATATTTCATTCAATATAGAGTGCTGGGAATATGTGAACGATATGACAGTTGTCACGAGAGTGGAGAGTGATCATGATTCTGTGGTACTTTGCCTAGAATTGTGCATGAGGGAGTTGTCAAAAACAGCCCATTGGAAGTGTGGCATCGAACTGTAGAAAAACATATGATGGAGCAGGGAGAAATTTCTACAAATACTGCCATTGCTGGAGAGTATAGTAATTAAGTATGGTTCTGTAATTCTGAATTTTCTATATGGTGATAATGGTATAACCCTAGTAGCCTACAAAAAGATGTCAGAGGAGCTGAAGGCCCTGTGGTCAAAGCCCATTGGGCCTGCAGACGCCTTGATGGTTGGTGCGAAAAGGAGCAAATGGGTTACTTGGTATGATGAGGAATGCTATAGAATGAAGGGAGTTGTATTATCTGCTTTAGTACAACAACACCATAGCCTATACAGCAAATTACTATTTAGAGAGTGTAGGACAGATTATATATACACCTCCTGAGAACTAAGAAATTGCAATATCAACTGACCCTCTGGGAAGCATTAAAGGAGGCGGCACAGGAAAAAAACGGCAAAAAATGTGGGCAAAACCTAAAGGTGTGCCCAACTACAGGGACGCACTAACAATGTTTGTGCACTAACCAAGCATCATTGATATTTTAGTACCAGAGGTGGTGAGAGTCCTGACTGATGTAAAGAAATGCAAAGCCCTAGATCCTGACATAGTGCCCACCAAAATATATTGCGAAGAGCCGGACTCATGGGGTAGCATCCTTACTAAAGTGTTTAATCAGCACTTGCTGGAAACGCTGTTCCCCCTTCATGGCGTTCGCTGTTATTGTGCTGATCCATAAGAAAGGTGATTAATCCAGTTCATACAACTACCATTTGATCTCCCTTCTAGATGGTGAAGGAACAATTCTGGAGTAAATTCTGCTCAACCGACTTCAGGGGTGGGTCGATGCTTATAACATCTTGACTGAAGAGCAAGCTGGGTTTAGACCTGGCATTGGCACCATTGATCAGGCTCTATGGTTGTAAATGATCTCTTATAAGTTTACGATGGGGAGGATGACATCGCTGTACCTAATATTTGTGGACTTGAAAGCAGCTTTTCATTTAGTAGATAGAGAGAAGCTGTGGACATCTTCGAAGGACTTGGGTGCTGACTCCTCACTAATAAAGGCCATACAGGCTCTACATATTGATAACACAGCCAAAGTAAGGTATGGGCCGGAGGGGAGTGCACTGCACCCTCCCAGGTCAAAAAAGATATCCTGCAGCTGGTGCCAGAAGTATAAGTGTTATTTTACAAATATATAAGCAAAGGGCAGTGGTAACAGCACTGTATGGTGCAGAATTATGGGGATTCTGGAATGTCTGCCCACTCCAAATTGCTGAGAGCAATTTCCTCCGTAATTTCTGGAGTTTTGCCTACGTACCCTTCTAGTGGAAGAGTACGCAGAGCTTAATTTTATCCCGATATCAGAAACTATTGCTCTCAGGCCAATTCTATACTGGGTGAGATTGGTAAGAAACGCTAAGATCACAGTCTTTTTAAAAACTCTTGAGGAAGTCATAGCCAGTTGCCCCGTCGAGGATATATATGGTCGTCACATGCACAAAAAAGGTTTAAGGAATTACAGTTGATATCTCTGTGGGATGCTTCTGAAAGTGTTAGACAGGATACTGCAGCTACGATTAAAGAACGGTACCATGATTATGTGCAGATAAAATAAATTCTGGGAGCTAAAGCCGGGATCCTTGATGAGTATTTACTTTAATAACACCTGTGGTCTTTCATGACCAGAATACCTGGACATGGTATAGCCTGAATTTAAGCGAACACTGTATTTAACATTCCGGCTAGGTATCCTCCCAACTAGGGATTTACTGATAGGTATATATATGTTTGATGGCCGATTCGATTGCTTTGAGTGTTGGTGGTCTGGATAATGTAATCCATTTTATGCTGCTTTGCAAAAAATATGTAGCCGCGCGGCGGAGATGACTTCTTCCCCTTTTCAAACACTATGGGGTCAGATGTGTGAAACCAGCAAAGGCTGTATGTATCAAATCAGATGCTGTTAATGTGGTTACCTCTTTAGCGTCATATTTATGGGTTATGCGGCCATGCTTGAAAGAGTTGCCCTTTACTCTAGGATTCTGTTCAAGTAGGTAAGCTTTATAAACTTGGTTGTTTCTAATGTAGAACACATTATAATTAAGGCTCCCGGTTTTCCATTTTTTTGGGATTTTTACAGATCAATACAGACAGAAAACAAAGTGTTTTCTGTCTGTATTTATATGGATAAATACGGAAAAAGGGGCTACTTTTAAGTGACTGTGCTGTTTTTCTTGAATTATCAGTCAACAGCTGAGCAGATGGACAGCATGGGAAATGTAAAAAAGCAGGATGCAATTTCATTAAATACATTTGTGGTATAATGCTAATATTTACCAGTGGATGTTTTGTTATATAATATTTGGCAGCTTAAATAGCTAAAACAGACAGACATCAAAGTATGAGTGTGCAGCTATTGGTTAAATAAATATGGAAATGTAGTTTTACAACTTCATTTATTCGCAAAACACAAAATAAATATGGATAAATACAGATAAAGTGGTCAAAAAATAAATGTGGATAAATACAGACGGAAATGCTAAAAAAATAAATACCATAAAACCGGGAGCCCTAATTATAATTGTATCTATCAGTAGAATAACTTTGTACTACTTTAAAGTACCACACTCTTACTTCCTAGGTGGATGGACAAACTGTTTACAACTGGAAAGAGACAATCCTTAACTCCCTATGTTTCCATAACTAATAGTGGTATATTTAGGAGGTGACCTTCAACTGTAATATTCACCTTCCCCAAGGCAATTGTACCTTATTATGCCAGAGGAACTCAGGGAACATACCATAGTTGTATGTATACGTCGAATAATTGTGCATTATTTCTTTGCACTGCACTTTTACTTCTTAGGTGGGGGAAAAAAACGCTCACAACTGAAAGAAAAGTAAATTCTTAACTTTTAAAGTTTTTAACCACAGTGATGTATATGTTTATATTTAGGAGGTTGCCTCTGACGGTAATATGTACCCTTTCCCATTGCACTTGCACTTTACTATGGTTGAAGAATTCAACAATTCTCTTCTTCTTAGGACGTGCGCCCTCAGTGAAAAGTCACTTTTGTATTTTTTTTTTTTAATGAATTTATTGATAGGTTGAAGGGCGCATGTTTTTTTTTACTTGTCCCTATATGGCATGTTTTTCTTTTTTAATATATTGTAAGGCTGTCAGCCGAAACAATAAATAAAATAAGAAGAAGAAGAAGAAGAATGTATTGTGTGCACTATGTCCAAATAGTTATAAAACTATAAAGTTGCTGTTGATTTTAGTGTGACATTCATGTTAACCCACCTGGAAAAAGCACTCATTTGCTGATGTGCTTTTATTTATTTATTTATGCAACTTATTAAGCGCACAAATACCCTTAGGTGTCTCAGCGCTGAAGTAAAAGAGCTTTTAGTAGTAGAGTTAATAAATGAGCCATCCAATTAAAGGTTTTGCTTTACCTCGCAGATCTCCATCTCCTCATCAGCAGTCTGAAATAAAAAGTAAAGGAGAAACAGAAAACACAGATTTATTGTTTTGGCCTAAAATAGATTATGATAATTTAATTTCCTTTGTTACACTCTAATATTTTACTCAGGTACTTCAGTAGCACCATTTTCCCTAGAGAAGGGTGTTTCACAAACTGTGGTGTGTGACCCACTGGTGAGTCGCCATCTCGTGTTTAGTGGGTCATAAAAGTACAAGCATTAAAATGCCTTTAAACTATGTATTCATTTTGTCACATTTGCTGTGCATCACAGGCAGAGGTAACATATTTGGCTATGTCTTCTGACAAATTGCTGTTTATTTGTTAACATGGGGATTGGTGTTTACAGGTACCTCTCAATTTCCCGCCAGAGAGAGAAAAATAAAATTCATTATTTGACAGTTTTGCTGGCATAGAAGGGAGTTTGAAAGAAAAGGCTGTTGTATGTCATTTATTTGTACACAGCAAAATGTAAATACCTATAAATCAACTGTACACATTCAGCAGTTAGGAAAGCAAAAATAAAACACTGTTGTTGTCATTCTGAAGGGTGACAGAAACAAATATTTTAATAGGATAAAAACAAATAAAGAGCCTTTACTTTGTGATGTATGAATGATAAATACTCATTGAAACCCACCCACAGATTATTAATTTTGTGCGATATAGTTTTATCAATAAAGCTGTATGCATGTGTAAATTAGTCGCCACTTCAAAGGAAAATGTGCTTTCTGTAAATGACAGTATGCAAGCACTCAAAGGTTCGATTATATTGATAAACAGCATCTCATGTCCATTAAAGTTAGGTGGGTTGTCAATATTTGCCTTCTAAAAATTGGGTTGTGGTTCTAAAAAGTTTGGAAAGCACTGCTATATAACATTAAAATTACTAACTTAAAGGAAAGACAAAGTAGGTGATCCTCTTAGCATTGTTCTTAGACTAACCTATCTACTGCATTGATCTGTCCTTACTTAGCACCCTATTCATAGGCAAATATGCTCACTGGCACACTCAACCTTTCATCAACAGGCAGCACAAAAATGAGTGCCACTGAGTCGAGTAATAAAAAATATCTCCTATAAGTCCAAACAACTCCACAGGTAGATGTGAGCTTTACAAACACACATGTTATTTAGCACCCAATCTACCATATGCTGGAGAGAGAATGTGTGGCAGCTCAACAATACATGAAAGTATAGATGCTTGATGCTTTAACTGTGCCCTTCTCCTTGCAGCTTTTGTTGACTTCAATATATACACTGAGAAACCTTTCTGAATTACCTACAATCTTACGTAAACCCCTGTGCAAAGGTATGCCCTGCAAGTACAGATTTACAATCTGTAGTTGTTTGACAATGACACTGAGTTCAAATAAACATAATTTCTCAGTGTTCATTATTCAAGATATTCATTCAAATAAGATGTGTTAAAATAGGACTTTTAATTAATTATCCTAATTCCCTATCTGAGTGCTTCATACTTCAGAGGAGTCCTAGTCTCAAGTATTGTCCTCAGAGAAATATCAAAATCTGTACAATATTGTATTAACAGTACAGTGAGCTTCAGCAAGTCTCATTGTGTGCTGCAAGAAGCAGTTTTAGATTTGAGGTAGTTATACCTTAAAACTACACTTCAGTCAAGTAGGATATCAGCAACAGCTTGAGGTTGATGGCAGTGACTGCCTTCTGGAGACATATAATGCTCCAGTCCCACATTAAAGTTATAGCTCACTGCGTTGAATATGACTTCCTTCAGTGTGTTTTTATTGGAAGATAAACGTTTGCAATGACACCACACAGGAATGGGTGCTTTGTCAACTGGAAATTGTTCATACATATGACACAGAATAAAGTAAAAGAGAATGTACTTTGAGTACGGGAATATATCACTAACAACATTTGGAGATCTATTCCCACATGGGTTCTTGAGTAAAACTAATTGAGAATTTGTGTTGATTCTTCAGACTTTCATAACAAGGTAAATGCTATAATCTTAAAATGCTATTTTAGCATCCTTTAAAATGTATTGATGACGTTGTCTTGTCTTACTATATCACTAGAACATCAGACCCTCTTTCTGTCATTATGAGATGGCATTAAATGTGGTCTACTGTGTGCACTATCTCCAAATAGTTATAGAACTAGAATGTTGCTGTTGATTTTAATGTGACATTCATTCAAAACCACCTGGAAAAAAACACTATTTGGCTGATATGCTTTGAGTAGTAAAGTTAATAAATGATCGGTCCAAGCAATGTTTTTTCTTTACCTTGTTGTCGTCCATGTCCACGTCCTCACAATATTTCTTTTTTTATTATTTATTTCTTTTTTTGTCCTAATATGCCATTAGATCTTTCCAATGCTATATTGATTTAATCTGCTGTCCCCCTTCTTGATGGCACTAGCAAGAGAACTCTGCCCTTAATGGTTTGCACTTTACACAGAACCTCTCAAAATTGGTCTGTTCTGCTCTTCTATCTGTGAGGCCCCGGAACTGACCAGAGTGGTGAAGTAATTGCATGTAGAGGCATAATCATTGGACTCATATACCCCCAATTTAGTTTAGAGATTGTCCAGCCAATCTATACATGGTGCCCAAAAGGCTCTCTTCTTGCTATTCTCTCTTCTTGTGCTATATCCAATGTCATTACATATTTAATCGCATTTACCCAATCTAAAAAGGTCGGAGGTACATTTAATCCAACATTTACAGATTTCTCAATGAGCTAGTAGAATACGATAAAAATACAACCTATTGGAATCTAAAGGTAACAGTTCATAATTAGGGAAGAGATCAAAAAAGAATAGAGAAATAATCACCTGTATATCGAACCCAAATATTCCTTTCATACCTTTTAATACGAGTTCCCAAAATTTCTGTGTTATGGGGTAGCTTACAAACCTATGCTCGTCGTTAGCTTTTTCCTTCCAGCACTTTGGACCACATGGAATAGTACCCTTTGCAAATTTAGATAATTTTAAAGGAGATCAATAAGCTCTGTTAAGAGAGAAGAAATGATTTCTCTTTAAATTGGCAGCTTGAACTGTGACATATAGTAAGTCAAAATATACTTGCCATAATGTTTCTGTCTTGATGTCCGGCAAGTACTCGCCCCACAGCCGTGCTGGGAGTGTAAAGTCCACGTCTGCCAAATCAACCAGGAGCCAGTAAAGATTTGTCACTTCTTTCTTGTTTTGTTGTCTGGTTCACAATACTGTCTCTAGATCATGTGTAAAGCCAATCAGTATACCAACCCTTTGAGATCAACATTTTTTTTGTAAATACTTAAATTTAGATAACTCGCTGTCTGTCATAAGCTTCAGGTCTTCCCCAGATATCTAACATCCCTTTGGAATAAGTTGGGCCAACCATTTACACCAGCAGATTTTAAAGGTGTTACTAATGAGGCTTTAGTCCACTCAGGTGAACCAGGTGTGTCCCATATGGGCGCCATAGCGCTATAATAGCTGATTTATGACAACTTTCTCAAGGTGATTGCTTGGTCCTTTAAAACTTTAAATCGGACTTTCTTGAAGAAGTGTGGATCTTCAAAATTGGATAAATTAGCATATTTGGCTCCATTTGGGCCTTGCAGCATTTCCCTAAACATTTTCTCTATATCTGAGAAGTTGGGTTCATTCATGAGCATTTTTCCTGTTTCATTTGGAAGACCCATGCATAAATGGATATATCAGGCGCACATAGGCCTCCCTTGTTCTTTCTTCTTCGAAGTTTCTTCCAAGAAAATCTAGTGCCCTTGGAAGCCCGTGTAGATGAATTCATTTCTGACTGAATTTTCCACAAGCTTTCTTCTTTAAAAGCTAATGGTATATTTTAGAATAAAAAAATCAGTTTAGGTAATAGCATAATTTTTAACTAATTAATCCTTCCTATTAGTGTTAAGGATAAATAAGCCCAGCTTTTTAGGGAATCATCAATGTCCTTGGCGATTTTACGCAAATTTATGCTAGGTATGTCATTGATATCCTTAGTCATTTTTTTATTCCCACAAATCTAATTTCTCTTTTTAGTTGAAGGGAGCAAACAGTGGCATTCCAGGCCATGCACTCAGTTTTTGACTGATTAATCTCATATCCTGAGATATTACCAAATTGTTGAGCTAGGCTATACACAATTGGGATAGTTTTCTCAAGATCTGACGTATATACCCTTTGGAATAAGTTGGGCCAACCATTTACACCAGCAAATTTTAAAGGTGTTACTAATGAGGCTTTAGTCCACTCAGGAGAACCAGGTGTGTCTCATATGGACGCCATAGCGCTATAATAGCTGATTTATGACAACTTTCTCAAGGTGATTGCTTGGTCCTTTAAAACTTTAAATCGGACTTTCTTGAAGAAGTGTGGATCTTCAAAATTGGATAAATTAGCATATTTGGCTCCATTTGGGCCTTGCTGCATTTCCCTAAACATTTTCTCCATATCTGAAAAGTTGGGTTCATTCATGAGCATTTTTCCTGTTTCATTTGGAAGACCCATGCATAAATGGATATATCAGGCGCACATAGGCCTCCCTTGTTCTTTCTTCTTCGAAGTTTCTTCCAAGAAAATCTAGTGCCCTTGGAAGCCCGTATAGATGAATTCATTTCTGACTGAATTTTCCACAAGCTTTCTTCTTTAAAAGCTAATGGTATATTTTAGAATAAAAAAATCAGTTTAGGTAATAGCATAATTTTTAACTAATTAATCCTTCCTATTAGTGTTAAGGATAAATAAGCCCAGCTTTTTAGGGAATCAGAAATGTCCTTGGCGATTTTACGCAAATATATGCTAGGTATGTCATTGATATCCTTAGTCATTTTTTTATTCCCACATATCTAATTTCTCTTTTTAGTTGAAGGGAGCAAACAGTGGCATTCCAGGCCATGCACTCAGTTTTTGACTGATTAATCTCATATCCTGAGATATTACCAAATTGTTGAGCTAGGCTATACACAATTGGGATAGTTTTCTCAAGATCTGACGTATATACCATGATGCCATCAGCATACAATGTAACTTTTTTCTCCCAAAAACCAAATCTTAAAGGAAGTATATCCTCATGTAAACAGGTATAGAAAGAACTTGAATAGCAAACGGTTGAATATTTACTGCCCTAGTTTAGTCAACATATCATTTACATTTGAAACACATGGCATTCAAAGGAAAACACATAATGAATGACAAAAAAGTTAGATATAAAATTTATTTTTGGTAATTTTTCTAGAGTAGAAAAATAATTATTTTATCCATTAATTTTTTCTCTTTTCTTTTCTTATTTGATAAAAAATTATATCCTCATGTGTCCGGATATTTTCTGCAAAAGACTCTATATATAAATTAAAAGCATTGGCGACAGGGGGCATCCGTGCATTTTGCCTCTTTGCAGTTGTATATAGGAGAGGAGAGGTTACCATTTATTAATATTCTGACTGTTGGAGCTTTATATATTGCTGAGATAACTCTAGAATTTTTTTCCCCACATTACGTTTCTCTAGTACTTTATTTAAAAATACCTAATTAACCCGATCAAACACTTTCGTAGCATCCAGCGTGATAATAGCTAATGGTAGTTTATATAGAGTTGCAAGATCAATAGCGCCAATCAGACTATAAATTAAATCTTGAATCCCTCTCCCTCTCACTAAGCCCTTTTGGTCCTGATGTAACAAACCACTCATAATACCATTCAACCTCTCTGCTAAGACTTTAACAAAGAGTTTACAATCAAGGTTAAGCAGAGAGATCGGTCTGTACGAATCACAATGATTTGCAAGCTTAGATGGTTTTAATATCAAGGCCACCGTAGCCTCACCCCAGGAGGGAGGCATTGTCCCACCTTTTTCTAAAGTATGGGAGAACAGTTTATCCATCACTGGGATCAAAACTTCAACTAAAGATGTACATAGCTCAGCCAGTAGACCGTCTGATCCTGGTGCTTTGCCTTTCTTGCCACATTCTATTGCTTTCTTAATCTCATACTGAGATGTAGGTTTATTGAACTTACTGGAGGTCTCATCACTGATTTTTTTTGTAGGGATAACGCTGAAGACACAACTCTATTGTGCTTTCCAGTGGGATAAATTCTTCCCTGTAGACTGCTTCAAAATGTTTACAAAAAGCTTCTTCAATGTATACAGAAGTCAGTCACATTTTTCCCGTACAGTTACATGCTACTTCCTTTATGTTACTTCTTGTTAGTTCTTGTTTAGTTTTCCAGGCAAGAATATTGCCACAACCTTCCCCATATTCAAAATGCGCCATCATGCTCATCTCAAATCCATTCTAAGAGAAAGTAATCTGTCCGTAATATTTTCTTCTGTATCATCTTTTTGCACCATGGGGTGCTGTTGTAACTCTTGAATTTTGTCCTCAATTTCTTTCATCTCTTTTTTGTACTTCTTCTGTCTGGCTATTTGAATGGAAGTTATACATCCCCTTATGAAAGCTTTATTAGAGTCCCAAACTATTTCTATGGAAGCGCTGTCCAGATTAGTTAAAAAATAGGCCTCAGTTTATGCAGCTAATATTTATATTGTCTCTTCCACTGTCAAGATGGCTTGATCTAATGTCCATTTTATAATTGTTGGACTATTGGGAAGCTTCAACGTTAGCGTTGCAGCCCCATGGTCACCCAAGATTTTTAGTTTCTATAACCCATTACCTCAGCGACCCACTAATTAAAAAAACATCTGGGGGGCGTGGCGTGCAGCCGTGAGGAATGGCCGCGTTTTAGACCTGCTCCGTGGCCCTCGCTAATAAATCCGCCATAAACCACTCCTACTGCTGTGTTGTCGACCCCTGCGATCACCTGAGGGGTCGAAGATAAAGCCAACCTGAAGACAAGTGCATTTCCCGGCTGCCTGGCCGAGCCTTCCTAGAGATCGCTCCCGTCTTAGAGCCCACACTGGCGCACATGAAGATGGCGGCCCCATCAATGATCCATCGAGGGACCTAGAACTGTCCGTGCTGCTCGGCTCGCCAGAGTGAGCCGTGAGTCCTGTGTGCTGTTGGGGCTTTGGGAGGCTTCCGGACGTGATCGGAGCGACTCCCACCTACATTGCACCAGGCGGCAGTGCCCCAGGACTGGGAGACTTGACTCACCCCCGCCGCCGGCCACAGTGACTACGCTAGTCCTCGGCTTCTCGGCCTACCGCCAGGACTCGCTCCAGTAGTTTTGCCGTGGGCCTCACTCCTCGCACTCCCAGCTGGACACCCTCAGTGAGAAACACCTGCTGCCCCTCTTGCTGAACGAGAGGCCCCCCCTCCGGTGCCTACGGAGTCGACGTAGGGGCCCCAGTGGATATTGCGTTGCAGGGACTGCATTTGGGCCCCACAAGAGACAACGGGCTGATAGTGCGCTGAGGTCCGACGCACTCTCCTGGTCAGGATCCAGTGGGACAACACACCAGACCCTAATTAGTCACTCTCCTGCTACCTGGGATGCACCGAGTGGCCACTGGTTCGTGACTGTGGCCCTCCTGGACTGTGTGGCGGTCTGCTCGAGTGCCCCATGTATAGATTTTGGGCCTAAGCTGAAGCCTGCTAAGCGAGCCTTGCCCGGCTCTGAACGGAGAAATAGTACTGTGGCCAGGAAAAAATCGCTATAAGTCTTGTGTGCTGGTGATAACGACGCTGACCGTGCCTTCCCCTGCAAGATACGTGCGCCCAGTCGTGTGTGCGATTCCAACGGCCATGGGCACTGTCTCTACTGCTGCACCTCACTGACCCCCTGGCCGGTCCTGAAACCAGTCGCCCTGCAAACTTTAGACATGCGGTCATGGACCACACATTCACCCTGAGATCTCATGATGGCAGGTAATGGGAGTAACCGGCCCACCACCCAGAAACAAATTACCAAATTCTCCTGGACGTCCAAAGGAGAAAGCAAAGACCGTCCTTCTGGGGGAGACCAATCAAGTCCACCTTCCTCCCCTGCGACGAAATCCCTTATGCTTGAAGACGTGATGAAGGCTATCGTTGGCGTACGTACCTCCCTGGAAACACGCATAGACTCTGTCAACATTGAAGTTACCCTCTTGCATGCGGACCTCCGCAAAATGGATTCTAAAGTCAAAGATGTAGAGGTTAAAACTACCGCCCTTATTGACGACGTGTCGACTCTACAACAACAGATGGCCCAGATGCAAAAACAGCAGCTCCTCATGGGAGAACTCCTGGATGACTACGAAGGTAGATCAAGACGCAACAACATTCGCATCTTAGGAGTTCCGGAACGAATGGAAGGGCAGGCCGCAGACCTCTTCGTTGAGGACCTTGTCCAAAAACATCTTAAACCTAAACGACTCTCCACATACTTCTCCATCGAACGGGCCCACTGTGTCCCCGGGGGCCGCCCAAAGCAGGGGGCCCCCCCACACCCCATTATAGCCAGGGTCTTCAATTTTCGTGACAGGGATTCTATCCTCCAGGCAGCCCACACAGGAGGACCTCTACGCTTGGAGGATGCACATATCACGTTACTCCCGGGCTTCACAGTAAAGGTGCAGGCCCGCCGTCGCAGCTTCCTTGAGGTAAAAAAAGCCATGCGTGATCAAGACATTAAATACTCCATGCTCTTCCCTGCAAAACTCCGTGTGGAATCAGAAGGCAAGGCTTGGTTTTTCGAATCTCTGGAGACGGCCTGGGAATGGTTGGAGGGTTGGCGCCAAGTTGGAAAACCGAACAACAACCGTGAAGGCACCGGAACAAGTGAACGTCGCAACCGTCCCCCAGATCGAGGAGGGGGCACGCCAGAGGAAGAACCAGCTGATCAGTGAGACTATCCATGTAGGAAAGATGGACGACGACCTCTGTGATGGGCACTGCCTCGGACTGCCTTTGGCCTGAATGAGATGGTAACGTTGTGGACAATACACTGGGACTCTCGCTCCTAGACTAAGTGGTCCTGTTGTTTCCAGGGGACGAGACACTCACTCAAACCGTACGTTATGTTCCTTTATGCTATATCAAAGTATACAGGTCGGTCTCGAAATGTTATAGATAATTGTTATTCTATGATGCTCTATGGTGAGGGCCTACACGGTTCACCAAGTACCCCTTTCATGTATGGGAGGGCGACAGGCACTAGTTGGGGAGTGGATAGTTCTAAGTCTGCGGGCAGGGGGGCAGGGTGGGTTGGGATGGGGGTGGGAAGATGGGAGGGTTTGTTTTTGTTTTTGTTTGTTGTAACTTTTGTCGTTAGCAGAGTCCTTTCTTGCACCAGTCCAGGTTCTATGCCAGGCTTAGCGGTGGGGTGGCACACTTTCTCTCCACACTTAGCAACTTCGCGGCCCCCGGGGGTCCAGACGCCTCTTGCCCCTACTGCTCCCATTCACTTGAGCCGAAACATCCTGCCTCTTTTACCACATATGTACATCCACCATGACGTCCACCGCTAATCCACAGACCCTGTCCAGATCCCTTACCATCATGTCGTGGAATGTAAATGGGCTAGGACACAAAATAAAACGTGGCATAGTCCTTCAATACCTACGACGCCACTCTCCTGACAAAGTCTTCTTACAGGAGACACATTTGGTGGGCAACACATGCCAGGCACTCCAAAAAGGGGGCTATAGACTGCTGGTGCATGCAGGTTTCTCGTCTGGGTCCCGCAGCGTTGGAATCCTGGTTCAAAAGGCCCTGGCACTTACAGACATAAAGACATGGGCTGACCCTCTGGGCCGATTTGCATCGGTCGAGACCTCTTGGAAGGGGTGTACCCTGAATCTTATATCCGTATACCTCCCACCAACTTTGTGCCGGGACTCCCTCCGGGAAATAGGGATTCGTCTGGCGACCTTCTCTATGGGCGCACTTCTCGTAGGGGGCGACTTCAACATGACAATGGACGACCACCTCGATAGAAAACCTACACGCCGCTCCCATAAATCCAGTACGGACCTTTCCGAATTTGCTCATGCCATGGGTTTAGAAGATATATGGAGATTCCACCATCCCAATATCCCTTACTTCACACACCACTCTAGCACACAATAGCATGTCCCGTATTGATTATTTCTTTTGCCCGACTGCAGATATTGGATTCTTTAACCATCCCAAAGGTCTTCCCCGTGGTATCTCCGACCACTCTCCCATCAGCGTAGAACTCACATACTATCATCACACCACCCGCGGCCCCATAATCATTAATCCCTGGATCTTGCAAGTCCCAGATATCAAAGAGGACTTGCTCGAACATACTGATTTCTACTTTACTGAAAACGTAGGTTCGGTTCAATCGGCAATAACTCTATGGGAGGCATATCTGGCGGTCATCAAGGGCAGGTCACTATCACTCAAACTAGGTTACCTCCGGCAACAAAATGAGCGAATCCTACAATACGAATCAGACCTCCTCCAGATGGAACTGGCCCACAACACATCCCCCTCGACGGAGTCAGCTCGCCGACTCCGCGCGGCACAGCTTAACTATCGGGCTTTAGTGCAAGAAAAGGCGCAGGCTCGACTGTTTAGCACGCGCCATCGGATATATGAACATGGTGACCGAGCCGGAAAAATGCTGGCCTGGCTGGAGCGTCGCGAGCAAGGGGCGAGATGGGTTTTCTCTATCACACGTCCAGATGGCTCGGTGACATCTGACCCACAGGAGGTGGCAGAGACCTTCGCGGACCACCTGGACACATCTATACAGCCGGGGCGATTACACCTCGGAAGAATCCAGGCAACTCCTTGTGGAGATGCGCTTACCGACGCTCTCGGAGACAGATCGGGACATGCTCTACGCTGACATCACAGCAGACGAGCTCACATCGGCGCTCTTTTCCATCAAATCAGGTAAAGCCATGGGTCCCAACGGGGTCCCGATCGAATTCCTAAAAGCCATGTCCCCAGGAATCATCCCTCACCTACAAAAGATGTTCGAGGAAGGACGAGACGTCGGCTCCCTTCCACTTGATCAGCGGCTGGCATCTGTAGTCGTTATTCTTAAACCCAATAAACCACCCAATGAATGTAGCTCCTATAGACCGATCTCCTTGATTAGTACAGAAGCCAAGGTTCTGGCGAAACTACTGGCCAACCGTCTCCTTAACATACTTCCCTCTTTAGTTCACGCCGACCAATCGGATTTCTTCTAGGGCGAAATACAGCCCTAAACCTGTGTCGCGTCAACAATGTCCTGAGTAGACAACCATATGTCCAAGAAGACGCTGCTATCTTGTCCCTGGACGCCACTGTGGCATTTGACTCAATAGAATGGTCCTATCTATTTGAGGTCCTTCTTAGGTTTGGCTTCGGGCCTAAATTTGTCCAGTGGGTGCGTCTCTTATACACGGACCTCCTGGGCCAAGTTTGGGTCAATAATTATACGTCCAGAAGATTCAAACTCCACAGAGGGACCCGTCAGGGATGCCCCCTATCACCGCTGTTGTTTGCCTTGACCCTGGAACCTCTTGCCCAATAGATCCGCACTGACACCTCCATTATTGGCCTCCGCTGGAACAACGAAGTGATCGACAACATTTCTCTCTATGCAGACGATATCCTAATTTATCTTGCCTCCCCAAAATCTTCTATCAACAGTCTGTTCCACGTCCTGACCAACTTCGGGAAGTACTCAGGCTACTCAATCAATTGGCCTAAATCGGCTCTATACATGTTACATGCCCCCCTCCCCCTTGCTGCCCTGCGGATTCTCTATACCGGTGGCCCAGGAGGGCTTCAGATACTTAGGCATTTACGTCACTTCAGACCCCACCCTCTTTCATGAACAGAATCTACTTGCCCCATTGCGTAGACTACACAACGTCGTAGCACATTGGCGATCCCTACCATTGCCCCTCGCAGGTAGAGCAGCCCTGTTCAAAATGTTGGCACTCCCGCACTTCCTCTATGCCCTCCAGAATTTTCCCTTTCCTATTCCTGACTCCTACTTCAGGTCGGTAGAGAGTGAACTCCGCCTTCTTCTGTGGGATGGAAGAGCTGCCCGTATCGCCCTACAAAAGCTGACAATGAGCTGGTATGATGGAGGCATCGCACTCCCCAACTTGCGCCTCTATTACTGGTCATCGCAACTGGTTGCTACTAACCACTGGATACACGGCTCACCCAATGACCCAGCCTTCCACCTTGACAGATACCAGACTGGACGGGAGGGATATTTCGGGGCCCTATACAGTAAGCCCCAAAAAATAGGTACATTGGCCCCATGGCACACACAGTCACCATATGGCATCGAGCTACGGCTCACCTGGGATGGTCAAACAGACTCACTAAAGCCACCCCACTGTGGACATCACTACAGCTTGGTTCCCTCTGCTTCCAGTTGGGCTTTGACAAATGGGATGCAATAGGCATCTCAACAATAGGAGACCTGATACACAAGGGCAAACTCTTGACCTTTGCGGACTTAAAACTAGATACACCCTGGCACAAACTGAGGCCTTCCGATACCTCCAGCCCTCCTCTCCGCCATCCCCGATCTTTCCTCCTTGCCTGAGTCCTCCCCCCTGGAGGATAGATTACTCCCAGAACCCCTCCCGACAAAGGCCATTTCCTACACATACCGTAAGCTCTGCAACAACCTCCCAAATACATTTCAGCCCCTACGAGATAAATGGCAGACAGACCTAGGCAACCCGGGGGAGGACGAGTAGCAGGCTGCCTTGATATCCCCCAGGGAAGTGGCAATTAATCACCGACTCAGACTGATCCAATTGAAGATCCTACATAGGACCTACATGTCTGCTACTCTGTTGGCCACAATTGGGAGGAGCGAGGATGATAGATGCCTGAGAGGCTGCGGACAAACTGGCACCTTCTACCATGTACTATGGGAATGTCAAGAAATACAGCGCTTTTGGGAGGCGGTTGTCCGTAAAATGATAGACTCGCTGGGAAAACCCATTTCTCTGTCGCCCAAAGAAATTGTCCTCAATATCTGGGGTACCATAGACTTGAATGACCTAGAGTTACAATGGGCCGCTTTGAGTTTCCTAATTGCCAAACGTTCAATTGCAATGAAGTGGGGTGCTGTCGATAGACCTCTGGTGGTGGGTTGGATGGCTGAACTAGATAGATGCATGTTGACCGAAAAAACTGTCTACGAGCTCCGTGGCTGCCCTGAAAAGTGGGACAAGAAATTGGGCCACTAGAACATATACCGGGGTGAACTCTGTGAATCCCCCACGGTGGAAATGGCCATGAACCGGACTAGACTACTGGGCTAAATTGTCCAATATTTTCTTATTGTGAATGTACTATGACTTTGCTTGACCATGTCGATTGTACACTGATTTTGACTCTGCAATGCTTTCAATAAAAATATATGTTAAAAAAAAAATCTGACCTGTGGCCATGTTTCTTGTTATGGAACGTATAGCCTCTTCTTCCTCCCTCTTTTTCTCTCCATATATCTGTCCAACCTAGTTGCTCTATCGTATTTTTCAATAGAGATCTAATTTTACAATTCTGTGAGGTTTTATTTTTTAGAGACCTGTCCAACACAAGATCCAAAACTAGGTTAAAGTCTCATGCGAGTATTAAGGGGTCTTGAAATGGCAATAGTTCAGCACATAGATTTTTTAATGGGGCCGTTTCATCTAGATTGGGACCATAATAGCCTGCTATCGTAAATTTGTGCGAGTAAAACCTTACATTTGCTATGGCCCATCTCTCCATCTTGTCCACTTTAACCCCCTCTACTGATACGGCAGGATGTTTCTTTATGATTATTGCAACACCCTTCGTTGTTGTTTGCTGTGTGGTGCAAATAACCTCCTTAATCCAACTTTTACTGTTACTGATTGATTGATTGATAGGCTTTCTTTCGATATAAAATTATCATAAAAGCTGGTACAACAAATATAAAACACAACATTTTTAACAATCATTTCCTAGTTACACAAAATGGAAAAAGGGGAAGAGGGTGTTAAAAACAATTAAGACAAGAATTAAATTGATAAGGAGAGCCTTCTTACACGAATCAACCATGCCCACTTTAAAAATTTTGACACAGCACAAACAATCAAGGTGGATGTGTCAGACATTAAAATGCGTAACGCCTCTTTATGCTGGCGGGTACCTAAAAGTCTGCATAAAGGTTTGAGCCAACGCCTCCTGGCTGCACTGTAATCCGGACATTCAAAAAGAATATGGGCTACCGTCTCTACTCGGATGGGACAGCGCACACAAAATGGCGAACACTGGTAAGAGGATTTCCATCGGGCGGCTAAATCACCTAGTGGTAAGGTCCCCACTCTGAACTTAAAATACAAAGCACGGTCAAAAGGGATTGAAATCATATCTAAGTAGGGTTCATACGCCACCACAGCTTTAATCCTTACAAAGGCTGCAGTGGAATTACAATGGTGTGGATCTGAAATTAGTTTAGAGGAGACCCAGTTCCAATACAATTTCTTAATCATGGCTTTGGGTGGGGCAGTTCTCAATATCCACGCATCGCCTAATCCTAATTCCGCTAATAGCCCTTTAACATCCCTCAACCATTTAATCCTCGACCAACCTTCCATGCCCATAACTTCTGATAGCGCTTCTGCATAGGAGGCTAATTTGGGCGTTCGCCACAACCGAGCCCATAAAAGCAAGGGGCGTAGTTGCGCTTGGTCCTTGATCGATCTGCAACCTAGATCCAATAACACGGGTACTGTAGGGGTGCTCATCGGGAGAGCCATCAGATCTTTCAAAAATGTGCTCTCCGATTTTGCTAAAACGTCCAGGTTGCAAGAACCCCACAACTCCGCACCATAGAGGGCAGCACTGACCCCTCTAGCTTTATATATCTCCATAACAGGGGCTATAGGTTTGCTTGTGGAAGAGCGTTGTTCCTTAAGTAATACTCCACCCACTCTTTTATGACTGAGTAGAATTTTTTGGATATGAGAGTTCAAGCTAAATGAATCATTAAGGCGGATGCCCAAGTAGTCAAATTAAGACACCCTCTCCAATGGAACAGAGTTCAGAGCCGGAGGTCGCCCAGGTTTTTTAGGCGGATTCATAATCAAATACTTAGTTTTATCAGTATTGATTACCAATCCTCTCAATGAGCAAAACTCCTGAAAACTGCTCAGAAGGCTCTGGAGGCCCATAGGGGACTTTGAAATAAGGAGTGTGTCATTTGCAAAAAGCAGTGGTGGGATCCGTTTGCCCGCCAGGGAAGGAGCACCCGAGAGAATTCTTGACAAATGCTCAACCACTCCGTTCACATAAAGAGAGAACAGAGTGGGAGCTAGCACACATCCCTGATGGACGACCCTGCCCACAGGGATCCTATCAGTTTTTTCACCATTCGTACCCCAACGCACCTGCACAAAATTTCCCGCGTGGAGTCTCACAAGGAGGGATAGAATGTACGGCGGCAACCCCAGTTCCGCCAGGACCTTCCACAACTCCTCCCTTGGAACCAGGTCAAAGGCAGTTTTAAGGTCTATAAAGGCCAGATACAGGCTACCTTTGCCAAGCACCACCACCTTCCAGTACAAGAGGGCCAATCTGAAGGCCTGTTCAATAGTCCCAGTTCCAGTGCGGAATCCAGCTTGTAGATCCGACAGTATAATATTGTCCTCCACCCACTGGAGCACCCTTCCCAAAATCACCTTCCCTGCCACTTTTTGGGAAGAGTCGATGAGACTTATTGGCCTGTAGTTGGCTGGGTTATCCCGGCACACCTTTTTAACTATCGGGACAACATCAGCCCCCTTCCAGGATTCAGGAACGGGCGCACCACTATTAATGGCATTGAGCAGTGATGAAACCAGCTTCCCCCACTCCTTAGGGCTTGCCCGTAACAAGTCGCCCGGTATCCCGTCTGACCCTGCTGCTTTTAGAGGCACCAATGATTCAATTACGCCTTCCACCTCTCTAACAGTGAAGGGAACACCCTCTGTATCCCCTGCACTGACAACCTGAGAGAAGGAGGTATTGGAAACCACCTCGATGGGGGTATAGAGGGACGAGAAATGGTTAAACTAGTTCTGGGCAGGGATATTGCACATCATCAGAGTGCTATCTGGCCTATCCCTAGATCTTATAAGGTTCCAGAAGCTTCTGGCATCCCTACCCATACTTGCCTCCTTTAAATCCACCCAGAACCTGTCCTCCCATTCTCTCTTTGCTACAATAATAGACTGGGAGTACTCTTTCCTAGCTAGTTTAATTGCAGCCTGGAATTTGCTTTTAACAGCACCTATCAAGGCATTTTTCTTCCCTCTACAATTTTTGGTATACCAACCCGGTGGTTTGGGCAACTTCTTGCTCTTGCCAGTTCGGGAGGACTTACTTGGGAGAGTGAAAAGATCACTCAAGGCCTTGGTTGTATCACAGAAAAGTGCTGTGACTTCCACAGACGAAGGAGTCAACGAGTCCAATTTAGACTGGGCTATGTCTAAAAGTACCCCAAGGGCTAACACTTTCTCTTCGTCTATGATAAGCTTGCTCCATTTCAATCGTCTGCTGCAGTTGGAAGGATGTACCTCCCGAAGGATAGGTGCCACGTGAGACGTATGCACTCCCTGGGTCCCAATCTAGAGTGGACGGAGAGCAAGAGAGAGGAGGTTGTGATCACTCTCAACTGCAGGCAATACCTCCATATCCTGCTAGAAGCTCCAAAGGTTTGTGTCAAGTAGGATATAATCTATCCTGGGCGTGTGGTTAGCCCTGTTGTAAGTATGGGCTCCCAAGGGATCTGACATAGTCCTTCCATTAACAGCCCTAAGCCCAAATTCCAAATTTAGGGAGTTAATTTGAATCACCACTTGAGACCACCTCCTAATGGGAGGTATAGTTAAAACTGGTATCCCTCTCTTACTGTCATTGTCGGCTGTTCCCAGGGTGTCATCCAGCCCAAGGGGCTCGAATGTGCAATTTAGGTCCCCTGTGACCTGAACATGAGAGCTATTGGGACGCTGCCTAAGCAAGGATTCTAGCCCTGATACTATGGGTGAGTGCGAGCCTCCCTTCATGCCCCTAGCATAGATATTAAAAAGGTCCAAGATCAACCCTCTCCGCGGTCCCTTGATTGATATACTCAGTAAATCGGGTGAGTTCAACACATGCTGAGTAACTTGACATCCAAGTGAAATAGCAACCCATATAAGGAGGCAACCGGAGGGGCGGCCCTCCCCCGAAAGGGGGGTCACTGCTGGTACAAAAAAAGAGGAGTACCCTACCTTGTGACAGGGTTCCCTACTCCAAGTCTCTTGAAAAATACAGATAGAGTAGCCCTCCACAAGGGTGTTCCAGTCGGGTAGAGCCAGCTTACTCAAAATGCCCGCAGCATTCCAGCTGAGGATCCTTAAATTTGGATCCGCCACAGCAGGCTCCTTGCAGGGTTTAAGACTGCATACCCCCTCCCTCTCGGGGGATAGCCAGGGTGCGCCATCTCCTTGTTGAGTCCCGACAGCCAGATTGAGATCCTGGACTAATGGGCTAGGTACAACTGGTGAAGATGAACCACCGGCATTACTTGGGCCCAACACAAAAGGCTCTAACACCGGGGTCGGGAACAAGGGAACCACCCTGGGGGGAATATCATTTCAGTAACCTGGCATCCTTTCATATTGCCCTGACCATACAACTGTCTGAACTGGCAGAGGGTTAAAGCGATTCTCAAGAAGAGTAAAATTGTGCCTCCATCCCCCACCCCCATTATTACCGGATCTGTAACCTACAGTTCTCGGGTAGAAATAGGTCAAATCTACAACCCCAATACCTGCACCACCAGACCCCAAATTCTGGTTACAAATTATTTGGGCAGCCCTAACATCCTTAAAATTAACCACCACGCAATCTCCCTGAAAATGCTTATGCCCATAGCCCACCCACCCTACTCTTCTAACACCTAGGATCAGGCCGTCTATATCCATAGGAAGGGGTCTATTTGTCCTTAACCAGTGCATGGTTTTATTTTTTAGCATTTGGTAGGATTCATGCTGATCTGCCTTCAAGCATGGAACATTAGTGAGGATGGCAACATATGGCAGACAATCTGGAGGTAAGTTCACAGGTGGTTTTCTAAGGGCCTCTTTAAGAGGGGAAAAATTGGGCTTGGAAGCTGCTGGAAGGTTAGAGCTGATTCTTCTTTGGTGGACTAGGTCAAGGCCTTTGCAAGTACCAGAGTTTCTTGAAATGCCAGGGCAATTTCTACCAGGGACCTCGGAATGCGCATGCTTCTTAGCAGGGAGAGTGTTGACCTTAGGCATTGGTAGGTGCTCCGCTACACCCGCTGTGGCCAACCCCGGGTTACAAACACCCCCATTGGAAGTCTCAGCGTGTGCAGCAATAACAACCACCGAGGCCACCCCTTTAGCCGTTCCAGATGCAATGGATGCACCATGTGGGGATGTGGTGGTGGCCCGGACAACGGATTCCCCACCTGAACCATCCTCCGTGTTTCGAGAGTGTAACTTAATAAGAGATTTTAAGGAGAAAAAATTGTCCAGGGTCGCTTGTTCAAACCTATCCAACCGCTCTCCCAACCCTTTGACTCTCTCTAAGACCGGAATCAGCAGAGATTTCAACAGTTTCTCTATTACGGCAATCGAGGGGGACTCATGCGGTGGAAGTTCAGCAGGGTCGATTGTCAAATCAACAAGTGGAGTGGTGTGGCTCACTGGTTAGAGGCGGCAGACCTGGAAGCAGAGGTCGGCCCGGGGCCAGGGTTCGATTCCCGACGCGGCAGGGTCTTGGGCCATGGTCAGCGGACTCGATAATTCTCGCCTCGGTGCCTACTCCAACCATGGGTCCCACTCAGCAACTCTGGGCAATAGCTTGCTTAATCTCTACTAACGGCCCCATCAGCACCGGGGATGCTTGTCTTCACCTTGGAGATGCCCAGGAGGGACCATCTCACAGGGAAAGCCAGGATGGGTTCCCCAGCGGTATACAGCGCCGGGACGCCCCTTTTCTGGGGCAGCTGTGCGCTTTACAAGTATACGACATTTATTTATTAACATGGCTTCACTGCTGTAACACCGGAGAGCTTGCCCCCCATGACCCCCTGGGAGCAGCTTACACCCACCCCTGCGCCCTTATGGATCATACCCACCCCAGTGCCAAACCTCCTAATTTTCTTATAGGGTTTGGTATGGGAACCTTTGCGCGGACTAGCGGTTCTTTTTCTTTTGGAGTGGACAGGTCTATTTACTACCAGTGATACCAACTCAGGAGGGAAGGAGGAATCCCCATGACTAGAAAGGGAGTTGGGGGGGGCTTAGGGATGGTGGCATCACTAGTCCATAAGACTGAAGCATCATTATCAGTAGGTGGAGGTATTTCTGCCATGCTCTCGAGCCTATCCGAACTGGCCCTTAAAGCAGCAACCCGTGGATGGTCTAAAGGAGGAGAAGCACACGCCATTGGATTGGATGCACTTGCTGGTGAGAGGGCTAGCGCCAAGGAACCCAACGATGACCGCTTCTCCGGAAGATGTTTAAAAAGTTTGATGGATAACCGACGCTCAGCGCGTCTCTCGGCTAGTGCGATTTCTTTATCTATCTCTCGGGTAGCCCTTACAAAGTATTTGTCTAGGGTTCCTAATATTGCAACACCTACGAGGAGGGTAAGGGATTTGTTATGCTCTCAGACATATTATAACCAAGAGTCAATAGTCAAGTAAACTACAAAAACTGGCTAAAGACCTAAAAAAGTTTGGCCAAGAACGGATGCATCCGTACACAAAGGAAGACTATGCCTTCCCAGATCCAGGTTCGGACAATGAGTCAACTGGGAACAACTCCTCTAATAATTCCGTCAGCAGCTCAGAAGACTATTCCCCGAAAAGAGGCCGTAACAACTACCGATACCAACGCCCAAGGAGGGGTAATAGATGGCAACGACCATACTATCCCAATTTCAACGTACCGTATTACCAACCATTCATTCCACAATACGGAGGGTGGATGGATCCATACAATCAAGGAATGCAACAAATGCCTCAAATGGTAAATCCACAAATGATAGGACAACAAAACCAACAACAACAAGAACAGCCTTTTTTATCCAGGGGTTAAAATCAACCTCGCAGCAGAAAAAAGTCCTTGACCTGGCAAGATCAACAGAGGAACATACTGACAAGGAGCATGCCAGCAGCACAACCCTCAACCAGCAAGAGCAATCACTGATAGTCAACCTTTCAGACACTGAACTATCTGAAGACCAAATCAGGATCCTCAATAGAGGTTTAGGATATGTACCTACTCCACCACTTGATACCTTCAAACTCAAGTGTGAATTAGCTGAGTTCTGCAGAGTACTAAAACTAAAAGCTTTCTTCTCAAATACCACTACTTCAACACAAGAAGGAGACACTTTTTGTAGAAGAAAGTCACCGTTTAATCCTCCAACAGGCAGTGTTCCCCCAGAACTACAGAGTTTTGAGCAAGCACTCTTAAAAGGTGTAGACAACATGGAAACAAACAAGAAAAAAAACGTTCAAAACTTAAATAAGAAAGAACGCTTGGCATTAGAGGTTCTACAATCAAATGAGGAAATAGTAATCAAACCGGCTGACTAGGGGGGAGGCATTGTAATTCTGAGTAAGGCAGGTTACAATCAACAATGTCTCGCCCTCTTGTCAGACACAAAATTGTATGAAATGATCACTGTAGATCCAACAGAGAGACTCCTGAACACCATAGCAATAATGGTTTATGAAGCTGAAACAAATATGTGGATTTCAAAAAAAGAAGCTGATTACCTACTAGCAAAAGAACCGAAGACCCCGTACTTTTACTCGCTTCCAAAAATCCACAAAAACAGGTCCCCTCCACCTGGACGACCAATAGTTTCAGGTATTTGGTTGATTTTAGAACCCCTGTCCAAGTTTTCAGATGCGTACCTCAAGCCTCTGGTACAAAAAACACAAATGTATCTTAAGGATACACGGGATCTATTAATACAGATCTCAGACAAAACCTTTGACCCTGACACAATGCTCCTTGTCGGTCTAGACGTGGAATTGCTGTATACCGGCTTACCCCAAGACGAAACCATCCAGATGCTAGAAGACGTCCTGTTCATGGAAGATTGGCAACACAATACCCCGAGACACTTCATCCTTAAATGCTGCAAATTAGCGCTAAAAGAAAATTTCTTTCAATATAATGGAGATTTGTACCTACAAATCCATGGTACTTCCATGGGTAGTGCATTCTCGCCTTCGGTGGCGGGTCTGTACGTAAGTCAATTCGAAAGTCAACATGTCCTGAATGATTCAAACCCTTTCTCTTCCAGTATTTTATACTGGAAGAGATACATTGACGATATTCTTTTAATTTGGAATACAGAACAGGACCTAACACTTTTCATGGACTGGCTGAATAGCCTTGATCCCTGGCTAAAATTCACCTACACAGCCAACAATGCACAACTAGATTTTCTGGACCTTACAATTTTCACAGAAAATAATACCCTGCAAACCTAAACTTACACTAAGCCAACTGCCAAAAATAGCCTATTATCTTATAAGAGCTATCACCCGAAGCCACTGAGAGACAATCTCCCATACAGCCAATTTCTACGGCTGAAAAGAAACTGTAGCAAAGATGAAGATTACAAAATGCAGGCTCAAGAACTCAGTGAGAAACTAAGACACAGAGACTACACCCAGAAAACCATCTCTAAATGTAGAAAAAGAGCGAACAACCAACCTAGAGATTGTCTCCTGCAAATCCACCCAAAAGAACAAATACCAAATTTAACCACCTGTGTAACAACATTCTGCCGTTCTACCTATCAAGTGCAAATATTGGTAAATAAAAATCTGCATATATTAAACACAGGGAGATTTGATTGGCCTAAACCAAGGTTTGCTAATAGAAGAACAAAAAATCTGAAAGATGTATTGGTACATACACGACCCACAAAAAAGAAATCACCAGCAAAAATAAGAGATGTCTCAATGACACCCATAACAGGTCATTACCCCTGTGGCACATGTGTAGCGTGTAAAACAACCAGAGCATCAAAAACATTACAACTATCAGAATCCCTACTATGGACGCAAAGACAGCATACAAATTGCAATTCAACCCATGTTATCTACATGGTAAGCTGTCCGTGCATGAAGAAATACATAGGGATGAGCTGCCGAAAAGTTAAAACAAGAATTGGGGAACATAGAAGCAACATAAGACTGAAAAAGAACACCACAAAATTGTGTGCGCACTTCGTAGAAATAAACCATTCATGTGACGATCTGCACTGGACTGTGATAGAAATGTTATCAGAAAAATCACAGAACTCAGAGAAAATACTCTACGAAAAGGAACAGAGGTGGGTGAACCGCCTCCAAACCTACCAACAAGGCCTTAATGACAATGTACTAAGGCATCAATTCGCTAAATAACAGCCCTTGCTGACTATAGAAGTTAAGACAAGTTCCACCAGATAACTTGTCTAAGAAAAGAATAAAATCTATATTACCAGTCTAACCTATAATTCAGCGAAATCAACGAACTATAATCCTATAATCCTTTGTCTAAATCGGATTGATATTGTATCCACCTTCATTGTAATTCAAAATACTACTGTCCATTAAAGCCGAAACAGCGACACATAAAGTTATCTTAAAAAAAACCTTGTTCCCAATACCGCCAATGGCCCTTTAAATAGGAGCTCAATACGTAGGCCTGCCATCCGGGGGCAGAGTCAGCACAAGTCACAGAACTACACACCACTCGGGTAATGGCGGCTCCGTTCCAACTTTCCAGGCATACCGGTAAGACGTAATAGCGGCATTTCTAATGTTCAACCCCTTGTCTCCAGCTCTACGCTAAAAGAAGCGGCACCCCTGATGGAGATTACGACCTTTCTTAAACAGGTAGGATTAACCATGAGAGTATCTCTACCCGTGAGCGAAATTGTCTTAGTAATATCTACGCTCCGTAACCCCTTTTTATTGTGGGAGAAGTTTAAAGATACAGAGGCTTGAGCAACTGGTGGAACCATATAAAACACAACGGCACCAATTAGTTAATGAGTAGACTGCACTGAACTGAAGGTAGCTCACTAATGTAACAATTGCACTAGACATCTAGAACTACTATCTATCTAGCCTTATGTGACAACATCTTTATAGAGGAGACCAAAACTACCCAGAAAGGAACCACATAACAGTTGAGAAATCTTTTTGCTTCCTTTTTATATAACGAGTGTGTTAGACCTCTAGAGCCACTATCTATCTTACCTTATGCGACAACATCGTTATATAGTACAGCAACAACTAGCCATAAACGAACTTCATAATAGCCGATAACATGCTTTTTTCAGTTTTAGGGTAAGTGAGATACAATCAATAACACTGCCACGTTATCATTTGATTCCACCGTATTGATGTAATCCGCACGACTATATCTAATTCTCAATCTATTGCCGAATTAATTCCCTTCCATCCATTTCTAAAGCAACACTTCAGCGACAATAAGAAGCTGGTATTTGAAAGGAGGATACTAATGCTCCTCCTCCTTGTTCTCCCCCCCCCCAACTCATCATAACAGTCGAATATAACTTTTTGTACTGTTGTATGTCTCTCCCTTTTTCATTACAGATTGCGGAGAGCAAATTTCCATAACTGAGTGCCAGAAAGTAAACACTCATATATACTACACGAATTGTGCGAGTAACAAATTTTCATGTGTGTTAGTCCTGACGAAAGCTATATAGACCCCGCAGGGCCAAAAGGAGCTGAAACATGTCGACAAGCCTATTATAATACTAAAGAGATCCAGTAACTCGATCTTTTTGTAGTATCAGTTCATTTTATGATAGCAGAATCTCACCTCACATTAAAGCATAAGGGTGACTTTCTCTTTTTAACATCTTTCCTTTTTCAAGAATTCTTGTCTTGTTTTGTTCACATTTTTTGTGGGGGTAACCCTCAATCTCTGGACACTGCATTCTATACCAGAGCTGCTTCTGGATGAGGCTGGCACTGAGCACATATTGGAACATCCAATGATGACTGCCACAACATCAATGTGGGGAGGACAAAACATATACACCGCTTTTTCCGAATAACATTGAGTTTTTGAGGGTGTTTTATTTACTTTTTCTAACCAATGGTTTAGAAATGTTACAAGTGTCCTTTTTTCTTTTGATTAATTTGATACTTACCATGGGGAAATAAAATGGAAACAATTGTTTCCTCCTCCCTACCAGTTGATTAATTACTTAATATATGACGTAGTCACAATAGGCGACTATGCAAGAGGTCCCAAAAGTCTGAAAGTACTTTAACAGTAACAGATGATGATATCAGGGAGGAAGCAAGTCACTGTGTCGATGACGGTGACTCAAGATAAGGTCCTAGTCCAAATGTAAGAGGGTAGGCCCAGCCCAGCCTCCTGCGGCCCCTGACGGCCACAGACGGTCCGCCCTTTGCCCGGGCTTAGCCCGGCACGCGCCCGCACGCGTCCCGCGGTGCGCTAGCTATCACGTGCTAAGAACGTAAGGGCAGAGGGGCATGTCTGGCCGGGAAGAGGCCGCAGCTGTGTCTGTGACCGGGCTGCTGGTCCTCGCAGTCCCGGTAAAGCTCCTTGCAATGTCCACCCAAGCACACACCAAGGCACAACACCAACTGCTGGCGAGCGGATCCCGCGGTGCCGGGGCCGCGAGCAGTGAAGAGCGAGAGGCAGGGGGGCGTGTCCGGCTGGGAAGAGGCCGCAGCTGTGTTTGTGACCGGGCTGCTGGTCCTGGCAGTCCCGGTAAAGCTCCTTGCAATGTCCGCCCAAGCACACACCAAAGCACAACACCTACTGCTGGCGAGCGGCACTGTTGGCTACTGTTACATAAACTCTGTCTCTAGTAAGTGCCTTTCTTGGAGAATTAAAATTTGTTCTGGGACATCTTGTAAATACTGAAATATCCTTTCCATCCTCTGTTTTACCTTCAACCCATTTAGGTTCCATGTCAACACCTTCAAAAGTTTTGCAACATCAGCTGATGTTTGTGCCATATCTCATAAATATTGAAGGGGAAACTTTTTTGCTATTTCATGTGGTAAAATGGGCTATTTTTTATATTTTCCCTATGCTCCCCACCCAGTGACCCCCCCATGTTCCACCCACCTCCCACCCTTGTGCTCCCCTGGAGAACCCCCACTATTTCACTCATGGCCCTACCCTGGCCTATGAGGCTACCCTCTCTTTGGTTGGGGCGGTTATTCCTTTTTTATTACTTCAAAAACTGCTACTGAGTTAAGTTTAGTAATTTTTCTTTTTTTGTGGGGGGATGGGACTCTAGCCACCTACTAAAGTTATTATATTCTGAAGAGAGACATCACTTCATTCATTCACTGTTCATTATTGATTGTTGCTCCCTGAATTTGGTGCAAAAATGTTTCTGCCTCCTCTACCCGTCTGAATGTATGCATTTTATTATTAAACATTACTTTTAGTGTGGCTGGAAATTTGAGCTGTGCCGTAGCACCTGACTGTCTGAATGGTTCTAATCGTTTTCCCAGCTCCCAATGTTTGGATGCAGTAATGGAGGAGACGTCAGACCTGATTTGAAAAGTGAACCATTCTGCACTTAATGTATTCACTTTTAAAGCCTTATTTAATATTTCATCCTTTAGGCTATACGTCAAAAAGTAAATCAAACTTTTCCTGGGTCTGCTCTTATTCGGGCTCAATCTGAAAGGGTCTCTATGCACTCTTTGAATGTCTGCAGAGAGGACTTGTTCTGAACATTCAATATTGGTTGCTTGCTTAATTAGTTTTACAACAAACACATTTTATGTTGCCCCCCTCGACTCCCTCAGGAACTTTAAGTAATCGAAGGTTGTTTCTTTGTTGAACATTCTCAATGGACTCCATCTTATCCTGAAGGCTAGCTTCTTGGCCTTTCATTTTAATTAAGTCATTTACATTTATGTCTACTTTTGCTGCTAACTCTGCCACCTACGTCTCTAGTGCCGTGGCCCTAGTTGTTAGTGAATCCAGCTTGTCTTCCATCTTTCCACTAAATGTTTTAATTTTTGCTTGTTTTTTTCTTAGACCTGAATTCTATTCCTCGTCCTTTTAGTTAGAGCCTGTAAGAGATCTAAGGTCGACCTCTGAGCATTTAAATCCCTTTCTGTTCTCTCTTGATGATTCATACTGATTCTTTTCCTTTCCCCTTTCTTGGGAATTACTTAAAGCTGACCCATTTTCTTGCAGATTTAACGTATCATTAGTTTCATCTTGCATTCAGGGCCCCTCTGTACCCTTCTCTGCTGGGATGTCTGTTAATGGTTGAAACTTATTTGGGGTTAGTACAGCATCAGGGAATTGAAGCGACTCAGTCATCTTACCCAGGTTACTGTCAGTGCTTCCTTTAAGCATACTCTCTATTGGTTTAAGAATCAGAGTGCTGGGGACTGTCTTGAAATAATCTTTTAACAAATGTGTCAGATTTGTTGATTTATTTTTCTGCTCTTGTTTTAATGCCTTGGCCTTTTTCTTAGGCTTAGATTTTATTTTTACCAAACTTATCTGATTCTAGATCATGCCATTGGGGGATGAGCCTGCCAGATACGCTTTATAAGCTATTGCACTGTAATCAACTGGGTCTAAGCCCTCTGCTAACCCAGAAAGTGAATCTCGTCCTGTGCTCCTTAAAGTATATAGCGATGGTAGTTTAGTGACTAATCCCCTCTTTTTCCCTTCTGGCCCCATCGTAGCCTGGCCTCCCCCTCCCTGCTCCACCTGCGCAGTACATACTTTTTGTTGCAGCTGTATATTGATGTTAGTATCGGTGTCAGAGTTCTCCTCAGGAGACCCTTGTGTCTCACTCCTTCTTGTGATATGGAAGCTTCGATATTCAAGCTTCCCACAAGTTCCTACTCTCCACCTGCCCCTGTAAATATGGAGCCTTGCTGTCGCCTTTTGCCCGTGATGTAGGTCCAAGGCTACCCATGACCAGAGAGCAACTGCTCTACCCGAGGCTCCCCTAACTGCCCCTGCAGAAGAGGCACCACGTCCCGGGTGGCCACAACAAGCCCAGCAAGCCCCGCCACCTCTGCCACGATTCCGGTGAGATCTGCCAAGAAAGAAACGGGAAAAAAGCACTTCCAGCAGATTTTAGAACAGCGAGAGACCCTGCAGCCAACCTCCAGCTCTGAGCTCCCAGCGAAGCGCGATCTCTTCAAACACAGTCCCCGCCCACAGCTTGAAGGTGAGAGGTGGTTACACAGCGTTACACTGTTGGGCCGAACAATGAGCCTCCGTTCTTCCAATTTTACATTCTAAAAGCTATAATTATGCACCCTATCTCCCAAGTACCTCGCCACAATCCGAACCAGCAGCTACCTCCACAGCTTTCAGCTACATCACATTCAATTTGCACCGCTAAACACCACAAAGCCACCCGACCTTTGGACCTTCCGCAACCCGCTAACCGCCGGCAGCCATGTTTTCCCACGCACTTAGCCCTGCAGAGTTTTTTTACCACTTCGCGGAGCTATGCGTAGGGCAACTGCGAACTCCGCCCATGGTTAGTGCTTTGTCAACTGGAAATTGTTCACACATTTGACAAAGAATAAAGTAAAAGAAAACTTACTTTGAGAATAGGAATATGCCATTAACAACATTTGGAGATAATTTCTCACTTTGTTTCTTGACTAAAACTAATTGAGAATTTGTGTGTATTAATCAGACTCTCATAACAAGGTAAATGCTTTAATCTTAAAATGCTATGTTAACATTATTTAAAATGTAGTGATGTCTTGTGTTACTAAACCACTAGAATATCAGACCCTCTTTTTGTCATTATGAGATGGCATTAAATGTTGTCTACTGTGTGCACTATCTTCAAATAGTTTTACAACTAGAATATTGCTGTTGATTGTAATGTGACATTCATTAAACATTACTCTTTTGCTTATATGCTTGGAGTAGTAGAGATAATTAATGAGCCATCCAAGCAATGTTTTTTCTTTACATTGTCATTGTCCATGTCGACGTCCAAGCAATATTTCTAGAATAAAAAATTAAGAATGAATAATTGGTTTATTGTTTTGGCCTTTAATGCTTTATGATTATTTAATATCCTCCGTTATATTCAAATATGTACACAGGTTCTTCAGTGGTACCATTTTTAATATATGTGAAAAAACAAGGACCCCCTGATACGAATTCAATTCCTGGGTCAGGGTAAACAATGTGTGTGAATAAAACACCCAGGCAAAAAACACAATACCAACTAGCACACAACCAATAGTTCAAATCAACATAAAAACTAATAGACAACTGTTTTAGCACTTAAAGTACATTTTAATTCCATAGACAAAATATATGATAAAAAAATTGTTAATAACATTTGATAAAAAACTTGTTGGCATTATAGCATATGCATTCCTTCATACAGTAACAATGTACATTTAAAATAATGGATGGTTTCCTGTCTACGCGTTTCGACAACTAGCCGTGTCTTCCTCAGGACTGTACCATCATATGCTGTTTACATTAATTTTTCGAGGGAGTTTCCTCTTCTTTTAGAAATCTCCTGCCTTTTAAACCATGTATTTTCAGCTGCTGCGATACGTATTGGTAGGTAGTTATCTGTTAACTTTGATCTTTTTAATTAGGTAGTTATCCTTCTCCTCGTTGTTAATATTATTGCAAGACAAATTTGCGAGTTCTCAAGGAGGTTAATGCCCTATTTTAAAAAAAGATTAGAAAGAATCACGCCAACGCTTTTAAAATCTGCATGTGTTAGATACGGCGTTCCAGGGCCCTGCTCACGGTTGTCCAACCGATAATCCAGTACACGTGTGTTCGTCTTCTATGTGTTTATATTGTAACACGCTGATCTAATTTAGCAAGATGGCCACTTTCCTAATTGGGTCTTGCGCAGTGGTGATGTCACTTTAAACAAAGTGTTGGGATATTTCGGATATTGCTTCCTATGTCGATATTGATGTATCTATTTTCGGCAAAGACGTAGCGGGCCGGGTATGCATCCAGTAACGACTCAGTTCACGGCATCTAGAACACACCGGCAACCCACAGTTATTTAATACACTAGCTAATTTTCACCCTCTTCATATCTAGGAACACACAGGTAGAGTAACACTTTCCCAGCTTTTAAAGAGGTAGAACCAAGGTTCTTCACCACAGCCCCTGACAGCTAGAGAATCAGTCAACATTTAGAAGTGCATTTAAGCGATAGATAGGTGGCAATTTTCATGCATATAGGTTGAATAGGCTAGAACCTAGTATTGTTATTTTCACAGATTTACCCCCTGACGAAGGCGAGTGGCGCCGAAATGCATGGGAAAGCAGAACATGTATTGTTGTGTAAAACAAAGAACATTATACAAGCATAGAATATTTAAATGCTTAGAAGATAGATGTGAATACAACATCTGTTATGAATGAAATGGATGAATAAAAAGAATTAAAGAATCCAAGAATATTACTCAGCATCTTTATTGTTTGAAAATAGCTGGATACTCAGCATTTACAGTGCCCAGGGAGACAGACCAAGGAATTGGATCTGCTAACCACATCATAATTTTTACTCACACTCCAGAGTGGGGAGTGATACCCTGGAGCACTTCCCATATTAACTTATTTGAAATACCCGCAGTGCACGACCACCATCCATTGGTATACCCATTATATTTAGTGAAATTACCATACCCCACCTTCCACCCAGGTAATTATTCTCCGTTTAGTCAGTATACCAGTGGGGGTAGGTATCCCTAGCAATGGCATGTTGGCAGCATAGGGGGGGGCAACTGCGCACATACAGTATAGATTGTTTCCAGTATGTGAGTGCAGTGCATAGGAGTGACGGGCTGTAGTGGGTATTGTGGCCCGGGGGAGCAAGAGTGTGTGTAATACGCCTCGTTCTAGTTCCCAGATGATATAACCAATTTCATGCAGATTCGGCCCTGCCAGCCAGAATGACAGCCATTGCAGTTGGCTCGCATAGCAATAGGCGTGAACATCCAGAACTCCCAGCCCTCCCTTGTCTGTATCCAGCTGTAATTTAGTCAGTCCCAGTCTACGACAGCCATTTCCCCAAATCAGGACAGTCAAAATCTTGTTCAGAGAGGTGAATGTGTCTGCTAGGAACACTACTGGCAAATTTGCAAAGAAATATAACAGGCGGGGTAGGACCACCATTTTCGTGATCGCCACTCTGCCCATGACTAAGAGCGACAGGGACGTCCAGAAGGTGACCTATGCTCGGAGTGCCCAGATAGCTTTGTTTAAGTTCCCTTCTATGAGGTCTGGTGCAGTTATGTAGATTTGGATACCCAGGTATTAAAAGGTATTTGGGGACACTGCTAAGAGATGTTGTCCAAACTGTACCTCCGTCGGGCTCCTCTCTGGGTGGAAGAAAAAGGCCTGTTATTTAGTCTTGTTAATAGTAAGTCCTGAAATTAATGCAAAGTGTGTAAAGATCTCTGGGATAGGCTCAAGATCAGATGTCAAATCATCTATATATATTATTAAATAATCTGCTTAGGCAGATATCAAATCGGTGGTGGTGCCCAGTCTGATTCTCTTCCGTTCCGCCTGTAGTCGTAGCCTAAGTGCTAGAGGCTCCAGGGCTAGCACGAACAGAAGAGGGGACAATGGGCAGCCTTCTCTGGTGCCTCTTCCAATGGGGTTCTCACGTGAAATGTGTCTGTCTGTATGGGCCCTCGCGGTGGGGACTGAGTATAGCAACTGTATCCATTTTATTTAGTTAGGGGGTAGGCCAAATTTTTCCACCACCTGGATCATATAATCCCACCTAAGAGTGTTGAACGCCTGTCTGAGGTGTAAAGTGATACGTCGTGCTGAGTGGTTGTCCGGGGGACGGATCCCATAACATGGCATGACCTCCTAATATTAAGTGATGTGCTCCTTGCAGGCACAAACCCACATTGGTCCGGGTGTATTTGCTTGTGTGAGTAAGGAAGTAGTCTGCGCGAGAGGACCTTGCTCAGTATTTTGTATTCGGTTGTGAGTAATGATAGAGGTCTATATCCCGAAATGTCGAGCGGTGAATGGCCTGGTTTAGGAAGGGAGACCACTAAGGCCTGCATGGTAATGTGGAGCAGCAAACCTGTGTCTATGGCAGTGTTGTACATTCGCTCTAGCTGCGGGATTAGGGCATCTGAGTATGTGGTGAAGAATTCAATTGGGAGGCTGTCTAGACGAGGGGCCTTATTCCGTGGTAGGTCACACATGGCTTCTTTAATTTCCGCCCTTGTGATGGGGCCCGGAAAGTTCCTTCTGCACCTCTTGAGTGAGCTTTGTAAATGTTAGACCATTTTAAAAGGTATGGAGGGAGCCAACTGCCATTGGTGGTGGTGTCTGGTACAATGCTTGGTAATATTCACAAAAGGCGGTCTTGACGTCTTGTTGTGTGTCAACAGTGGTTCCGTGTACCGTATTTATTTCACGTATTGGAGTCTTTGGTGGGTCATCTCGAATAATGCGTGCCAGGAGTGGGCCCGACTTGTCAGATTCAGCATGATTGGTGTGCGTGTAAGCCATGTAATCAATTTGACGTAAAGTTTCCAGTTGCTCCGCATGTTTAATGCGAGCATCCTGCAATTGTACGCCCTTGGTAGGGTCTACTGCTGCTTCCTATTCTAATTCGTTCAGCGGGTCTTCCACCTCCTTTACTTTGTTATGTATGCCTTTCCTTACTCCTGCTGTGGTGCCTATGATATTCCCCTAATCACCGTCTTAAATGCATCCCACTCCACCTGGGGTGAGGAGGCAGTGCCTGCATTTTCAGTGAAGTAGTTTGTGATTCCCTCAGCTAGAGTGTTACGAAAGACCGCATCCTCCAGCATCTATGGCCTTAGCTTCCAGGTAGGCACTGGGGTGGAAACTCTGCCCCAGGCTAGCTTGACTTCCAAGGGGTTGTGGTCCTAGAAAGTCTTCCTTAAATACGTGGTGTCCGTTACCTGGGTGGAGATAGTAGTAGAACACAGAATCCTGTCTATTCTAGTGTGTAGTTGGTGCAGATGCGAGAAAATTTAGTATTCTCTACTGTTGGGATACTTCAGCCGCCACAGGTCCCCTATGGACAAGCCCTCCGCCCATTTGCAATGTGCTTCAGCCTGTTTGATGGCGCCATCGCCCTATAGCGGTGGGTGCGATTGATCATTACCAATATCTAGCACTGCATTATAGTCTCCACCCAGAATCCATGGATATGCCGCCCTGGACGTAAGTACGGGGTTAAGGTTCAACAGAAATGTATCCTGCTCAAAGTTAGGGAAATATATGCTTCCCAACACTACGTGTCTGCCGTCTAAGGTTCCCCTGACTAAAATGTATCTCCTCAGTGTATCTGTCCGTTGTTCCAACACTTTGAAAGGAACCCCGTTACTAAGCCAGATGGAGGCACCCCGGGCAAAGGCAGAATAAGAAGTAGAGAAAAATTGGCCCTTCCATTTCCTACGCAATTTGGCTGCCTCAGTCGCAGTGAGGTGGGACTCCTGCAAAAAAACTATGTGCACGTGTTGCCTCTTTAGCTGCGCATTAATTCTATGTCTTTTATATATGGACCCGAATCCCCTTACGTTCCAGGTAATTATTGTGTAACTATCCTGCATGTGTAGGTGTGATGTGTCGGTCGTGCGTAGATATCCAGCGCTTCTGAAAAGAGGATGCTCTCTGGTTACATAACTTATACTGATGGGGTACAGCACTTATGGTGATCCTTCCACGCCACCCCGGTTCCGTCCTACCCTATAAAACCTTCTGCAGTTTGTGGAGTGATGCCACTGAATAAAATCATGCTTTGGTCAGAGTCTGAATGGGTGGTATATTCCTCAGAAGATTCTGCAGATATTTGATGTGCATCATCCCGAAACATATTGGTGGTCAGCAGTGCCTCCGCTCGACCTTTCTGTGCCAGGTCCATTGGGGGATTCCTGTTTTAGGGCATCGTGTTCAATGTGCGGTGCCACAGCTGCCGGCTCCTCTTAGGTCTCGGTGCGCCAGATGTACTCTTGGAGGAGGGCCCGGACCCGGCGTTGGGAATGTGACCTCCAGCCATTCCTCTGTGTCCTCCGGGGTAATAAAGAACTGTGTCAACTGCTCATGAATCACTTTTAATCTAGCCAGAAACAACAATGCATATTTGATGTCCAGTGCTCTGAGTTTAGTCTTAATTTCCTGGTTTTGAGAACGCTTTTGTTGCACCAGGACAGTATATTCTGGGTATAGTGACACCCTCTGGTTTTTGTATGGATTTGGGACAACTCTCTGGCTTTCTGCAGCAGTATATCCCTGTCTCTCTAGTTCAGTATTTTGACAATCAGAGGGTGTGGTGTGGCACCCACTGTCGGCTTGCCGGTAGAGATCCTATGTGCCCGTTCAACAAAAAAAAACTTGAAAGACCCTCCAGGGCCACGTGGTTTCTGAACCATTTATCCATAAATGCAGTTGCATTGGACTCCTTGCATCTTTCCGGTAGGCCAATGACACAGATGTTGTTGCGTTTTGCCCTTTCTTCTGCATCGTCCGCCCTGCCCTGAAGCCCCGCTACTTGCCGCTGGAGTTGTTGGAGTTGTTCCCTATGTTCTTTGCGTTGCGGTAGCAATTCTGCCAGAGCTCATTTGTTGTCTTTGACCATGGCAGCAAGTATACTGTGGTCCGCCTTCCAGAGGGTGAACCCGTTTGTCAGGGTTCCTATTTGTTGTTCGATAGCTTTTCTCGAGTCCCTCACTTCTTGTAGTGTAAGATTTAACTTGTCCGGTGGGGACTCTATGTTGGTTGGCAGGATAGTGTTAGTCATTTGTGCGAGGAGCTCTGTGTCATCCAGCGGTTGCCCTTCGATGTTATTAGGGTCTGCAATTTTCCCCCTGAGGCGCCCCATTGTACAGATTATCAGCTTGCCGCTCTTGTGGCAGGGCAGTAACGGGTTTTGCGCTAGACTACTAGTAATGAGCGCAATCAGTCACCACAGAAGTCAGGGTGGCATTCTCAATCTGGGGTGGAGTTAGGAGGCTCGTGACCACTGAGTGTCGCAACTGGCCGGGCATGCAACCTGAAACAACCTGAAGTCCTCACTGGTCTTCTCAGGTGGCACCTCCATGACAGTAATAGCGAGGGTTCAGGTCCCCTGGTTGGGTGAATCCCCCAGCAGGCTGTCCGGGACACCGATATACCAGCACTCGCCGCTCATGTAGGTCCTTTTCCTGCACAGGCCTGGCATTGACAGTACTTGATACTCTAGGGAGATTCCCCCTTCTAGACACCAGTTGGTGGTCTCTGGTGCACTTACTTACCGACGGTCAATGAGAGCAGACCCCGGCACATCCAGTAGGTCTCGCCTCTCTTCTGTTGCACCGCAATGCACCCAACCGGGGATAGGGGTCTTCCAAAGGGGGCCACAGGCTGCAGGTGGAGCTCCAACTACACAGTTGGCCTCAACTGCATGCAACCTTCCATCTTCAGGGGTGCAGGCTACACAGCAAGTCCTCTAGGCGCTCCTTGCCTCTACTTCATGCTGGCCTCCCAATAACTGACTGGCTGCACGGTCTGAGGGCCCGACCTTCTGCGTTGTGCCTATGCCTACCCTGCCACTGGGCGGAGCTTGTCAAGATCCCCACCAGCTGCACCTGCAGTAAAGTCTATACCCCAACTTCTGGCAGAGGTTCATGGATAGTGGGGGTCCCCCAGCAGTGCACCAATCACTAGCGCTGGGCAGTCGACTCTTGTGTCAGACAGTGGTCAGGGCCTCGGGACACCTGCATGGGCCAGCTGGGTGGGGGCAGAAGAAGGCGAGCAATTAGAGCGGTCTGCTACTTTCTTACATTGGCTCCGATAAAGCTGCCAGCCAGCCTCCGGTGTATTCCGCTGGTCTCTCCTCAACCATGCCAGTGCGGGGCTTCTGTGGTGCACCTCATTACGTTAACAGGGCCCAAGGACTCGTACGGGTTGTTGAATTGCACCTCCCAGGGTTCCCATCAACGCCCAGGTGCACCGCGATCTTGGAGCCTCCTCCCCTAGGTCTAGGTCGCGCGGGGCTCAGCGTACCTTCGGCGGGATCTCTGCCATCCTCGAACGCAGGGAGACCGGGTCCGCCACACTTCTCAGATCGCCTCCATGGAGGGGTCCGCCATCTGCCCCGTTGGCCTCCACGCCACACCAGGGCGCACGATGCACAGCCTCGACACCCTGGGTTGGATGTATTCCTCACAGCCTCTGCAGAGTCTGCGCCGGTCACAGCAGCCGTCTCAGCTCTCCCCCTGCTCCGTCTGAGCAGGCTGCAGCTCATGCAGGCCCGCCGCCTGCCCCGTTATCGTCGGCTCCAGCAGAGACGTTGATGCCCTGGAATACCAAAACTCAGCCAGGGGCACGAGGAGTCTCAGCAGAGCACCCACTTCAATTTTTGGGGTCGGTATCGCCGATCTAGAAGGATTGGGACAGGATTTCAGGGGTCCGGGAACGGAGCTCGCTCACACTGCGTCCTCAATGCTCACGGTTTGCCACGCCCCCAGATTTTCAAACTAGTTTTGTAAATCTGGGTCTGTAGTTGCTTGACATTGACACTGAGTGAAAAGAGACATAATTTCTCAGTGTTCATTAATCAAGATATTCATTTACCAAAGAAGTATATTACAATAAGACTTTTAATCAATTGTGCAGCACATTATCACAATATGAATGTCCTTACAGTTCAGAGAAGTCATGGTCCCAAGTATTGTTGTTGGAGAAAGGTCAGAATCAGTACATTATTGTATTAATAGTTCAGTGAGCTTCAGTAAGTCTCATTGTTTGCTACCAGAAGCAGTGTTAGATTTGAGGCAGCAACTCCTTAAAACTACATTCACACAAGTAGGATATTAGCAAGAGCTTGAGGTTCATGGCTATGGCTGCCTCTTAAGAGTCATACATACAATGCCCCATCCTTCCATTAGTTATAATTCACTGCGTAAAATACCACATCCTTCAGTGTGTTATTCTTGGAAGATGCAGTTTCTTATTGACAGTAATATTGGAATGGATACTTTGGTCAAGTGGAAATAGTTCACACGTATGACACAAAATATTGTAAAAGAGAATATACTTTGAGTACTGATATATACCATTAACCACATTTGGAAATCATTTCTCCTATAGTTTCTTGATTAAAACTAATTGAGAATTTGTAAGTATTTAATCAGACTTCCATAACATGGTAAATGCTATAATTTTAAATGCTGTCTTAGCATTCTTTTAAATGCAGTGATGACATAGTCTTGTGTTATTATATCACTAGAACATCGCATCCTCTTTTTAGCTTTATGAGATTGAATAAATATTATCTATTGTGTCCAAATAGTTATACATATATAAAGTTGCTGTTGATTTTAGTGTGAAATTCATTTAAAACCACCTGGAAAAATCACTCTTTTGCTGATATGCTTTTATTAGTAGAGTTAACAAATGAGCTGTCCAAGCAATGGTTTTACTTTACCTCGTCTACCTCCATCGGAGTCTGGAATAAAAACTAAAAGAGAAAAAGAAAACACAGATTTATAGTTTTGGCCTATAATGGATTAAGACAATTTATTTTCTTTTGTTATACACAAATATGTACACAAGTACCTCAGTGGCGTCATTTTCACTGTAAACAGTGTTTCAAAAAACTGTGGTTCGTGGCCCACCAGCTAATGTTTGGTGGTTCATGAAAGCACAATCAATGAAAATGTCTTTACATTCTGTATTCCTTTTGTCACATTAACTGTGCATCAAAGAGAGAGGTCACATATTTGGCTACGTCTTCTTAACATGGGATTGGGTTTTACAAACCACTGTCAATTTCCCTTCAGAGAAAGTAATGTAATATGAGTTATTTGACAATCTTGCTGGGGTATAGGGAGTGTGAAAGAAAAGGCTATAGTATGTAAATATTTGTAATAAAGAGCAAAATGTAAATACCTGTTAATGAACTGTACACATTCAGCAGTTTGGAAAACAAAACTGAAGCACATTGTATTTAATTCTGAAGTACAATGGCAACACATTTTTTAACAGGGTGAAAAAAATCAAGAGCCTTTACTCTGTGATGCACAAATGATAAATGTTCACGGAAACCCAACCACACATTATCATTTGTGTGCGCTGCAGCTTTATCAGTAAACATATATGTCTGTGTAAATTTAGTGTCCACTTCAAAGGGAAATGTGCTCTCTGTAAATGACAGTTCATTACCACACAATGCTTCAATTAGATATAAAAACACTGCATTATGTCCATTAAAGCTAGGTGGGTTGCATTGCGTGCCCTCTAAAAATTGGGTCATGGTTCAAAAAAGTTTGAAAAAAACTGATATGTAACATTACATTTTTTGACTACAAGAAAAGAGAAAGTGAGTAATCCTATTTGCATTGTACTTACAGGCAGTAGTCTAACGTATCTACTTCAGTGATCTATCCATACTTAGCACCACATTCATAGGCAAATATCCTCACTGGTCTGCTCAACTTATCATCATCGGGCAGTGCAAAAATTCGGGCCACTGAGTTGAGTAACAAAAGATATCTCCTATAACTCCAAGAAATCCCCAGGTAGACGTGTGCTTTACAAACACAAGTTATTTAATTCTCAAACTACCATAGGTTGTAGAGAGTGAATGCATAGTAGCTCATGACAGTACAAAATGCTATCGAGAACAAGGAGTCAGAAGCTCTGAAATGCAGCAATGCAATAAAACACGCTGGTGGAAACATATAAGCTGAGCTGTGGTGTGTCTTTTTTGACGTATGGAGCATGTTCGATGGATTTATAGGAGTTTGCTACCCTATTGCAACTTACAGCAGAGGATGCTGCAGCAGAGGATGCATTGGTTCCGCTGGGGCAAGCACCTGGGTTCACTTCTAATGGGCAAGGCACAGTAGCAGGGTAAATGACTTTTATGTCCCTGAGTCTTCAAATCAGGAGATTGGTCAACTAGCTCTTGTAGTCACTCTGGGTTTACGTGACAGAGGTCCAGTCTTTACCCACTGAGACAGAGCAGCAGAAGGCAGGGCAACACAGTTAAGTGGTAGTTTTCCAGAGCAGCAGTCCAGCAGAGTGGCAGTCCTTACGCACAGCCGTTCTTCCACCTGGCAGGGTGGTTTCAGGCCCAGAAGTGGACTTATTTGCAAGAGGTCCAGTACTTATACCCAGTTGTGTCTTTGAAGTGGGGGTGACTTCAACAATGGGCCTTTGAAGTCATATGGTTTCTCTCTTCCTGTCTTGCTTCCAGACTCACTACAGGGGAGTATGCAGCCCTTTGTGTTTGAACAGGACACAGCCTGTTTAGGAATATGTGTGAGGACGTGACCAGCTCCTCCTTCTCATCTTCCCAGGAAGATTAATCAACTAATACCTACGTCCCCTTTGTCTGTGGTTCCCTAGAGGGAAATAACAAAGTCCAGCTGTCATTCACCCCAGCCAGTGATCAGAGGCAGGCAGCAGACATCAAATAGCTATGAGCAGGAAAATGCCTAATTTTCTACATAGTAACAATAAATCTAACTTGGCCATTAAAGAGGTTTTATCATTATCTTCCATAGGTACTAAACATGACAGATCTGCCTTCTCTCTATTTTGAATTGCAGCTTAATAAATGTAATAAGAAATACCCAATGTTAACCTAACAGGAATCGGCCTTACAATAGTGAAAAATGAGTTTGGAAGTTTTTCACTACCTGAACATGTCAAAGTTACAAGTATATGTCCTACCTTTTGATTTCGAGTTAAAGAATTGGCAAGGGGTTTAAATGCCATGTCGACATAGCAATGTAAACTGCACACACAGGGTGGAGGCCTGAGACAGGTTCAAGATCTATTAGAGTGGTGGCACAAGCAGTGCTGCAGTCCCACTAGTAGCATTTAATGTGCATGACCTGGGTACATGTAGTACCCTTTACTAGGAACTTATAAGTAAATTAAATGTATCAATTGCGGCTATATCAATCAAACCATGTTTAGGGGAGAGAGCACATGTCTTTTAGCACTAGTTAGCAGTCGCAAAGTGCTCATAGTCCTAAAGCCAACAAAATAGAATCAGAAAAATATTAAGCAGGCAGGTAAATATTTTGGGGGGAAGACCACCCTAAGGCTGTCAGGCCTAACACATGACCCCCTCAGCTGAAAGTGAGGTGAGCTACCCAACCTCTTGCGAGTTCTCTCTCTAAGGCAGATGATTCTGGAGAGACCATTATCATTGGCGTTGTCTACCCCAGGTCGGTGTTCCACCATAAAGTCCAATCCCTGAAGGGAGATGGACTACCTCAGCAATTTTGGATTCTCACTCCTCAATTGCATTATCCATCTGAGGGGTCTGTGGTCTTTCTGAATCTGAAAGTGAGTTCAACTTCTGCAGTGTCTAGACCACAACAAAGTATTCCCTTTCAATAGCACTCTACAACTGTTCCCTGGAAAATAACCTCCTAGGGAAAGAATCTGCATGTTGGTCTAGGTCCTCCTCATTGAACTGTGAGAAAACTGCCTCTATGACATGTTATGAGGAATCAGTCTGCACAATGAATTTGCTGGAAAAGTCAGGGGCGTTTAGCATGAAGCTGTGCACATGGCCTGCATCAGAGAGACAAAAAGTTTTTTTTGCATGCCCCTGTGCAAATCACATTCCTGGGCTGTTTTTTCAAAGTCAGCTCAGTCAAGGGGTCATATCCTTTGACACACCTCCTGTAGAAATATTGTTGGGCTGTTTTTTCCAGTTCAGCTCAGTCAAGTGGCCATGTACATTAACAAACCTCTGTAGTAACCTGTGAGACCTAGGAAGGCTTTTATCTCAGTTTGGGGGTTTGGGGCTCCCAGGCCGTGGTGGTTTCTATCTTGGCCTGGAGGGGCTGCTCCTTACCCCTGTCCACCAGGTGCCCCAAGTATACCACAGACCTATGCCTTATCTGGCACTTACTGGCATTGATAGTCAGGTCTGCCTTTTGCAGGGCCTGGAGCACTTCCTTCAGGTGAAAAAGATGGTCCTTCAAGCTGCTACTGAAGACAGCTTTGTCATCCAAGTAAGCAGCACTGAAGGCCCCCATGCCAGCTGGACCTGGTTCACCAACCTCTAGAAAATGGCTGGGGCATTCTTGAGTCCAAAGGGCATCACATGGAATTGGTAGCAGCCCTCTGGAGTGAAGAAGGCTGACCTCTCCGTGGCCCCTTCTGTTAGGGCGATCTGCCAGTATCCTAAATCAAGTTCAGAAGTACTCAGGAACAGGGCAGCCCCTAGCCTGTCAATCAACTAATCAGCTCGGGGGATGGTATAAGCATCAGTCTTGGTAACTAAATTCACCCTCCTATAATCCACACAGAAACAGAATTATAATGTGGTGCTCTGTGGTGCAGCTTATGGTACCAGCACCATGTGAAGGGCCAGGGGCTACTGGAGGGTTTGATAACCCCCAACTTCAACATCTTAGATAACTCATCCTTGATGCTGATCCTCACTTTGTCCGACAGCCTATGGATTTTCATCTCTGAGGAAGGCTGTCTCCCATGTCCATATCATGGGGACACAGATGGGGAGTCCCAGGAGTGAGGAAAACCAGAGAGGAGAATTGTCCCAGCAACTGGTGGCAATCCCTCTGCTATTCTGAAGTCAAGTGAGGGAAAAGGTTTACACCTTCCAATCAGTCATCCTCATTAGATGCTAGGAGATCAGAGAGAGATTTACTCTCCGCTTCCTCCCCACCATCGGTCACCAACAACATGTTGGCCTCAGACCTCCCAAGTGTGGTTTGAGACGTTGATGTGGATAACCCTCTTGAGGTGTCTCGGGGTATTGAGGTCCATCAGGTTATCATGTGTCTGAGTAAGGCCTAGAAGTAAAGACTGCCATTTTTACATGCATATGGGTTTCTTCCTAAAAGTTTCCTTCACTCTCACACAATTACTTTTGCCACACATTTGAAACTGTGACAGTGCAGATTAGTTTCTAGGAAACTAAACTTGCCTACAAACCAACTTCACAAGTACACTATCATGATACCTTGACACATCATGGACAAGGTCTATACAAACATTGTGCAACTGTGGCTATTTGTTTCATACATATGGTGACAGAGTTATCTAAAACACCTAAACAATGGCGACCTGACCAAAATCTTGGCCCAAGGAAGTGATGCCTTTTGTTATAGACATCTGTTTCCAGGTGTTGGCGGAGGAGCGCTTTTCTGTCATTTATGAGGTTTCTATATGCTGATCCTTCAGCCCAGAAGGCTGCTTTTATCTGTACGCGAGGTGTTCAGCTCATGACCACGACAGGGACCTACATTCTTTCCTTCAGGAAACAGGGTATTGTTCATCCAGTATGGGGATTTTTGGCAGAACACACACCCTAGACACTTCGGTTATGGGATTCATAATAGGAACACTATATTTCTATATTGTTTTATATGCTTTCATAAATATATTGCTTTAGCACGATGGTGGAACTTTTCATTCTATTCACTGTCCTATTACTTCTAATAACTCATTTGCTTATTACAGTACATATATTTTATAAAAGAATCATGTTGCTTAAATAAATAGTGAAAACGCCCACTGTGTATTCTGTGCCTATTTCTATGAAAGAAAGAGAGCATGGATGACTGAGGAAAAGAGTTCTAGATCTGTTACCAAAATCCCTGGGGGATGAGGGTTGTCATGTTCAGCCATGGCCAGAACCATATGTTACCTGCCTAGGGTTATGGTGGCACTGTGAGCTAGCTGGCCTATAGACAATCTAAGATTCTCTACACCTGGATGACTTGCTGCAGACAAATGTACTTGACGCTGTTTTTAACTGTGGTTTCTTTTACATATATGTATGTATTTGTGTATGTATGTATGTATGTATGTGTACATATATATCTATATATACATCAAAAAAGGTTGCCACAAAGTGGAGACGCCACTCGTGAGGATTAACACCTTTATTTTGAAGACCGCAGTGCAGACAGGATCACACACACCAAATTCAAAGTCTCTGAAGCCTTACGCGTTTCAGACACTGCTGTCCTTGTTCACAGGCAGGGAAGGAAAGAGCAGCAGCAGCGTTTGAGGACACACCTGATAAGCAATTCCCAAGTCCTGCCCCAGTGGGCGGTGCCTCACGGCATGCTGGTACTTGTTGTCCCACAACTGTTCCTCCCAAGTGGGTTCTGCTGCCCTTCAAATTAACCACAAATGTCTCACCCAAGTGGGTCGAATTGGTGCCAGAAAGCTGTGTGCACTGCATACCTTGTCTTTCAAAGCGGCTCACCCCACGCCACCAGCGCTGAAAATTCAAACTGCCTAGGTCCACTTTTGAGCAGTAGGGTGTCTCCGCAACCAGACCGGCAGCTCAAAATACATCAAAAAAGGTTGCCACAAAGTGGAGACGCCACTCGTGAGGATTAACACCTTTATTTTGAAGACCGCAGTGCAGACAGGATCACACACACCAAATTCAAAGTCTCTGAAGCCTTACGCGTTTCAGACATTGCTGTCCTTGTTCACAGGCAGGGAAGGAAAGAGCAGCAGCAGCGTTTGAGGACACACCTGATAAGCATTTCCCAAGTCCTGCCCCAGTGGGCGGTGCCTCACGGCATGCTGGTACTTGTTGTCCCACAACTGTTCCTCCCAAGTGGGTTCTGCTGCCCTTCAAATTAACCACAAATGTCTCACCCAAGTGGGTCGAATTGGTGCCAGAAAGCTGTGTGCACTGCATACCTTGTCTTTCAAAGCGGCTCACCCCACGCCACCAGCGCTGAAAATTCAAACTGCCTAGGTCCACTTTTGAGCAGTAGGGCGTCTCCGCGACCGGACCGGCCGCTCAAAATACATCAAAAAAGGTTGCCACAAAGTGGAGACGCCACTCATGAGGATTAACACCTTTATTTTGAAGACCGCAGTGCAGATAGGATCACACACACCAAATTCAAAGTCTCTGAAGCCTTACACGTTTCAGACATTGCTGTCCTTGTTCACAGGCAGGGAAGGAAAGAGCAGCAGCAGCGTTTGAGGACACACCTGATAAGCATTTCCCAAGTCCTGCCCCAGTGGGCGGTGCCTCACGGCATGCTGGTACTTGTTGTCCCACAACTGTTCCTCCCAAGTGGGTTCTGCTGCCCTTCAAATTAACCACAAATGTCTCACCCAAGTGGGTCGAATTGGTGCCAGAAAGCTGTGTGCACTGCATACCTTGTCTTTCAAAGCGGCTCACCCCACGCCACCAGCGCTGAAAATTCAAACTGCCTAGGTCCACTTTTGAGCAGTAGGGCATCTCCGCGACCGGACCGGCCGCTCAAAATACATCAAAAAAGGTTGCCACAAAGTGGAGACGCCACTCATGAGGATTAACACCTTTATTTTGAAGACCGCAGTGCAGACAGGATCACACACACCAAATTGAAAGTTTTTGAAGCCTTACGCGTTTCAGACATTGCTGTCCTTGTTCACAGGCAGGGAAGGAAAGAGCAGCAGCAGCGTTTGAGGACACACCTGATAAGCATTTCCCAAGTCCTGCCCCAGTGGGCGGTGCCTCACGGCATGCTGGTACTTGTTGTCCCACAACTGTTCCTCCCAAGTGGGTTCTGCTGCCCTTCAAATTAACCACAAATGTCTCACCCAAGTGGGTCGAATTGGTGCCAGAAAGCTGTGTGCACTGCATACCTTGTCTTTCAAAGCGGCTCACCCCACGCCACCAGCGCTGAAAATTCAAACTGCCTAGGTCCACTTTTGAGCAGTAGGGCGTCTCCGCGACCGGACCGGCCGCTCAAAATACATCAAAAAAGGTTGCCACAAAGTGGAGACGCCACTCGTGAGGATTAACACCTTTATTTTGAAGACCGCAGTGCAGACAGGATCACACACACCAAATTCAAAGTCTCTGAAGCCTTACGCGTTTCAGACATTGCTGTCCTTGTTCACAGGCAGGGAAGGAAAGAGCAGCAGCAGCGTTTGAGGACACACCTGATAAGCATTTCCCAATTCCTGCCCCAGTGGGCGGTGCCTCACGGCATGCTGGTACTTGTTGTCCCACAACTGTTCCTCCCAAGTGGGTTCTGCTGCCCTTCAAATTAACCACAAATGTCTCACCCAAGTGGGTCGAATTGGTGCCAGAAAGCTGTGTGCACTGCATACCTTGTCTTTCAAAGCGGCTCACCCCACGCCACCAGCGCTGAAAATTCAAACTGCCTAGGTCCACTTTTGAGCAGTAGGGCGTCTCCGCGACCGGACCGGCCGCTCAAAATACATCAAAAAAGGTTGCCACAAAGTGGAGACGCCACTCGTGAGGATTAACACCTTTATTTTGAAGACCGCAGTGCAGACAGGATCACACAGACCAAATTCAAAGTCTCTGAAGCCTTACGCGTTTCAGATATTGCTGTCCTTGTTCACAGGCAGGGAAGGAAAGAGCAGCAGCAGCGTTTGAGGACACACCTGATAAGCATTTCCCAAGTCCTGCCCCAGTGGGCGGTGCTTCACGGCATGCTGGTACTTGTTGTCCCACAACTGTTCCTCCCAAGTGGGTTCTGCTGCCCTTCAAATTAACCACAAATGTCTCACCCAAGTGGGTCGAACTGGTGCCAGAAAGCCGTGTGCGCTGCATACCTTGTCTTTCAAAACGGCTCACCCCACGCCACCAGCGCTGAAAATTCAAACTGCCTAGGTCCACTTTTGAGCAGTAGGGCGTCTCCGCGACCGGACCGGCCGCTCAAAATACATCAAAAAAGGTTGCCCAAAGTGGAGACGCCACTCGTGAGGATTAACACCTTTATTTTGAAGACCGCAGTGCAGACAGGATCACACAGACCAAATTCAAAGTCTCTGAAGCCTTACGCGTTTCAGACATTGCTGTCCTTGTTCACAGGCAGGGAAGGAAAGAGCAGCAGCAGCGTTTGAGGACACACCTGATAAGCATTTCCCAAGTCCTGCCCCAGTGGGCGGTGCCTCACGGCATGCTGGTACTTGTTGTCCCACAACTGTTCCTCCCAAGTGGGTTCTGCTGCCCTTCAAATTAACCACAAATGTCTCACCCAAGTGGGTCGAATTGGTGCCAGAAAGCTGTGTGCGCTGCATACCTTGTCTTTCAAAACGGCTCACCCCACGCCACCAGTGCTGAAAATTCAAACTGCCTAGGTCCACTTTTGAGCAGTAGGGCGTCTCCGCGACCGGACCGGCCGCTCAAAATACATCAAAAAAGGTTGCCCAAAGTGGAGACGCCACTCGTGAGGATTAACACCTTTATTTTGAAGACCGCAGTGCAGACAGGATCACACACACCAAATTCAAAGTCTCTGAAGCCTTACGCGTTTCAGACATTGCTGTCCTTGTTCACAGGCAGGGAAGGAAAGAGCAGCAGCAGCGTTTGAGGACACACCTGATAAGCATCTCCCAAGTCCTGCCCCAGTGGGCGGTGCCTCATGGCATGCTGGTACTTGTTGGGACCACGCAGCCTGAGCTTGAGTAGCCTCTAACCTGGGAAACAGACCCTGTAAAATACCTGGGCATGTGGATCCACAGAGACCCCGAAGTGGTAATACGACAGAACTATGGGGTAGTGCTGACTAAATTAGAGGACTCGTGGACAGATGGATTAAGCTCCCACTGTCGCTGGCAGACAGAATAGCCTTACAAAAAATGATAATATTACCCAGATTCCTGTATCTGTTCTGGAACGTCCCAGTATGGCTGTTGAATGCTTTTTTTAAGAGACTACGCACCGTGTTACAACGTTTGACCTGGGCGGGAAAACAACCAAGGATCGGATGGAAGACGCTCACTAAACCATACCACCAAGGAGGCTTTGTGGCCCCTGACTTACAACTATATTATTACTGTGCTCAAGCCCAATATGCACACTACTGGTTACAACCTCATGGACACATACCGCATATTGCAGTGGAAACAGACAGTGTCCGCCCTAGGCAGTTGACAGAATACGTGGCAGACGCAGTGAGCTACTACCCCAACGACACTATACACCCAGTTAAATGCGCATCTAGGCCATGGTACACGCTGGCGAACAGGGCCCAGAAACTGCCTATAAACGCACTGGCGCTTCCATTGGCGAATAATCCCAACCTATCAGTAACATGTGAGAAAAGAATGATGGGCGAACTGGGGGACATGGGACTCCGGACGATGAGCACGATATTCCCACATAACAGATTCATATCCATGCAATGTCCAGAGCTAAGCGTGCATAGAACACCACTGAAACTGTTTGCATACCACAGGCTTAGGGCTGCCCTCAAGGATTTATATACCACGTTCCCGCAGGAACCGCCGACACTGCAAACCATGCAGATTCTACTGACGGCGCCCACCCGATCCAAACTGGTTACAAAATTATACAATGTATCACAACACGAACAGACAGGGGGAGAAAATAGGTCACTGTCACAATGGATAGAGCAGACAGGGGTGCCTGTAACCGAGGCTGACTGGGACTATAGTTGTGCCCAGCTTTAACTGCTCACATCAAACTGCAATCTGCGCATTATACATTTTAAGTTTTTACACCAAACGTACTATACCCCAACGAAGTTGCACAAGTTTGGTCTTAGAACTGACAATAGATGTCAGAGATACCAGAGGCCAGGCGCAGATTTTGTTCCTATAGCGTGGGCCTGCCCGGAACTGGAGATCTACTGGAGGCAGGTGACGGAGGCACTGTCTCAAATGCTAACTGATAATGTCCCGAATACCCCACTGGCCTGCCTGCTAGGCATACACAAAATCAAACAAGTCAGGAGAAGAAAATTGCTCGCAGTGGCGCTTTTGTTGGCCAAAAGACGGGTAGCTATCAAGTGGGACAGCAAACGTCCACCTAGATTTAAGAATTGGATGTCAGATATCCTATATTACAAAGAGTCTATGGGGACATATCAAGAGTGCTTACCCATGGCCTCAAGACCAAAAGACTTCTGGCAGCCGCTGGTGGCCTATATGCAGGCGGGACAGGAGAGCCCCTGAACACCAAGAACCTGTGAACTGACAAGTGGAACCGTGCGTGCCGGGGGGGGGAGCAAGGTCTTACCTCTTTCCTGTCTGTCTTACTCCCCTGTAACCCCAAAATTACCACAGTATAGGATCTGTTGCCCAACAATGTTGAAATGTGTTGAACAGGATGCCCTGCTCGTTTTTACATGCTTTATTTGCAGAGGGGGGGAGGGAGAACTGTGTATCTGTGCCAATGTTGTAATGTATGTAAAGCTGACAAAAGACAAGATCGAACGACTATAAGTCCACAACAATTCCTGTACTGTAACGTTATGATATATGCATGTGTGTAGATTTCTCTTTATGTTCCGGTGAACAAAAATAAAATAATTTTAAAAAAAGTTAAGTGTCACACTGTGAAAGTGCCGGAGGGTTAATTGGTTTCTTTTGGAATGAGAATGCCATGCATGAAGTTTCTGTTTAGCTTGCAGGCTCGGCAGCCAAGGTGAAGCACTGGGATAACAATAGCCCCTATGATGGGGGGGGGGGGGGGTGCCGAGCTTCAGGTGGTCCCCTCCTGCACTACACACAGGTGGCAGTTGAGAGCTACTGACTAGGTCCGGAGCATGGTGCGCTGTGAAGTTTTGCTACAATACTGAGTTGAAGTGCATGTGTTTCGGTCTCGCCTACTCAGTGATTCAGTTTGGCTGCAAAAAACGTGCATGCATTGCATTGCCTTCAATGGCAACGCGTGCACGTTTGGCGATTCCCTTGTGGGAGCAAGCTTTGACAAATGGTTCCTACTCGCTCCCACTAGGGAAACTGCCGCAGGCCCCCGGCCCCTCCTCTCACCCCTCCCTCAGCTGCCTCCTGCTGTCCCATCTTGTTTTTTGTTTTTTAACTTTCAGCGCGAGTTGCTAACTGGTTCTTTTTTGGATCCATTTCACAGGGAAGCAACTAATTGAAAGAAGGAAAGAGATGTTGTGAACCGTTTCTTCCAATCACGGTTTTCAGTAAGTGAGGAGCGAGGCGCGCGCTGGTTATTGTATAGTGGTGGTGTATAGGGCTTACCATGGTAATTGCATCTATATAGAGGCGTTGAAATCAAAGGAAAGATGGTTACGTGTGACACCCTGACAATCCATGCTTCAAAAGCTCTAAGGTCGCTCGCAATCGGTAACCTACAAAAATGAAGTTAACCCCTGCCATCATTGTGTGGGTGTATTGAGTCTCTTCTTTCAGTTGATAGCGTTTTCATTCTCCCATCTTTTATATATATATATATATTCATTGAAAAAACCATAGGTTATAGACCATATATAGTTAGAAATTAGCATTTACAAAACCTAGAAAATTCACCGAAAAAACCATAGGTTATAGACCATATATAGTTAGGAATTAGCATTTACAAAACCTTAATTTACTCGCACAAAACCATAGAAATTTGAATATATAGTTAGTTGCAATAACTATATATCGCGCACCCGCAATCCACTGCTGATGATGTCACATATTACATCATTCATGACATGGTCAGTGACATCACTGATGACATCACTGATGACATCTCAAATGACATCACTGATGACATCTCAAATGACATCACTGATGACATCACTGATGACAACATCCAGTGACTGTATGTTTCTGTAAAGTTAAAATATGTCTTACATATTGAAGAATGAGTGGATGTATAAGTGTCTGGATGAAGGATTTAGAAGGTGCATGACTGACTGTATGAGAGAGTGATTTAATGTGTCTCACTGAGTGCATGGGTTAAAGACTAAACTGTTTTAATTTGTGCATCATTATTTCTGTAGTTCTGTAAACTGCTGCATGTTTTGATCAGTAGCTATATGAGTAACTATATGGGTTATTGATTGGTTGCCCAAATATTTGTATGGGAGAGTGAGTGTGTGTGTGGGGGTGGCTGGGAGGTATGTGACTCTGTGCATAGATGTGTGAGCAGTTGATTTAGTAGATGTATTGGTTCAAAAGTGCATGTATAAACAGCTGTATGGGCGGATGACTGTCTGCATGAGTGTATTGGTGAGTGAATGGATATCTCAGTGCTACCATGTCAAAGTAAGTACATATGTAAAACACAGTACATGTGAGAGTTGACATATATAAATAACTGTGCATAAGAGCCAGTGAATGTGTGAGTGGCTGTGTGGATCATTGTGAACTTGTATCAGGGATTGTATAAGAGAGTAAATATGTGTTAGTATATGTTTGATTAAGTAAGGTGTGTATAACTGTATAGTTGAGGAAATGGAGGTGTGATTGATTCTTTGCATGACTGACTAGGTGTGTGAGTAACTCCATGGATGAGTGACAGTCTGTGAGTGTCTGTTTACACTGATTGTATCTAAGGTTATATTAGAGTCTGAAGAGGTTCATCGTATTATCACATGAATGATATCATCAGTGATGTGATCAGTAATGTCAAATGAGATGTTATCAGTGATGTCATCAGTGATGTCATTCGAGATGTCATCAGTGATGTCATCAGTGATGTCACTGACCATGTCATGAATGATGTAATATGTGACATCATCAGCAGTGGATTGCTGGTGCGCGATATATAGTTATTGCAACTAACTATATATTCGAATTTCTATGGTTTTGTGCGAGTAAATTAAGGTTTTGTAAATGCTAATTCCTAACTATATATGGTCTATAACCTATGGTTTTTTCAGTGAATTTTCTAGGTTTTGTAAATGCTAATTCCTAACTATATATGGTCTATAACCTATGGTTTTTTCAGTGAATTTCAATGGTTTTTTAATAGCAAATATCAAAAGCTGTCAAATGTCAAGTACGTGATAGATAAAAACATTTTCGTGTTTATGCACGCTTTGAACGCTGCCCCCCGCTTTTCTCTTAGGAGTACTCTCTCTTTGCAGATAGTGAAGGGTAGTTAACGCAGGCCTTTGCCCCCGTTGTAATCCGTCGTGCCTGCTTCTTTCTCCATTTGATTGATTGTTATCCAAGCATTTACTGTTTTAGAATTGGTTCTCTTTGGTTCATTCTCTATTTACAAACAAGCACAGAGTCGCAATACTCTGTTTAGTCTTTGCAGATAGTGAAAAATCGTTTAAAAAAACAAAAGGAATCGAGCAAAATCAGTAGGCCACTAATGGGATCTCTTTTTGACCTCGCTAAAATAGAAACATTAAGAACAACCCCTCATGAGAAATACGAAACTAGTGAGATGAACTGAGCTCCACACGATGATGGCTGCAAGACAGCTCGGCTCCGCCACCCACCCCACCCAAAATAACGACAAACCCTATGCAAATATTATAAATATATACAACACACCAGCAAAGTAACAGGGTAAAACATTTTATTAAATAACTATTTACATAACTATTTTATACTTTTAGTTGCCCGATCCGGCTAGCTCAATCGATCGAGCATGAGACTCATGCACTCTGATCTCCTTGGCCTCAGTCAAGCATCAATAGTAAGATTTTCATACATGAGTGTACGTTCATGGTTTTGGTCCCTGAGTTGCTTCGATGGCACTGCCTTGCACAAATGGCATAAGTCCTGGATGTTGGGTGCCATAGTTCAGAGTTCTGAGCAGCGCTTGTAACACTGTCTAAAGCTTATTTGTACCTGCTGCAGCTTCACTATTCTCAAAGTAAGTGGGGGCCGTTTGTGGACCTGACTGCATTTGAAAACAATGTGATACGGTACCTCCCTAAACCGCTTGACTGAGGCCCCCGAGGGGCGGTGAGATGGCGCGGACTCGGAGAAGGCGCTTGGCTCCGACCCCCTCCCCAAGTCTTGTTGCCCTGGTATGGCCTGAGATCGCACCCGACATAGGCGGCCGGCTCCCGGGGTCAAGCGGAACTTTTTGCCTTTTGGTGACTCTTCCATTCTGAACATTGTCCCACAATCCGTTTGACCTGAAACGATTACACAAATAAAACATTTGTGAGTTTTAAATTTCCGGAGAAGTATAATTCACCAATACCTTTCTCTGTAGATCTTTTTCCATTAACAATCCCAGTTCCATCACCCACCCAGGATATCACTACTGTTAGTTGTCATTGTTGTTTCTGTTTTAATAAAAAATGTTTTAAGGTGTTTACTGTTTTTGTTGAGATGTATATATTTATAAGTTATTAAAGTATTATAATCCTACTAATTTTTTATCGATTATTGCTCTTTGAGATATTCCCTGTCTACAAACAGAGAAGAATAGGAATATTCTGTCTCCCTTTGCAGATAGTGAAGGATAGGTAATGCGGACCTTTTTCCCCCGTTGTAATCCGTCATGCCCTTTTTTTCTCCCCACTGATTGATTGATTGGCTGGACATTTATTGTTCAAGGAATAGTTCTCTCGAGGTATTCTCTGTTTGCAAATACCGTGGAATAGAAATATTCTGTCTAGTCTTTGCAAGTAGTGAAGGGTGGGTAATGCGGACCTTTGTCCCCCGTTGTAATCTGTCATGCCCATCTACTCCCCACTGATTGAGAAACTAGTTCCACCCGGACCATTTATTAGAGGTACATCATCTGGCTCAACCGGAGAGTACCCCTAATAAAGAAGACATATGTAAAAAATGAAGTAATCACTGTATCCTGTTAAACAGAAACTTTAGCACGAAACACACTTGAAAAGGAAGGGAAAGAAATCGAACAAAATCAGTAGGCCACTGATGAGTTTTTGACTTCGCTAGAAATAAGAAACATTAAAGTAGTGAAAGAAGCCAAGCTTGACGTTACGGCAGCCACGAGGTAGCTAAGCTCCGCCACCTCCCCACTGCTCCAAGCATGTCTGTCCCACCGCCCGCCACGCCCATTAACGGTAACATGAAATAGATACAAATCAGCAGATACCTACCCCCATTCCGGAAACTCCCGAAGTGCAACAGGGCCACGGTTACGCCCATCCGGAAGATGAGGCCTCGACACGTGCAGGGCGGGGCCCAGCTAACCGCCATCAGCCATGGCGTGGATGGCCCGAAATGTACTGGTCTCCCAATTCCCTTCTTCTGCCGCCTTGCAGGCCACGGGGGGGGGATGTCTTGCCTCTGCCTCCGACCCCCCCCGCCCTCTTATCGCCTGGTCCGGACATAACGGATATCAACGCCAGGTGTCGGCGTGGGGTGCGCTGGGAGGGAGAGGCGGCGCGAACGAGCCTCTCCCACCCCCCCAGGTGGGGGCCCCTCAGCTGCACCCCCAACGCTCCACTCACCCGACAAGGGTTCCTTCACTCTTGCGATGCAGCGGCGCTGCACTCACCCGACAAAAGGTCTCGTCCACTATTGCGAGGCAATGATGCTCCGCTCACCCAGCGGGGGTCTCGTCCACTGTTGCGGTGCAACGACGCTTCTGAGTTCAACTAGAAAATGAGTCCTGCGTCCAGAAACGTTCTCCTCAACTTTGAAGAGTCTATAAGAGCCACGGGGGCCCCCGACCCCCGCAGACACCCCCGATGGGAAATGACTGCCATGATCACCCACGGAACGACCACGACGTAGCCGCGGGATGTCGGCGCGCTCTTGCCGGCGCCGGCCTTAGTCTAGAAATGACCAAAATCCTGCAAGACTACCAACTTAATCAGTTCCGTTGGTACACCAGTATGACCCGGTAGGAGAGATTGTTGCCTCCCACCCCACTTTGACTGATGGTTCATGTCGGCAGTCCCCTCTGCTACCCTTCAACGAAAACTTTTGGACTGCCGAAAGAGGTCCCGGTCCAACCACGAGTTGGTGGAGACATTTTGACTATACTTGGACCTTCCTGACCTCACCCAAAATAGCGCCGGTACAAATGAAACTCTCAACTCCTTGTTGTGCCCCGATTGCTCAGCCTTGATATCATGAGATATGTATGCAGTTTTTAGCACATGAATTGATATGGAATAAGACTGATTATACGTTCGAAAAATGAATTGACATGGGACGGGTACTGATTACACGTTCGAACAATGAATTGATATTAAGTTCTAATGCATCATTGATTACTGTATTTATTATTGAAGGTTCGAATTGTCGACACTTTTGGTACTTGCTCACAATGAATTATCGATATGATTTTGTTGCACTTGTCGCACTTTTTACTATAAAATCAACGACCACTGACTCTCTGTTATGTTTTCCACAAATAAATACCCCCCCCCCATTTACAGTTCCAGCCTGCTCCGTGGCCGGCCCACGGGGTTGTAGGCCCGTATTTGGGCACCAACATTTTTATTAAAGGTTTTTGAAAAAGCAAACGTAGTTGTAACGCGTAGATTGGTAAGTTTCGAATAAATGGCCACTGTTTCCGATTTTTTTTTTTTTTTTTAAAAAGCAGGTGAAATAAAGCAGCTCAATTAGTTAAGGGTTAAAAAGTATAGTACGCAGAAACATTGAAAATATGAATGGTCCAGGTTTGTTGTACGTGTTTTTCATTTTTGTACAGCATAAAGCAATCGATAAAGATCCTGGTATTTAGCCTCTACTTTATATGCTACCTGTATCAGGGAAGTTGTTTTAAATGTCCCAAGCCACCCCGAACAAATGTGACCTGGCCCCCCTAGTACGAACGAAAACGACCCCGTACCACTGTAGGTTATCTCTCTTCCTCAAAAATGACAAAAATTACTTTCTAGGACGTTTTGGACATTGATGATTTTCATATGATCTATTTATTAAAGTAATACTCATCTCTCCGCATGAAATTAATTTTCCACATGCTACACAAGTCAATCTCATCTGCCTAAAGTTCTTTTACAGATTTGGGACCATTTCCCTTGCCTCTGACTCACTTATTGCTAAGTCATTGGTGGATGTTTTTGCCGGTCGGGGATTATCCACCAAATCTCGAAGTTGTGCTTTAGAATAATTAAGAGGGTGCCACCTCTCCATGTGCCGATGCATGGTATGATTACCATAGCTATATTTTTTTCGGTCCCTCTCGAGAGTTTTTTTTTTGCAGATGAGGCAGGTAACGAACCTGGCATTAACTTTCTTTTCATGAGAAGGAAAAGAAAAAAATTGCCAGATAAAATTCACTTTCACATGGGACGTTCTTGGCATTTCTTTCAGAAAATATTACATCACTGTGTCATTTCTTTGTCTATCCTGGTTAAAGCAATGTCATGTAAATAGTTCTTTAAAAAGTTTTTTTTAACGTGTTTACTTTGTTGGAGCGTTGTATATATTTATAAGTTATTAAAGTGTTATAATACTACTACTTTGTTGGAGTGCTATATATTTTTAATGTGACACATAATTGTGAAGACTTTGATGTACAAAAAGGCATCCCTGGAATCTTCTGCTTCAGGCTCGGTCCCACACACCCTTACAGTGAGAATCCCCTCCCCAATCACAATATAGGATCGTTATCAGATAGTAGGAACGCGTGTGGTGTGACGGACTCATGAGGTGGGTGCCTTGATCTACTGTAACTCCTTTGAACAGGGGTGATTCTTTACAGTTGGGGCCATAAACTACATCTGCAGGGCTAGGTGATAGCCTGGCACCGGCCTGGACAATCAGACACAAAGGAAGAGGAATGTCAGAGGGTGCGGTAGTGAATAGGGTGAAAGGGTGGTGTCGGGCGGGCACAGGGTGTGATTCTCAGGGAAGAGCAGCGCAGATGGGGGAGGTTTATGGCCAATGCATAAGGCAGAGAGCGGGGGTGACCAGTGCGTGGGGGAGATGCTTGCGAGGGTGGGGAGCCATGCTGAGGATCGGCGGCGTGCAGAGAGTGGGTCTGGTCAAGGCATCTAAAATGGCTGCCGTGCACGACAAAAGTGTGGCATTGGAAAAAAAACAAGATGGCGCAGACAATGTTTATCAATACGAATTAATTTATAACAATTATTTTTAACAATATATTTACTCGCAGTGTCAAAATGGCTTTCAACACTTCCTGATTTCCTTCGAATCGAACGTTAACAGAAGTCAAGCGGCAAAAAAAAAAAAAAAACGCTCACGCGCAAAACCCGGAAGACAAGTATCAACATATATGAGCCTCCTCAACCACCCTCAGAAAACATAGGGGGAGCCGCTCGCACACAGAGGTGTTTCCTGTATTCTTCCCTTGGACACTCGCTACTGGAGTAGCTGAACTCACAGCAAATTGCCCACTGCCGCCGAGGAAGGAGAGAAGAACAGCGAGGCCGCAGAGGAGGTGAGAGGCGCGGCCCCGGGACTGCGAGGGACAGCGTAATTGACATCAGCTGTCTCCTCTTCCCGAGGGTGCCGCGCCCCCTCCCAGTGCCCGCCCCCAGGCGTCTCAAAACCTCTCGCGGCCCCCGCTTTGCGGGAGCCGCTCGCACACAGAGGTGTTTCCTGTATTCTTCCCTTGGACACTCGCTACTGGAGTAGCTGAACTCACAGCAAATTGCCCACTGCCGCCGAGGAAGGAGAGAAGAACAGCGAGGCCGCAGAGGAGGTGAGAGGCGCGGCCCCAGGACTGCGAGGGACAGCGTAATTGACATCAGCTGTCTCCTCTTCCCGAGGGTGCCGCGCCCCCTCCCAGTGCCCGCCCCCAGGCGTCTCAAAACCTCTCGCGGCCCCCGCTTTGCGGGAGCCGCTCGCACACAGAGGTGTTTCCTGTATTCTTCCCTTGGACACTCGCTACTGGAGTAGCTGAACTCACAGCAAATTGCCCACTGCCGCCGAGGAAGGAGAGAAGAACAGCGAGGCCGCAGAGGAGGTGAGAGGCGCGGCCCCGGGACTGCGAGGGACAGCGTAATTGACATCAGCTGTCTCCTCTTCCCGAGGGTGCCGCGCCCCCTCCCAGTGCCCGCCCCCAGGCGTCTCAAAACCTCTCGCGGCCCCCGCTTTGCGGGAGCCGCTCGCACACAGAGGTGTTTCCTGTATTCTTCCCTTGGACACTCGCTACTGGAGTAGCTGAACTCACAGCAAATTGCCCACTGCCGCCGAGGAAGGAGAGAAGAACAGCGAGGCCGCAGAGGAGGTGAGAGGCGCGGCCCCGGGACTGCGAGGGACAGCGTAATTGACATCAGCTGTCTCCTCTTCCCGAGGGTGCCGCGCCCCCTCCCAGTGCCCGCCCCCTCCTCATAGACTCTAAACCAAGGGCTACAACGCGCATCGCGGGACGCGCGCGGGACGCAGCCCGGGGCGAAGCCCGGGCCAAGGGCGGGCCCGTTGTTGCCCGTTAGTGACCGGCAGAGACCGGACCGGGCCATCCCCCTTTTAACATTGATATCGCAGCCAACAGACACCAGTATGTCACCGAAAACTAGGAGCTCTACAAAGACTAAATCTAAGCACGTACAGGAGGTTGCTCAAATCACGGGTCCCATTGACCTGTTTATAACACGGACTCACGAGGTAATAAACAAGAGTATCGCCCTGATGGAGAAAAGAGTGTCACTAGACCTCTTGAATGCAAACGCAAAACGTTCCTCCCTAGGCGCCATAGCAAATGCTACCTCTCCAATTCAGTTTAACTCACAAAATTGTTCCCTTCCCGTGACTCTATCAGCTCCTGACATAAACACTATAAACACCGTGCCATCAATAGTGGATCTGTCTGTAACACAATCTGAGTCAGACCCTTCGCAATCCACAGACGACCTGGAAGCAACCCCAGATTTGGCGATTTGCCAAACCCAGGGGGAAACAAGTGCAAATATGAACCTCTACCCCCAAGGAGTAAGGGAAGGAGCTATCCCAAAACAAAGAAATACAATACTTTCCGGAAATACAGATACCATCGCCCCCTGTCTAGATCATGTTCCAACTCACGTACACTCCACAACCCAATTAAACGCGCTGCCTCCCCCTGTAACCAATTTGCCACTCTCGAAAACCCCAACTGAGGTTCCTGAAAACTCTTGCCGAACATGCAAAGTTACTGCGCAAGTTCTGACGACAATAAAAGACCTCCTTTTTCAGCACCTAAAACCCATTCAACTCAGTATTAGAAATGTAGAAGCTCAGTTGAACATAATTTCTGCGACACTCCTTGACACTAATACGCGCATAGAAGTAAAGGGCCACCGAAATCCATCACAGCTACCCAAAACACAAACCCAAGTGCAATCACGCAAAGCAGCAAACCGTCCAAATCCAAATACTATACCCCAAAAAAGCCATCACCAAAACTCCGTAAGTCAAAATCCGCCACCTCTAATGCCCAAACCACAACGGAGTAATACCCCGGTTGCACCAAATAACCAACCGAAAAATCCAAACCCAGCTATCCTAGAGACCCCAGGAACAGTGGCAAATAATAATAATATAAACAAGGCCCGCTCGGATAAAGAACCAGTTTCCCTCCCACTAAAACCAGCGGCCTCTCAGCCGTCCCCAGGGAACACTACGAAAAAACCACCTGCAGCAAGACGCCCAGTACATTTGCCCCCAGGTGCTACCCCTTATACAATAGTTCTCACAGGCGTACCTGAGAAAACTGACGACACTCCTGAAACTGCATGGTCACTTAAGAACAAGGTCATGCAGTGGCTAAGTATAAACAGGCCCTTAGAGTCCCACATCTCGGGAGGAATCTCCAAAGCCCGTAGGGTAGTCTGGGTAGGCAAAACCACGAAAACAATCCGCGGAGACTGCATCATAGTAACATGCAGAGATCCCTCCGCAGTGGATTATATTTGTTCCTGGCCATCTCTTGAAAAAAAGGGAGGGATTGACGCTCGTCATCTCTCGTTCTTTTACCCCCCAGCGAGGCAGTATCGTAACACCGCGCCCTGGTCATGGCACCAAACTCCCAGGGAACCTTGGAACCAGGATCCATGGGATTACCAGGAGTACACCCATGAGCATGATGGTAGAAACGGGCCGAGAGAACGGCCGAGGCAATATTGGCAAGAAAGACCCTATCAGCCCTATGAAGGCTGGCAGGGCTTTCCGACTCAAAATCGCTTTGACTGTTTGGAGATGGTCGATTGACCACCCAGGGAGGGATCCAGCCACGTGAAACCCCACTCCCCAACCCAACCAGTAAATCCAGCACAATATCCAATAATTTCAGATTTTCCTCCCGAACAAAATAATAATCCACCACAGAAAGCACCAGCTACTAGCAAGAACGCCTCGACAAAAGCCGCACAAGCAAATTCTCTTTTAGAAGGCGAAACAAGTTTTGGCTCGTGCCATCAGCCAATAGCAGCCTCTAGGGCCCTAGCCGAACTTCAGGCTATCCCACGAGAATCATTAGAGAATATGCCTGCAAACACTTTGCCAACCCTATCAAGCACTTCAACGGCCACTGTGAAACTGGGTGCCTCGATCGCATACTGGAACATTGCAGGTTTGATTTCAAAAATAACATCATCTTCATGGCTAGACACAGCAAAGCAACACCATATACTGTGTCTGCAAGAAACCTGGTGCACAACTCCACTACATCTCGCAGGTTATAAAACCATTTTCACCCAGGCAGTACCCGGAAATATGGGCAGACCAAAAGGGGGGCTCGCAACCCACATCTCCAATACTCTCCCATTTAGAGTGAAATTGCTAAAGGAGGCACCCACCTTTCAAATTATTCAAATTACGCAGGCCTCCCAGTCAACAGCACTTGCAGCCAGTAAATTCATACTCATAAATTACTACAATAACTTATCCTCTTTGGAATGTTGGTCCAACTTAGTCGAGTTAGCCGCATTCCTAATCTCCCTACAACATGACAATAAAACTACTCCTACATACTATATCTGGGGCGGTGATTTCAACTCTCCTATGTGCACGAACCACAAAAATGGCAATTGCGGTCTCCAGAACGAACTTGGTAATCCCATTCCCCACTTCGCACATTCGCTATGCGGAAACAAACTAAATGAAATCCTCTTCTCCTTAGATTTGGACTTCGTAAATGAATTAGTCGATCCGCAGTGTGACTATCTGCCCACCTTCCACGGGCGAGGCTGTGCTACAACTATTGATTATATAATAACATCAAATTCACTAAAAGGTCAACTAACGAACTATGAAATTGGGACCAACCCAATAAGTGATCATTATCCGCTCAGCGTGACAATCAACATGTTGCAAGAAGGAGCTCACCCCGCAAAGCCTAGCACCCTTGAACAACACCTAGTGTCCATGAAGAAACTGAACGGGTACACAATTAAATGGGCAAAGATCGACCCTGCAGAGATGACACAGAGGATTTGTGAAAAAACTCACCACCTGCTATCCAGATGTATGTCTCCAGAAGAGCCGCCAGAAACGATTATCAGATGCTTCCAAAAGATCCAAGACACAATAAGGGACGAGCTATTTGTTAACCTAAAAAACAAGACTAAGCTCCCGACCACGAGGTGGTTTGATTCCACCTGTCGAAAGGCACTCACAGCCCTAAAAGAAGCCTTGCGTAAGCCTACGAGAGACTCGGATGAAATCTCCCAATTGAGGAAAAACTACAATTCTGCTCGGAAAGACCGGAAAAATCAGATCAAACGAGACCTTTGGCTGCGCTTACATGACAGCGCCCAAAGGAAAGACAGCACTACATTCTGGGAAGTCGTCAGATCTCCATTTATGGCCAACAGTACCGATCACGACCATCTTGATGTGGCAATAACGGAGGCCGAATGGGTTCACCATTTTTCCAAAATCTTTGGAAATCCACACGACACACCATCAAGTACACCAATCACTGACTCTCGTGCGGAGCAAAATGATATCTACCCGATCAATATACGTTTTTCCCTAAATGAAATCACAAAAGCAATCAAGGCCTCAAAAACTGGAAAGGCCCCAGGACCCGATGGGGTCCCAATGGACCTGTTCCTTTACGACGTGGACTTTTGGTCGAAAATAATCTTGCGGGTCATGTCAGCAGCTGCCTCAACCGGCCTCTTCCAATCTTGGTCTACCTCAATTTTACTACCAATTTTTAAAAAAGGCGACCGCAATGATCCAGCATGCTACAGACCAATTTCCCTTCTGGACTCCATGGGTAAGATCGCAGGCCGACTACTCCTGGACCGACTGCAATCCTGGGCCCGGGAGCATAACATCATAACCGACCTGCAATATGGTTTCCAGAAGGGACTTGGAACTGTGGAGCAGGCCCTCAACCTTGTCCTTTTGGCCGGAAAATACGCCCGTGCCAAAGGAGGAAACATTTTCCTTGTTTATGTCGATTTAAGCGCGGCATGTGACTGTGTCCAGCATACGAAGCTTTGGAAACTATTATCAGACCTTGGTGTGGACCCTCCCATACTAACTTTCCTAAGGGAACTCTATTCAAACGCGGAGGGTCGAGTCCGATTTGGCACCAGTGGAGAACTGTCACGTCCCTTTCAAATAAGGAAGGGAGTAAGACAGGGATGCGTACTGGCCCCATTCCTGTTCAACCTATACACAAACGGGCTCGAACAGGCAATGCTGGAAGGGTGCCAGGACCTCCCACAGATAAATCGTCGGCCGATACCCACTCTTTTATACGCTGACGACTCAGTAATTTTAGCACGTACCCCAAATCAACTTCAGTTACAACTTGACAAATACATTTCATTTATGGACTCACTTGATCTTAAAGTTAATATTAAAAAGACATTCACAATGACAATTGGCCCAAGGACAAAAAAGTCAAAACCCATAATGGTCAACAACAGCAGACTTGAAAAAACCTCGGTATATCCATACCTGGGCATTTTAGTGGATGATGTAATGAACTGGCAAAAGGCAATTGAAGCCAGAAACCTACACTTTCGTCGAGCGTCATCTGCACTAACCTCCTTTTCGAGGAAAATGGGGAAACCGGCACCTTCTGAACTTTTAACTATATATTACGCAAAATGCCACAGCGTGGCTACTTATGGAGCTGGAATATGGGGTCACGGACGTGTCGACCAGCTCCAGGTCACCGAAAATGCCTTCATAAAGTATATTTTAGCCCTCCCACAGAGCTCCCCGATATTTGCCTCACATCGGGAGCTAGGCATGGACTACATCATCGACACCATACGGTGCCAGCCAATTTTACTGTGGCATCGGATATGGTGCAATCCTGAATGCAATTTAACCCGCTCCCTTATTACTGACTGTCTAGGCCTGACAAACTGGCGGAAAATCCCATGGTTAAACTACGTATGTAATTTCTTTAGAGATATGGAGTGCGAACAGTACTTCGATGAGCCTCCGTCAGTGGAAGATATCTCCAGGAAAAAATTAAAGCAAATGTGCTTAGGGCACCTGAGAGACCTCCGCAATCAGGCAGAGATCATCAAATCGCAAAATGAAAAAATATGTCTCCAACAACAGGGAAAAACCATACAGCCTTATTTGACATATTTTCTGTCCAATTATGAAAAGTACCTTCTTACTAGACTACGTTTTGATGTATTTTTTCGGCTGGTGTCTTTTCCGGAGACACAGAACTGGTCCCTTAACCTGATGAGGTGTCCTTGCGACGGAGTATCGACACAAAATACGATCCACGTAGTACTCTTTTGCAAGTATTATAACTCAGCAAGAAAGACATGGATCATTCCGATTCTTCGTTCCAGTGGACTAAGGCATTCCTACCCAGCACTCTCCTATATACAATCCTTAAAAACCCCACATGAAGCCAAATGTATAGCGACCTTTCTTAAATCAGTGATAACTATGCGACGTAATATCCCTAGTTAAATTGATAAATTATAATTACAATGAATGTTTCTACTGTTTTAAAACGTTCCCTTTTCTTTTCTTACCTATAATGATTCAAATTCTTGCACAATTTTGTATTTTTACGTATTTGAAACCTTTTTAAAAACTGTACTTTTTATGGTTATTGAAGTTTATAACCGAATAAAAGTTATTGAAACTGAAACATAGGGGGTCAGGATACGTCTCCCAAACCCCCTTATACCCAATACTCACATTGCTTTTCCTCCATCTTGTAATTTAATTAAATCGAAACACAAAATGACAAAATTCCCGTTTCGCTACCAGTTTGCGACCCGGTTCGTGAACCGAGAATCGCTTCTACCGCAAAAAATCAAATTTTATTTATTTGCCCCACGGGACCCTTTAATAACCCCAACATCATTCCAAGGGGGTCAAGAGGAGTCTACCTTGCCCCTTTCATTAAATTCCCCCTTCGTTTTTCTCCTCCTCTTGTCTCTCGATCCTACCGAGAGACAAGATGGCGGCCGCACCGGACTGTTTAGAATGGTGACAGACACCGGAGAGCCAATCAGCTTCGCTTCGCAAAGCTCCGTTACGCGAAAAGTACGCGATCTGGAGCGCTATCCGGGACGCTGTCACAGATATATCTGTTTATTTAAATGTTAATTTCTCAAAATCCACTGGAGCACATATATTGAGACCCAGCAAAGGCACATCGGGCTAACAGTCCCTACAATTTTGCCAAGTTTCGTGTAAATCCATTCAGCCGTTCGAGCTAAAAGTGAGGCCAAACGCCCTATGGAAAAATGAATGGGAAAAACGCGTTTTGGGACCCCCCTGTTTTCTCGCCCCCCCCTTGACGAAACCCCCCCAAATTCTCAGGGGCTGCTCAGAAACAGAATTTGCCATTTTCCTGAAAATTTCAGCCGATTCTGTCCACAAACGGCAAAGTTATTAGACATAGAATTTTCAAAAGTTCCATAGAGAAAAAATCCTAACTATATATACCTACTGGCGACCGCCAGTAGGTAATGTATGTATATATATATATATATATATATATATATATATATATATATATATATATATATATATATATATATATATATATATATATATATATATATATATATATATATATATATATATATATATATATATTCCTCATCACATTCTTTGTCTGACAGGGGTCCTGTGTTGCTACTTTGCATTAATCTGTTTAGCTATGCACAGCATCCACTACTCACCGGTCCACTTTTGGCGATTTATATTATGTATAGTAAATGCAAATAAAACAAGGAGTATACATTGAATCCTCTCTGTTTCATTTGCATATAGCTCCTTGCATGGACGTTACCAGGTTTCTAAGCGCAGTGTTTGCCAAGAATGACTGAATTAGTTGGTTATGCCTGATTCAAACTCCAGGCTTCACGGTTGCGGGAGTCAAAGACCACATTCCCGTCTCTTATAAAACAGAATTCCATTTTACAGGACTCACTGCAACAGATATGCAAGTCAAGGGGATTTAAGCAAGTGCTAATACTCTCAACTCGATTGCTCATAGTTTGTCAATTTCACAAAGGCGAAGGGTGAAGTTAGCCCCTTAATTTGAAAGGTGCCCACAGATCTTAACCAGTAAGTTATGAATGCACTGAGCATTTCGACCTTCAGTACTTCAGAGTTGCACTCATGGATGCGGAACATCTTATTTTACGTAGTCATGCTACAGGGGAGCAGTTACTCCAAAAGCGGCAGCTAAAGGGGCAGATTTACGTTGCTTGATGCATCTCTGCAAATCGGCAGAGATGCGCCAGGAAAGATACGGCATGCAAGTTCATCCTTGCGCCACCCATGATGCGCCGCATTTATAATGCGGCGCACCATGGCGCAGGAATGAACAGATGCGTGTCGCATCTTGGGCGTAAAGTTGGCGGAGTGCTGAAGTTGTGTTGCGTGCGGCACGCAACTCCAGCACTTTTCCAACTTGCCCTATCTTTAACGTGGTGCGTCAAGCCTTACCCCTGCTTCAAGCAGGCGCAGGGTTTTGACGCATCAATCTTGTACATTTCACTGAGTCCCTTTTCAGGGGCGCTCCTGCGATGGAACGACCCCCCCCTGCGATGGAACGCCCCCCTGCACCAGGACGCATACATGAAACCTGACGCAGGTTTCATGTGGCGCAGGGCCTTACACCGTGACGCATCTCCATCGATGCATCAGGTTGTAAATTCCTCGTAGGGATGCACCAAGTTCACGCCTTATTATTATTATTATTATTATTATATTTCTTATATAGCGCCAGAATCGACCCCCGAAGGGGTATCTCCGCGCTTGCCTTGGGAACCCGTCCTGGTTTTTCCCTGTGAGATAGCCCCTACAGGGCATCCCCAAGGTGAAAGCCAGGCATCCCGCCGCGCGGGGGCCGTTGTGGAGATTAAGCAAGCTTAATGCCCAGAGTTGCAGAGTGTGAACCCATGATTAGGTCAGGCACCGAAGCGATAATTATCGAGTCCGTGGACATTTGAGCTCAACACCCTGCCGCGTCGGGAATCGAACCCTGGTCCCGGGTCTGACCTCTGCTTCAGGGTCTGCCTGCTCTAAACAGTGAGCCACACTTCTCCACACGTCTCCGCCTTGCGTGACGCAACACGTAAACGTGGCGCAAGGGGCTTGTAAATCTGCCCTTTGGATTTACACGCACAGGTCGAGGGCAGCATGGAAAGCAGCGAGCTCCTGGCGCACGCACAGGTCCAGGGCAGCATGGAAAGCAGCTAACACCTTGTGCGCACAGGCCCAGGGAGCATGGAAACCAGCGAGCTCCTGGTGAACACGAGTCTAGGGCAGCGTGCTCCTGGCGCACACACAGGTCCAGGGCAGCATGGAAAGCAGCTAGCTCCTGGCGCGCACAGGTCCAGGGCAGCATGGAAGGCAGTGAGCTCCTGGCACACACACAAGTCCAGGGCAGCATTGAAAGCAGCTAGTAACTGGCGCGCACACAGTTTCAGGGCAGCATGGAAAGCAACTAGCACCTGGTGCGCACAGGTCCAGGGCTGCATGGAAAGCAGTGAGTTCCTGGCGCGCACAGCTCCTGGGCAGCATGGAAAGCAGCGAGCTCCTGGTGCGCAAAGGTCCAGGGCAGCATGAAAGGAAGTAGTCAGAAAGAAAATCCTCTTAAGGCAAATAATTATAACCAGGCAACAACTCCCATCATAACCAATCAATCACCAGAACAAAACAACAACACCCTCAGAGGCCAAGTGTTCACAATTATAGAGATATTTCTTTTAATTAATAAAAAAATTCATACAGAAGATAATCAAGCAATTATTCAAAAGTTAAAAGCATTCTTCAAAAAGTTAAAAACATTCAAACATTGTTTACACATATTTAATACTGTGGAGAACCTGCAAGAAAGATAATTTCTTATCGATAATGTAGGGAAAAAATATTACATCTAGATCATTCGTTCTACATAGAATTGTTGTTCTGAGTACTTGATTAGTAAGAATAATGAATGTCTCCACAATCTACAGTCTGCCTACAATCTACAGTCTTGCGTTGACGCGTTTCGGTGGATATCTCTGATTTAAAACCACCTTCTTCAGGACAAGAATTAGCATCTCCCATATAGAATTTTCAGTCTGTCTTGGTGATGCAAAACACATCCAGGTTAGTTGCAGGCAAGGAGCCTTGCACAATAGTGTCGGAGGATTTGTAAATCTCTCACCAAGGCCGTGCTCTATATCTGGCAAAACAATCTGCCAACTATCAATCCTGATACTTCTAGGACAAAGTTGTAGAAAGGCACATATATCTTCTCAACTTGTTTGAGTGTATAGCTTCTTGAATGTATGATCCTCAAATCATGAACTTTAGGACTGTTATATCCTTTCACAGTTCATTAGTTTCCCCTACACGAGCAATCCGGCCTCAAATGGGGTAGCTTCTCCATGGTTTAGGAATTCCCGAGATCAAACACTATCATATGGGTCCATGTGTTATGTGGTACAGAGTAGAATTTTTAACCCAGGGTCACAGCATGGGCATAGCGCCAAGCAGCCAGCTTCTGCCGCACACACAGGTTCAGGGCAGCATGTAAAGCAGCGAGCTTCTAGCGCGCACGCAGGCTTAAGGCAGCCTGAAAAGCAGCTGGCTTTTGGCGCGCACAGGTCCAGGGCAGCATGGAAAGCAGTTAGCTCCTGGCATGCACAGGTCCAGGGCAGCATGGAAAGCAGCAAGCTCATGGCGCACACAGGTCCAGGGCAGCATGCAAAGCAGCGAGCTCCTGGCGTGCACAGGTCCAGGGCAGCATGGCAGGGAGCGAGCTCCTGGCACGCACAGGTCCAGGGCAGCATGGAAAGGAGCTAGCTCCTGGTGCGCACAGGTCCAGGGCAGCATGGAAGGCAGGGAGCTCATGGCACACACAGGTCCAGGGCTTCATGGAAAGCAGTGAGCTCCTGGAGCGCGCACAGGTGAGGGCAGCATGGAAAGCAGCGAGCTCCAGACGTGCACACAGGTACAGGACAGCATGGAAAGCAGCGAGCTCCTGGGGCACACACAGGTCTAGGGTAGCATTGAAAGCAACAAGCTGCTGGCACGCACTCAGATCCAGGACGGCAAGAAAAGCAGCGAGCTCCTGGCGCACACACAGGTCCAGGAAAGCATTAAAAGCTGCGAGGTCCTGGTGCAAACACAGGTCCAGGGTACCATTGAAAGAAGCAAGCTTCTGGTGCACACACAGGTCCAGGGTAGCATTGAAAGCAGCAAGCTCCTGGCGCACACATAGGTCCAAGGTAGCATGCAAAGCATCGAGCTCCTGGTGAACACACAGGTCCAGGGTTGCATTGAAAGCAGCGAGCTCCTGGTGCACACACAGGTCCAGGGTAGCATTGAAAGCAGCATGCTCCTGGCGCACACATATGTCCAGGGAAGCATGCAAAGCAGCAAGTTCCTGGCCACACACAGGTCAAGGGTAGCCCTGAAAGCAGCGAGCTCCTGGTGCACACACAGGTCCAGGGTTGCATTGAAAGCATCGAGCTCCTGGTGCACACACAGGTCCAGGGTAGCATTGAAAGCAGCATGCTCCTGGCGCACACATATGTCCAGGGAAGCATGCAAAGCAGCAAGTTCCTGGCCACACACAGGTCAAGGGTAGCCCTGAAAGCAGCGATCTCCTGGTGCACACACAGGTCCAGGGTAGCATTGAAAGCAGCAAGCTTCTGGTGCACACATAGGTCCAGGGTAGCATGCAAAGCAGCAAGCTCCTGGTGCACACACAGGTCCAGGGTAGCACTGAAAGCAGCATGCTCCTGGCGCACACATAGGTGGCATACAAAGCAACGAGCTCCTAGTACACACACAGGTTCAAGGCAGTATAGGAAGCAGAAAGGGGCATATGAGACCTTTTCTGTTGGTCCTGGGGCACCCAGTGGTTACTGATGACATAAGCAATTGCACTCAACAAACTCAATGTACTATAGCCTTGAAACATGTATGTTTTTTAAAAATTATACATAGAAATAAATGCCAGCTAAAATGAGTCATACCTCTTAGTCTTCCTCTCTACCTCAAACTGCACATCTGTCCATTGATATGTTCCTAGGTGCATGTAGGAAAGTAGGATCTGTTTTTATGGTTACCCCCACTTTTAAGTCTCACGTAGCGATGCAGCGCATGCGCTGTCGCTTACGATATCTATTGTCGTCGATGTTGCTTCCCAAGCGGAGGTGGAAGCTCCCCCCATGTTTCCCATGGGTGCGCTTGGAAAAATCTGTGCTTTTAATTGGTAGGGAGGCATGTTTTGTTGCCTCCCTGTCTCCTGTTCGCCGTGCCTGCCCAGACAGGAGATGTGCACGCGTACAGCTCACAGTGTTTCAGCACAGCGCGTGCATGGCACGCTTTCACTTTCCTTCATTCCCTCCCTCGTTGGCTCCAGATCATCTTGGAAGCTTCCGGGGACCATGCACAGGGTCAGCAATCTCGGAGCCTGTATTTCTCTGTGAGTGCTGGTTTCCTTGTTTTACTACCCCCTTCTTGACTCTGTTCCGCAGCCCGTGTTTCTTTCTGAGTGCCGGTTTCCTTGTTTTTACATGCTGTGTGGTATTCTATTGGGGCCCGAAAGCCCCGGGAGGCTGGTATACTTTGTTCCTAAGGTGTGACACGCCCGTCCAACGAGTGAGACATGCAGCGATTGGTGTAGTTTGACTTTAATATAATAACAGCACACGTGACCCTTGGGGTTTTACCTCTTCTCTGTAAGAGCCCAGGCCGCTGACCCTGGGCTGAGCTGAGATTGGCCAAGCTACTTTCCGTGTACTGAGAGTCACGGCTGGAATTCTTATGTCCCTGGAGTAAGGGATACTCTGGGTGCAGACTCTGTATTTGGAGAAGGTCATGGGTATTCATGAGTCTCAGTAAATGCTTAAAACGCATATTTACTTTTTTTTGTTTTTTTTTTATAAACAAGGCCCCCTGAGGCCGAAACGCATCATCTATTTATGGTGCAATGAACTGGGTTTATCTTTGTGAGCTGAGGGAGCGGAAAACTATTTCAATGGACTTATAATTGCTACCAAACTGGTCCGTTGGTCAACAGCCAATCATGTCAACATTTTCCAGTTTACTTACCTGATTGTCTGTTCAAACATTCACCAGATTGTAGTGCCTTGCTCGTCGATGATGTGATTTATTGTTAAATATTGCAAGGCTTTGCTTGTTGAACAAGTCTGATTTGTTGAATACCCAGAGCTTGCTCAAAGCTTAATTCCTTTCCTTTTACATCAGATGTCACAGTAAACATTTCCCATCTCTGGGATAAGTCGCATCTCTTGCTGTGACTGCAGGACAAAGCAGTCACCAGGCAGGCTCACCAGACGGCTTCCATTCACTGTACTCCAGTTGTTGAGTCCTGGATTTCACTTACTAAATCTGTGCTATCCAGTGAGTCAGGTCAAGAAATCCAAGAGCTTTGTTTCTACAATGCACAAACTTTAAATGAAAGCCCTTCACTTTCAACATTGTGTCCTAATGGCCTAGTGTCATCTTGTGATTTCACGGTCTTTTTAGCTTGTTGTACAAGGTCATTTCTTGTGCGTGTGGGAAACTTTGCAGCAGTGGAGCAGAGTAACATGGACTGGTCTGGGGCCTTGGGACTCAACAAACCAGTTGTAGATGTGTATCAAGGGTTTTACATGTCAAAGCTAATGAGCTTCTTTGATGGCAGCTCTGTCACCAGTCTGCACAAATGTCCACATTGTTGACACAACAAAACTCACACACAATTGTGTCTCAGCCCGGGCTGCTGCAGCTGAAGCTGCTGTGGGCTCGGCTGGGCAGTGTCTGTAGTATCTCCAGCACACCTCAAGTTGTTAACAGGTCTTTAACCCGTTGCGTACGTGCGTCGTCCAACAGCCGTTGCGAGCACTACCTTCGTAGTGCTGCGCACGTCCGTTGGCCGACGTGGTCCCACCCGCGCACAGAAACGTCCGCACTGCGGCAGATTCTACGCCCCGGTAAAAGGGTTAAAGACCATTTGTATATCTTTGTAAAGGGGAACATCCTTTACAACGCAACTTTTACCACGCAGTGCCTTTACAACGCGGTATTTACAACGCAAACCATTACAACGCATTGCACTGGGGGCGTTCTAGGATAGGGAATAAGTTTGATTTACTATCCAAAACCTTCCCTAGTGTCCACGGGGACTGGTGTTGGAATAGTAAATTAAACTTTTCACTATCCAGCACCCCAAAGCGCTATGCGTTATAAAGGTTTGCGATGTAAAAACCGTGTTGTAAAGGCATGCGTGGTAAAAGCATGCATTGTAATGTCATACATCCCTTTGTAAACTGGTTACCCAGGCTTAGTTTTTTTTTTGGTTCCGGTACCCACTGCGCCCCCAGTTTGCCCATTCTTTACTTTCACTGCCGTAGTGTGAGAATGAATTTCATATGAAGATGGCCGTCTGGTAGGAGCTCGCTGTTATAGCTCCAAGCACTCAGGATTCAAAAAAGCAAATAATCCTGGTTAGTGCCAGTCAAGAAACGAAAAAAAACAAAAAAACGGTACAGAATTTACGAGTAACAGGATTACTGGATTTCTGGACTACGAGTATCAGGATTATATATAAGAGCAAGACCAAGCGGATTAACACACCACAGCGTCGCCTAATTTGACATAGACTTGACAAAGACCAAAGAGTGAGCGAGTAGCCAATCGCTGAGTCTACACAGCCCCCGAGTCTCTGGTGCGACCAAGGATCGGCGATTTAGACTTGTGACAGTGCCTATGTTCACATGACCCGATCATCGACGGGCAAGAGTGCCGGATACCTAGCGGCGAGGTCAACCTGCCCTGGGTGCCCCCAAGACGAGGCGGCAGGCTGAGGACAATGCCGATGAGGTGAGCGGAAATAGTGGGACCCCCCTCAGGCGGCGATGCAGGATATCGTCCAGGTGGCATAAGTTGGGCCACCGCGTTCTTTGGAGGAGTGTGGCAATCAGTCCTGGGTGTGGCGGGAACTGGACCCTTGCGATCCACGGCAGGAGCAGGTAAAGGCATTGGGAGCCAAGCGGCGCGGTGCACCGCAGTGCGCATCCTAGTGCCGGCAGAAGGAAGCTGATATAGAGAGCAAGACAAAACAATGAGTATAACACATAATTACATGAAGCAGGGAACACTCAACTTAATGACTTAGCGACCTTGTTTCCACTGATGCCCAACTGAACCCACAACCACCAAAGACGGGCCCGTTGTCAGTATGCAGCTCGAGGGGGGCTGGGAACATTGGGATTACGGTGACACCTCTGTTGCCTTACATTTTTTTTCTCATCCAGTCTGGGATTACTATAAACTCACTTAGACTTTTAATTGGTTCGGACTCGCCTTCCCTGTGACTATTTATCAAAATGGCTGCACATAGAAACAACAAGTATGTAGGGTCCACCCTCGGGCACTGTACACTCTTGTCCAGAGTCTAACTACCCTGTAATCACAACGGAAAGAGGACTATCGACTCACATGGAGAAAGGGAAAAAGAAACAACATCTCTCCAGGCCAACCACAGTCCATAGAGATAGATATAGGACTGCACAGAGGAAGACACAGGACTGCCTCACGATCTAGGAGACCCTTCCACAAAAGAGGCGGCCATCTTAGAATGACTCTTCTACAAAGACACAACACATCTCCAATGATCGCCCTACCTACACATCGCAGGCTAGAATCTTTTGGTAAAGTGCTCTCAACATAATCTACCTCTAGCCTATCCCCATCCTACCTCGTACCTAACGCCCTCGCTATATTAATTAGGGTTCAAGATCCACCCTCCCCAACCAGACCGGAACCTATTCACTACCTCAGCCACTGCTTCCCCTTCCTATAGTCACCCCCCCAGCCCATCACAAGGGATAGCTCGCACCATACTAGGAGCACCACACACACTTTATCCTCAAAGCATCCCCTAAACCCATGCATATCATGGAGCTCACGGGCACACATACCTACACCATCATCTACCCCCCACCTATCAAGAAACTCAGCCAATTGTTTTAAGCATACGTTTATAAAACTTCACCCCGAAATACCCTTCACAGACACCTACTTCTCTATTAACAATGGACACACAACTTTCGACATAATTTTCCATCCGAAGCGAAGGGCGCAATGGATAAAAGCATTTCCAACCCTATTTGCGACCTCATCCATTAGGAAAACCGCACATGGTCTAGTTATCTACATCGCCCCTCCCAGCTCTTCCAAGCAACTGCAACCATCACCATTTACAATAACGGAAACCATCCTCATGCAATTCACCGACCGTAGCTTAAACAGCCTGGATAACAGCTTTCCTCTTATTAAAGTGCAAGCATCGAAAGCCCAAACTGACACCCAGGCTACCTACACAACCTCGACATACTTTACCCCATCGTCTACCCCATTGACAGCAACGCCCCTGCACTATCACTATCCCAACCATCATCCACCCCTGCTGTTAGCCACGCCCTACCACGGACCCAACCACCATCCCACCCTTATGCTACGTCCAATCAGAACACACAACACATCACTCCACCACACACTCCCCACATCCAGGTATCTATATCACATCGGCCTTTATGCACCTTGGAGAAACAGGCCACGACCACTCCACCTGACCTACACATGATACTCCCTCTCAATACAACGGCGGCAGCATACACACCCCTAACCGATATCGATTCCCCCTTACTCGCGAGCACAGCAGCTCCCCATGACAACATCCGTCCCCACATAACCCACAGTCCTGCTACGCTATCCCGCTACGTACTTACACCAATGGTTCCAATGCTTCCATCATCCCCCAGCACAGCCCACCTCATCCAGTTCAGTTTTCAAAATGTAGTAAGTCTCTTTACTTCCACAATGAAGACACACTGCCCCCGGAGCATTCTAAGGAATTGGACTCAGTCCCATTCCCCCACCCTCATCCCACCCGCCTACTTCTTCAGTCCAACCGTCCACATACACAACTCCTCCTGCTACATACACCCCCCAATTCAGCTTATTTCCCTCTGCTCATTCCGCAAGTCAGCCATCCATTTCCACTAATCACACATCTATTCCCACAACACCCCCCTCCACCCCACTCATACTGCCACCCGACCTCAAGCTGGACCAGGTCACAATGCACCCATCTATTGCTTCATCACAGCCGACAGCCTTACTCATAGCCACAACAGACCCCAGACTTGATGAGATCATGATCTCACTACATCATATCAAGGATGAAATCCTTGCAGTCAAGGAGCTAGTAACAAAACAACCATGGTTCACTAGAACCATAAGGCAGCCTATAGCAAGCGAACTCCGGAAGCACCCAACAGCCACCTCAAAACCTATGTTACCCACTTGGAAATCTATTACCTCTCATAATAAATCAACCAGCCCAAACCGAAGCTCCAATCCTCTCTCAGAGCACGATCTGCGTTCTTTACTTCACTCATATGAACACGCCCTCCTGAACCCTATCCTGCCCTCTCCCATGACTATCCCAATTATCCTTCCCAATCCACACAGGGCTAGTAAACATAACTCAGAGGAGCTATGGACAACAATCTAAGAAGAGTCCCCATCATCCAGGAACCTAGTCCTCCCGTATCACGCCCGTCTCAAATGCATCCTCTTAAACTGTAGATCGGCCGTTAGACACGCAGCTGACATGGCTGACCTCATTCTCACGCAAGAACCAGACTTGATAATGTTAACCGAAACCTGGTTAAAGGAATCCTCTCCTCATCTCCGATCATTGACATTCTAGTAACCCTTAACTACGACATCATCAGATTGGACAAAACCGATAAGATAGGGGGTGGCATCGCCTTATACATCGTTGTAATATCTCAGTTAACTGAGCCATTTCACCTGTATTCCCTTCCTGCAAATACATTTTTCTCAACATCACCAATAATCGCAACCCATTATGCTCCTTACACACCATATATCATCGGCCAGGCAATAACCTAACCTTCTCTGAGCACCTCATGGACATGATGTCAACAAATGCCGGTCGCCAAAAGACCTATTGCATTGCAAATGCTTGTTTTATAGAAGTCTTGTTCACTTGGTGGTTCATTGAATCAGTGTGGTTGTGATACGAGTGTCACTGTGATTACAACTTTTGGAAAAGTTTAGAGAAAAACGACAGTCTCCAGAAAAGTGCACAGGAAAATGGATAGAGCTTTTCAGGGCTGCCTTAGTGTTTCCATAGAATTGTGCAGAAAAATTGCTGATTGACATCCCACCTGAACCATGCATCAGGGTACTGTGCACATGGTGATGTCACTGGTGTAAACTTTCCAAAATAAGCTTTATTCGGTATGCGGTGCACAACCATATAAGCATTCGCAAGCAAGCATGTTAAAATCATCACAGATATAAATATATATTGATAATATTGTCCTGTCATTTATCTGTTGCACATTATTTGGCATCTACTAAAAATGCATAGGCCAGAGAATCTTTCTTTTGCAGCCTAAGCTACTCGATTTCACATTGCAATATGTAATGAAATTTCTAATGACGGTCAAATCACGAAAATAGTAGGTTATTCTTAACGGGATAACATTAGGTGCAAATTACGCAATAAAGTGCTTATTTGCTCTAAGATCCATAATGTGCAAATTTCGCTTGTTAACTACATTAGGAAGAAATTTGACACTTCAAAAGACATTCTAAAAGATGGTAAATGAGCTGAAGAAAGATGTGGAGATGTAAGCAATAATGCGCAAATTACGCAAATTACACCAGAAAGTAGGCGTCAATATTTCTAAAATCATCAACGTCTAGAATTCACTGAATGCTTCCTGCGGCAACCAATAAAATGCATGGTAAATGTAGTACACAGTAAAATAGTCTGGATTACGAAATGAAATTAATGCAAAATATCATGAAGTACATTACGAATTCAAATCATTAAAAAGTTTCTTTTAAAACTTTTCAAATAGTAAAAATACATGTTCGCTTGGATTACAACACGGATGGGACGGTATGTCAGTTTTGAAAAGAAGGCAGAACATTTTCAGTAATACAGACTTTACCTGCAGCCATGCTTGTTTACTCTGTATACATTTAGTTGACGTCTTTCCTTCGCAAAAGTGTACTGTTTGTGTTTACCTTTTTTGTTCTTAGTGACAGGATGTGTCAATGTATCCATCAACAACCATGAGCTATTTTGGTTTTACTTTGCCCTATCCTGACAGTTGCGTAAAACAGCACAATGTCAATCCAAAGTACCACAGGGACATAGAACACAAACAGTGCCTTGCAAAAAGTGGGAACAACGTTTGCTAAAACAAATGAACAAAAGGCCTTACTGGGGAATATAGGAAACTAAACACACATGGATGGATGTTAGAATTTCACATGATTACGCATCACTTTGCTCATCTTTCCATTTATTGTTCCTGTTCATCATTAACTTCACATTTATAAACAATAAAATGCCAAAGACTTCATATCTGAGTGCTTATAAGATGTTATAGTCATCATGTGCGTAGCCTTATGTCATATCACATGTTTAGAAAAAAAGGTTCCTAGCAGTCCTTCATCACTCCCTCTTTATTCTATCTCTAGTCTCTAGTCCATTGCAGCAGTGGTATGGTGTGGAAGGTAACTGACTCATCCAAATTGCAACGTTTTGCAGGAATCCGTGTCTATCCCTCTATCCCATCCATAAAATCCCTTAAAGTAATTTGCTCACCTGACAACCATCTATGTTGCGCAATAATGGTGTTATAGGGTATAGGTACACAACCAACCTCTGCTAACTACAGCATTCCACTAACCTACAGCTTTAGCAGTGCGATTTAACAATACAGATGGCTTATATTCCTCAGAGTGGGCCAAGGTAGCATATGCAATTGTAAATGCAAAAGGCTCTGTTTCATTTGTATCCATAGTTTACCAGTTCGGGGATTTGTTATATCAAATGGAGTCTCAATTAGGAAGCATTTGAATATATGTTGGTATTAGGAAATGTCAGGCGGCTATCCTGGGTGGACTTGAAGAGTGTGACTTTCACAATTCTAGGTGCCAAATTCCACCATAAAATGTTTGAGTGGACGTATTTTCGGAACCCAACAAGAAAATTCAAATACTAAATATAAGAGCCATTGTATTAAACGTCATCTTGATACTGTTTACTCTCTACACTCATGATAATTGCAGTTTTCTCTACCTAAAAATGTGGCTAAACAAAACATCTAGAATGGAAAGAATACTGCTGCCATCTAACCTATGCTGTCGGTTTGAAACCTTTACCCCAAGATCATACATTTTTCTGCAAATATCATCAAACCCTTCTGATGTAAAATTCCATTGTTCAATAGGGACTACCAAATATAGGGATTTCAAATACATTATTTTTAACATGAGAGTGTTCTGTAATCTACAAGCTCAAACATGGCAATGATGATTAAGGATTTGTCAAGAAGCATAGTATTTAATCAGGAAGTAAAAGTAATGTGTATATCCGTTGGCCCATTGTCATACTTTGATTGTTCAGGTCAGAGTTCACTTTCTAAGCCAGATACTCCATGACCAGCGCAAATTAAAAAGAATACCTAGGGGCCATTCAAGTCTCTTCACCGTAGTCCGGTAGAGTGGCTGAGTCCCCACCCTAGTAGAAGGCAAACAAAATGAACCTGAATGTATTTTCTGATGTTTTAACAGACCCCCCTACAGTATGGTGTCCCCCAGGGATCCTCTTTAAGTCCCACCATGTTCAACATGTACATGCGGCCCCTGGCTGATATCGTGCTTCCCTGAGGGGTCCAGCTGGTCACGTATGCTGACGATACCCAGCTGGTGGTGTCGCTCAACCAACGTGATATGAGGGATAAGAATTTGACCTCGTGTCTGGTCAAAGTAGCTGAGTGGATGGATTTGTCCTTCCTTAAATTTAATGGCTCCAAGACTGAAGTTATGGTTCTTGGACATGCAGCCTCCCCTAACTTAGATTCTTGGTGGCCTAGTTGTCTCGGCTCCCCGCCTTTGCCTAAGAAACAAATCAAGAGTTTGGGTGTATGGCTGGATTCCAATCTCAGTCTCTCTGTACAATCGCGCAAAGTGGCAGCCACCTGCTATGGCCTGATCAGATTGTTGAGGAAGATCTTGCCAATTCTTCCCTTTGACGCTAGACGGCTGCTGGTGCAAACCCTTATTTTGTCACGGCTTGATTATGCCAATGCGATCTACGTGGGTGCTCCACAGGGGACTGTTAAGATCTTACAGGTGGTCCAGAACTGTGCTGCTCGACTCCTAATGAATGTCCAGAGGCACACTTCAGCTAGGTCAGCACTCTGTAAGTTGCACTGGCTTCCAGTGCAACAAAGAATTTGGTTTAAGGCCATGTGTACTGTGCATAAGTCCATCACCAGCAATGGACCCTTGGTGATCCTGCCTATGCTGCAACCGTATCATGCCTCTGGGACACTCAGATCCAATGACAAAAAACTTTTGACGGTTCCCAGGATTCATTGTGCACATATGGGTGGCCAACGTTTTTCTCTCCATGCGGCAAAATTATGGAACCAGCTCCCCGACCCCGTTCGCCTTGAACCTAACTATCTCCTCTTTAGGAAATTGCTGAAGACCTTTCTCTTTCCGTGAGTAGTGGAAATGTTCTAGCTGTCCTAAATGCGCTGGGATGCCCTAGCGTAGCCATGCGCTATAGAAGTGCGTATTCATTCATTCTTTCATTAATCACAGTTCTTTCCAAGGCCTTAAATAAGAATTCTCAATCGGCTCTTTGAAGACCCTTCCCTGGATCCAAGAGAAAAGGTCCTTTCAAATCTTATATGAAGTAGCTTTTTCCTCCTGAGGTAAATCCTGTCAAACATAACATTAGACACGCATATTTGTTTTAAAAAATCTGATTGATTTAGGAAATCTATACAAGGTAAGATATACTATAGAAGGCAAAATATTTTCAATTCAAGTTGTAAAGATCTTTGCAATGACCTTCGCATTGGAATTTAAAAGGGTGATGGATGGGTTACTACAACCTACATGAATGCAGATGCATGTTAGGCTTGAGCAGCAGAGTTAACGTGGATTTACTCATTGAATCCGGAGGTTAAAAAAAACACCTAAAGAATGTAGACAGAAAATTCTTCAAAATATTCTGGAAAGTCTTGAAGAAAGAGAGAGTGATTCATCTGTGTCTGGAGTCTAATTATTTGAAAGCATTTATGTTACCTCTAGCAACTCTCTTGGCTATAGGTTCTTCCAAGTGACCCTTGACCTTGCTGGTAGGTCGCTCTCCCACCACACAGCTCTTCCTGTGTGTCCTGACCCTGCCCCAGCTGCTGCTGCTGTAGAAGTTGAGGCCCTCCTCCACCGCAAAGCTACCATCTGCACCTCATCCCTGATGGCCAGTGGTAGGCTTTAGGTTTGTATCACTGTTGCTGTCTGTCTGTCTTCCCTGTACTGCCCATACTGTCTTTTGGTGCCTGTGACCAACGTTGCCTGTCTCCCCCCTGTGCCTGCATTCTTATCTGTGCCCGTTTTCTTGCCTTCTGCTCGCGATTGTGCTCGTTTTCTTGCCTTCTGCTCTCCTAATTGTGCTCGTTTTTCTTGCCTATGCTCCCTGATTGTGATCGTTTTTCCTGCCTCTGCCCCCTGATTGTGCTCATTTTTTTTGCCTCTGTTCCCAGGTTGTTCTCGCTTTTCTTGCCTTCTGCTCCCCTAATTGTGCTTGTTTTCTTACCTTCTGTCCCCCTCACTGCCCCTGATTTTTCCCTCACCCCCTACTGCCCACTACCCACTGGTCACCTCCCACCACTGCTGCCCCTGCGGCCCCGCCACCCCACGTCCATTCGCCATCCGCTGCCTCCCGCCTCCCAGCTGCTCCTCCCTCCCAGCTCGCCTTGAAATGGCGGCAGCTGCGCGGCTGTGCCGCTGGCGCGCCGCAGGCGCGCCTAAGGCAAGCACACCTGGACCCCGCAAACGCCACGACACCATACTCCACTACGACGCCAGCAGCCTCCACACAATAAACGCCGGCCGAAACCACACCTTCTCCTGCCGCACCTGCAGCTTGACCTGCGACAGAACCACCAAACCTCCAAGGACTGAACCCAAACCACCTCCGCTGCATAACCCTCAAAACCCGCTTGGCACGCAAACACGCCGTCGAGCTCTGGGATCTGCTCGACACCTCCGCCCCAGACGTGGCCTTCCTGACCGAGACCTGGTGGAATGACTTCTCGGCATCCGGCATCGCCATAGCCATCCCGGGCGGCTACAAGATCACCCGCAGGGATCGCTCCGACAGTACTGGAGGAGGAATAGCTATCGTCCACAAGTCCACCCTCAAGGTCGCCACCCACGCAGACGACACCCTCCGCACCGCCGAACACCTGCACTTCCGGATCCACACCGACCCTAACATCACCCTCAGAGGAACACTCATTTATAGACCCCCCCGGACCCCAGGCTCAGTTCAGCGACTCCATCGCCGACCTCGTCAGCACCCACGCACTCGCCTCCATGGACTACATCCTCCTCGGGTACCTGAAAATCCACCTCGAGAACAACAACGGCGCCAACTCCGCTACCCTGATAGACAACCTCTCCAACCTCGGCCTCAAACAGCTCGTCACTGCACCCACCCATGCCGCCGGCCACACGCTGGACCCCGTCTTCTCCACAGGCACCCACGTCACCTTCGACCACACCACCAAACTCCACTGGACCGACCACTGCTGCATTAATTTCACCTTCAGGAAACCAACCATGCACCACCGCACCCAGCAGCTGCCTCGCTGCTGCTGGAGCAAAGTCACCGAAGACCGGCTGATCACCACCCTCGACCAGAACCCACCCACCGACCCCACCAATCCAGACGCCGCAGCCCGCAACCTCAGACAGTGTATCGACGACTGCGCCAACACACTCGCCCGCTCAAGAAACCCTCCAACAGCCAAGCCAGCAAGAGAGCCACCTGTTTCACCAACGAGCTCCAGACCTCCAAACGCGCATGCCGGAAACTGGAGAAAATATGGTTCCACAAATGCACACCGGACAACTACGCGGTCCACAAGGACGCCACCTGCAGACATCACCACCTCATCAGATTAGCCAAGAGATCCTCCTTCAAACAACGCACACAATAGCAAAGAGCTCTTCAGCATCGTAAAGGAACTCTCCAACCCCAGCGCCAACGCCAACACCAACACCAACAACATCCCACCCTCACAAGAACTGTGCGACTCTCTAGCCATCTTCTTCCACCCCAAGATCGCTGACATCCACGACAGCTTCAACACCACAACCGCCCGACTACGCCAGACTCCACATCCTCTGCAAACACCACCAGCGCCATCCGCCTGACCACCTGGTCCAACGTCAATGACAACGAGACACGCAAGTTCATGAACTCCATCCACTCAGCGATCTCCGTCAGACCCGTGTCCACACCACGTATTCAACAAAGCAGACGCAGCCATCGCACCCCAACTGCGGAAGGTCATCAACATCTCCTTCGAAACAGCAACATTCCTGGAAAGATGGAAGCACGCCAAAATCAACACCCTCCTCAAGAATCCAAAGGCGGACCTCAAGGACCTCAAGAACTTCCGGCACATATCCCTGCTCCCGTTCCCGGCAAAGGTCATCGAGAAAATCGTCAACAGGCAATTGGCCCTCCACCTGGAAGACAACAACATCTTGGACCCGTCCCAGTCCAAATTCAGACGAAACCACAGCACCGAGACAGCCCTCATCGCCGCCACAGACGACATCAGGCGCCAACTAGACAACAGCGAAACATCAGCCCTCATCTGTGAGAAGTTGGCCTGGTATATGATGCTCACTAGTTCTAGTGATCACCTTGTACCATGCCAAGCAACCCTTATGATAATTGGTTGTAAGTCAACCTTATAGACCAGCTATCCTAGTAGCGTGGACAAAGCAGTCTTAGGCTAAACTCTGTAAGACATGTGAAGCAAGCTGTTTTACCATACACAATCCCCTTGAATACCAAATGAAAGGACACCACACAGATATATATTGAAAATATATATATATTTATTTACTAAAAATATCCCCTATACTCTTTATGAGCACAGAAGCATATGCGTTAAAACAAAACACAGTTAAAATACACAAGAGTTGCACAATGTGGATGAGCCTTAGGGGCCACCTAAACCATATACTAAAATAGCGGTATAAGAACCACCTAGCTGAAAGAAAGTAGGCCTAGGGCCTTGGGAATCGCTGGAGCTGTTCAGGACTAACAGTGAAGAAGTCGGGAAAGGCCCGTGGGACTCGGGTGCAGTGCGGAAAGTGCACGCATATACCAATGTAATGTTAATGGTGCGTAAAAGTTGCAAAGTTAGTGTTTAAGGAACCTTCCGGCTGACCTAGAAGGACAAAACTTTAGACCTAGGCACTAGAGGTGTGTACCAGTGTAGGAACACCGGCGTTGCTGAGTTACCTCACCCAGAGGAAGCGGGTGCACAGGTGCGAAATAGTGTCGGGTTTCGTCACGCAGGTCGATGGTGCTTGGAGCTGAAGATGCTGCAGGCGTCGAGACGAGAAGAGTTCCGGTGGATCCAAGGGTGGATCTGAAGTGGTGAAGACCTGAAAGCAGAGGGGACAATGTTCAAAGTCACTAGCCAGTGACTACCGTGGAACCAGAATGGAACCAGGCGATGTCGGGTGCAAACAGGCGATGAGGTGCAGCTTGTCTCCTCGGCCACGTGGACACGAAGAGGTCGAAGAGGTCGAGGACGTCCAGGAGTCAATCACGAACTGTCCTACAAAGGCTCTAGCTGATGGCGGTGTCGGCAACTTGATTAGAGCAAACAGGCTTTGGCTAATGCAAGCCATGCAGGAAGTGGAAAAAGCTTATCACTCAGACCAGCAAGGTCAGAGCGGGTGCTCCTTTTTACAGGAGCGAGGAAAAGTCTGGAGCAACCTGACCCGCAGCGTAAATTGTAGGTTTCAATGCCAAGATGGCCGCTGACCACGTGGCAAGTGGCCGGGATGGCGCGTCGAGTGGCATGATGCAAAAGGGCCCCACACAGATCGTGGCAATGCTGGGGGGCTGATCTACAGTGCAAGGGCTGCTCGGTTGTGGGGCTTCTCAAAACCCAAAGCACAGCATCGAGTGTGCTTCGGGTGCTGCGCAGTCAGCTTCTCGGGGGTCTTTCAAGAAGTCTGGTCCCACGTCTCTGGGTGCCTCCACGGGTCCCTTCTTTGCGGGGAATGTGGATCGGGCTGTGAGAAGTCTGGGAGTCTGGGTCTCGTCAGGCTCTGGGCTCGGGCTCCGGCAGGAGGCGGCGGCAAAGCAGACGTCGAGGTGCTGGATGGTGCCTGTGTTCACAGGGTGGCCACTCCTAGGCCACAAGGGAGATGTTCTTCAGTCTTCTGTGCAGCAGAATGTCGAAATCCAGTCGTCTTCTTAGTTTCAAGTTGATTCAGGATGATCTGAGGTGCTATGGCACTGCACCCACTCTTATTCCCAATCTGAGGGGTAGATCACCTGCTAGGTCCCTCCTCTGGGTGGGACCAGGAAGGGGGGCAGTTACACCCCCTTTTCTTTGTCCTGCTCTGTGCCAGGACTGGGGCTGGAAAGCCGTAGCACCGGTTTGGACTGGCTTATGCCCGAGGACACCTTGTGTGCCGCGGGCATGTCTAATTCTATTCAGCCCTGTCCTACCCAATACACAAACTCCTATCTGGGGTGGTGCTCGCACCTCCCAAGGCAGGAAACCCTTTGTCCAAGCCTCCCTCGCTGGAAGGACTCCCAGCAGCAGGAGGTCAGACTTTTGTCTGTGGTGGCAGCATCCATTTGGTCTGGTTAACTCTAACCGGGGTTCAGGTTATGTACATGTCGTGTCCCTCTAGAAGGGTGGAATGCTATCCCCGTCGACAGAACTGTCGAGGGGATAGTATTCCAAATCATATGACACCTTACTCGACATGTTTTGATAAAGCCAAACCAAAGTTAGCATATAACTGCGAGGATTATAATGCACTTAAGAGTATATAGTATGGCAATATCCCGGAACAGCTAAGGGAGTTGTTCCCGACAGCTGCAGACAGGCTCAGCTCATGCTAGAGCCCCATCTCACATGAAACCACGCACTCTGCCTCCAGGATTGCAGAGGCCTTCCATAGGAGTGGCTTATAGGTTAACATGTGTCCAGTTAAAGTTAGATATAGGGATACTATATCTAAGTAAGAGGTGATTACACCAACTTACCTCAGCTGAGTGATCAACCAGTTGTGTCAAATATGGAGGCCAGGCCAGGGGTGGCACAATACATGCTGCAGCCCCTGGTAGGCCTTGGCTACACCTATGCCCTGGCTACCTATGGTACACTGTTACAGGGGCCTATAAGGTGAACCAGTTCCAATTCGTAATGCAGCACCTAGAGTGCATTGGCAGTAATTTAGAGAGAGAACAGCAGGCTATGGGTCTGATTAGCAGGCCCACAGCCACATTAAGTCATAAACCAGTGAAGCCAAAAAGCAAAAATTTGGGGTGACCATAGGATAGCAGACCCTACTCTCCTACACAACCCCCCCCCCCCAAACACAGGGACATTAGACTAACCTTGACCAGTTGTGTCTTCATGTTTTAAGTGGAAGTACCTGGAGAGACCATCTGCATTGCCATGGTCAGTCCCTGGGCGGTGCTCCACTGTAAAGTCCATCCCCTGTAGGGAAATTGACCACCTGAGTAGTTTGGGGTTTTCACCCTTAATCTGATTAAGCCATAAGAGGGGCTTATGGTCGGTCTGAATTTTGAAGTGAGTGCCAAACAAGTATGGTCTCAACTTCTTCAGGGCCCACACCACTGCAAAGGCCTCCCTCTCAATGGCTGACCAATGTTTCTCTCTGGGGGTCAGCCTTCTGCTAATAAAAGCAATGGCCTGCTCTTGACCATCTACATTAAGTTGTGAAAGCACATTTCCCACTCCCAACTCAGAGGCATCTGTTTGGACAATGAACTCTCTTGAGTAGTCAGGACTCTTCAGGATAGTTGCAGAGCACATGGCCTTCTCAGGTCGTCAAATGTCTTTTGACAGTTTACTGTCCACTGAACCTTTTTGGGCATCTTCTTGGATGTCAGATCATTAAGAGGAGTCACAATGGACCCATAGCTCTTAACAAACTTCCTGTAGTACCCAGTCAGGCCCAAGAAAGCTCTGACCTGAGTCTGGGTAGTTGGAGGGGACCAGTCCTTTATGGTCTGGATCTTACTCTCCAGTGGCTGAACTTGGCCTCCCCCTACATGGTGGCCCAAGTACACAACCTTACTCTGCCCTATCTGGCACTTTGTGGCCTTGATAGGGAGGCCTGCCTTTTGCAGAGCCTCTAGCACTTCCTTCAGGTGGACCAGGTGATACTCCCAGGTGGAGCTGAAGACAGCAATATCATCAAGATATGCTGCGCAAAAGTCATCCAACGCAGTAAGGACTTGATTCACCAACCTTTGGAAGGTGGCAGTTGCATTTTTCAAACCAAAGGGCATCACCACAAATTGGTAATGTCTCCTGGGGTTGAAAATGCTGTCTTGGCTTTGGAGTCCTCAGATAATCTGATTTGCCAATAGCCAGCTGTCAAATCAAATGTGCTCAAATTTTTGGCAGAAGCCAACTTGTCAATGAGCTCATCTGCCCTTGGAATAGGGTGTGCATCTGTCCTAGTGTCAGCATTGAGTCCTCTGTAATCTACACAGAACCTCATCTCTCTCTCTTGCCATATTTGGTGTGAGGTTTGGGGACCAGAACCACTGGGCTAGCCCAGGGGCTCTCTGAAGGCTCAATAACACCTAATTCCAGCATCTTTTGCACCTCAGTCTTTATACAGTCCCTGACGTGGTCAGGTTGCCTGTAAATCTTGCTTTTTACAGGAAGACTGTCACCAGTGTCCCCCACATGGGTACACCAGTTAGTCTGACTGGGTGTCAATGAGAACATATGTCTGTATGACTGCAAAACTTGTCTACAGTCATGTTGCTGATGTTCAGTGAGGCTGCCATCCAAGGCCACACCATCAACTGAGCCACCGTCAGGGTTCTGAGTTAACAGGTCTGGGAGAGGGTCACTCTCTTCCTCCTGCCCCTCATCTGTAGCCATGAGCAAGCCCATGTCTGCCCTGTCAACATATCCCTTCAGTCTGTTGACATGGAGCACCATGTGGGGGCTCCTGGGAGTTCCTAGGTCCACCAAGTAGGTAACCTCTCCCTTTTTCTCAACAATTGTATGGGGTCCAGACCATTTGTCTTGGAGTGCTGCTGGGGCCACTGGCTCCAACACCCATAATTTCTGTCCAGGCTGATACTCAGTCAAGCCAGGATTTTGGTCATGCCAAGCTTTCTGTAATTCTTGGCTAGCCTCAAGGTTTTTGGATGCCTTCTCCATATACTCAGCCATCCTGGAGTGGAGACCAAGTACATAGTCCACTATGTCTTGTTTAGGCTTTTTGAGAGGTAACTCCCATCCTTCCTTCACCAGACAGAGGGGTCCTCTTACAGGGTGCCCAAACAACAATTCAAAGGGGCTGAAGCCAACCCCCTTTTGAGGGACCTCTCTATAAGCAAACAGAAGGCAGGGTAGAAGGATGTCCCATCTTCACCTGAGCTTTTCAGGTAATCCTTTGATCATACCCTTTAGGGTCTTGTTAAATCTCCCAACAAGCCCATTACACTGTGGATGATAAGGAGTGGTGAACTTGTAGTTGACACCACACTCCTTCCACATAGCTGTCAAGTATCCTGACATGAAGTTGGCACCTCTGTCAGATACTACCTCCTTCGGAAACCCCACTCTGGAGAAAACTCCAAGTAAGGCCCTGGCCACAACAGGAGCTGCTGTGGTCATAAGTGGAATTGCCTCTGGGTACTTGGTGGCATGGTCCACCACCACCAGTATGAATCTGTGCCCAGATGCTGTAGGGGGTTTCATTGGACCTACAATATCAATCCCCACTCTTTCAAAGGGAACCCCCACCACAGGTAGTGGTATCAGGGAGGCCTTTGTTGTGCCACCACCTGCTTTACCACTGGCTTGGCAGGTTACACAGGAGCGACAAAACTCCTTGGTGTCTTCAGACATGTGAGGCCCGTGAAAGTGAGGGACAAGCCTGTCCCAAGTCTTATTCTGGCCTAGGTATCCTGCTAAAGGAATATCATGGGCCAAGGTAAGAAGGAAGCCCCTAAATTGTAGAGGTATAACCAATCTCCTGGTTGTACCAGGCTTGGGGTATCTACCCTCTGAATAAATGAGCCCATCATCCCAATATACTTTATGGGTACCTTGAGCATTCCCAGCAGCCTCAGCAGAAGCCTGCTGTCTGAGGGGTTCAAGAGAAGGACAGGTTAACTGCGCCTGCCCCTAGTCTGCCCTAGAAGGTCCCCCTGTCCCCAGAAACTCAACCTGATCAGGTTCAAGTTCTTCAGGGACAGTTCCTTCAGGGATCTCAAGATCATCTTCCTGTGAAGGCTGATCCTCACTTGTAGGCAGTTGGGAAGGCACAGCCTTTACCCTCCTGTTCTTCTTCTTGGAAGGTGCTTGGTCCATTGTTCCAGGATCCAAGACCTGAGGTTCAGAGAGGCACTTTTTGCCCTGTGACCTGGTCACAGCAAGGACATGTGATGATATCCCTAACATCTCTGCATGAGTCCTGTAATCAACTTCTGACCATAGAGAGTTCTCCAGGTCATTGCCCAACAAACATTCAACTGGGAGATCAGCACTAACCACAACTCTTTTTAGGCCAGTTACCCCTCCCCAGGAAAAGTTAACAATTGCCACACTATGTGTAGTTGCGACATTGCTGGCATTGGTCACCAGGTAATTATCACCTGACAGGTATTGTCCAGGGTCCACAAAGCTAGGTGTCACCATAGTGACACTGGCACATGTGTCCCTGTATGCTTGAGCCACTTTTTCATTAATCAAAGGTGTCTGCCCATACTTGCCCAGATTACTGGGGCTGACAGTAGGGGTCCAATCTAGTTCCCCATCACAAATCAGAACAGCCTTTATAGGGGTTCTGACTAAGCCAGAATCTCCCTCAGTTCCCAAGGTGCTACCCACTACCCCCTTAGTTTGTGGACCAACACTGCTGACTGTACTAGTGGGTGCAGGTGCCTTAGGGGCTGCAGTGTTGGGGGCTCCACCCTTTTTACACTCACTTGTCCAGTGAGAGGTGTTTTTACATGTACTACACCAGGGTTTTCTTTGACCTTCTTTCTTCTTCTTCTTGGAAGATTGGGACCCACCCTCAGTATTAGTTTGGGGCCCTGTTGAAGACTTCTGGTCTTTAGCTTTCTGCTCCCCACCCTTCTGGTCTGTTTTCTTTTGGTCACCACCCTGCTTCTGGTTCTGGTTCTTTTGCTTAACTCTGGTTCTAACCCATTTGTCTGCCCTCTTTCCCAATTCTTGGGGAGAGGTCAGATCTGAGTCAACCAAATGTTGATGCAACTGCTAATTCTGACAATTATTTAAAATGTGTTCTCTCATAAGCAAATTGTACAATCCTTCATAGTCTGTAAACTTACTTCCCAGCAACCATCCCTCCAGAGCCTTAGTGGCACATTCAACAAATTCAGACCAGTCCTGAGTCTGTGTCTTCTGGGTATCTCTGAACATTAACCTGTACTGTTCAGTGGTTAAGCCTAACCCATCAATCAGAGCACTCTTCAGGACCAGGTAGTTTCTAGAATCCCCATCATAACTGTGAGGAGTCTGTCTCGGCCTCTACCTTCAAAGGAGAGCCACAAGATTGCTGCCCACTGCTCCTGAGGGATCTGCTGTACTTTGCAGGCTCTCTCAAGTGCAGTCATCCATTTGTGGATATCATCCCCAGCTTTGTAGGGGGGCACAATCTTACTCAGGTTTCTGTTATCAAAAGACCTGTCTTTATCCTTTTGGATAATGCTGCCACCAGTGGGTACTAACCCACTCTCTCTAGGCTGTCTTGCTCTAGCAAGTTTCTCTTGGGCCAGGGCAACCTCTAGTTCCCTCTTCTGGATCCTAAGCTCAGCCTCTCTCATGTTGGCCTCATGTTCCCTTCTCTGAGGGCTAGTCATCCCCCTTCTGGAGTGACCATGAGAGCCTCTAGACGCCTGGGAGGTATTAGATTCACCTGAGTGATTCCTCCTCCTCCTATGCTCCTGGTTAAGTCCACTTGGGGGTCTGGGTAAGGTCATCCTCAGCTCAGTCCCAAATACACTTAAGTTAGCCTGGGTAAGCCTGCTGGCTGGCACCTGACTATTTCTACCATCATCAGAGTCACTGCTCCCCCTTCTGTCTCCTCTTCTTCCTCCTCCTCATCAGGCTGAATATATCCAGTGACTTGGTCATCCTCATCTACCTGGACTACAGGGACAGGGGTTTCAGTATTGTCATCTTTAGTGGGAGAGCCTCCTTCAGCATTCCCTGTGGGGTATGCTTTAGAGGTCTTTAGAGCTTCAGACTGGTCTAAAAGCTCTCTAAGGTGGTCTGTAGTAGGGGTTGGCCCTGTCTTGAGACCTCTTGAGGCACAAAGCTGCCTCAATTCCTTAAAATTAAGCATAGCAAATTTGGGTGGCGCCCTTGGAGGGTCACTGTCAACAGAGACAGTCCCAGTGGACCCCTCTGCTCCAGACATTGCTCTAGTGTGGATGGATGTGTTGCAATCTACCTACACTGGTGTTTACCTACTAAACCTATCTAGTAGTTGTAGTCAGGGTGTGCTACTCCCTATCCTGTACAACAACTAAGTTCAGTAGAACTTGAGGAAACTAGTCTTGTTTTATATGTACCTAGCAGGTACCTGTATGATCTTTCAAATGATACTCTCAAAGATTGTAATGGTAAAACAACAGCAAGCTCAAATCCCAACCGCTGCTCACCAATGTGAGAAGTTGGCCTGGTATATGATGCTCACTAGTTCTAGTGATCACCTTGTACCATGCCAAGCAACCCTTATGATGATTGGTTGTAAGTCAACCTTATAGACCAGCTATCCTAGTAGCGTGGACAAAGCAGTCTTAGGCTAAACTCTGTAAAGGCATGTGAAACAAAAAAAAAAAGGTACAAAGTTAGTGTTTAAGGAACTATTCGGCTGACCTAGAAGGACAAAAGTTTAGACCTAGGCACTAGAGTTGTGTACCAGTGTAGGAACACCGGCGTTGCTGAGTTACCTCACCCACAGGAAGCAGGTGCACAGGTGCGAAGTAGTGTCAGGTTTCGTCACGCAGGTCGATGGTGCTTTGAGATGAAGATGCTGCAGGCGTCGAGACGAGAAGAGTTCCAGTGGATCCAAGAGTGGTTCTGAAGTGGTGAAGACCTGAAAGCAGAGGGGACAATGTTCAAAGTCACTAGCCAGTGACTACCGTGGAACTAGGATGGAACCAGGCGATGTCGGGTGTAAACAGGCAATGAGGTGCAGCTTGTCTCCTCAGCCACGTGGACACGAAGAGGTCGAGGATGTCCAGGAGTCGATCACGAGCTGTCCCATGAAGGCTCTAGCTGATGGCGGTGTCGGCAACTTGATTGGAGCAAACAGGCCTTGGCTAATGCAAGCCACGCAGGAAGTGGAAAAAGCTTATCACTCGGACCAGCATAGTGAGAGAGGGTGCTCCTTTTTACAAGAGCATGGGCAAGTCTGGAGCAACCAGACCCGCAGTGTAAATTGTAGGTTTCGTCGCCAAGATAGCCGCTGACCACGTGGCAAGTGGCCGGGATGGCGCATCGAGTGGCACAATGCAAAAGGGCCCCACCCAGATCATGGAGATGCTGGGGGGCTGATCTTCGGTGCAAAGGCTGCTCGGTTGTGGGGCTTCTCAAACCTTAAAGCACAGCATCGAGGATGCCTCGGGTGCCGCGCAGTCAGCTTCTCGGGGGTCTTTCAAGATATCCGGTCCCACGTCTCTCGGTGCCTTCACGGGTCCCTTCTTTGCAGGGACTGTGGATCGGGCTGTGAGAAGTCTGGGAGTCTGGGTCTCGTCAGGCCCTGGGCTCGGGCTCCGGCAGGAGGCGGCAGCAAAGCAGACGTCGAGTTGCTGGATGGTGCCTGTGTTCACAGGGTGGCCACTCCTAGGCCACAAGGGAGATGCTCTTCAGTCTTCTGTGCAGGAGAATGTTGAAGTCCAGTCGTCTTCTTAGTTTCAAGTTGATTCAGGATGATCTGAGGTGCTATGGCACTGCTCCCACTCTTATTCCCAATCTGAGGGGTGGATCACCTGCTAGGTCCCTCTACTGGGTGGGACCAGTAAGGTGGGCGGTTACAGCCCCTTTCCTTTGTCCAGCTCTGCACCAGGACTGGGGCTGGAAAGCCCCAGCACCGGTTTGGACTGGCTTATGCACGAGGATACCTTGTGTGCCCCGGGCATGTCTGATTCTATTCAGCCCTGTCCTACCCAATACACAAAATCCTGTCTGGGGTGGTGCTCGCACCCCCCAAGGCAGGAAATTCTTTGTCCAAGCCTCCCTCGCTGGAAGGACTCCCAGCAGAAGGAGGTCAGACTTGTGTCTGTGGTGGCAGTATCCATTTTGTGATGCTGAGGCTCTGGTTAACTTTAACCGGGGTTCAGGTTATGTACATGTCGTGTCCCTCTAGTAAGGTGGAATGCTATCCCCGTCGACAGAACTGTCGAGGGGATAGTATTCCAAATCGTATGACACCTTACTCGACATATTTTGATAAAGCCAAACCAAAGTTAGCATATAACCGCGAGGAATATAATGCACTTAAGAGTATATGGTATGGCAATATCCCGGAACAGCTAAGGGAGTTGTTCCCGACAGCTGCAGACAGGCTCAGCTCATGCTAGAGCCCCATCTCACATGAAACCAAGCACTCTGCCTCCAGGATTGCAGAGGCCTTCCATAGAAGTGGCTTATAGGTTAACATGTGTTCAGTTAAGGTTAGATATATTTATTTTTTATTTATTTTATGTAGTTTATAGAGCGCACAGCTACCCCCGAAGGGGTGTCCCGGCGCTAAAAAACCTGAGCTTCCAAGGGAGAAGAGGGAGCAAAGAGCAAGGAGAAGCAGTAGGGTGACTCAAAGTCCGGAGAAGAGCCAGGTTTTGAGTTTGGCTCGGAAGATGGGTTCGGAGGGACAGAATCTCAACTCGATTGGTAGGGAGTTCCACAGTTTAGCAGCAATGACGCTGAACCCTCTGCCACCCATTCTAGATAATCTAAAACGGGGCGAGATCAGGAGGCGGAGGTCATTGGATCTCAAGGATCTGGTGGAACGGGATATCGAGACACGTTTTTTCAAATAGTTGGGTCCGCGGTCGTTGACGGCTCGATAGGTGAGGGTAAGGACCTTGAACTGGATGCGGCTAGCCACTGGAAGCCAGTGGAGTTCCTTACGATACGCAGAGACAGATTGGCGGTAGGGGATGTTACCAATCAGTCTGGCCGCAGCATTCTGGACAATCTGCAGCCGGCCTACCAGATACTGGGGGGCACCAGCATAGAGGCTGTTAGCATAGTCCAGGTGGGACGTGATGAGGGCTTGGGTAACTGTGCGGCGGGAATCCAGGGGGAGATAGGGAAGAATTTTTCTTACTTAGATATAGGGATACTATATCTAAGTAAGAGGTGATTACACCAACGTACCCCCGCTGAGTGGTCAGCCAGTTGTGTCAAATATGGAGGCCAGGCCAGGGGTGGCACAATACATGCTGCAGCCCCTGGTAGGCCTTGGCTACACCTATTCCCTGGGTACCTATGGTACACTGTTACAGGGGCCTACAAGGTGAACCAGTTCCAAGTGCATTGGCAGTAATTTAGAGAGAGAACAGCAGGCTGTGGGTCTGATTAGCAGGCCCACAGCCACATTAAATCATAAACCAGTGAAGCCAAAAAGCAAAAATTTGGGGTGTCCATAGGATAGCAGACCCTACTCTCCTACATCATCCTCCTGGACCTGTCGGACGCCTTCGACACGGTCTGCCATAGCACTCTAATGACACGCCTCCTAGAAGCCGGAATCCAAGAGAAGCCCTTTACTGGACCACGTCCTTCCTCTCCGGCAGAACCCAGAGCGTCCGCCTCCCACCCTTCTGATCCAAAGCCACCAACATCATCTGCGGCGTCCCCCAGGGCTCATCCCTCAGCCCAACGCTGTTCAACATCTACATGGCCCCCCTCGCACAAGTGGCCCGCCAGCACGACCTCAACATCATCTCTTACACCGTCGACATCCAGCTCATCCTCTCCCTCACCAAGGACCCACACACCGCCAAAACCAACCTCCACGAGGGAATGAAGGCCGTCGCCGACTGGATGAGGAGCAACCGTCTGAAGCTGAACTCGGACAAGATTGGGGTACTCATCCTTGGACCCACCCCCTCAGCCTGGGACGACTCCTGGTGGCCAACCACACTGGGAAAAGGACCAACACCCACCAACCGTGCACGCAACCTAGGATTCATCCTCAACTCCTCCCTCTCCATGGCTACGCAGGTCAACGCCATCTCCTACTCCTGCTACAACACCCTCCGCAGTCTCCGCAGGATCTACAAGTGGATCCCGACCAAAACAAGAAGAACAGTGACACAGGCCCTCGTTAGCAGCAGACTGGACTACTATAACGCACTCTACGCAGGAATCCCAGCCAAACACCTACAACGACTACAACGCATCCAAAACGCCTCCGCCCGACTAATCGTCAATGTCCCGCGCCGCAGCCACATCACCCCCTACCTGAGAGACCTACACTGGCTCCCCGTCGACAAGAGGATCACCTTCAAGTTCATCACCCAAACACACAAAGCACTCCACAATGCTGGACCAGCCTACCTTAACAGCAGACTCATCTTCTACACCCACACGCGCCAGCTCCGCTCCACCAGCCTCGCCGTCGCCGCTGTCCCCCGCATCCAACGAACGACCTCCGCCGGCAGATCCTTCTCCTACCTCGCCGCCAATACCTGGAACACCCTCTCTACCCACTTACAGCAGACCCAAGACCTACTTACCTTCAGAAGGCTCCTCATGACCTGGCCCTTCGGGCAGTTGCAGCACCCCCTCCCCTCAGCGCCTTGAGACCCTCACGGGTAAGTAGCGTGCTCTACAAGTACTCTGATTGATTGATTTAAGACCCTCAATCCAGGGGAAGGAGAGGACAGCAAGATATCTATCCAGCATTGATGGGTCCATGTTGCTAAAGTAATACAGATTAAAGTAAAACCTAAAACATATCTCACTCCAGTCAGTATCAAGGAACAGTTCGCTGCCATTTGATGCAAAATATCTCTCAATATGTTAACATTTCCCCCCTAGCATTTTATAATGCCTTGTGAGCTTACAATTTTGCTGCATTCATTGTGTTACTTCATCTGAATGGTTTATGTATCAAAGCCATCTGAGTTGGATTTTGCTAACTTATTCAATGAGTCAGTGCGTGATTATTAATTCATTACTTAGGATAGGTTTAGCACTGTGCCAGCTCATGAACCATAAAACATCATCTGTCACATTTTCTGTGAAATTGTGTCAACGTCTTTCCTACTGAAAACTCTCAAGGACAAGTCTCTGAAGGTTATCTTGCACACTTTCCATTGTTAGTGAGAACCACTGAAATCTGCTGTAGAGTCATAGGCCAGGGCTCCTAGGAAGTGATGATACAGGGCTTGAGTACCTATGATAGTAGACAAGATCATTAGAACAATGGATCCAGTCCCCTGACCTGACCTTGATAAGGATCCAGTGAATGTTTGAAAAAAAGTGTAATTTTGTTTTGTGGCAAGCCACAGCCTCCAGCTGTCTACCAATACTAAGTCATTGATGCTTTTCAGCAAAGATGAAGGGTATCTCACAGATTAGACAAGAGGATGAGATCTCTCGACTGAGCAGTCTAGAGCAGAACTGAAATTGCCTCTGAGCAATAAGTCAAATTTAGGAAAACCAGCTACTACATGAAATAATTGTGCATGGGATTTATTCTTCTTTTCGTTTGGGACATATTTCAAGAATAGTGTTTTCCAAGCAACCTCTCAGAGCATTCACACTTCAACATTTATCAGTTAGGTTGTGCACTTTTTCAGGCCCTGAAGAAAAGAGGGGTGGCACAGCGGCAAGAGCTGCCTACTCCGGAGCATGGGGCTCAGGTCAGCACCATGCGACTCTGGGCAATAGCTTACTTAGGTGCCGATTACGATGTCGGTCGGAAAGCCTCCGACCGCTAGTTGTAAGCTTTCCGACCGCGCCTGGAGGGTTTCTGACCGAGACTATCAGTTTGCGGTCTGACTGCCGATATTATGATGTTGGTCGTCGGAGCGTGAACCAGCTGGTCATTCAGAACACCGGTTCTGACCGGCTATCAGAGTCTTCCAACTGGTCGGAAACGCACTGTAAATCCCTATGGATGACGTTCCTGCAATCGGGATTGCGATGTGGTTTCCCACAGCCTTTCTGTGCCGGCTTTTCCGACACAGAAAGACTGTCAAAAACAACTTTAGGGGCCGCTAGCAGGGTCCCCTTGCCTCCGCGACCTATGGTTGGTGGCTGAGGGGAACCTAGGGCGTCTCCCTGTAAATCCATGCATCCATCCATAGGGTGCCTTGCCCCAGGGTGCAAGGTTTTACACACAGAACCATTCCTTTATAGGAGCCGGTATTACAGGTTGGCTAGGTTTGCATAGGTGCCTGCCGAGCTAGGGTCCAAGATCTAGAGCTACCCATATTGGAAAAAAGGGTCATTTTTCAGTAGAAAAATGCAATGCGTCCATGTTGCATTTTGGATCGTTTACCATCACGGGCACCGGGCCTACCGACATCAGTGAAGTGCAATTTTTATCAAGAGACTTGTGAGAACACAGAATAGTAGAACATTTCTTATTACCAATTGGATTTCACAGTATTTGTGCCTTTCAAATGTAAGTCAGTGTATAAAAAAGATGACACTTAGAAAAATACCCTCTAAATCATATGCTATTACCCACAAATTCAGAGATATCCAAATAACTACTGCTCTTAAACTCCATATCTTGAGCCCATTTTAGAAATACAAATGTTTCCTAGATACCCATTTTTCACTCTGCCTGTTTCGATATATGAATTGGTCTACACTTGATACTCAATGAAAAAACCATTATACAGTGCGGCTCAGTTGTTGGCTCTGGGTACCTTGGGTTCTTGGACAGACTAAAAACCCTTCTATATTCCCGCAATCAAAAGAGGCTGGCAGACATAATGGTATAATGCTTTTGTAAATCGGCCATCATTACAACAAGTTACATATTAAAATGTTGTGACAAATGAACAATTGTTCCTTCTCATGTTCAATATTTCTCCATTCAGGGATCTACATATATATGACCCCATTGCAGAATTTAGATTTTTTACTACTTTTCAGAAATCTTTAGCTTTCCTAGATCATCTGAGGGTTTCACAATGGTTTCGACCACTAACTTGAAGTAGTTTGGGAGCACAAAAAATAGGGAAAATAGGCTACCTCTGCGAAAAACTGTGATACAAAACGAAATTTTCTGATTCAGCTCTGCATGTTCCTGAAAGCTGAAAAGACACTTTTATCGTGAGCACTTTTTCCTTATTTAAAAAAAAAACTCAATATGTTGCTACGTTTTGCCTATTTTCTCGAACCCCTCCAGGGGAATCCACAAACCCTGGGTATGTTGAGAATTTCAAGGATGCTGTAAAAAATGTAAGCAGGTTTGGCGTGGATACCTTATGTGGAAAAAAAGTTATGGAGCCCTAAGTGGGAACTAGCCAAATAGCCAAAAAAAGGTTCAGCACTGGGAGAAAAAAGGCCAGGAATTTAAGGGATTAAAAGAGTGTTTACTCATTATCTATCTTGAGATATGCCTGTTAAATAATTCATATTACATAGAATACTTTAAGTCAGTGGCTCCACTTCTGTGCATTATTCATTGACAATTACCCAGTGATACTTGCCCGTGATAAGGCATATACAACCAGGTGCTATTCCCAACCCTTCGTAATATCTAAAAACACTTTACACTTATTCCTGAAATTAGAACAATGGCTTACACCATGAGAACAACACTCACAATCATACTGGCCTTCAACAGTTGGTAAGTGAGTCATCCATTCATTATACATTCTTGTGTAATGTACAGTGTATCACAATTTTCACTGAACTTCTTTAAATAAATATCTTCACCTTATAAGTCTCCAGTAGCGCTTAGTCTATATGATGCTCAAATGAAGTGTTTGTACTTAAAACATTATTGATAGTTAAGGTATGTCCCATATAACTTTTAGCATACAAAATCATACTTGTCTCCAGGAATATCCTTTTCGATTTCATACATGGACACATGTATATATAGTCAATTTATGATGTATGTGTTTGTGGGCCATTTACCACCTACTTTGCTTTATAAAATGATCCGACTTGATACTGATTATGGAGTAAATTTAGGGGCAGCTTGTATGTCATCCACTATGCCATCAGTGATGCCATCAATAATGTCAGTGATGTCATCAATGAGGTATTTTTCCTAATTCATTTTAACATCTAACTATATTTTTGCTTTAACCTTTGGGTCTTTCAGTGAATTTCTGTTTAAAAAAAAGAAACTAAGATCTTATTGCCATAACCAACTATAAAATCACTTAAAACTTTGATTTGTCAGAGCATTTCTGTGTTTTTTTTTTATAAATGTAAGGTTATATCATTTAACCATACCTATTTATAATGTCTCTTTAATCTTTGTATTTTTTCAGTGAATTCATAGGATTTTTCAATCATGCTCAGTGGGAGGGGGGTTGGAATACCATACACCCAACTTCATAGGGTCTAACCCATCGCAGTCCGCCCTCTGTGGTCAGCTTGCTGCCTCATAACGCCTATACTTTAGTTCTCTGTCTACGTGCTCTTGGCTTCTCCCTCCTGCCCTCAGTGTTTGACTTGCTGAACCCCCGAAATTGTCCTCCATTCTGTGTGAGTATGCCTAAACCCAACCCTACATAGTTCTGTGCTTATCTTCGGTGGTCTTTTGTCACGCCATTGTCCATCCTGCCTGCAATCCCTGGTCCTCTTGTTGCCCCCCTTCCCCTTCCCCTTCCCTCTGTTGTCCGTGAGTGTGCCCTTGACCCAGTAGTTCATAGTGCTTCCACTGTCTATCCAGCCAGCCCTCCATTAGTACCCTTGCTTCAGCCCCGTTCTCCGTATGTGAGCAATTGTCCTCTCACTCCCTGATATACTGTCCTGTCAATGTTATTAAAATATATAGAGCGCACATTTACCCTCAGGTGGCTTGGCGCTAACTACACTTGAGCACAACCTGAAATGCCTAAAATTTCTGAAAAGCTAAGTTTTAATTACTGGAGCGCAGTGGTCTACTAGGAATATACCACTGAAAGATATTTCTCCGAAACTTGGGCCATGCGTTGTGAAGTGCCTTATGGGCGATTCTAAGCACTTAGAATGGTGCACAGACATAATATCGAGTCCAAAATATCGATTGGACATAATATCGAGTTTTAAATATAAACTGGACAAAATATCGACAGGACAGAATATAGATGACCAAAATATCGTTTTTAAGGTAAGTGAAGTAGTATCGACTGTTAAAAATATAGATAGTTAAAATATCGAAGTATATAATATAGTTAAAATGATCGATTTTTTAATAATATCTAATTTTTTATAGTGTATTTTTATGTTATAATATGTGTGAAAAGTGTGTATTTATGTTATAATTAATTTTATTTAAAGAATTTTGTTTTTATAATTATTGTGTTATTTAATTCTGTAGCGGGTTGTGGGTTTATAGGGGAATAGGGTGGGAAGTAATTTAATTATAATTAATTAAATATGTAAATGTATTTATTGATAGTAATTTGTAATTAATTTTTAATTAATTTATATTGGTTAATTAATTTAATTCTAATTGGTAATAAATTGTTATTAATTGATTAATTGGTAATTATGTAAATTTTACTAATTTAATTCTGTAACGGGTTGTGGGTTTATAGGGGAATAGGGTGGGAAGCAATTTAATTATAATTAATTAAATATGTAAATTAATTTATTGATAGTAATTTGTAATTAATTGTTAATTAATTTATATTTATTAATTAATTTAAATCTAATTGGTTATTAATTTTTATTAATTGATTAATTGGTAATCATGTAAATTTAACTAATTTAATTTCTGTAGCGGGTTGTGGGTTTATAGGGGAATAGGGTGGGAAGTAATTTAGGAATAATTATTTAAATAATTAAATGTATTATAATTTATTTAATTGGAAATAATTGTTAAATAATTATAAATAATTAAATAATTAATTGTTAATTTTTAATTAATTTGCATTAATAGGTGATCAATTGAAATAATTCTTGTTAATTAGTCATTTTAATATATTAATTATTATATTATATAACATTTTTAATTCATTTTAATTAATTATTAAGAGATATTGATTTTTAAATTTTTGAATAATATATGAAGTTTTTAATTTCCCTAATGTTGTATTCTCTGGAGTGGGAATAGTAATTTTAACCCCTACGCTATCCAACGCTTTCCCTACTGTTGCACCCACTGGAGTGGGAGTAGTAATTTTAACCCCTACGCTATCCAACGCTTTCCCTACTGTTGCACCCACTGGAGTGGGAATAGTAATTTTAACCCATACGCTATCCAACGCTTTCCCTACTGTTGCACTCTTTGGAGTGGGAATAGTAATTTTAACCCCTACTCTATCCAACGCTTTCCCTACTGTTGCACCCACTGGAGTGGGAATAGTAATTTTTAACCCTACGCTATCTAATGCTTTCTCTACTTTTGCATTCTTTGGAGTGGGAATAGTAATTTTTACCCTTACGCTATCCAACGCTTACCCTACTGATGCACTCTTTGGAGTGGGAATAGTAATTTTTACCCTTCTGCTATCCAACGCTTTCCCTACTGTTGCACCCACTGGAGTGGGAATAGTAATTTGTACCCCTACGCTATCCAACGCTTTCCCTACTGTTGCACCCACTGGAGTGTGAATATTACATTTTACCTCTAGGCTATCCAACGTTTTCCCTACTGTTGCACTCACTGGAGCGGGAATACTAATTTTAACCCCTACACTATCCACCGCTTTCCCTACTGTTGCACCCACTGGAGTGGGAATAGTACATTTTACCTCTACGCTATCCAACGTTTTCCCTATTGTTGCACCCACTGGAGTGGGAATAGTAATTTCAACCTCTACGCTATCCAACCCTTTCCCTACTGTTGCAGTCACTGGAGTGGGAATAGTAATTTTAACCCCTACGCTATCCAACGCTTTCCCTACGCTTGCACTCTTTGGAGTGGGAATAGTAATTTGTACACTTTTGTTATTGTATGTTACTAATATAGGCTATTATTTAATTATATTTTGTTACTATATATATATGTTTTAACAAATATGATTTAAAACATTGTTTTTACTTTCATTAATTATTTAAATATTATAAGTTAATTTAAGTGTTTTTAAGTATATTTTAGTAATTAATTTTTAATATTAATTTAATTTAACATTGTTTTTAGTAAAGTCGATATTTTTTAAACTATATTTTAGTAAACGATATTTTTAACTCGATATTTTTGTACTTACCTGTTTGTAGATAGAAACTCGATATTTTGTCTGTCGATATTTTGTCAACGATATTCTTGATGGTCGATATTCTCTCCCTCGATATTATTTCAGTGATCCGCTTTGAATTTAATCTGACTTTTCACTGGGAACCATTGACACTTCCTGATTCCAGGAGAAATTGAATGGAATTAGTCACTCCTAATATATTTTTTGCCATTGAGTTTTGTACCATCTGAAGTCTGTTGGTATACTTTTCCTGCAGGTTCATATAGACTCAGTAAAATAGTCTAGCTTGGAGTGTACTATAGTCTCGTAAGAGCCCATGGCGACCAAATATTTCCGATTGGACAGGAAAGAGGTCAGGAGGGACAGCGCCTTGTCCTTAACACCTTATTCTACCAGAATTTTATGATCAATTGTATCAAAGCCTGCTGACAGGTCGAGGAGGAAAGGGCTGCAGAGCTTCCTTTGTCTACTGCAACCCTTACCTAATATTAATAATAAAGAGTGTGTATAGCGCCTGGTTTGACTAGTGTGTCCCCGCGCTGCGGCCATCAAAAGCTACAGAGAAGTATCGAAGAACAGTCCGGCAAAAGCTCAGGGGAACAATGTTCTATGCCTGGAAGAGTCAAGTCTTCAGTTCTTTTCTAAAGATATTCTCTGATTGTTCCATACGGAGGTCAGGGGGAAGATCTTTCCACTGCTTGACGGCCAGGTAGCGGAAAGAACGGCCTCCCATTCTCGTTCTTTTTATAACTGGGGCTGCACCAGTCCTGAGCCTTGGGTACGCAGGGCTCTAGTAGGAGTGTAGGGGGACAGTAGGTTGTGCAAGTACCTTGGACCTTTACTCAACAGAATCCGTTGGCTAATACACAGAGACTTAAAAATAATTATTTCCCTTATAGGGAGCCAGTGGAGAGTAGTTCGGGATGTTTTGGATGAGGCTCTCCTAGGAAGCATCAGGACCAGGTGGGCGGCTGCATTTTGGATGTACTGTAATCTTTGCACGCTCTTTTTACTGGCACCTATGTAGAGTGCATTCCCATTGTCCAAGACCGAAGTGACAAATGCGTGGAGTAGGGTTTTCCTGGCAGCTACCGAGAGCACATCTAAGATCTTCCGAAGGGGCTTCATTATGCCAAAGCCCTTTCCCACCACCGTCCTGGTGTGGTGATCGTAGGAGAGGGTGGGGTCTAGCCACATCCCGAGGTTTTTAACCTCCTCCTTGGGGGCGGGGGTGGTGCCCAAAGTTTGTAGCCACCAACTAAGTGACCATATTGCGGGGGCGTTTCCCACAATGAGGACCTCAGTCTTGCCGCCATTCAGCTTTAGACAGTTGTTAGCCATCCAGACTGAGATCTCTTGAAGGTAAGCCAAGAAGTTAGTGGCAGCTTCTTCCTGGGTCAAGGATACGAAAAGCTGTGTTTCACCCGCGTATGACACAATACTGATGCTGTATTTAATCTGTGACTTTAATTAGGGCTGTTTCTGTACTATGCCCAGGTCAAAAAACAAACTGAGTTGGGCCAAGGAGATGGTTATTGTGGATGAATTGAGCTAGCTGTGTATTCATTGCATTCTCCACAATTTTTGCCGGGATTGGAAGACAGGAAATGGGGCGGTAGCTCATGGGGTCATCCGGATTCAGGCTAAGTTTATTTATTAGGGGAGGGATGGAGGCTTTTTTCCAGATAGATCTCCTCTGTTGTAGCCCCTGCCCCATGCTCTGTGTGTTGTGTATGTGCCCCTTCAACATCTCTCTATAGTCTGTTGTGGTGCCACTGTCCCTGTGCTGCCTCTGACTTCCATTGCAACCCCTGCCCTCCACCCCACCATTCTGTGAGTGCATGCAGCTTTCCCCCCTCTATCCCTGGTCACTTTTGCTGCTCATTGTTAGACTTGGCATCATTGGTGTGAGTCTCACTTCCATTTTTACTGATTGCCTCATTTGTTTTTGATATGTTTTGCTGGTTAAATGCTTTGGGCACTGTGCCACTGATATTCAGTGCCACAGTGCAAGTGCTTCCTATGTTAAATTGATGGACTGATTAGTGACTCCATGATTGGGTTATTTGATTTACTTGTCAGACCCTAGTACAGTACACCATGTGTGCCCAGGGCTTGTAAATCAAATGCTGCTGGTGGGCTTGCAGCACTGGTTGTGCCACCCACAGAAGCAGCTTGTAAAGTGTGTCTCAGGTCTGCCATTGCAAGGCCTGTGTGAGGTCTGTGACTGCCATGTCGATTTGGCAAGTGCACCCACTTGCCAGTCACAAAACCTTTCCTTTTCTTCATATCAGACACCCCTATGGTAGGCCCAAGGGCAGGGTGCATTGTAAGTTTAAGTTAGGACATGCCCTGGTGTGTGTAGCATGTCTTAATAGTGAATTACAGCTATTTTTATTTTTCACTATTGCAAGGCTACCTGTTCTCTGTAGGCCAGAATGGGCAGTTAGATTATTACACCTTATAATCCTAACTGACTCAGGGAACATGGTAGAAATTCGAATTTAATATGCCTGATCTCAGAATGATAAAACACATCTTTTAGTAAAGTTGGTTTTAACATCCCGTGTTTGAAAATACCACTTTTAGAAAGTGCTGCAGCCCCAGGGGCGCCACGAAGCGGAGGCTTCATCTCCAGGCGCTGTGAGTCCTGTTTAAATTGCAGCACCTGGGGGGAGGAGCAAAGCAGGTGACCAAGATGGTTGCCTGAAGATTTGGCTCCGCTGATCTTTGCTCCTAACACCGATATCCTGTAAGTTATCCTGATTTAAAATGCCACCTCCGGACCGACGCTGTTAAGGGACGACTATACCTCCTCTCCTGAGCCCGCTACACACCCGTAATCTGAAGGTATTCCGCCCGGAAGATTGGGGCCTGGTCGAGATTGAAGCTGCGACCTCGCGTAAATTGGGTGACCGGACCCAAAGTGAACAACATCGGGATCGAGTGGGGTGATGTCCCGGTCCGGGGCTCAAATTTGACCATCGACGTGTACTGATGAACTTGATGCTTCTGAGGATAAGTGTGCCTCGCGTATGGGGACGAGTGTGGAAAATTACTTAATTTTCCTCCCGGAGGTCATATGCGCGCTCTGCTTTGAATGCTCCGGCCTATGTGCGGACCAGCTTGTGGAACTGCCCTAACTTGTCGACAATTACGGACGCTCCAAGCACGAAGTGGCAGAGGATCTAGTGTGGGTTCCATCTCCATTCTAGATCGAGTGCTGAGGTGTCATGGCGGAAAGACTGGAACAGGAAAAGCCCGCCTCACGGTCCTCCAGGGGGTCCAAGACCGTGCAGGTCAATAAACTGGATCGCTACACTGTCCTCAAAGAATCCCCCGGAGAGACTAAAAAGACGCCGTTGGTGAGACAAGATGACCCAACTGAACCCACACTAGCGGATTTAATGGCGGCCATTACTGGCGTACAAACATCCCTTGGCCAGAAGATGGAGGTAATGGATGCTAAATTAGACACCGTCACCTATCAAAATAGGACTGATTCGCACGGACCTTTCTAAGACTAACGAGAAGGTCAAATCATTGAAATCAAAACGAACACCCTAACTGATGATGTTAGCCAGCTACAGCAAGAGGTGAAAAACCTCAAAATATCAAGGACTCTTATGGACCGTAAGCTCGATGAATATGAATGAAGAGTCCGGCGAAATAATATCCGTATTCTCGGACTTCCTGAAAAGTAAACTCGGAGGGGCAGACACCGGATTTGTTTATTGAGACTTGTTCTTAATCATCTTGCCCCTAAAGGTCTTAGCGACTTGTTCACAGTTGAGCGTGCACACAGGGTCCCAGGGGAACGGCCAAAATCAGGTGCCCCCTCGCCCCATGATTGCATGTGTGCTAAACTTTATGGACAGTGATATAATCCTGCAAGCTGCACGTAATGGTCCCCCATTGAAATATGAAAATGTGTCCCTTTCCTTTTTTCCGGACTTCACTCAGTTGGTTCAGAGACAACGTCAGAGTTTTCTTGCCCTGAAGAGAAGATTGAGAGACAAAGGGTTAAAATATGCAATGCTGTTCCCGGCCCGGCTTCAAATTGAAATTAATGGAAAGACCGGGTTTTTTGATAACCCTGAGATGGCGTCAGACTGGTTGGACAGTGTGATAAGCCTCTGAGGCGGAGGGCCGGGACCGGGGAGAGATGGAGGGCCAGGAGTAATGTATATTGATTGTGTTTGGCCTCGATGACGCTGGGGTGTGGTTACAGGGGGGGAAGAGGGGGAAATGCAAATAATTTTTCGAAGATTCGTTATGTCCCAATATTTGTTGTATATATTTATTTGAATTCAGGACGAAGGGCTAGTGTTGGTGGGCGTGGTGAAGCGGTGGGCGGGTCTGTGCCCTCCTTCGAATTTGTACCTCTATTTAGTTGTAGATTAGTATAGATTGTTTGGGGCAGCAGGCACACTGCTAGTTGGGGATGCGCGTAAGCGATATGCAGGGTGCAGGGTGGGGGGTGGGCTGAAGAATATCCTGACAGGTGGCATGACAATCTTTCACTTTTTGATTTCATTTTTGAGACATCGATTGTCATACTATTGGTGATTCATTTTTGTATTTTTTGGTTTGAGTTTATGGTTAATGGCATCAATGTAATATATCTGATAAGCATGCAGAGGACACAAGAGGGACATTTGTCTTTTTCCTATGACGATGGGGGGTAGTGAACTCAAGGTTTTAAGTTGGAACGTGAAGGTTTGGGGGATAAAATAAAACGCAGTGTGGTGCTTCAATATCTCAATTGTCGGGCACCGGACGTGGTCTTGCTGCAAGAAACACACTTAGTCGGAAACTCCTGTATGGCAATGCATAGAATGGGCTATAAGATGGTGGCTCATGCAGGATTCACATCAGGCTCTAGGGGGGTTGGCATCCTGGTACGGCGGACACTCCCATTGGTCATATATACTGTGTGGGAGCACGATAAGGGCAGGTACATTGGGATTTCGGGTCACTGGGAGGGGCGAGTGCTCACTCTGGTTTTGGTCTATATCCCCCCTGGTTTGCAGTCTACTTCCTTTTTTGATTTAGGGAAAATGCTGTTGGAACTGCCGGAAGGGCTGTTGATCCTGGGAGGTGATTTCAACGCTGTTGTTTCAGTGCTCTTAGATAGATATCCCCCACGAGAGATGGAATGTGCCCGTAAGAAGATGCCGGATTTCCTCGATGCCATGGGTTTTGTAGATGGTTGGCGATTGTATTACCCAGAGAAGAAACCGTTTGAGTTTGAGTTTAAAAATATTTATAGAGCGCACGTACACCTGGCGGTTTCATGGCGCTATCGGGTACTGAGCCCAGGAGGGCAGGATGCAAGGAAGGTGGAGAGAAGCAGTTTATGAGGAAAAGGCTTGAGTAAAGAGAAAAGTTTTTAAGGCTTTGCGGAAGAGTGTGTATTGGACGCAGGATCTGAGGTGAGCAGGGAGAGAGTTCCAAAAAGCATGGGCGAGGGTAGAAAATTTCGAGCCACCCCACTTTTTGCGTTTAAAGCGAGGAACTGTGAGCAGTTGTTGGGCTGATGAGCGTAGCTCCCTGACAGGGACGTAGGGTTTAATTTCAGAGGAGATGAAGGCAGGAGCTGCGCCAGCCCGGGCCTGAAAGGTGATGCAGCCCAACTTGAACTGGGCTCGTTCTCGGATAGGGAGCCAGTGTAGGGACTTGAGGAGGGGAGTGACGTGATGGAATTTGTCCAGATTGAAGACCAGGCGAGCCGCCTGGTTTTGGACCAACTGGAGTCGTCACATGCTATAGGCGGGCATGCCACAGTAGAGGGCATTGTCATAGTCCAGGCGGGAGGTTACCATCGCCAGGACTATGAGCTTAAGGGCAGTGAAGGAGAAAAAGCGAGAAACTTTGCAAATAGTACGAAGTGAGAGAAAAGAAGAGGACACAACAGACCTAACTTGGGAGTGAAGAGTGAGTTGGTCGCTTAGTTTGAAACCGAGGGTTTTAACAGAAGAAGAGGGGAGAGGAGGAGGACCCAAGGAGGGGGGCCAGAAGAGAGGGGTCCAGAGACTGGAGCAACCAACTGTCAGAACCAGCTCCGTTTTGTCGGGGTTTAACTTCAGGTGGTTGTAGTTCATCCAGTCCTGGATGAAGAGCATCACCGATTGGAAGTTGGACATGGACTCGGGGGATGTGGATAAAGAAAAAATGAGCTGGAGGTCATCCGCGTAATTGTAGACGGAGACCTCCATCTGTTGAAGGGCAAAAATGAGGGGGGCAATGTACAAATTAAATAACACAGGGTAAAGGGAGGAGCCCTGGGGGACTCCGCATTGAACTGCACGGAAGTCTGCTGAATAGTCGCCCAGGCGAACTGCCTGCGTGCAGTCCCTCAGGAAGGAGGACAGCCAGACCAAGGCCGAACCTCCAATCCCCGCCGCCCTGACACGGGACAGTAAAATGGAATGGTCAACCGTGTCAAAGGCGGAGGAGAGATCGAGGAGGACCAGGGCCTGGGGGTGGTTGGTGTCCATGCCCTCTCTGAGGTTGTCAAGGACCGACAACACTACAGACTCCGTGGAGTGGGCGGGGCGGAACCCCGCCTGACGGGGGGCTAATACCCTGTTTTCCTCCACTAAGGTGCCAAGCGCTCTGGTCACATGGCGCTCTAGAACCTTCCCCAGAAAGGGCAGTAATGATATGGGACGATAGTTTACAAGAGCGGAAGGGTCAGCACCAAGTTTTTTGAGAATAGGAAGGATAACAGCCGATTTGAAAGATGGAATGACAATGCCCTGTGACAGTGAGCTATTAAGAAAATTAAGAGGGGGCAAGACACAGGCAGAAAAGATCTGTTTCAGGATGTGAGCAGGGCAGGGGTCTAGGGAGGAACCTGATTTAACCAAGGGCAGGAGGGAGAGGAAGGATTCCTTTGTAAGAGGGGCAAGGAATCAAGGCGAGCCAAAACTGGCGGACTCTGGGGGTCTACAAAGGAGGAAGAGGGGGGGATTTTTGCTTGATATTGAAGATTTTGTCTAGGAAAAAGGAGTTGAGGGAATCACAATTCCGAGAATTCTTTTGATGTAGAACATTCAGCCGGGTCTGAAGGCCAAAAGTTAAAGTCACCTAACACCAGGATGGAAGAGTTGTTGACTGGTAGGGTGGCCACCAGGTCTTGAAAGCTAGAAAGGAAGATGTGGGAGGGTGGGGGAGGGCTGTACATAAGAAGGCAGCATAAGAAGGCAGGTGATCGGGGTAGTAAGAGAGAGTGAGCGAACGACTAAGAAGTCAGATGAGGCAATGGGGGGAAAGACTAGAGTTTGAAAGGAAATTTCTTTGCGGGCAAAGAGAGTGACACCGCCACCTAGTTTGCCAGAAGGTCGGTCAGCTTGTAAAGCATAGTATGAGGCTGGGAGCGCGGCTAATAGAGAGGGAAGGGAGTTGTCGCAGAACCAGGTCTCTGTGAGAAATAGGAGATCGGGCTTGTCCAAGTCCAGTAAAATGAAATGTTTGTGGCAGTGCTTGACTGCTGACCTGGTGTTAAGATAATAGGTGGATAAGGTAGTGGGGGCAGGGGGAGTCAGTAGGTCAGGACAGGGGCCGATAGTGGGGAGAGAGGATAAGGGGGGGGGGGAGAGGAGCGCGGGGCAGCCAAACCAAAGCTGTTGATTCGTGCTGTCCCGGTATCGTCCAAAGGCCACGGGCCTTGGAGGTTAATCAACTGCTCGGATGAATATTGGATAGTCTGGGCATAGTGGGGAGCCCCTAGCCCCGGCCGAACATGGACGGGCGCAGACAGGCTCGCCTTCGTCCGCTGCGCGTCCGGAAGAAGCACATCATTTATGGATGGGTGGATCGGCGGCCGGGAGGCGTGGCCTCTAAAAAAGGGGCGTGGCTCCGGGCTTGCCGGGATGGCGGCGAGAGATGTTTTCCTTGGGGGGCCACAGCAGCGCTAAATCCACTGCGTGACCGGAGCTGAGTAGGAGCGGACTGGGTAGGTAGTAAGAGCAATATGCAGTGACTTAGCAGTGCAATATTAAAAACAAACAAGTTTAAAAACGAGTCACGCTCCCGGCTTTCTGCCTCAGGAGCTCAGCACTTACAGGACTGGCGCTTGCAATCAGGGCCTCTAAGTAGGGCGGCGGCCGGGGGGCGTGGCCTCTAAGAAAGGGGCGCGGCCTCCGGGCTCGCCGGGATGGCGGCGAGAGATGTTTTCCTTGGGGGGCCACTGCAGCGCTAAATCCGCTGCGTGACCGGAGCTGAGTAGGAGCGGAATGGGTTGGTGGTAACAGCAATATACAGTGGCTTAACAGTGCAATATTAAAACAAACAAGTTTAAAAACGAGTCACGCTCCCGGCTTTCCGCCTCAGGAGCTCAGCACTAACAGGACTGGCGCTTGCAATCAGCGCCTCTAAGTAGGGCGGCGGCCGGGGGGCGTGGCCTCTAATAAACGGGCGTGGCCTCCGGGCTCGCCAGGATGGCGGCGAGAGATGCTTTCCTTGGGGGCCCACAGCAGCGCTAAATCCGCTGCGTGACCGGAGCTGAGTAGGAGCGGAATGGGTAGGTAGTGAGAGCAATATGCAGTGACTTAGCAGTGCAATAATAAAAACAAACAAGTTTAAAAATGAGTCACGCTCCCGGCTTTCCGCCTCAGGAGCTCAGCACTTACAGTATACATTTCATTTGGGTGCACATGGCAGCCTTTCCAGGCTGGACTCTTGCCTGGTCCCGCGGCTCAGGCATCTTATATAATTGAAGCAGTACACCTTGCTAGAGGTATCTCCGACCATTCTCCGCTATGGATCAGGTTCTCTTTTACCCCCAATTCTGCTGGTAGGATAGCACATATTAACCCAAACTACGAAAAGATCTCATAAAAGCATTGGATGATTATTTTACAGATAATGAGGGATCGGTGTCTTCATCGCTATCTCTCTGGGAAGCCTTTAAAATGGTTATTAGGGGGCAAGCCTTATCATTGATAGCTGGAGTTAAAAAGGAGCGTAATAAGGAATTTGTGGAAGCTGAAGTGGAGATTAGTAATCTGAAGAGGAGTTGGAACAGGGTGTGACGCAGGCTAACTTACATATCCTGAGCCTTAAGCAACGTGACTATAAATCATTGGTCACTGATATGGCTAAGACACTTGGCAGGGAACAGCAAGGGAGGATATACGATCTCGGGGATAAGGCTGGGAAACTTATTGCTTGGCTAGACAAAAGGGAAGGTGCCAGTCGCATTGTTCCGGAACTTATTTCAGAGGGAGGAGTACCGATTACTGACCCACAGAATGTAGTCAACACCTTTGCGGAATATTTTCAAGTGGTCTACTCCTCGGTCTCAGAGAGACCTGAGGAGGATTCCCATCTATTACTCCGAGATATGCGATTCCCCTGTCTGTCCAAAGAGGACAGGGACTTTATGAATAGTGAGCTCACGGTGGATGAGATTGCCCAAGCCATCCGTACTTTGAACTCGGGCAAGGCGTTAGGACCCAATGGACTCCCGATCGAGCTTTACAAACTCAGGCCGGATAAATTAGCTAAACACCTAAAAACTATGTTTGAGGAAGCCCGTGAAGAGGACGTCTTGCCTATAGACCAGAGATTGGCATCGATAGTAGTGATACATAAAGAGGGTAAACCAAAAAATAGATGTGCTTCGTACCGGCCTATTTCCTTTCTGAATGCAGAACCTAAAATATCGGCTAAGCTTCTTGCAAATAGGTTGGCAAAAGTCATTAGTGGACTCGTTCACCCGGACCAATCAGGTTTTATACCCCATAGGAATACGGCCCTGAACTTACGCAGATTACACGGCGTTATAGCAAGAGCGCATACTCTGCGGGAACCGGCTGTGGTCGCCTCACTTGACGTGACCATGGCCTTTGATACCGTTAAATGGTCCTACCTGTGGGCAGTTTTGGCTAAATTTGGATTTGGTTCCGAGTTTATTGGATGGGTGCATTTGTTATATTCTGAACCGCTTGGCCAGGTCCTGGTTAATGGTAGGGTTTCTGCATTGTTTCGTTTGAGTCGGGGCACTCGGCAGGGTTGACCCCTCTCCCCGCTTCTTTTTTTATTGTCACTGGAGCCCCTGGTGGCTTGGATTCGATGGGAACCATCGATCCGAGGCATAAGGTTGACCCCTGACTGGGAAGACAGGATTTCCCTGTATGCAGATGATATTTTGCTTTATCTGACTGCCCCTCAGAAATCCCTTATGGTGGTGTGTGACGTTTTAGCCTCTTTTGGTAAAAATTCTGGTCTTTCCATTAACTGGGGAAAGTCTTTGTTAAATGTTCTCAATGGGGATGCTCCAATCCCACCCAATAACTGCCCCATTCAGATTGCTATGCCTGGATTCCGATATCCGGGCATTTTTATTACACTCGATCCGGCGGTCAGATATAGTCAAAACCTCCTACCCCCACTGTAAAGACTTAGTAGTGATTCGGCTGTCTGGCGTAAACTCCCGCTCTCCTTACTGGGACGAGCAGCTCTTTTTAAAATGATGGCTTTGCCCCGTTTCCTCTATGCTCTTCAAAATACCCTAAATGTCGTTCCTGCCAGCTATTTTCATGAAATAGAAGGATTACAGTGCAGTCTTTTGTGGGAAGGATGATCCCGTATTGCACTGGCGAAGCTGACACTCCCATGGTACGATGGTGGTATTGCTCTGCCGGATATTAAACGGTACTATTGGTCTTCCCAACTCGCTGCTATTAACCACGCAACATATGGATCCATCACGGATCCTGGGTATGCGATGGATAAATGGCTTCTTCCGGAGGGCAGTTACAATAGAGCGCTGTACTCAAGACCAGCAAGGCTGAATTTGACGAGTCCCACCAAACATGCAGTGAAAATCTGGCATGATGCAACGAGTTTGTTGGGATGGACGGGTAAACTAACACTGGCTACTCCCCTTTTTGACTCCGAAAAACTAGGCAACCTATGGAATACAAAAGGCTTTGACAAATGGGAGATGATAGGGATCTCAACTATTAAAAATGTATGGAGTAAGGGGCAGATTAAATCCTTTGAAGAAATGCAGGCAGAATTTGAGTTATCCAATTCCGAATATTTTAGATATGCACAGTTCCGTCATTCGTTATAGGCGGCCCTTGCTGTGGACGCGGAGTTACCGGAGGCATCACCCCTAGAGGATAGAATATTAGATGGTCACCTCCCTGACAAAACGATTTCCCTGCTCTATAAAAAATTAATTAACAATAGAGCAGAGACGCTAGGTAATTTGAGAGAGAAATGGATAGGAGATGGAATAGAATTAGATGATGAAGACTGGCAGGCGGCGGTCTCTTCCCCGAAGGTTGTTGCTATTCCTGCCCGGTTACGACTCATTCAATTAAAGATCCTGCATAGGGTATATATCACAGGCCCCCGCTGGTTCAGATGGGGTTGACATTGGAGGGATTGTGTAGACGTAAATGTGGTCTCGTAGGTACATTTTTCCACATTATCTGGGAGTGTCGAGAGGTTGCCCAATACTGGAAGGAGGTCCGCACCATTGTAAATGAGGTCACGGGGATATCCCTGCAACCGGAAGCACGTAGATGTCTCCTAAACATATGGGTACCCACTGATTATACTACTGCGCAGACACGGTGGGTCACATTGGGCAACATGATAGCCAAAAGAAATATTGCTCAGAAAAGGGGCTCAGACACGCCCCCCACCCTTGGAGAGTGGGAAAGAGACATGGACTGGTGCATGTTTCGTGAAAAAACAGTGTATGTTGCGAGAGGACGTCCCCGGAAATGTGCCTTAATCTGAGGCAAGTGGAATGAATATAGGGGCAGGATTTGTACAGCACCTAGAGATTTTGTTATTGATGTTCCTTCATCCCCATGAAGTGTTTTCTTGACTGTGTACTTTTGTTTTCATCGCCCCCCGTCTTTTAATGTACTGCGCAATGCTATGCAACTTTCTGTAAATGTGATTTTTTATTGATGCCTTGTTTTAATAAAAAGATTTATAAAAAAATAGAAAGTAGGTATTTTCATGCCTAACTGTCCAGGCCTGCCTCTGTTAGGTTGTGTATTCCTTGTCTGGAGTTTAAATGACAGGGCTGGGGGATTCCCTGAGACAGGATGAGTCAGCCCAGTGATGAATAGAGAGATCTGCATCTAGATGGGAGGGAGGAGTTGCACCTGGGACCTGAATAGGGCTGGGCCTTCCCTCCACAATGCTGCCTCCACCTCCTGTGGTGTGTCTGATGTCTCTGACCTACACCGTGAAAGGAGAGGAGGAATAATGTCAACAAAGTGGAAGCTTTCTGACCGCACTTGGAGGATTTCTCACCACGACTATCAGTTTGCGGTCCGACCGCCGATATTACGATGTTGGCGGTCGGAGCGTGAACCAGCCGGTCATTCGGAACGCGGTTCTGACCGACTCTCGGAGTCTTCCAACTGGTCAGAACCGTACTGTAATCCCTATGGACGACGTTTCTGCCATCAGAATTACGACGTTGGTTTCCCACAGCCTTTCCGTGCCGGCTTTTCCGACACAGAAAGACTGTCAGAAAACAACTTTAGGGGCCGTTAGCATGGCCACCTTGCCTCCGCGGCCTATGGTTGGTGGCTGAGGGGGAACCTAGGGCATCTCCCTATAAATCCATGCACTGTGCGGCAGGCACCATAGGGTGCCTTGCACAGGGTACAGGGTTTTACACACACACACATTCCTTTATAGGAGCCTGTAGGTTTCCATAGGTGCCTGCCAAGCTAGGGTCCAAAATCTAGAGCTACCCATATTGGAAAAAGGGTCATTTTTCAGTAGAAAAATACAATGCGTCCATGTTGTGTTTTGGGTCGTTTACTGTCACGGGCACCAGGCCTACCGACATCAGTGAAGTGCAATTTTTATCAAGAGACTTGTGGGAACACAAAATAGTAGAACATTTGTTAATACCAATTGGATTTCACAGCATTTGTGCCTTTCAAATGTAAGCCAGTGTATAAAAAAGATGACACATACAAAAATACCCTCTAAATCATATGCTAGTACCCACAAATTCAGAGATGTACAAATAACTACTGCTCTTAAACTTCGTATCTTGAGCCCATTTTAGAAATACAAATGTTTCCTAGATACCCATTTTTCACTCTGCCTGTTTCGATATATGAATTGGTCTACACTTGATACTCAATGAAAAAACCATTATACAGTGCGGCTCAGTTGTTGGCTCTGGGTACCTTGGGTTCTTGGACAGACTAAAAACCCTTCTATATTCCCGCAATCAAAAGAGGCTGGCAGACATAATGGTATAATGCTTTTGTAAATCGGCCATCATTACAACAAGTTACATATTAAAATGTTGTGACAAATGAACAATTGTTCCTTCTCATGTTCAATATTTCTCCATTCAGGGATCTACATATATATGACCCCATTGCAGAATTTAGATTTTTTACTACTTTTCAGAAATCTTTAGCTTTCCTAGATCATCTGAGGGTTTCACAATGGTTTCGACCACTAACTTGAAGTAGTTTGGGAGCACAAAAAATAGGGAAAATAGGCTACCTCTGCGAAAAACTGTGATACAAAACGAAATTTTCTGATTCAGCTCTGCATGTTCCTGAAAGCTGAAAAGACACTTTTATCGTGAGCACTTTTTCCTTATTTAAAAAAAAAAACTCAATATGTTGCTACGTTTTGCCTATTTTCTCGAACCCCTCCAGGGGAATCCACAAACCCTGGGTATGTTGAGAATTTCAAGGATGCTGTAAAAAATGTAAGCAGGTTTGGCGTGGATACCTTATGTGGAAAAAAAGTTATGGAGCCCTAAGTGGGAACTAGCCAAATAGCCAAAAAAAGGTTCAGCACTGGGAGAAAAAAGGCCAGGAATTTAAGGGATTAAAAGAGTGTTTACTCATTATCTATCTTGAGATATGCCTGTTAAATAATTCATATTACATAGAATACTTTAAGTCAGTGGCTCCACTTCTGTGCATTATTCATTGACAATTACCCAGTGATACTTGCCCGTGATAAGGCATATACAACCAGGTGCTATTCCCAACCCTTCGTAATATCTAAAAACACTTTACACTTATTCCTGAAATTAGAACAATGGCTTACACCATGAGAACAACACTCACAATCATACTGGCCTTCAACAGTTGGTAAGTGAGTCATCCATTCATTATACATTCTTGTGTAATGTACAGTGTATCAGAATTTTCACTGAACTTCTTTAAATAAATATCTTCACCTTACAAGTCTCCAGTAGCGCTTAGTCTATATGATGCTAAAATGAAGTGTTTGTACTTAAAACATTATTGATAGTTAAGGTATGTCCCATATAACTTTTAGCATACAAAATCATACTTGTCTCCAGGAATATCCTTTTCGATTTCATACATGGACACATGTATATATAGTCAATTTATGATGTATGTGTTTGTGGGCCATTTACCACCTACTTTGCTTTATAAAATGATCCGACTTGATACTGATTATGGAGTAAATTTAGGGGCAGCTTGTATGTCATCCACTATGCCATCAGTGATGCCATCAATAATGTCAGTGATGTCATAAATGAGGTATTTTTCCTAATTCATTTTAACATCTAACTATATTTTTGCTTTAACCTTTGAGTTTTTCAGTGAATTTCTGTTTAAAAAAAAGAAACTAAGATCTTATTGCCATAACCAACTATAAAATCACTTAAAACTTTGATTTGTCAGAGCATTTCTGTGTTTTTTTTATAAATGTAAGGCTATATCATTTAACCATACCTATTTATAATGTCTCTTTAATCTTTGTATTTTTTCAGTGAATTCATAGGATTTTTCAATCATGCTCAGTGGGAGGGGGGTTGGAATACCATACACCCAACTTCATAGGGTCTAACCCATCGCAGTCCGCCCTCTGTGGTCAGCTTGCTGCCTCATAACGCCTATCCTTTAGTTCTCTGTCTACGTGCTCTTGGCTTCTCCCTCCTGCCCTCAGTGTTTGGCTTGCTGAACCCCCGAAATTGTCCTCCATTCTGTGTTCTGTGTGAGTATGCCTAAACCCAACCCTACATAGTTCTGTGCTTATCTTCGGTGGTCTTTTGTCACGCCATTGTCCATCCTGCCTGCAATCCCTGGTCCTCTTGTTGCCCCCCTTCCCCTTCCCCTTCCCTCTGTTGTCCGTGAGTGTGCCCTTGACCCAGTAGTTCATAGTGCTTCCACTGTCTATCCAGCCGGCCCTCCATTAGTACCCTTGCTTCAGCCCCGTTCTCCGTATGTGAGCAATTGTCCTCTCACTCCCTGATATACTGTCCTGTCAATGTTATTAAAATATATAGAGCGCACATTTACCCTCAGGTGGCTTGGCGCTAACTACACTTGAGCACAACCTGAAATGCCTAAAATTTCTGAAAAGCTAAGTTTTAATTACTGGAGTGCAGTGGTCTACTAGGAATATACCACTGAAAGATATTTCTCCGAAACTTGGGCCATGCGTTGTGAAGTGCCTTATGGGCGATTCTAAGCACTTAGAATGGTGCACAGACATAATATCGAGTCCAAAATATCGATTGGACATAATATCGAGTTTTAAATATAAACTGGACAAAATATCGACAGGACAGAATATAGATGACCAAAATATCGTTTTTAAGGTAAGTGAAGTAGTATCGACTGTTAAAAATATAGATAGTTAAAATATCGAAGTATATAATATAGTTAAAATTATCGATTTTTTAATAATATCTAATTTTTTATAGTGTATTTTTATGTTATAATATGTGTGAAAAGTGTGTATTTATGTTATAATTAATTTTATTTAAAGAATTTTGTTTTTATAATTATTGTGTTATTTAATTCTGTAGCGGGTTGTGGGTTTATAGGGGAATAGGGTGGGAAGTAATTTAATTATAATTAATTAAATATGTAAATGTATTTATTGATAGTAATTTGTAATTAATTTTTAATTAATTTATATTGGTTAATTTAATTCTAATTGGTAATAAATTGTTATTAATTGATTAATTGGTAATTATGTAAATTTTACTAATTTAATTCTGTAACGGGTTGTGGGTTTATAGGGAAATAGGGTGGGAAGCAATTTAATTATAATTAATTAAATATGTAAATTAATTTATTGATAGTAATTTGTAATTAATTGTTAATTAATTTATATTTATTAATTAATTTAAATCTAATTGGTTATTAATTTTTATTAATTGATTAATTGGTAATCATGTAAATTTAACTAATTTAATTTCTGTAGCGGGTTGTGGGTTTATAGGGGAATAGGGTGGGAAGTAATTTAGGAATAATTATTTAAATAATTAAATGTATTATAATTTATTTAATTGGAAATAAATGTTAAATAATTATAAATAATTAAATAATTAATTGTTAATTTTTAATTAATTTGCATTAATAGGTGATCAATTGAAATAATTCTTGTTAATTAGTCATTTTAATATATTAATTATTATATTATATAACATTTTTAATTAATTTTAATTAATTATTAAGAGATATTGATTTTTAAATTTTTTAATAATATATGAAGTTTTTAATTTCCCTAATGTTGTATTCTCTGGAGTGGGAATAGTAATTTTAACCCCTACGCTATCCAACGCTTTCCCTACTGTTGCACCCACTGGAGTGGGAGTAGTAATTTTAACCCCTACGCTATCCAACGCTTTCCCTACTGTTGCACCCACTGGAGTGGGAATAGTAATTTTAACCCATACGCTATCCAACGCTTTCCCTACTGTTGCACTCTTTGGAGTGGGAATAGTAATTTTAACCCCTACTCTATCCAACGCTTTCCCTACTGTTGCACCCACTGGAGTGGGAATAGTAATTTTTAACCCTACGCTATCTAATGCTTTCTCTACTTTTGCATTCTTTGGAGTGGGAATAGTAATTTTTACCCTTACGCTATCCAACGCTTACCCTACTGTTGCACCCACTGGAGTGGGAATAGTAATTTGTACCCCTACGCTATCCAACGCTTTCCCTACTGTTGCACCCACTGGAGTGTGAATATTACATTTTACCTCTAGGCTATCCAACGTTTTCCCTACTGTTGCACTCACTGGAGCGGGAATACTAATTTTAACCCCTACACTATCCACCGCTTTCCCTACTGTTGCACCCACTGGAGTGGGAATAGTACATTTTACCTCTACGCTATCCAACGTTTTCCCTATTGTTGCACCCACTGGAGTGGGAATAGTAATTTCAACCCCTACGCTATCCAACCCTTTCCCTACTGTTGCAGTCACTGGAGTGGGAATAGTAATTTTAACCCCTACGCTATCCAACGCTTTCCCTACGCTTGCACTCTTTGGAGTGGGAATAGTAATTTGTACACTTTTGTTATTGTACGTTACTAATATAGGCTATTATTTAATTATATTTTGTTACTATATATATATGTTTTAACAAATATGATTTAAAACATTGTTTTTACTTTCATTAATTATTTAAATATTATAAGTTAATTTAAGTGTTTTTAAGTATATTTTAGTAATTAATTTTTAATATTAATTTAATTTAACATTGTTTTTAGTAAAGTCGATATTTTTTAAACTATATTTTAGTAAACGATATTTTTAACTCGATATTTTTGTACTTACCTGTTTGTAGATAGAAACTCGATATTTTGTCTGTCGATATTTTGTCAACGACATTCTTGATGGTCGATATTCTCTCCCTCGATATTATTTCAGTGATCCGCTTTGAATTTAATCTGACTTTTCACTGGGAACCATTGACACTTCCTGATTCCAGGAGAAATTGAATGGAATTAGTCACTCCTAATATATTTTTTGCCATTGAGTTTTGTACCATCTGAAGTCTGTTGGTATACTTTTCCTGCAGGTTCATATAGACTCAGTAAAATAGTCTAGCTTGGAGTGTACTATAGTCTCGTAAGAGCCCATGGCGACCAAATATTTCCGATTGGACAGGAAAGAGGTCAGGAGGGACAGCGCCTTGTCCTTAACACCTTATTCTACCAGAATTTTATGATCAATTGTATCAAAGCCTGCTGACAGGTCGAGGAGGAAAGGGCTGCAGAGCTTCCTTTGTCTACTGCAACCCTTACCTAATATTAATAATAAAGAGTGTGTATAGCGCCTGGTTTGACTAGTGTGTCCCCGCGCTGCGGCCATCAAAAGCTACAGAGAAGTATCGAAGAACAGTCCGGCAAAAGCTCAGGGGAACAATGTTCTATGCCTGGAAGAGTCAAGTCTTCAGTTCTTTTCTAAAGATATTCTCTGATTGTTCCATACGGAGGTCAGGGGGAAGATCTTTCCACTGCTTGACGGCCAGGTAGCGGAAAGAACGGCCTCCCATTCTCGTTCTTTTTATAACTGGGGCTGCACCAGTCCTGAGCCTTGGGTACGCAGGGCTCTAGTAGGAGTGTAGGGGGACAGTAGGTTGTGCAAGTACCTTGGACCTTTACTCAACAGAATCCGTTGGCTAATACACAGAGACTTAAAAATAATTATTTCCCTTATAGGGAGCCAGTGGAGAGTAGTTCGGGATGTTTTGGATGAGGCTCTCCTAGGAAGCATCAGGACCAGGTGGGCGGCTGCATTTTGGATGTACTGTAATCTTTGCACGCTCTTTTTACTGGCACCTATGTAGAGTGCATTCCCATTGTCCAAGACCGAAGTGACAAATGCGTGGAGTAGGGTTTTCCTGGCAGCTACCGGGAGCACATCTAAGATCTTCCGAAGGGGCTTCATTATGCCAAAGCCCTTTCCCACCACCGTCCTGGTGTGGTGATCGTAGGAGAGGGTGGGGTCTAGCCACATCCCGAGGTTTTTAACCTCCTCCTTGGGGGCGGGGGTGGTACCCAAAGTTTGTAGCCACCAACTAAGTGACCATATTGCGGGGGCGTTTCCCACAATGAGGACCTCAGTCTTGCCGCCATTCAGCTTTAGACAGTTGTTAGCCATCCAGACTGAGATCTCTTGAAGGTAAGCCAAGAAGTTAGTGGCAGCTTCTTCCTGGGTCAAGGATACGAAAAGCTGTGTTTCACCCGCGTATGACACAATACTGATGCTGTATTTAATCTGTGACTTTAATTAGGGCTGTTTCTGTACTATGCCCAGGTCAAAAAACAAACTGAGTTGGGCCAAGGAGATGGTTATTGTGGATGAATTGAGCTAGCTGTGTATTCATTGCATTCTCCACAATTTTTGCCGGGATTGGAAGACAGGAAATGGGGCGGTAGCTCATGGGGTCATCCGGATTCAGGCTAAGTTTATTTATTAGGGGAGGGATGGAGGCTTTTTTCCAGATAGATCTCCTCTGTTGTAGCCCCTGCCCCATGCTCTGTGTGTTGTGTATGTGCCCCTTCAACATCTCTCTATAGTCTGTTGTGGTGCCACTGTCCCTGTGCTGCCTCTGACTTCCATTGCAACCCCTGCCCTCCACCCCACCATTCTGTGAGTGCGTGCAGCTTTCCCCCCTCTATCCCTGGTCACTTTTGCTGCTCATTGTTAGACTTGGCATCATTGGTGTGAGTCTCACTTCCATTTTTACTGATTGCCTCATTTGTTTTTGATATGTTTTGCTGGTTAAATGCTTTGGGCACTGTGCCACCGATATTCAGTGCCACAGTGCAAGTGCTTCCTATGTTAAATTGATGGACTGATTAGTGACTCCATGATTGGGTTATTTGATTTACTTGTCAGACCCTAGTACAGTACACCATGTGTGCCCAGGGCTTGTAAATCAAATGCTGCTGGTGGGCTTGCAGCACTGGTTGTGCCACCCACAGAAGCAGCTTGTAAAGTGTGTCTCAGGTCTGCCATTGCAAGGCCTGTGTGAGGTCTGTGACTGCCATGTCGATTTGGCAAGTGCACCCACTTGCCAGTCACAAAACCTTTCCTTTTCTTCATATCAGACACCCCTATGGTAGGCCCAAGGGCAGGGTGCATTGTAAGTTTAAGTTAGGACATGCCCTGGTGTGTGTAGCATGTCTTAATAGTGAATTACAGCTATTTTTATTTTTCACTATTGCAAGGCTACCTGTTCTCTGTAGGCCAGAATGGGCAGTTAGATTATTACACCTTATAATCCTAACTGACTCAGGGAACATGGTAGAAATTCGAATTTAATATGCCTGATCTCAGAATGATAAAACACATCTTTTAGTAAAGTTGGTTTTAACATCCCGTGTTTGAAAATACCACTTTTAGAAAGTGCTGCAGCCCCAGGGGCGCCACGAAGCGGAGGCTTCATCTCCAGGCGCTGTGAGTCCTGTTTAAATTGCAGCACCTGGGGGGAGGAGCAAAGCAGGTGACCAAGATGGTTGCCTGAAGATTTGGCTCCGCTGATCTTTGCTCCTAACACCGATATCCTGTAAGTTATCCTGATTTAAAATGCCACCTCCGGACCGACGCTGTTAAGGGACGACTATACCTCCTCTCCTGAGCCCGCTACACACCCGTAATCTGAAGGTATTCCGCCCGGAAGATTGGGGCCTGGTCGAGATTGAAGCTGCGACCTCGCGTAAATTGGGTGACCGGACCCAAAGTGAACAACATCGGGATCGAGTGGGGTGAAGTCCCGGTCCGGGGCTCAAATTTGACCATCAACGTGTACTGATGAACTTGATGCTTCTGAGGATAAGTGTGCCTCGCGTATGGGAACGAGTGTGGAAAATTACTTAATTTTCCTCCGGGAGGTCATATGCGCGCTCTGCTTTGAATGCTCCGGCCTATGTGCGGACCAGCTTGTGGAACTGCCCTAACTTGTCGACAATTACGGACGCTCCAAGCACGAAGTGGCAGAGGATCTAGTGTGGGTTCCATCTCCATTCTAGATCGAGTGCTGAGGTGTCATGGCGGAAAGACTGGAACAGGAAAAGCCCGCCTCACGGTCCTCCAGGGGGTCCAAGACCGTGCAGGTCAATAAACTGGATCGCTACACTGTCCTCAAAGAATCCCCCGGAGAGACTAAAAAGACGCCGTTGGTGAGACAAGATGACCCAACTGAACCCACACTAGCGGATTTAATGGCGGCCATTACTGGCGTACAAACATCCCTTGGCCAGAAGATGGAGGTAATGGATGCTAAATTAGACACCGTCACCTATCAAAATAGGACTGATTCGCACGGACCTTTCTAAGACTAACGAGAAGGTCAAATCACTTGAAATCAAAACGAACACCCTAACTGATGATGTTAGCCAGCTACAGCAAGAGGTGAAAAACCTCAAAATATCAAGGACTCTTATGGACCGTAAGCTCGATGAATATGAATGAAGAGTCCGGCGAAATAATATCCGTATTCTCGGACTTCCTGAAAAGTAAACTCGGAGGGGCAGACACCGGATTTGTTTATTGAGACTTGTTCTTAATCATCTTGCCCCTAAAGGTCTTAGCGACTTGTTCACAGTTGAGCGTGCACACAGGGTCCCAGGGGAACGGCCAAAATCAGGTGCCCCCTCGCCCCATGATTGCATGTGTGCTAAACTTTATGGACAGTGATATAATCCTGCAAGCTGCACGTAATGGTCCCCCATTGAAATATGAAAATGTGTCCCTTTCCTTTTTTCCGGACTTCACTCAGTTGGTTCAGAGACAACGTCAGAGTTTTCTTGCCCTGAAGAGAAGATTGAGAGACAAAGGGTTAAAATATGCAATGCTGTTCCCGGCCCGGCTTCAAATTGAAATTAATGGAAAGACCGGGTTTTTTGATAACCCTGAGATGGCGTCAGACTGGTTGGACAGTGTGATAAGCCTCTGAGGCGGAGGGCCGGGACCGGGGAGAGATGGAGGGCCAGGAGTAATGTATATTGATTGTGTTTGGCCTCGATGATGCTGGGGTGTGGTTACAGGGGGGGAAGAGGGGGAAATGCAAATAATTTTTCGAAGATTCGTTATGTCCCAATATTTGTTGTATATATTTATTTGAATTCAGGACGAAGGGCTAGTGTTGGTGGGCGTGGTGAAGCGGTGGGCGGGTCTGTGCCCTCCTTCGAATTTGTACCTCTATTTAGTTGTAGATTAGTATAGATTGTTTGGGGCGGCAGGCACACTGCTAGTTGGGGATGCGCGTAAGCGATATGCAGGGTGCAGGGTGGGGGGTGGGCTGAAGAATATCCTGACAGGTGGCATGACAATCTTTCACTTTTTGATTTCATTTTTGAGACATCAATTGTCATACTATTGGTGATTCATTTTTGTATTTTTTGGTTTGAGTTTATGGTTAATGGCATCAATGTAATATATCTGATAAGCATGCAGAGGACACAAGAGGGACATTTGTCTTTTTCCTATGACGATGGGGGGTAGTGAACTCAAGGTTTTAAGTTGGAACGTGAAGGTTTGGGGGATAAAATAAAACGCAGTGTGGTGCTTCAATATCTCAATTGTCGGGCACCGGACGTGGTCTTGCTGCAAGAAACACACTTAGTCGGAAACTCCTGTATGGCAATGCATAGAATGGGCTATAAGATGGTGGCTCATGCAGGATTCACATCAGGCTCTAGGGGGGTTGGCATCCTGGTACGGCGGACACTCCCATTGGTCATATATACTGTGTGGGAGCACGATAAGGGCAGGTACATTGGGATTTCGGGTCACTGGGAGGGGCGAGTGCTCACTCTGGTTTTGGTCTATATCCCCCCTGGTTTGCAGTCTACTTCCTTTTTTGATTTAGGGAAAATGCTGTTGGAACTGCCGGAAGGGCTGTTGATCCTGGGAGGTGATTTCAACGCTGTTGTTTCAGTGCTCTTAGATAGATATCCCCCACGAGAGATGGAATGTGCCCGTAAGAAGATGCCGGATTTCCTCGATGCCATGGGTTTTGTAGATGGTTGGCGATTGTATTACCCAGAGAAGAAACCGTTTGAGTTTGAGTTTAAAAATATTTATAGAGCGCACGTACACCTGGCGGTTTCATGGCGCTATCGGGTACTGAGCCCAGGAGGGCAGGATGCAAGGAAGGTGGAGAGAAGCAGTTTATGAGGAAAAGGCTTGAGTAAAGAGAAAAGTTTTTAAGGCTTTGCGGAAGAGTGTGTATTGGACGCAGGATCTGAGGTGAGCAGGGAGAGAGTTCCAAAAAGCATGGGCGAGGGTAGAAAATTTCGAGCCACCCCACTTTTTGCGTTTAAAGCGAGGAACTGTGAGCAGTTGTTGGGCTGATGAGCATAGCTCCCTGACAGGGACGTAGGGTTTAATTTCAGAGGAGATGAAGGCAGGAGCTGCGCCAGCCCGGGCCTGAAAGGTGATGCAGCCCAACTTGAACTGGGCTCGTTCTCGGATAGGGAGCCAGTGTAGGGACTTGAGGAGGGGAGTGACGTGATGGAATTTGTCCAGATTGAAGACCAGGCGAGCCGCCTGGTTTTGGACCAACTGGAGTCGTCGCATGCTATAGGCGGGCATGCCACAGTAGAGGGCATTGTCATAGTCCAGGCGGGAGGTTACCATCGCCAGGACTATGAGCTTAAGGGCAGTGAAGGAGAAAAAGCGAGAAACTTTGCAAATAGTACGAAGTGAGAGAAAAGAAGAGGACACAACAGACCTAACTTGGGAGTGAAGAGTGAGTTGGTCGCTTAGTTTGAAACCGAGGGTTTTAACAGAAGAAGAGGGGAGAGGAGGAGGACCCAAGGAGGGGGGCCAGAAGAGAGGGGTCCAGAGACTGGAGCAACCAACTGTCAGAACCAGCTCCGTTTTGTCGGGGTTTAACTTCAGGTGGTTGTAGTTCATCCAGTCCTGGATGAAGAGCATCACCGATTGGAAGCTGGACATGGACTCGGGGGATGTGGATAAAGAAAAAATGAGCTGGAGGTCATCCGCGTAATTGTAGACGGAGACCTCCATCTGTTGAAGGGCAAAAATGAGGGGGGCGATGTACAAATTAAATAACACAGGGTAAAGGGAGGAGCCCTGGGGGACTCCGCATTGAACTGCACGGAAGTCTGCTGAATAGTCGCCCAGGCGAACTGCCTGCGTGCAGTCCCTCAGGAAGGAGGACAGCCAGACCAAGGCCGAACCTCCAATCCCCGCCGCCCTGACACGGGACAGTAAAATGGAATGGTCAACCGTGTCAAAGGCGGAGGAGAGATCGAGGAGGACCAGGGCCTGGGGGTGGTTGGTGTCCATGCCCTCTCTGAGGTTGTCAAGGACCGACAACACTACAGACTCCGTGGAGTGGGCGGGGCGGAATCCCGCCTGACGGGGGGCTAATACCCTGTTTTCCTCCACTAAGGTGCCAAGTGCTCTGGTCACATGGCGCTCTAGAACCTTCCCCAGAAAGGGCAGTAATGATATGGGACGATAGTTTACAAGAGCGGAAGGGTCAGCACCAAGTTTTTTGAGAATAGGAAGGATAACAGCCGATTTGAAAGATGGAATGACAATGCCCTGTGACAGTGAGCTATTAAGAAAATTAAGAGGGGGCAAGACACAGGCAGAAAAGATCTGTTTCAGGATGTGAGCAGGGCAGGGGTCTAGGGGGGAACCTGATTTAACCAAGGGCAGGAGGGAGAGGAAGGATTCCTTTGTAAGAGGGGCAAGGAATCAAGGCGAGCCAAAACTGGCGGACTCTGGGGGTCTACAAAGGAGGAAGAGGGGGGGATTTTTGCTTGATATTGAAGATTTTGTCTAGGAAAAAGGAGTTGAGGGAATCACAATTCCGAGAATTCTTTTGATGTAGAACATTCAGCCGGGTCTGAAGGCCAAAAGTTAAAGTCACCTAACACCAGGATGGAAGAGTTGTTGACTGGTAGGGTGGCCACCAGGTCTTGAAAGCTAGAAAGGAAGATGTGGGAGGGTGGGGGAGGGCTGTACATAAGAAGGCAGCATAAGAAGGCAGGTGATCGGGGTAGTAAGAGAGAGTGAGCGAACGACTAAGAAGTCAGATGAGGCAATGGGGGGAAAGACTAGAGTTTGAAAGGAAATTTCTTTGCGGGCAAAGAGAGTGACACCGCCACCTAGTTTGCCAGAAGGTCGGTCAGCTTGTAAAGCATAGTATGAGGCTGGGAGCGCGGCTAATAAAGAGGGAAGGGAGTTGTCGCAGAACCAGGTCTCTGTGAGAAATAGGAGATCGGGCTTGTCCAAGTCCAGTAAAATGAAATGTTTGTGGCAGTGCTTGACTGCTGACCTGGTGTTAAGATAATAGGTGGATAAGGTAGTGGGGGCAGGGGGAGTCAGTAGGTCAGGACAGGGGCCGATAGTGGGGAGAGAGGATAAGGGGGGGGGGGGAGAGGAGCGCGGGGCAGCCAAACCAAAGCTGTTGATTCGTGCTGTCCCGGTATCGTCCAAAGGCCACGGGCCTTGGAGGTTAATCAACTGCTCGGATGAATATTGGATAGTCTGGGCATAGTGGGGAGCCCCTAGCCCCGGCCGAACATGGACGGGCGCAGACAGGCTCGCCTTCGTCCGCTGTGCGTCCGGAAGAAGCACATCATTTATGGATGGGTGGATCGGCGGCCAGGAGGCGTGGCCTCTAAAAAAGGGCCGTGGCTCCGGGCTTGCCGGGATGGCGGCGAGAGATGTTTCCTTGGGGGGCCACAGCAGCGCTAAATCCACTGCATGACCGGAGCTGAGTAGGAGCGGACTGGGTAGGTAGTAAGAGCAATATGCAGTGACTTAGCAGTGCAATATTAAAAACAAACAAGTTTAAAAACGAGTCACGCTCCCGGCTTTCTGCCTCAGGAGCTCAGCACTTACAGGACTGGCGCTTGCAATCAGGGCCTCTAAGTAGGGCGGCGGCCGGGGGGCGTGGCCTCTAAGAAAGGGGCGTGGCCTCCGGGCTCGCCGGGATGGCGGCGAGAGATGTTTTCCTTGGGGGGCCACTGCAGCGCTAAATCCGCTGCGTGACCGGAGCTGAGTAGGAGCGGAATGGGTTGGTGGTAACAGCAATATACAGTGGCTTAACAGTGCAATATTAAAACAAACAAGTTTAAAAACGAGTCACGCTCCCGGCTTTCCGCCTCAGGAGCTCAGCACTAACAGGACTGGCGCTTGCAATCAGCGCCTCTAAGTAGGGCGGCGGCTGGGGGGCGTGGCCTCTAATAAACGGGCGTGGCCTCCGGGCTCGCCAGGATGGCGGCGAGAGATGCTTTCCTTGGGGGCCCACAGCAGCGCTAAATCCGCTGCGTGACCGGAGCTGAGTAGGAGCGGAATGGGTAGGTAGTGAGAGCAATATGCAGTGACTTAGCAGTGCAATAATAAAAACAAACAAGTTTAAAAATGAGTCACGCTCCCGGCTTTCCGCCTCAGGAGCTCAGCACTTACAGTATACATTTCATTTGGGTGCACATGGCAGCCTTTCCAGGCTGGACTCTTGCCTGGTCCCGCGGCTCAGGCATCTTATATAATTGAAGCAGTACACCTTGCTAGAGGTATCTCCGACCATTCTCCGCTATGGATCAGGTTCTCTTTTACCCCCAATTCTGCTGGTAGGATAGCACATATTAACCCAAACTACGAAAAGATCTCATAAAAGCATTGGATGATTATTTTACAGATAATGAGGGATAGGTGTCTTCATCGCTATCTCTCTGGGAAGCCTTTAAAATGGTTATTAGGGGGCAAGCCTTATCATTGATAGCTGGAGTTAAAAAGGAGCGTAATAAGGAATTTGTGGAAACTGAAGTGGAGATTAGTAATCTGAAGAGGAGTTGGAACAGGGTGTGACGCAGGCTAACTTACATATCCTGAGCCTTAAGCAACGTGACTATAAATCATTGGTCACTGATATGGCTAAGACACTTGGCAGGGAACAGCAAGGGAGGATCTACGATCTCGGGGATAAGGCTGGGAAACTTATTGCTTGGCTAGACAAAAGGGAAGGTGCCAGTCGCATTGTTCCGGAACTTATTTCAGAGGGAGGAGTACCGATTACTGACCCACAGAATGTAGTCAACACCTTTGCGGAATATTTTCAAGTGGTCTACTCCTCGGTCTCAGAGAGACCTGAGGAGGATTCCCATCTATTACTCCGAGATATGCGATTCCCCTGTCTGTCCAAAGAGGACAGGGACTTTATGAATAGTGAGCTCACGGTGGATGAGATTGCCCAAGCCATCCGTACTTTGAACTCGGGCAAGGCGTTAGGACCCAATGGACTCCCGATCGAGCTTTACAAACTCAGGCCGGATAAATTAGCTAAACACCTAAAAACTATGTTTGAGGAAGCCCGTGAAGAGGACGTCTTGCCTATAGACCAGAGATTGGCATCGATAGTAGTGATACATAAAGAGGGTAAACCAAAAAATAGATGTGCTTCGTACCGGCCTATTTCCTTACTGAATGCAGAACCTAAAATATCGGCTAAGCTTCTTGCAAATAGGTTGGCAAAAGTCATTAGTGGACTCGTTCACCCGGACCAATCAGGTTTTATACCCCATAGGAATACGGCCCTGAACTTACGCAGATTACACGGCGTTATATCAAGAGCGCATACTCTGCGGGAACCGGCTGTGGTCGCCTCACTTGACGTGACCATGGCCTTTGATACCGTTAAATGGTCCTACCTGTGGGCAGTTTTGGCTAAATTTGGATTTGGTTCCGAGTTTATTGGATGGGTGCATTTGTTATATTCTGAACCGCTTGCCCAGGTCCTGGTTAATGGTAGGGTTTCTGCATTGATTCGTTTGAGTCGGGGCACTCGGCAGGGTTGACCCCTCTCCCCGCTTCTTTTTTCATTGTCACTGGAGCCCCTGGCGGCTTGGATTCGATGGGAACCATCGATCCGAGGCATAAGGTTGACCCCTGACTGGGAAGACAGGATTTCCCTGTATGCAGATGATATTTTGCTTTATCTGACTGCCCCTCAGAAATCCCTTATGGTGGTGTGTGACGTTTTAGCCTCTTTTGGTAAAAATTCTGGTCTTTCCATTAACTGGGGAAAGTCTTTGTTAAATGTTCTCAATGGGGATGCTCCAATCCCACCCAATAACTGCCCCATTCAGATTGCTATGCCTGGATTCCGATATCCGGGCATTTTTATTACACTCGATCCGGCGGTCAGATATAGTCAAAACCTCCTACCCCCACTGTAAAGACTTAGTAGTGATTCGGCTGTCTGGCGTAAACTCCCGCTCTCCTTACTGGGACGAGCAGCTCTTTTTAAAATGATGGCTTTGCCCCGTTTCCTCTATGCTCTTCAAAATACCCTAAATGTCGTTCCTGCCAGCTATTTTCATGAAATAGAAGGATTACAGTGCAGTCTTTTGTGGGAAGGATGATCCCGTATTGCACTGGCGAAGCTGACACTCCCATGGTACGATGGTGGTATTGCTCTGCCGGATATTAAACGGTACTATTGGTCTTCCCAACTCGCTGCTATTAACCACGCAACATATGGATCCATCACGGATCCTGGGTATGCGATGGATAAATGGCTTCTTCCGGAGGGCAGTTACAATAGAGCGCTGTACTCAAGACCAGCAAGGCTGAATTTGACGAGTCCCACCAAACATGCAGTGAAAATCTGGCATGATGCAACGAGTTTGTTGGGATGGACGGGTAAACTAACACTGGCTACTCCCCTTTTTGACTCCGAAAAACTAGGCAACCTATGGAATACAAAAGGCTTTGACAAATGGGAGATGATAGGGATCTCAACTATTAAAAATTTATGGAGTAAGGGGCAGATTAAATCCTTTGAAGAAATGCAGGCAGAATTTGAGTTATCCAATTCCGAATATTTTAGATATGCACAGTTCCGTCATTCGTTATAGGCGGCCCTTGCTGTGGACGCGGAGTTACCGGAGGCATCACCCCTAGAGGATAGAATATTAGATGGTCACCTCCCTGACAAAACGATTTCCCTGCTCTATAAAAAATTAATTAACAATAGAGCAGAGACGCTAGGTAATTTGAGAGAGAAATGGATAGGAGATGGAATAGAATTAGATGATGAAGACTGGCAGGCGGCGGTCTCTTCCCCGAAGGTTGTTGCTATTCCTGCCCGGTTACGACTCATTCAATTAAAGATCCTGCATAGGGTATATATCACAGGCCCCCGCTGGTTCAGATGGGGTTGACATTGGAGGGATTGTGTAGACGTAAATGTGGTCTCGTAGGTACATTTTTCCACATTATCTGGGAGTGTCGAGAGGTTGTCCAATACTGGAAGGAGGTCCGCACCATTGTAAATGATGTCACGGGGATATCCCTGCAACCGGAAGCACGTAGATGTCTCCTAAACATATGGGTACCCACTGATTATACTACTGCGCAGACACGGTGGGTCACATTGGGCAACATGATAGCCAAAAGAAATATTGCTCAGAAAAGGGGCTCAGACACGCCCCCCACCCTTGGAGAGTGGGAAAGAGACATGGACTGGTGCATGTTTCGTGAAAAAACAGTGTATGTTGCGAGAGGACGTCCCCGGAAATGTGCCTTAATCTGAGGCAAGTGGAATGAATATAGGGGCAGGATTTGTACAGCACCTAGAGATTTTGTTATTGATGTTCCTTCATCCCCATGAAGTGTTTTCTTGACTGTGTACTTTTGTTTTCATCGCCCCCCGTCTTTTAATGTACTGCGCAATGCTATGCAACTTTCTGTAAATGTGATTTTTTTATTGATGCCTTGTTTTAATAAAAAGATTTATAAAAAAATAGAAAGTAGGTATTTTCATGCCTAACTGTCCAGGCCTGCCTCTGTTAGGTTGTGTATTCCTTGTCTGGAGTTTAAATGACAGGGCTGGGGGATTCCCTGAGACAGGATGAGTCAGCCCAGTGATGAATAGAGAGATCTGCATCTAGATGGGAGGGAGGAGTTGCACCTGGGACCTGAATAGGGCTGGGCCTTCCCTCCACAATGCTGCCTCCACCTCCTGTGGTGTGTCTGATGTCTCTGACCTACACCGTGAAAGGAGAGGAGGAATAATGTCAACAAAGTGGAAGCTTTTTGACCGCACTTGGAGGATTTCTCACCACGACTATCAGTTTGCGGTCCGACCGCCGATATTACGATGTTGGCGGTCGGAGCGTGAACCAGCCGGTCATTCGGAACGCGGTTCTGACCGACTCTCGGAGTCTTCCAACTGGTCAGAACCGTACTGTAATCCCTATGGACGACGTTTCTGCCATCAGAATTACGACGTTGGTTTCCCACAGCCTTTCCGTGCCGGCTTTTCCGACACAGAAAGACTGTCAGAAAACAACTTTAGGGGCCGTTAGCATGGCCACCTTGCCTCCGCGGCCTATGGTTGGTGGCTGAGGGGGAACCTAGGGCATCTCCCTATAAATCCATGCACTGTGCGGCAGGCACCATAGGGTGCCTTGCACAGGGTACAGGGTTTTATACACACACACATTCCTTTATAGGAGCCTGTAGGTTTGCATAGGTGCCTGCCAAGCTAGGGTCCAAAATCTAGAGCTACCCATATTGGAAAAAGGGTCATTTTTCAGTAGAAAAATACAATGCGTCCATGTTGTGTTTTGGGTCGTTTACTGTCACGGGCACCAGGCCTACCGACATCAGTGAAGTGCAATTTTTATCAAGAGACTTGTGGGAACACAAAATAGTAGAACATTTGTTAATACCAATTGGATTTCACAGCATTTGTGCCTTTCAAATGTAAGCCAGTGTATAAAAAAGATGACACATACAAAAATACCCTCTAAATCATATGCTAGTACCCACAAATTCAGAGATGTACAAATAACTACTGCTCTTAAACTTCGTACTTGAGCCCATTTTAGAAATACAAATGGTTCCTAGATACCCATTTTTCACTCTGCCTGTTTCGATATATGAATTGGTCTACACTTGGTACCCAATGAAAAAAACATTATACATTGCGGCTCAGTTGTTGGCTTCTGGGTACCTTGGGTCCTTGAACAGACTAAAAGCCCCTCTATATTCTCACAATCAAAAGAGGTTAGCAGACGTAAGGGTATAATGCTTTTGTAAATCGGCCATCATTACAAAAAGTTACATATTAAAATGTTGTGACAAATGAACGATTGTTCCTTCTCATGTTCAATATTTCTTCATTCAGGGAACTACATATATGACCCCATTGCAGAATTTTGATTTTTTTTCTACTTTTCAGAAATCTTTAGCTTTCCTGGATCATCTGAGGGTTTCAAAATGGTGTCGACCACTAACTGGAAGTAGCTTGAGAGCACAGAAAATATGGAAAATAGGCTACCTCTGCGAAAAACGGTGATACAAAATGACATTTTCTGATACAGCTCTGCATGTTCCTGAAAGCTGAGAAGACACTTTTATCGTGAGCACTTTTTCCTTATTTTAAAAAAACCTCAATATGTTGCTAAATTTTGCCTATTTTCTCGATCCCCTCCAGGGGAATCCACATACTCTGGGTATGTTTAGAATTTCTAGGATGCCGGAAAAAAAGAAAGCAGGTTTGGCGTGGATACCTTATGTAGAGAAAAAAAAGTTATGGAGCCATAAGTGGGAACTAGCCAAATAGCCAAAAAAAGGTTCAGCACTGGGGGGAAAAGGCCAGGAATTTAAGGGGTTAAAAGAGTGTTTGCTCATTATCGATCTTGAGATATGCCTGGTAAATAATTCATGTTACATAGAATATTTTGAGTTAGTGGCTTCACTTCTGTGCTTTATTCATTGGCAATTACCTAGTGATAACTGCCCCTGATAAGGCATATACAACCAGGTGCTATTCCCAACCCTTCGTAATATCTAAAAATACTTAACACTTATTCCTGAAATTAGAAGAATAGCTTACACCATGAGAACAACACTCACAATCATACTGCTTTAACAGTTGGTAAGTGAGTCATCCATTCATTATACATTTTTGTGTACTGTACAGTGTCTCAGAATTTTCACTGAACTTCTTCAAATAAATATCTTTACCTTATAAGTCTCCAATAGCACTCTGTCTATATGATGCTCAAATGAAGTGTTTGCACTTAAAACATTATTGATAGTTAAGGTATGTATGATATAACTTTTAGCATACTAAATCATACTCGTCTCCAGAAATACCCTTTTCGATTTCATACATGGACACATGTATATGAAAACAAATGTATGATGTATGTGTTTGTGGGCCATTTACTATATATTTTGCTTTATAAAATGATCCGACTTGATACTGATTATGGGGTAAATTGAGGAACAGTAGCTTGTATGTCATCCATGATGCCATCTGTAATGCCATCAATAATGTCAGTGATGTCATCAATGATGTCATTTACCAAACCATGTGGGATGTAATATGTGAAGTCCATAAGCAGTCCAAGGTGCAATTTATAATTAACGTCCTGAAATCTTGGTGGCGATTTTCAGAGGTATTTTTTCTAATTCATTTCAGCATCTAACTATATGTTTGCTTTAACCTTTGGGTTTTTGCAGTGAAATTCTGTTTTAAATAAAAATGAAACTAAGATCTTATTGCCATAACCAACCATAGAGTCACTTCAAACTTAGATGTTTTAGTGCATTTCTGTGTTTTTTTAATGTAAGGCTATATCATTTAACCATACCTATTTATAATGTCTCTTTAATCTTTGTATTTTATCAGTGAATTCATAGGATTTTTCGATCATGCTCAGTGGGAGGGGGGTTGGCATACCATACACCCAACTTCATAGGTTCTAACCCATCGCAGTCTACCCTCTGTGGTCAGCTTGCTGCCCCATCACGCCTGTCCTTTTGTTCTCTGTCTACGTGCCCTTGCCTTCTCCCTCCTGCCCTCAGTGGTTGGCTTGCTGACCCCCTGCCACTTGTCCTCCATTCTCTGTGAGTATGCCTCAAACCCAATCTTACACAGTTCGGTGCTTATCTTCTGTGGTCTTTTGCCATGCCATTGTCCATCCTGCCTGCAATCCCTGGTCATCTTGTTGCCCCCTGCCCCCCTTCCCTCTGTTATCTGTGAGTGTGCCCCTGACCCAGTAGTTCATAGTGCTTCCACTGCCCATCCAGCTGGCCCTCCGTTAGAACCCTTGCCTCTGCCCCGTTCTCCATATGTGAGCAATTGTCCTCTCACTCCCTGATATACTGTGCTGTCAATGTTATTAAAATATATAGAGCGCACAATTACCCTGAGGTGGCTTGGCACTAACTACACTTGAGCACGACCTGAAATGCCTAAAATGTCTGAAAAGCTAGATTTTAAGCTCTTTCCTGAAGGCAAGTAGGGTATTCCAAAGTTTGGTTGTACCAGTGACAAAGCTTTTTCCACCCCAATTAACTTTCTTGAATCTGGGGGTCGTGATAGTTTTGGCACCCAAGGAGTGCAGTGGTCTACTAGGAATATCCCACTGAAAGATATTTCTCCGAAACTTGGGCCTGTGTTGTGAAGTGCCTTATGGGCGATCCTAAGCGCTTTGAATTTAATCTGATTTTTCACTGGGAACCATTGACACTTCAAGATTCCAGGAGAAATTGAATGGAATTTAGGCAGTCCTAATATATTTTTTGCCGTTGAGTTTTGTACCATCTGAAGTCTGTTGGTATGCTTTTCCTGCAGTTTGATATAGATTCAGTAAAATAGTCTAGCTTGGAGTGTACTATAGTCTCGTAAGAGCCATGGCCACCGAATGTTTCCGATTGGACAGGAAAGAGGTCAGGAGGGACAGCGCCATGTCTTTAACACCTTATTCGACCAGATTTTTATTATCAATTGTATCAAAGCCTGCTGACAGGTCGAGGAGGAAAGGGCTGCAGAGCTTCCTTTGTCTAGTGCAACCCTTACCTCCTCTGTGACTTTAATTAGGGTTGTTGCTGTACTATTGCCAGGTCAAAAAACAAACTGAGTTGGGCCAAGGAGATGGTTATTGTGGATGAATTGAGCGAGCTGTGTATTCATTGTGTTCTCCACAATATTTTCCAGGAGTGAAAGACAGGAAATGGGGCGGTAGCTCATGGGGTCAGCCGGATTCAGGCTAAGTTTATTTATTAGGGGAAGGATGGAGGCTTTTTTCCAGATAGATGTCCTCTGTTGTAGCCCCTGCCCCTTGCTCTGTGTGTGTGTATGTGCCCCTTCAACATCACTCTATAGTCTGTTGTGGGGTCACTGTCCCTGTGCTGCCAGTGGTTCCCATTGAAACCCCTGCCCTCCACCCCTCCATTCTCTGAGTGCATGAGTTTTTCCCCCTCTATTCCTGGTCACTTTTTCTGCTCATTGTTAGACTTGACATCATTGGCGTAAGTCTCTGTTCCATTTTTACTGATTGCCTCCTCTGTTTTTGATATGTTTTGCTGGTTATATGTTTTGGGCACTGTGCCACTGCTGTTCAGTGCCACAGTGCAAGTGCTCCCTATGTTAAATTGATGTACTGATTAGTGACTCCATAATTGGGTTATTTGATGTACTTGTCTGACCCTAGTACAGTGCACCATGTGTGCCCAGGGCTTGTAAATCAAATGCTGCTGGTGGGCTTGCAGCACTGTTTATGCCACACACAGAAGCAGCTTGTAAAGTGTGTCTCAGGCCTGCCATTGCAAGATTTAAGTGCAGTCTGTGACTGCGATGTCGATTTGGCAAGTGCACCCATTTGCCAGTCCCTAAACCTTCCCTTTCTTCATATCAGACACCCCTATGGTAGGCCCAAGGGCAGCGTGCATTGTAAGTTTAAGGTAGGACATGCCCTGGTGTGTGTAGCATGTCTTAATTGTGAATTACAGCCATTTTGTTTTTCACTATTGCAAGGCTACCTGTTCTCTGCGGGCCAGAATGGGCAGTTAGATTATTACATCTTATAGTCCTAACTGACTCAGGGAACATGGTAGAAAATGAATTTAATATGCCTGAACTCAGAATGATACAACACATCTTTTAGTAAAGTTGGTTATAACATTATGTGTTTGAAAACACCACTTTTAGAAAGTAGGTATTTTCTTGCCTAACTGTCCTGGGCTGCCTTTGCTAGGTTGTGTATTCCTTGTCTGGAGTTTGAGTGACAGGGCTGGTGGATTCCCTGAGACAGGATGAGTCAGCCCAGTGGTGAATAGAGAGATCTAGATGGGAGGGAGGAGTTGCACCTGGGACCTGAATAGGGCTGGGCCTTCCCTCCACAATGCTAGCTCCACCTCCTGTGGTGTGTCTGATGTCTCAGCCTTGCACTGTGAAAGGAGAGGAGGAATCTTGTCAACAAAGTGCTCCAGGGCTGTGCCTTCCCTTTACAGTGCTAGATCCACCCCCTGGGGGGCGTCTAATGTTTCTGCCCTGCACTGTGAAAGGAAAGAAGGAGTCCTGTAAACAAAGTGCTCAAGAACTAGTTTGGACTAGGCAGAGGCCTCTCTGCCTTCAGAGAACAAATGATTTTGGGGTATAAATATTGGGACCCAGACTCAAGAACCTTAGATCACTTCTTTGAACAAGGCGAACCTTTTGCCAAGGAGAAGAACTAAGGAATCTGCAGGAGTTGGACTGCCCCCCCTGCCACTGTGCTGTTTGCTGGGTTGGCCTGCAGTGCTTTCTTTATTGCCAAGGAAAGGAGAAGGAACTTTTAAAATAACTTTCATCATCTTGCAGAATATTGCTCCAAGGGCTTGAACTTGTGCTTGCCTCCTGCTGAAGTCTCAGGGACAACAGACTTCACCAGCTCCCCTCAGAGTTTCCTTGCTGGGATTTCTGTTTGCAAAAGCTTGCATGTCGCTGGGAGCTGGAAGCGCGATGCAACAAGAAGAAGCGTGATGCCGCTGCAGCTAAAGTCGTCGCATCGCCGGAGAAGTGCGTCGCTGCCGCATCTCCCAGGAAGCGTGTCTTTGTCGCAGCTGTCTGCTATTGTTTCACCGGAGAAGCGTGACGCCATCGAGAGAGTCACCACCGCATCATCGGAGAAGCGTGTTGCAGGGCCTGTCGCAGCTCCAAAGTACAGAGTCGTCGCAAGGCTGCCAGGGCCTGGACGCATCTTTGTCGCATCATCGCATCAAGGGCGCCATCTTCTTGCATCGCATCACATCGAGGTGCCATCTTGCGCATCGCAACCAGGCCGCTGGACAAGAATCTACGCATCACCTCCACACCGTTAAGGATCACAACGCATCCCCTACTCTGTGCAAGCATTGCGGCACGACGCATCATCTCCCCCGATCACGGAACAGACGCATCTCCCACTCTGTGAGCCTTTTGTTTGTTTTGCATTACGAATCCACATACTTTGTTGAGAACTTTGTCGCATTTATCATCAACTTGAACTAAGCAACTATTATCATCTTTAAGTCAAGTTTATGTACAGTATTGTGGATTTTTGTCATTTGTGGTCT